>NW_027667985.1:1200000-1800000 GCF_963924665.1 Micromys minutus
CTGCAAGCATCCTCATCTATATATATGACTCTGGAAGAATCTCTCAGGAGACATCCATTTCTGTTTCCTGTCAGTAAACACTTCTTGGCACCAGCAATACTGCATGGGTTTGCTGGGTGCATATGGGTGGTTCTCTCAGTAGGTAAATCTCAGTAGATGTTTTCTTCAATCCCTGCTCCTCTATTTGATCTTGTTTTTCATCCCTTGACTGTTTTATTCTCCATTCTAAGAAGGACTGATGCATCCACGTTCTGGGACTTCTTCTTTTTGAGTTTCATAATTTTTGTGGATAATTTCTTGGGTATTCTGAGCTTTTTGGGCTAGTTTCTGCTTAGGAGAGAGTACATAAGATAAGTGCTCTTTTGTGACAGGATTACATCACTGAGGACAATAGCTTCAAGATCCATATATTTATCTAGAATTTCTTGAACTTATTGTTTTAAACAGTTGAGATGTAATCTATTGTATACTAAAATTTCTGTATTCATACGTCTGTTAAAATATATCTGGGATTTTTCAACTTCTCATTAGTATACTTAAGGCTGCTATGAACATATTTGAGCATGCATCCTTGTGAGATGTTGAAGCTACTTTTGGGTATATGCCCAAAAGTAGTATAGCTGGGTACTTGGGTAGTACTATGTACAACTTTATGAGGAACAGCTAGACTCATTTGCAGAGTGGTTGTACCAATTTAGAAACCCACTAACAGAGGAAATGAGTTCCTCTTTCTCCACATTCTCACCAGCATCTGTTGTCACCTGAGGTTTTTATATTTTAGCCAGTCTGGTGTATGTGATGTGGAATCTTAGGATTGTGTTGATTTGCATTTACCTGATAACTAGGGATGTTTAGCATTTCTTTAGTTGCTTCTCACCAATTCAATATTTTCAGTTGATAAGTCCTTATTTAGCTCTGTACTCCTAATTTCAATAGAATTATTTGATTCTCTTGAGTGTAACTTCCTGAGTACTTTGTATATATTTGGTACTAGCCTTCCTAGCCAAATTTTGGTGATTTCAAGGCCCTCCAGATCAGTATTTTTTGTATGTTATGAAGAACTTTATGGCCAACCCACCAAAATGTTGTCTTAGGGAAGTGCTTGTGATCCTCAAAACAGAAATGGGCAAATATAATACAACTCACTGCAGCGTCTTTTTACCATTCTAGCAAGCCTTGGTCCCTCCACTGCCACAGTGCACCACCACCCTGGGGGAAGATTTTGATGGTGTTTGGTCCTGAATGTCTATCAGGGCAAAGCTGTATAGTAAGCAAAAAACAGGGAGTATGTGTGCAAGCACCTAATTGGAAAGTAACTGTGGCCTTTAATATAATTCATTGGTATTGGGATGATACCAATCAAAACGGGTCATAACATTAACTTGATTCCTGCTCTCCTACTCCTTAAGCAGGGGGCAGGCTTATAACCTGGGGCTACAGTTTTGATTTGTGAATAACCTGGAAGCAGTGGTCCTATTGAGAGTGTAATACTTTAAATGCTGGTGGTGATGAGAATTAGCCTAGAGACTATAGCTATGTAACACCCTCTTAGTTTATCTGAAATTAAATTACATCAGGTTCACTAAAATGGACTCTGAAATTTAAAATTTTGGCATCTCAATTCAAAGTCTCAAATAAGCACACCTGAATCAGAGGACTGAAGTGAGGTAAGGATTCGGTCAGATCTGGTAAGGATGGATTGTCATTCTTCTGGCAATCATGGCCAACCAATGGATGGTAACACTTCTAAAAAATCTTTTATCGTGGAGGATTGATTTAGCTTTTATGGTGTTTTTAGTTTTCCATAGGGAGAATTGTTCCTTAAAGATCTTTAAGAATTCGGTTGGGATTTAATGGGTTTTGCATTGAATCAGTAGAATGTTGTTGGTAAGATAGCATTTTGTACTGCATTAATCCTCTGAATGCAGGAGCATATGTGACCTGTGCATCTTCTAGTGGCTTCTTCAATTTATTTCTTCAGATAGTTGACTTTTTCATACAGGTAGTTTGCTTGCTCAGATAGTTACACCTATAAATATATAGCTTTACTCTTTGGTAAGTTATTGTTTTCATCATTTCCTTCTTAGCCTATTTATTTTTTATGATAAAAAGTGCCTTTGAATTATTTGAATTAATTTTTTTTCTAGACACATTGTTGAAGATCTTTATCATCTGCAGCAGTTCTGTGGTTGGAAATTCTAGGATCAGTTCCCAGAGATAAAGGACTGGTGATAAGAAGATCTGAGTTGCCAGGGGGCAGAGAGATCTCTGCCGAGCATGCATGGAAAGCACGCCCCTGCTCTACCTGATCCAGGAACCCAACATTCCCGCCCGGTGGCTTTGGGGCCAAGAACAGGGCTCTGACCTTCTTATTTCTGGACCAGCAGAGATGCAGGGACACAGACCTGTTACAAGAGAAAGGCGAGAACATATCACTGACAATGAGATGGCAAGAGGAAAGCAAAAGAGCATATCCCAAGGAAACCAAGACAACCTGGCAACACCAGTACCAAGCTCTCCCATCACAGCAAACAGCAGAATTCCAAACACAAAAGAAGACGCAGAAATAAAATCATACCTCAAGATGATGATAGAGATGCTTAAACAAGAACAGGGAGAAAAGCAAAAAGTATCAGAAGCTTTTAAAGAGGAAACAAGAAAAACACTCAAAGAACTCAACGAACTAGAAGAAAACAGAACCAAAGAAATGAAGGAATGGAAGAAGGAATTTAAAATGGAAATTGACAATATAAACAAAACACTAAAAGAGATAATCCTAGAGGTAGAACACCTAAAAATGAAATCAGGAGTCACAGATGCAAGCATTTCCAATAGACTACAAGAGATGGAAGAAAGAATCTCCGGGGCTGAAGACAACTTTGAAAACATAGACAAATTAGAAAAGATGCAAAAACCAAAATGCTTCTAACCCAAAATGTCCAGAAGGTCCAAGACACAATGAGAAGACCAAAAGTAAGTATAATAAAAATAGAAGAAGGAGAAGAATATCAACTAAGAGGCACAGTAAATATCTTCAACAAAATTGTAGAAGAAAACTTCCCTACTCTTAAGAATGAGATGACCACGAGCATAAAAGAAGCCTTCAGAAATCCAAATACGTTGGACCAGAAAAGAAATTCCTCCTGACACATAATAGTCAAAACACCAAGTGCCCAAAGCAAAGAAAGAATACTAAAAGAAGTAAAGAAAAAAGATCAGGTAACATATAAAGGCAGACCAATCAGAATCACATCCGATTTCTCAACAGAGACTATGAAAGCTAGAAGAGCCTGGAATGACATCTTGCAGACCCTAAGAGAGCACAAGTGCCAACCCAAGCTGATATACCCAGCAAAACTATCAATCACCATAGATGAAGAGATAAAGATATTTCAAGACAAATCTAAATTTACACAATATCTGACTACAAACCCAGCACTACAACAAATTATAGGTGGAAAACCCAATACAATGAGGGGAACTACATCCTAGTAAAAACCAGAAAACCCCTAAGCAAGAAAACCAAAAGAAGAAAGAGACACAGACACAACTCTTTCTACAAAAGCAATAATAGCAGGAAACAGAAACCACTATTACTTGGTATCTATTAACATAAATGGTCTCAACTCCCCAATAAAGAGACATAGGCTATCAGACTGGATACATAAAAAAAAATCCAGCATTTTGCTGCATACAGGAAACTCATCTCAGAGACAAAGACAGACACTATCTCAGAATAAAAGTTGGGAAAAAAACTTCCAAGCATGCAGCCCCAAGAAGCAATCTGGACTGGCTATTCTAATATCAAATAAAGTAAATTTCCAACCAAAAGATATCAAAAAGATAAAGAAGGACACTTTTTACTCATTAAAGGGAAAATATGTCAAGAGGAACTCTCAATCCTTAGCATATATATTCCAAATACAAAAGCACCCACATTCATACAAGAAACCGTAATAAAGCTCAAAAAATACATTCACCCCACACAATAATAGTGGGAGACTTTAATACCCCACTCTCTCCAGTGGACAGATCATGGAAACAGTAACTGAACAAAGACACTCTAAAACTAGCAGAGACTATGAACCAACTGGAATTAATAGATATCTACAGAACATATCATCCTAAAGTAAAAAAATACACCTTCTCAGTACCCCATGGCACCTTCTCAAAAATTGACCACATAATTGGACACAGAATGAGCCTCAATCCATATAAGAAGATAGAAATACTCCCATGCATCCTCTCAGATATCCGTGGTCTAAGGCTGGTCTTTAACAACAACAAAGACAACAAAAAGTCCACATACACATGGAAACTAAACAATGCTCTGTTAAAATATAGCAGGGTCAAAGAAGAAATAAAGAAAGAAATTAAGGATTTTTTAGAATCAATGAAAACGAAAACACAACATACCCAAATCTATGGAATGCAATGAAAGCAGTACTGAGAGGAAAACTCATAGACCTGAGTGCTTCCAAAAAGAAACTGGAGAGAGCACACATCAGCAACTTGACAGCACAGCTGAAAATTCTAAAAGAAAAGGAAGAAGGTACACGCAAGAGGAGTAGATGGCAAGAAATAATCAAACTTGGGCAGAAACAGACCAAATAGAAATAAAAAGAACCATTGAATGAATCAACAAAACTAAAAGCTGGTTCTTTGAGTAAATCAAGAAAAGTGATAAACCCCTAGCCAGACTAATTAGAGGGCAAAGAAAGAGTATCCAAATTAACAAAATCAGAAAGGAAAGTAGAGACATAACAACTGAAAGTGGGGAAATTCAAAAAATCATCAGATCCTACTACAAAAGCCTATACTCCACAAAATTGGAGAATCTGGAGGAAATGGATAAATTCCTAGACAGATACAAGATCCTAAAATTAAACCAGGACCAGGTAAACAATCTAAATAATCCCATAACACATAAAGAGATAGAAGAAGTCATCAAAAGCCTCCCAACCAAAAAAAAAAAACCCAAGTCCAGATGGGTTACATGCAGAATTTCATTAGACATTTATTGTAGACATAACGCAAATACTCTCCAAACTATTCCACAAGATAGAATCATATGAAAAAATACCTAACTCATTTTTAGAGGCTACAATAACCATCTTACCTAAACCACACAAAGACCCTAAAACGAAAGAGAACTTCAGACCTATCTCACTTATGAATATTGACGCAAAAATACTCAACAAAATCCTTGAAAACTGAATTAAGAATATATCAAAACGATCATTCACCATGACCAAGTAGGTTTTATCCCTGGGATGAAGGGATGGTTTAATATAAGGAAATCCATCATTGTAATCCAACATATAAAAAAACTCAGAGAACAAAATCACATGGTCATCTCACTAGATGCTGACAAAGCATTTGACAAAATTCAACACCCCTTCATGTTAAAAGTCTTGGAAAGAACAGGAATCCAAGGTCCATACTTAAACATAATATAAGCAATATACAGCAAACCAGCAGCCAGCATCAAACTTAACGGTGAGAAACTTGAAGCAATCTCACTAAAATCAGGGAATTGACAAGGCTGCTCAATCTCCCCCTACCTATTTAACACAGTCTGGAATCCTGATTGGAGAAATTAGACAGCCAAAGGAGATCAAGGGGATATAAATCGATATAAATCGGAAATGGAGAAGGAAAAACCTCACTCTTTGCAGAGGACATGATAGTGTACTTAAGTGACCCCACGAATTCCACCAGAGAACTCCTAGAGCTGATAAACAAGTTCAGCAAAGTGGCTGGATATAAAATTAACACAAACCAATCAGTAGCCTTCTTCTACTCAAAGGACAAACATGTGAAGAAAAAAATTAGGGAAATGATACCCTTCACAATAGTCATAAACAATATAAAATACATTGGTGTGACTCTAACTAAGCAAGTGAAGGACCTGTAGGACAACAACTTTAAACCTCTAAAAAAGGAAATTGTGGAAGATCTCAGAAAATGGAAAGATCTCCCATGCTAATGGATTGGAAAAATCAACCTTTAAAAAATGGCCATCCTTCTAAAAGCAATCTAGAGATTCAATGCAATCCCCATCAAAATTCCAACCCAGTTCTTCATAGAGTTGAAAAGATCAATGTGCAATTTCATCTGGAATAACAAAAGATATAGTAGAATAGTAAAATCCATCCTCAACAACAAGAAAACCTGTGCGGGAATCACTATCCCTGACCTCAAGCTATATTACAATGCAATTGTGCTCAAAACTGCATGGTACTGGTACAGAAATAGGCACGAGGATCAATGGAATAGAATAGAAGAACCAGAAATGTGCCCTCACGTATATGGTAACCTGATTTTTGACAAAGGAGATGTAAACATTCAATGGAAAAAGGACAGCCTATTCAACAAATGGTGTTGGTCCAACTGGCACTCAGCATGCAGAAGAATGAAAATAGACCCTTTCTTATCTCCTTGTTCAAGGATCAAGTGAAAATGGAACAAATATCTCCACGTTAAACAAGATACACTGAAACTATTAAATGAGAAAGTAGGGAACACCTTAGAACACATAGGCTCAGGAGAAAATTTTCTGAACAAAATGTGAATGGCTCAAGCTCTAAGGTCAAAGATTAACAAATAGGACTTAATGAGATTGCAAAGTTTCTGTAAGGCTAAGGACATTGTCAAGAAAACAAAACGGCAGTAAACAGAATGGGAAAAGATCTTTACCAGCTCCACATCAAATAGAGGCCTAATATCCAAGGTATACAAAGAACTCAAAAAGCTAGACACCAGAGAATCAAACAACCCTATTAAAAATGGGGTACAGAGCTAAACAAAACGTTCTCATTTGAGGAATATGGAATGGCTGGGAAACATCTAAAGAAGTGCTCAACATCCTTAGCCATCAGGGAAATGCAAATCAAAACAACCCTGAGAGTCCACCTCACACCAGTCAGAATAGCCAAGATCCAAAACTCAGATGACAGCAGATGCTGGCGAGGTTGTAGAGAAAGAGGAACACTTCTCCACTGTTGGTGGGGTTTTAAACTGATACAACCACTCTGGAAATCAGTCTGGCGATTCCTCAGAAAATTGGACATAGTACTACCTGAAGATCCAGCTATTCCACTTTTGGGCATATAACCCAGAGACACTCCAATATACAACAAAGATACAAGCACCACAATGTTCATAGCAGCTCTATTTAGAGTAGCCAGAAGCTGGAAAGGTCCCAGATGTCCATTTGCATCTAGAGAATATCTTGCTGAGTGAGATAACCCAGTCACAAAAGAACAGACATAATATGCAGTCACTGATAGTGGGATGCTAACCCCAGAGGCTGGGACTGCCCCAAAAACAACTCACAGACTGTTTAAATTTCAAGAAAAAAAGAAAAGAAAACAAACAACAAACAAACAAACAAACAAAAAAACCCATTATGCTCAATCTTTACACACCAAGAAAACGTTGACTAATTCCGGGTTACATCCTGTTTTACATGTACTTTTTGCTCATTGTAACTAGTAAGACCTTAATGCATAGTATCACACCTTAAAAAAAAAAAAAAAGAAAAAAAAGCCAAGCACTGATAAAAATGTATTTGTATACATTTATGCAAAAATATTTAAAATTTTTTCTTTAATCTTTGTTTTTTAAAATAAAGTTTAAAAGAAAAAGAAAAACAATAAAAAGAAATTCTAGGGTTTTTATTTATACTAAACTATCATCTGTGAATAGATATACTGTGTCTTCTTCCTTTCCAACTTGTTACACCTTAATCACTTTATTTCTTTTATAGCTCTAGCTAGAATACAAAATTCTATATTGGATTGATAGGGAGATAGTACACTGTCTTTTCTCATCCCTGGTTTTTGTGGAATTGTTTTACCTTTCTCTCCATTTAATTTTATGTTGGTTATCAGATTTCTGTATATTTGATTTCTTGTGGTTGTGTATATGGCTTTTACCCTACAGTACTTTTATCACAAAGGGGTGCTGGATTTTGTCAAAGGCTTTTTTAGCATCTTATGATATGGAATGTGACCTTTTTGTCTGTTTGTTTCTATGGTGGATTACACTGCTGTATTTATTTTACTATGTTGACCCATCCCTGCATCCTTGGGATGAAGCGTACTGAATAGGATAGTTCATGTTTTTGTAGAGTTCTTGAATGTGGATTACCAGCATTTTATTTAGCATTGTATCAATATTACTATGAAAAATTGGTCTGAAATTTAAATTTTTCTTTTGGGTCATGGTTTTGTGATCTAGGTATCTATATGAGTGTGGTCTCACCTAATAGATAGATAAAGAGCCAGGCAGACAGATGGATAAACATATAGACAGAGACACAGATAGATAGATACAGACTTGGATAAACAGACAGACAACCAGTTTTCTTATATAAACTCTTTGTACTCTTTTGTTCCTCCATGGTGCAGACCTCAAACTGGAATCCAGTACAGTCTAGACAATTGTTCACCAATTAAGCTCAATGCACACACATGAAATACCACAAACTCTCTTCTTTGTGGTGTGTATTGGAGTAATATTTGAGCCACACCAAGTCTGGCAAATACCTTGCTACTGAACATCACCATTTTAATTAATTAGTTGGTTTTTTGAAGTGTTTGTGAAACAGAGGTTTTTTTTTTCCAAGATATTATCAGTTAGGTGAATACATAGGTGTTGTGCATATTGTGCCTGTAAAACCTGATAACCACAACGATCTACATACATGGGCCTACACCCTGAAGCCAGAGATCCAGCTGAGAGCCACTTGATATTACTTCTGCAACCAAACTCCGGTTTTCATTTAAAGAAACATGTGCGCTTAAAACATGAGTAATCTCACTTCAACTATCAGTTCCTGGGCTTTTATTTGTGTGTTTGTTTGTTTTATTGATTCTCTTCTGAGTATGAAAGAAGTTTATTGTGAGCAAACCTCCAGGAAATCAACAGGTTCCAAATAACAAGGCCTGCAAAGCTGACAGGCTGACAGGGAGAGAGTGTAGGGGCAAGAGAAAAAGAAACAAGGAGTGAGAGATACATAGAGGTGGTTTCTATTATTCTTTTTTACCATAGGCCAACCTAGATGTCCACATGTGAACCATCTTAGCTGATAACTTTACCCACCTACCCATGATTTTAAATCATAACATGCCTGGCACCAATGTATACATTTTGACTCCTCAAGAGGTCAGGTGGTACAGATTTGTTATTTAGTTTATTCCACTCAGGAAACAGTAATGACATCTAAATAAAGTATCAATGATTTATTTATTCACTATATACTACAAGGAAGGACAAAAAGTTTACACATTGTTGAAAGATCATCTAGTTAAACAATCTTGTCAGAATCCAATCAAAATTGCCAAGGTGTGCTTCTGTTTCCACAAGTTCCCTCTTCCCAGAGTCCATCTGAATATTCCCTGTGTAAAACTCAGCATCCAAGATCTTAGTCACTGGACATTCTTTTGTTTCCAAACTTCTGAGCAGTCTGTGAAGTCACAATCTCTGAGAGACCCAGTTCAAAACGAGTCTGAAGCCATCCATTTCTTCACATTCAAAAGTCATAGTTTCCCATTTTGTGAGACCTTCTTTTATACCAAAACTGTAGTTATTTTGTTCCATGTATGTCAGAAATTTCATATTATTGAGAGGGGAAAAAAGGAACACAACCATTGTTTGACACATCTGGACATCTGGGTAAATGTGGGGTGCATAGAAAGGCATTAAAACAACCATTCTGTCTCTCATATTCCTTTTTTCCTTCTGCACATGCCTTCTAAGGGCAGGATAAAGCTCAGTACATGCCTAGTTATATTGAGCATGTTCTGAGGTTTGCTAATATTATGGAGTTACACATCTATAATTTCCAAATACAACCAATCAGAATGAAGGTCAGTTAGAACTATTTAGTATATCTTGTGAAAATATCTTCAGTCAGAGCCCAATATAGAG
The DNA here is from genome assembly GCF_963924665.1 of Micromys minutus. Lineage (NCBI taxonomy): Eukaryota > Metazoa > Chordata > Mammalia > Rodentia > Muridae > Micromys > Micromys minutus. The sequence goes on from NW_027667985.1 coordinate 1,209,937, forward strand.
CAGCTAATCTGTTTTATCCTGGATTAGATTATCCTGTGAAATGTTCAATGTCCAGGTTAGGTCCACCTTCTGATCTGCAACCGTATTAGATCAGTCTTCAGGTATATGTTCAAAATATCTGGTATCTGACTGGTACTACTGTCTGTGTGATTTCTGGCTCTTTCTGAAACCCAAGATCATTTACAGCCATCAAAGACAATGACTACCACATGAGTGATACATTTCTGTTGCAAAGGAGATGCTCTTGGGTTGTCTTATGGCCTGAGGGTAACAATGACCACAGCACAAAGCTGAAAAATTGCTCTTTGGTGGGAACACCCAAGTCATCATAGCACCGTAAAGGAGCAGGGTTCTCTCACATATTCAGTCAGCTCAAGTCAGCTGTGTGCTTCAAGAGGTCCCTCAGCACAGGAACAGAGATATTATTGTCATAGAAGCTGACCTTGGTGAGCTCAGAACAGTGGCAGATGGCCGGTATCAGGAGAGTAAGTTGAGAGTCATTCATCCTACAAGCCTTTAAGCCCAGGGACTGCAAAGAGTCTTCCACATTTTCTTGGAGAACTCAGAGAGGCACAATATCTAAACACAATAAGACTATTCCTCTCATGTTCAGATACTTTAGCTGACAGATGCTTGGAGAAAAAGAAAAGGAATCCAAGTCTGACTGTGAAATTTGGTACTGTGTGATGGAGAAGGTCTCCAAGGGCATCATCAGGGACTAGAGAAAAGCAGCGGGTTAGTTCTAGCAAATGGTGATGGAGAGTGGAAATAATATAATTAGGTAGTTGCCACAATAGAAATTTGACCAGATATTCAAGGATATTATCTTAGGTATGATGTATGTATTGTACCATGCTGAGACAAGTCAGTCCTATAGTTCATCTCCTGGCATCCATCTCAAGCAGAAAATACATTAAATCAAGATCTCTGCACAATTACTTTTATCATATACAGAATCAAGTTTCCTCCCTTGTTTCATGTTCTCAAACCTGCTGGGTCTCAAACATTTTTTTCCATAACAAATCAGGTGCAGACTGTAGAATGCTATCACTGACCTCAGCACAACTGCTGGCCTAACTGCTGTGTGGGTGAGTCCTGAGGCTCCTAACTACATTGTCCCTCCTTTCCTTTTGTATTGATTGGGTTGCCATGATACCAAGAATTACATCCTATTTTGCCCTACCCCTTAACTCAATTAAGTCAGCTGCTTCATAAATGGCCATTTGAAACCTTAATTCATGCTACTTATACCTTCTGCATTCTAATGTCTCCCTCATGGTCCATGAGTCCTTAAAATAAAAGGGAAATGTTTACTCTGGGAGCTCACCTAGTTCACCATCCTTACCTGAACACCTGCTTTATGGCTTAGAAAGCACATGCCATCATGGAGAGATGCTGAAGTCCCTAGAGATGGGAAAACTGGGAAATGAACTCATTGACATACATCTGTTCTCTAGCATATGTGTTCCAGCCATTCATAAAAGTTTCCATGGAGGTGCATGCCATGAAAAATATATGAAGTTTCCTCATCTGCCAGAAGAAAGGAGTAAAATGTGACACTGTGTACTCAATCAATGTCATGTTGAGTTCCAAATCCGCTATGTGCTTTGGATAGAAAACCTCCAAAATTTTTTGGATACCATAAACAGGCAGAGCCTAGATCTTCATCTCCACACAGCAGAAATGTATGAAGTCTTTTCTCTGCTGAGCCCACTGCAATAAGCATGCTTCTTCCTCATTCAGATGGTAATAATTGATTTTTTTTTTTATGCTCTTGAGATTCTTGATTTGGATTATATTCCTAGACAACTGCCTTGTTCTATAGCTAGAGATAATTTAGAATTCTATCACACAGGGATCCTCTTGTCTATGGCTTCATTCTGAAGGATCACCAGGTGGAAAAAGTCACATGATTCTTTTTTTTTTTTTTTTTCATTTGTGTGCAGCATGTTTTAGAGGGAAAATCACCTGGGGGCCATAACCTGTTCTTGTAAATACATCCACAAACCATCAATTGGCATGGTAAATGGACATGACAAATCTTTTTGTAGAGAGCTTTTGGGGACCTCCTTGTAGGAATACAGCAGGAATTCAAAATTGGGCTAGGACAGTGAAGTAGGTTCAGATAAGAACTTTTTGGGGGAGGGGAGGCTATTACAAAGCTCAAGGAAAACTAGGCAGAGAGATTTGTGGCACTCCTTTTATGTTGGTCTTCCTGATATATCCGTAAAACATTAATCAGGAGACTTAGCTTATTTTCCTTGTTTATTTCTTGTCCTAAAACTGACTTTATTCTTTGCAAGTATGTAAAATGGTATGTAAGCAGTCTGGAGAAAATTCAATTCCCTTCAGCCTTGCACTGACTGGAGTCATGTTATAGTGTTGTCTAATTGTCTTTATCTTTTCAATCTTCATTGTCTCCCTTGAGACCCTGTTGACTGACTGAGCAGGATTCTTTCCAGTTTACACAATCACTTGACTCTTCTGGAATAAAGAGATGAACTTGATGCTTTGACAATCATCTAATATGACAACACTCAGAAGGCTGATGCAGGAGGATGGCTTGTATACACTCAAAGCTCCCCTCAAGGTCATACCCTCTCACATCCCATTCCCCATATCTCTTTTCTTTCTCATCTAAGTGAGTGGATTCCCTGGCTATCCCTCACCCTAGTACTTTAAGTATTTTTCAATCTGGGCATATCCTCTCTCACTGAGTTCAGACAAAGCAGCCCAGCTAGAACAACACATCCCACAAAGAGGCAATAACCTTTGAAGTTAGGGGATCCACATCATGACCATGATTCCCATCTCCTACATCTGAGTGGGGAGACCTAGGTCCAGCCGTGTATGATCTTTAGGTGGTGGTTCCATCTCTGAGAACCTGAAGTGTCCATGGAAATTGACTCTGTTGGACTTTCTATAGGGACCTTACCCCTTTCTTTGCTCATCTGTTATTGCTACCAATTTTGAGTTTTTATTACACTCTTGTGAGTGTGATCCTGTCCTGCATCTCTATGTATTTTTTTTTGTATTTTCTTTGTCTCTTTTCCATCTATTTTTTTTATTTTGTCATATTCCAATATGTTTCTTTTTGTTCTATTTCATATGATCCTTTGTTAGCTTTCATTTCTCTGTTTGTTTAATTGATTGTTTGTTTCTTAAGACATGACTTCTCTGTTTAATTGTTTGACCATGAACTCACTTTGTAAATAATACTGGACCACCTCACAGAGATCTACCTGCCTCTTCCTCTTAAGTCCTAGGACTAAAGAAATGTCCCACTACATTTTTAGCTGCCTATTTGTTGTTTAGGAGAGAACAAAAGGGTGTTGATATAGTTGGAAGAGGAGGTGGTGAGAATGTCAGAGGAACTGGGTGTGGAAAAGATGTAATCACTGCATACACTTATGAAAACAAATCTATTTTCGATAAACAAAAAACACAAAGAAGGGCAAGGTTGGGAAATTATTAGGCAGTTAAGAGCACAAAGGTCATTTGCCAGCATCCACAAAGAAGGTCCCAAAGGTCTATAACCTCATTTTATAGCATAACTTCTGATTCCCATTAGACATACACAGTACTCCATGGTTCAAAGATTAAAAAATAAAATAAATAAGTTAAATTTTATATAAATATGCATTTGAGTTTTTATATGATTTATTATCATTTATTTTACATGCACTAGAATGTTACCTGAATGTATATTTTTGTGAAGGTGTTGGGTCCCATGGCACTGGAAGCACAGACAGTTGTGATCATCCTATGTTTTATGGGAATGAACCCAATTTCACTGGAAGTATAGCCGATGCTAATGACTGATTAAACTTCTTTCCTGCGCTTATCCTATGAATCTTAAGAAGAAAAGCAGAAAGAATCATCTTGGCACATTGTCTACAGATGGTTACACCACCAAGAATGAGAGTAAGTCAGGGTTAAGGCTCATACTACACATGGAGGCACAAACAGGACCATATCTAGTTTGAGTCTAGCCTGGGTTGTAGACTGGAAGGGTTTCACTTAGCCAACTGTAAATAATAGGTACTGGGGTTAAGCACAAGAGAGGATCTCAATATGTAGTTTTGAAAAGTGTCAGAGTACAAGAGGAGAAGCTCTGAATGTCAGAGCTCTGGCATCTCAGATTGTGGGAGAACAAGAAAAGTAGGCAAGGCCTGTGGCTCATTAAAGTCAGTTAGAGCATCTGCAGGTGACTGGTTGAGATTGAGAATGCCCAGCTTAATTTGAGAGTTTATATTATTCTGCACAGACAACATTGAAGCAACTCCCAAGAAAATTTGTCCTCAGTTCCAGTACTGGCTGCAGATTTAGAGACGTCTGTGGTGGTGGTGGCAGAGATGGCAATGGTGGTGATAATAGCAGCAGTGATGCCAAAGTCTCTTTTGTGTCGGTAGAGCACAATAAGAAGCAGCCATTATCCTCCAGGGCTACAGGGATCACACCAGGAACTCAAACAACCTGAGCAAAATCCTCCCTCTCCCAACAGTTGGTCAACAGGCAATTCCTAGAACAATTGAGAATCTCCTCCCCAGATGATGCCTCTGTCTCATGGCATACCAAGAAGAGAAAGTGGTGCCAATATGCATGGTGAAGACAGCATGTTAAAATTCCTACTCCTTAACTGAATAAAAGTGTACAGATTCCTTAGCTGACTCTGATGGATTCCAAGAAGCAGTACCATTATAGGTTATGCCTCACTTAAGCAGAAATGGAGCAGCAACTAAGCAAGTATGAGGCCATGGAAAAGTGCTAGGTGCATCTCAGAAGTCACAAGGTTGCTCAGGTGGAAAGCACCTAATGAGGAACCAAGAAGCAACAGCTGAATTATGGGAAGTCCCAGCCCCCAAATGGGGCAGAAAGCAGCTTTGAAGGGCATAAACAGGTTTGCACCACCGCAGGTGAAAAGGCTTAGCGAGGGAAGAAAGAGAGGCCCAAAGTTATAGTATCTAACATAATCATTTTGTGCTTAGAATACTACAAAGGGCAGAGCTGGATAAGTGAATGAATCCCTTTAGAGAAGTCCAGAATATCATGTGTGGATCCCAGACATTGGGACAAGAAGTTGTAATGTTGAAGTTGCCTTGGAGACACAAAGATATTCAGGAAGCCAGAGCTGTGAAATTTCTACTAAGGGAATCGGCTAACAATGAGTGGAAACTTGGCAGGAGAAAGAAATTTGTTGCAGTTAACAAAGGTGAAAAATGGAGTTAGAGATATAAAGACCACATTGACATCCAACATAGAGGTATTCATTTGAGACCACTATAGACTATGAGGACTTTGGAAGTCATTTTGAACAACTGAATGTATTTAGTATTATGCTATGTTTAGATATAGCTCTTGTAGACTCATGTTTTTGAACAAGCCAATGTGGGCCATGGAGTAGAATGTGATTATTTATATATGCTTGGCCCAGGGAATGGCAGTGTGTGGAGTTATGGCCTCGTTAAGTAGATGTGTAACTGTAGGCATGGACTTTAAGACTTCACTCCTCACTGCCAGGAAGTCAGTCTGCTGCTAGCAGCCTTCAGAAGAAGATGTAGAATGCTCATATTCTATACTATGCCTGCAAGGATGCTGCCATGTTTCTGCCTTGATGATAATAGATTGAACCTCTAAACCTGTAAGCCAGCCCAATTAAATGTTATTCTTCTAAGGGTTGCCTAGGTCATTTATATCTGTTCAAAACAATAAAATCAAAACTAAGACATGGAACCCAATGGAGGAGTTAAAGAAATGAATCAAGGTGCCCAAAGGATTTGCAACACTGTTCTGGTTTTTATAAGCTTGGCCTAGGTAGCAGCACTATTTGAAGGTGTGGTCTTGTTGGAGGAGTGTGTCACTTTGAGGTGGTGGGTGGAGACACTCCTACTAGCTGCCTGAGGATGCTTGGTCTGTTCCTGGCTTCCTTTGTTTGAAGATGTAGAACTCTCAGCTTCTGCTGTATCATGCCTGCCTGGATGCTGCCATGTTCTTATCTTGATGAAAATGGACTGCACCTCTGAACCTGTAAGCCAATCACAGTTAAATGTTGTTATTTATAAGACTCGCCTGGGTTATGGTGTCTGTTCACAGCAATAAAACCATAACCAAGACAGAATTTTGTAAGTGGATTTCCAGACACTGCATGGATAGAGGTTGATTTTGCTTTCACTGTGACTTTGTCCTGATATCTTTCCCTCTTGAAGAAAGAAGAAGAGCCCACAATTTAGAGACTTTGAATTGTAAAAAGACCTTGATTTTTAAAAGAGACAGAATATTTTAAAGGTATTGCAGTTTTAAAATGTAAGAATTGCCAAAGGCTGTGGGACTCTTAAACTTATCAAGGTCTTGGGAATGTACAAGAAAGTAAGGGTGGAAGCTAAATATTGATTTGCTTGCATGTCAAGTTGACAAGGTGCTGGTCAATTGTACTGGCTGGTTTTGTGTCAACTTGACACAAGCTGGAGTTATCACAGTTGAGGAAATATCTCCATGAGATCCAGCTGTAAGGCAAATTCTCAACTAGTGATCAACACGGGGAGGGCCCAATCCATTGTGGGTAGTCACATCCCTGGGCTGGTAGACCTGGGTTCTAATAAAAGTGGGCTGAGCAAGCCATGGGAAGCAGCCAGTAAGTAACATCCCTCCATCAGCTCCTGCTTCCTGACCTGCTTGAGTTCAAGTCCTGACTTCTTCTGGTGATGAACAGAGATATGGAAGTGTAAACTGAATAAACCCTTTCCTCTCGAACTTGCTTCTTGGTCTTGATATTTTGTGCAGGAATAGAAACCCTTACTTAACCAATAGGGGAAAGCTGGGTCAGTGAGATGCCAGTGGGTGGGTGGTATAGTACTCTCATAGAAGCAGAAGCAAGGGAGAGTGGGGATGAGATGGGACGCTTGCAGAGGAGAATTGGGTAAGAGGTATAACTTTTGAACTTTAAATACATAAAATAACCAATAACAAAACCAAAAACATAAATATTAGCATATTTTACGAATATCATTCAACTATTATTAGTAGTAATTTCTGATTCTCTATGTAGTTAGCACTTTAGAAATTATTTTATTTATTTACATTGCTCCCCTCCCAATCTATGCTCCCAGAGATCTTCACACCGTTACCCCTCCTTTTATCATCTGAGATTTTGATCTTCCCACACCACACACTGCCATTACCTCACCACCACAACATCTCCACCAAACCTCCCATCACCTAGGCCAACAGCATTCTTTTTCCCTGGAACACCAACTTTCAACAGGATTAGATATACCTTTTCCCACTGAGGCCAGAAAAATTTGTTCCAATATACATGTGCTGGGGTCACCAATTGGATGCCCTCACTACTTAGGTTGTCCATCAACAATAAGAAAATTAGCATTTTCTTAATGTCTGATTTCAAAAAACTTCTCCTACTTTAATTTTTGTAAAATTATTAAGGATTAAATAAACTTTCTCATAATAATGTGGTTATTTTAATAAGTAAATGATTATTAGACAATTTATAGAGACATGTAATGCATTTTGTATACTCTCACTTTATGTCATGGGCTATCATATATGTTTCTCAATGATTCTATTTTTAATATTTTATGTTCTTTTACTAAGTGTAATTTCCAAATATTATTTTGTATGCTATGAAACATAAGTTAGTACTCAAGCAATAGAAGTGAGATCTTGTGCTTTGGGTATCACTCAAAATCTGTTAATGATATTTTTGGGAAATAAAAGGTATTAATAGAGAAGATAGATGAAATATGTTAATGTATTATTTGATTCTTAAAATTATCAATATAATTAAGATAATTGACACATAAAAGAAATTTAAAATAATAAAACATTATAAGAAGAATAATTCATGGATTTCATAAATGGTTCATGATAGGTTTTTTGTTTCCTTGATTTTTTTTTATGTTGCTGTGGAAACAGAACTCCCAGATTATCGTATAACAGTCCTATTCTTGATGCCTATAATCTAGTTCATGCATCGCTTTCAGAAATAAAACCTCATGGATTTACACAAATATAAAAATTATCATATCAGAGTTTCCTGTTTATTATTTGAAATTGTATTCGACTCTAACTATCTCTAAATTCCCAAGCTTACTTCAGGAAAGGCAGCGTTAACACAGAAATTTGCCATGTCTTGTAGTACAAACTTTACTGCAAATGAATAGAAAATTTTATGATTTGGACAATGGTGGTTTTAGTATGCTTGGTTCAGGGAGTGGTAGTACTACAAGGTATGGTCTTGTTGGAGTAGGCGTGGCCTATTGGAGGAATTGTGTCACTATGGGGTTTGAGGCTGCCAATGAGACCCTCCCTCTTCCTAACCACATGGGAGCCAGTCTTTTCTTAGTGGATTTCAGATGAAGATGCAGAACACTCAGCTCAGCCTCTACCATGCATTCCTGGATGTTGCCATGCTATCTCCTTGACAGTAATGGTCTGAACCTCTGAACATTTAGTCCAGTCCCAAAGTTAATGTTGTCTTTATAACTGTTTCCTTTTTAATGCTGTCTTTTCACAGCAGTAAAATTTTAACAAAGACAGAACTTGGTTTTAGAAACTGTGGTATTATTGTGATAGGACTGACCATCATTTTGGTTAGAGGAATGTGGTCCTAAAATATCCCAAATGTGATCCTTCCATGTAGGTGAACCTGGATCAGATTGGTCACCTCAGATGATGACCTGGGTATTCAGTTTCTCTCAGACTCAACAAAAACAAATGCAAAGATATGGGATCACTTTGGTTTTTTGTGAATGTGATAGCAGAAAACATTTATACACACCCACATGTATAAACACACATACACACACATACACTCACTCACACATGGCAAGGACTAAGATATATGACAAAAATTATGGCACAAACAGCAAAGGTTGTTTACATTTATGGTAAAATGAACTCTACTGTAGAAGTCAGTGTTAGAAGATGGGGATATTTATGTGCACAGAGAATCTGGATCACAAATGCAAAATGAGATGTGATCAAGGAAAGAGATTTCAGCCTTGGCTTCTTTCATGGGATCTGTTTTTTTTGCACACCACAATGGAGAAATTGGTATATATAACAATATTATATGGAGGAGGCATTGTGGGCCTCCATTTGTTGTGCCTGCACCACTAACAGCAACTCTGAACTGGGTGAAGGCCTAAGGGTTTGAAAGAAAGACACAAGTCCATTATCTGTGTTACCAGAAAGTTTACTCCATATTGAACTGCTTTCTCTCAGGACACCTTGCAGTCACAGTCACATAGACAGTGGTCCCAGTATTATACACCCAGATAATTACAGGGGAGGAATGTAAGTTCTCACCTGCTGGGTGTAAGAGTCACCCCCTAGGGTGTAGTCTGTAATTATCTTTTAGCAACTGGGAACAGGAAGGTCAGGTGTGGAGTGGCTTGTGACTAGGCCAAATACCATAACAAAAGGGGGGCTTCTATCCCAAGAAAATGAGGAGAGTTGGGGTGATTATTGCAACATCTCCCCCAATATTATTTTTTTAAATTAGAGAACTGGCTTAGACCTCAACACTTGCTCTTACCTGTTTTGGAAATATCCTCATGGGCCCCCATGGATTTTTGGTCTTAGGTTGAGCAGCACCCCGTGGGTTTACTCGTCATTGGTCACCTAATTTATACATACTCTACCATTCTTGGGCCATAGGGTTGCTTACTGCTAGTCTGCCAGCTGACAGCTTGGCTCCAGGCTTGTCTTGCCTGAGGGATATTAGAGAGGATACTCACCCAAAGTGCTCTAAGGGGTGCGCACCCAAAGCTAATACTTTCTCAGTTTTAATAGTCTCAGAAACCACACGGAATTGTTCCTGTTAACAGTGTGGAGTTAATTCAAAATTAACATTCCTAATTGAATGTATATCCAAGTTAATGAAAGATTATAGATTAACCTAAGTTTAGAGGGCCTCAGCCACTTTTCCTAAAAATTCCACGGGGCAGCTATGGCAATAAGGTGGGGAGAAGAGGATCACAGCTACAAGATTGCTGCTGAAACAGCACTAATAGGGCTGCAGCCAAAATTTTCTTGATTCTCTCTGGTACGTTCCATGGGCACAGGTATGGGTGCAGATTCTGGGGTTCTTGTCACCGCTACACGTTTTAACTCCTCTAGTGGCTTCTCAAAAGCTTCTCACACTGCCTTCACATACCGCCTTCACATCAGCTTCACACTGGCTTCACTCCAGCTTCTCACTTCGGCTTCACACTGGCTTCTCATCAGCTTCTCAAACTGGCTTCACATACCACCTTCACATCAGCTTCACACAGGCTTCTTACACCGCCTTCTCACACTGGCTTTTCACACCGGCTTCACACACCGCCTTCTCACACTGGCTTTTCACACCGGCTTCACACACTGGCTTCACACACTGGCTTCACACACTGGCTTCATACACTGGCTTCACACACTGGCTTCACACACTGGCTTCACACACTGGCTTCACACACTGGCTTCATATACCGGCTGCCTACATTGGCTTCATACCTGTTGAGAACAAATGAAACCCTCCCCCTTGTTAATAACAATAGTGCTAATCTGCAGTTTTCAGAGAACATATAAAGAACTCAGGGGCCCAGACAGGTGACTCAGGATCCTGAGGGAAAACACAAACAGAGGCCCGAGCACTATTCAAAACGAGGTCTGGTCCCCGCCACAATGCAAGGTCCTTCCATTGCAACATTCCTTGCTGGACTGAGCATGCCCTCCAGTGTCTAGCAGCTGTAGAGCAGCCTTCAGAATTTACAGTTAAAAAAAATTAGAATATATAAAATTAAGGATAGATGCACATGAGGGGAGATATGCTCCCCCTTTTTTGTTTTAGACAAATACATCTTTATGGTGCGGTGAGCACATTCAATGATTGCTTGTCCTTGAGGATTATAAAAAATTCCAGTCTTATAAATTATAGCATAATATGAACAAAATTGTTTAAACCTTTTACTGGAATAGGCAGGACCATATTTTTTTTTAATCTTTTTGGGAGCATTGATATATGCAAAAGCTTGTAAGCAGTGATTTTTGACATCTTTTAATATTTTCTAATATGTGCATATATATGTATATATATAATTCTTGAATGAATATCAATTAAAACATACACAAATTATAAATTCCCAAAAGAAGGGACATGTGTGAGATCCATTTGCCAAATATCATTGTGATTCAGTCCCCTAGGAATGACTCCTAAATTAGGAGCAGAAATGAATTCTGCACACATGGGACATGTTTTTAGAACTTGTTCTTTTATAATTTTACAATGAAATCTTAAGGATCCTGCATTCAAATGAAATTTAGTATGCACCTGCATAGCCTTATCCACATTAGATTCTTTTATAGCCAATGCATAAGGGCAAGTGTATACATGTGCAAGACGATTCCCTCTCCATAGTGGTCTTGGAAGGGCAGTATGGGCTCTAATGTGCCCTACAAATATGGAAAACTTCTTTGCCAAATCATGGGATCATAATTACTCTTAAGAACACAATTGTCCAGAGGCTATACACATTTAGTTGCTTCTCAAGTTAAAGTGATTACAACTAGACAGCCTGAAAAGGTGTTAATACTTCAATACATATTTTAATTCTCTAAAACCAGAAATATGAGGAATATTTATATGTCATAATGGGTTAGGTACAAGTCCTTGAGGGTTAACAACATCATGTAGTATAAGAAACTGAGGACATTCAGAACAAATCTTTACAATTTGACATGCACATTCTCTAGAAATTTCAAATTTTTGTCTCAGGCCATTACTATATTGGTAGCTGAAGAGTAAAAGTTTGTCAAAGGACACTGATTCCTTGCCCTAGGGATTTCCTCTGCCGCTCCCAGGAAATCACACTTTCTTGAGATTTATGTTCCCAAAATACCACAGAAGGTCCGGATGACCTCTGTGGAATGTTCCAACGCCCTAGGTGTGCCTGGGGGTGTACTGATAAAAAAAATGTATGATTCTTTCCCTTATGAATTTCCTCATTCCCCCTGTCCTCCCGCTCCTTTGTGATTTTTGCCTTTATAAGCCTGTTACAAGTTCAGGCTGGGGTCGAACTCCTCTACCCCTGCGAGGTGTATGAGTCTTGACCCCAGCATGCTGGCCTGAGATCTCACTCTTTCACTTTCAATAAACTTCCTCATGTGATTGCAGCAATTCTGGTCTCGGTGCCTCGCTGGGTGCGCACATCTCCTGAGATTTGAGTGAGGGTCTCCCTTCGGAGGTCTTTCAAGCTATAAATGAGATTATAATCTGCCTGGTATACAAATCTGCTGTGGCATTCATTGCCTTTTCTAAGTGATCCAGGCAATCCAGTATCTCTTAAATACCCTATGACATATGGGATAATATGCTCTCTTAAATTAAGTTGTATTTGCATAAACAATTGCAAAACTCAAGAATTAGCAATATCTAAAAACAGAACAAATTTAAGCAATTATAAACTATTAATTAATTATATATTGGTGCAGGCCTCTAGCTATATATATATATATATATATATATATATATATATATATATATATATATGCTATCAGTATATAAATTCAGAGTTTAACTGATTTTTTTTTAATATCTAAAAACAGTGGCTACCATTATATAAATTTTATAATCTATGCTGCAGCAGGCAAATTCAAGATAATGAACATGTGTGATTTAATTGTATATAATGCTTTTCCATAGATAAACCATCTATAAATACAGCAATTGCATTATCAATGGGCTGCATGCATAAATTTACAGGAAATAAAAAAGCATGCACAGAGGAAGGAACCTTAACAACTTGTCTTTCAGATAATGATTTATCAATTTTGAATTTTGCCTGAAAAAGCCAAACATCAGTATCTAGCCATAACCAATTTAATTGCTGCTCAGAATAAGGAACAAATATTTCATCAGGTTAAAACCTTATCCTTAAAAAAAAAAAAAAAAAAAAAAAAACCTATCATACAATTCTGCATAAACATAGCAAAGAATGTTAAAACTTTATTTAAAAAGGAAATAAGATGAATTCACATTAATGGTTCCTTTTGCCAAAAGAACAAATACATATAGCCAACAGTTGATCAAATATAATATCTGCTGTTAACTAATTGTTTCCTCTATATTCACTGCAGAGCCTCTCAGTTAATTGCAGAGGATTTGCATCTCTTAAGAACAGCAGAAAGAGGTTTGAGACATTCTATGGTGAGCTTAAGGCGAGGTTTTTGCCAGCTAACATCTGATGATTTTTGAAAATCACATTAAACAAGTAAATTAACTTTAGGAATCTCCTATGCCACAGTCTGACTAGGGAGTGGTCAGCTAACAAAGCATTTACAACAGTAAACACTGAGGATTTTAAGTTTCAGCTTCCTGCCATCCAGGCAGCAGCAAAATAACAACAGACCATCAGCCATTCCCTGAGGCAAAGATATTAAGTGATACCCATTGTTTCAAGGGCTCTTTAAAACCTCAGAGAAGCCAAAAGCAACCCCCTTGCAATCAGGAGGATGCAACAGAATGGTATAAAAACAATCTTTTAAATCTACGGATAATTTTATAAGCTGTAAACCAGGCCATAACCATAACTCTCTCCTAAGTTTCCTACTTTCATGCCACAAAGTGGCTGCAAGTTCATATATATTTATGCATCTTTTAATACCTCATTACTTTAAGTTGTATCCTTTAAGTCTGATTTTTAGAAGAAGAATTATTCAAATATTGTCCCAAGTTTGGGGTATCCACAGAAATCCCTTTCCTTATATATAGAAAACATGTGGCTCATGCCACTTGTTGCACTTTAGGATGACTATGTTCAAGTTACTAGTTTTAAACAAACTTTTGTTGCCAAAGTTACAAAATTTTAAACATACCCAATGCTTATAAGCCAATAATCTTAGACCAAGACATTCAGAGCACATTTATTCCAATTAAAACTAGTTAAGCAAACATGAACTGACCACACATCTTATATATTTAAACCATATAAAATTCTCATTTTCTCTATCAGTAAATTCAAGAAATGAGCACCTTGTCACTTGCAGAGCTCAATAAACACAGTCAGAGATTTTTCTAGGAAAAACAATCATCTGCTTTAAGCTGAGACACAGCCAGCACCCTTTACCAGTGGCCTAGGAAGACATCTAACTCTCATTGGGTCTCCAGTTGAGCTGACTTAAGGGATAGAGTCTGAAGCCTCCTTTCTTTTTTTTTTTTCTTTTTCTTTTTCTTCTTTTTTACCTTCTATTGTTTCCCTTTTAGACACAAGTTAAGAATAAGTCAAGAGGTAAGCAACCATTTTATTTTTGAACATGAAGCACGAGCAACATTCAGACACAGAAACATGGACACAAATTGACACACATGGACATCTTGGCACCAAGGGACAACAATACAGAGAGACAAGAACTAGATTTGTCAACAGGATCCTGATATCCTTCCTTAGGAACCCAGAACCAGAACTGGACCTTTCTCCAGTGGGATCCTAAGAGTCAGGAATTCTCCTGTTCCCCTGTTCCTGCTGGAAGAACTCTGAAACAGTTTACAATAATTTTCCTCCTCTCCTCCCATACTGTCCAAGACAAAAGAAAGGCATGCTTTTCCGAGATCTATTTTCTCTCTCTTCCAAATAAACTACCTCTAATCTGTTTACAAAGACTTAGAAACACTAATGGGAAATATCCTTTTTCTATTAGCTCTTTAAGTTTCTTGCTTAAGCACAAACACCACACCTACCAGCAGTGGATTTGATTTCTAAGAATGTGGCCATGGTGAGAGGAGCAGTCAATTCTTCTTTCCTTAATCCTTGTCACAAGTCTATTCTTACTAACTATCAATAAGATTTACTTAGGCTGCCCAAGTGAATTCTACTGCAGTCTTCTACCTTGATTCTAGTTCCCCTACTGTTTAAGCAAATTCAGCAACTGATCTAACAACCATAAAATAGAACTAGTGGTTTCCATCTCCAATCCACCCCACTATCCTTACTTATTTTGCTGGCTAGTTCCATGGGGCAAACACTACGAGTCGTTTCTTCCTTCCCATATCTTGGTGGAATCTTCATTTTCGGGTGGAATTGTGGACCTCCATTTGTGGTGCCTGTACCAATAACAGCTACTTCAAACCAGCCGAAGGCCTAAGGGTTTGAAAGAAACACACAAGTTTATTATTCGTGTTACCAGAAAGTTTACTTCATATTGAACTGCCCACATAGACAGTGGTCCCAGTATTATACCCTCAGGTAATTACAGGGGAGGTATGTAAATTCCCTAGCTGCTGGGTGTAAGAGTCACCCCCTGGGGTGGAAGTCTGTAATTATCTTTTAGCAACTGGGAACAGGGAGGCCAGGTGTGGAGTGTGACTGGACGAAATTGCATAACAAAGGGGGGTGTGTATCTCTCCCAGGGTCAAGACATGCAAGCAGGCCGTGAAGCTAACCTCAAGCAGATGCTGAGAGTTGGGATGATTATTCCAATATTTATACAAACAATGAACTTTTGAAATATCCAATAGACATTTCTCAGACTATGCTAGAGTGGAGTGTTTTATTTGTTCAATCTCTGAAAACAGTATTAGTGAAATGGAACATTTTATATTCTCCAACAAAGCAGAATGGTTAGCACAGCACAACCTGACATGGTTCTGAGTGAAGAAGGCTACAACTGGTATAATGTTGTTTACCATGTGGCCCATACCTACTATGAACTCATTCTTCAACATTTCTCAGTAAATGGTAAAAAAGAAGAAGGAGTAAAAGAAAGAGAAGCAGGAAGAGGAAAAGAGGAGAAGGAGGAGAAGGAGAAGAATTTAAAAAGAGAATATTCCAAAACTGTAAGCAGGTAAAAAATACTGTTCATTATGTTTAGATTTATAAATGTCATATTTCAAATGATTCCTGAGAAACTCATAATCATTTGTTAGAGATTATTCTCTGTGTGGAAAGATTTCTACACTCCAAAAAAAAAAAAAAAAAAAAAACAAAAAAAACAAAAAAAAACAAACAAAAAAAAAAAAAAAAAAAAAAACAGAAGAACATAAGCAACAGACCCCATGTAATTTGGTATCAGAACACAGTTCTCCCATCACAGCAAGCCTAACACAAATGAAAATCAAAATTATAACCAAGAAAAAAAAAATCTCACTTTATTCTGCTAATAAAGTCCTTTAAAGAGGATATAAAAAAAAAAAAAAAAAACTCCATTTAAAATCACAAGAAAACACAAGCAAACTGGTAGTAGCCTTTAAAAAGAAATCAAATCCCTTAAAGAAATACAGGTATATTCATTCAAGTACTTAAAGGAATTGAATAAAACTTTCTAAGATCTATATAGCGAAATAGATACAAAGAAATCACAAGTTGAGGGAAACTTGTAGATTACCCACTAAAGTGATCAGGAGGTACAGATGCTATCATCACATGATACAGAAGAGCAAAAAAGACTCTCAGGTGTAAGACATAACACAGAAGTTACTGACAAGTCAATCAAAGAAAATATAATGTTTGAAAAGCTCCTAAACCAAAACATCCAGTAAATTCAGGACACAATGAAAAGATCAATGCTAAGAATAATAGACCTAGAAGAGGGTGAAGGTTACCAGTTCAAAAGGTCAGAAAACATCTTAAACATATCATAGTAGAAAACTTCCTTAGCTCTATAGAAAGAAAGGACCATAGATGTGCATGATGCCCACAAAACACCAATAAATTGGATTAGAGTAGAAAATCATCCAATCACATATTAATCAAAAGAGAAGATGCATAGAAGAACAATTGAATATTAAAAGGTTCATGAAAAATGGTCAATTCATATACAAAGGCTGATCTGTGAGAATTACATCAGACTGCTCACCAGAGATGACAGAAATCAGGAAGAACCAAAAGTTCTCAATCAAAGAATATCAAATGACTAGAAACATCTAAGGAAGTGCTCAACATCCTTAGCCATCAGGGAAATGCAGATCAAAACAACCCTGAGATTCTACCTCACACTAGTCAGAATGGCCAATGTCCAAAACTCAGATGACAACAGATGCTGGCAAGGATGTGGAGAAAGAGGAACACTTCTCCACTGTTGGTGAGGTTGTAAACTGATACAACCACTCTTGATATCAGTCTGGCGATTCCTCAGAAAATTGTACATAGTACTACCTGAAGACCCAGTTATTCCACTTCTGGGCATTTACCCTAGAGACCCAAAGACACTCCAACATAGTACAAACATACATGCACCACAATGATCATTTCAGCTCTATTTATAATAACCAGAAGCTGGAAAGAACCCAGATGTCCTTCAGTAGATGAATGGATACAAGAATTGTGGTACATTTACACAATGGAGAACTACTCAGCTATCAGACACAATGGCTTAACAAAATTCTTAAGAAAATGGATGCATCTAGAGAATATTATCCTGAGTGAGATAACCCAGTCACAAAAGAACAGACATAATATGCAGTCACTGATATTGGGATACTAACCACAGAAAGATCTGAACACCCCAGAAACAACTCACAGACTGTATGAAGTTTAAGGAAAAAAAGAATATATTTTAATTAATTCGCTCTGTATCACATCCCCCTGTTCTTTCTACAGAACCTTTCACTTTCTAACCTATCCCCTCAAATTAGTAGCCCTTTTTCCTATATTATTGTTACATATATACATATGTTTATGTATACATACCCACAAGTACTTAATTACAACCTTAAAATGTATTTGTATATTTTTATGCAAAAATGCTGAAAATTTGTACATTCATCATTTTTTAAAATAAAGTTTTTCAATAAAAAAGAACATCAAATAAGAAAATCTCTCACACACAAAATACTAATTTGAAAAACAAAAATAAGTGAAACTAAAAACCATTGGGTTTTAATATCTCTCAATATCAATGGACTCAATTCACAATAAAAGACACAGCCTAACCAACTGGAAACAAATAGAATCCTGCCTTTTGCTGCATAGAAGAGACACACCCTGTTGATAAAGAAAGACAAGACTCCAGAGAAAAGTGTTGTAAAATATTTTTTCCATGTAAATGATCCCAAAAACCAATTTGGAGAAGCCAAATCCTGTCAATTAACAGGGAATGATTTAGGTATATCGGGGAACCTTGATTCTGAATGCAGATCTCTGAGACCTGAACACATGAAAATAAAAAAGGGACATTGAAGGAAAGAAACACTGCAGATCTCTCAGTACAGTCTAGAGAATGGTGGTCGTGTCTCCTGCTTGCTTTGTGCCTGCTGTACCCAATACAGGGACAGGTTTATCCCTATATATTTGTTTAGATTGCTTCCTCACTGTTTCCCAGGTTCAGATATCAACAGATAGATATCAATGCTCTATTTCTTTTCACTTTACCCGGTCATACATTTCTTTATAAAGGCATGTCATCTCACTATTTGAAAGACTGAGGGGACTTCTGAGTTCGAAAAAAGCTCCTGCATTTACATGATTTTTTCCCACTCTTATACCTTAGAGATTAGGTGGTATTTAACCATGGATGCAGAACACCCATGTCAAGAAGGAAGAAGTCTCCTGAATATATGCATCCAATAACATTGAAGTTTCACAAGATTTGTGGCCTTTCCATTCCTTACCCATCCTATTGTGTCCTATGTATCTTAAATACAGTATCATATTCCAAACTCCCAACACCCTCAGGAGTGGACCTGAGAAATCAGGATGGTAGAGAATGGAGAAGTGATAGCTAATTGGACTATAGAGCTACAATCCAATAGCCCTGATGACATTTGCTCACAAATATTTACTTAATTACTTGTATTGGAGAAATGGAGACTATGAGATTTTATATTTTGAAAAAGGAACTAACTTTTCAACTGATATGTACCTTTTACCTGGAGAACTATGGTGTCAAGTCCTTGGAAGTTTTCACTGCAAAAGAATGGGATTCTGAAAGAGACATTTCATAAAAACTCATGTCTGTATACATTGAAAAAATGTTCACCATCAAGGCATGCACAATAAGAAAATGTAACCAAACTTGTATAAATTAAACGTGGAGGAAAATAATTTTGGCCTCTGGAAAATCCTGTGTCTGTGGACTGTCTTTCTGAATATACCCAAGGAGTACATTTATTATGGAGTAGAATCTTGCCAGTTCAAATAGCATAGAGCTTTAGGTCTGATTGAAGATGATGCACCCATGCCATGACCATGAAAAAAACACTTTTCATCCAATTAATTGGATATGAAATTAAGCACAAAGTAATGTCTATCTTATGAAGGAAAAGGTACTGAGGTTCCAAAGGGGATCTCAAGTAATTACACCTCAGAAACTAGTCAATTTGGCTCAAGCTGGTTAGCATATAGATCGTGGCAGTTCCCAGTGACTTCATCAGCCATCAATTCCCTGGACATTCTCTTGTATCCAGGAGAGCCCTAGAATCTTCTGTGATGTCAGCAGTGTTGTGATGATAGAAACTGCCTGTGGGGTATTCCTTCAGAGCCTATTGGGTTCACAAGTAGGCATGATGTCCATGCTGCTCAGGCTAATTCGGAGGGAGAATAGAGGACAAGCAGAGATTACACTGAGGCAGAAAGAGGCAAACCTTCTGTCATGTTCAAAAACAGGTAAAAAAAAGTGGTCCTGGGGAAAGCACAGTGAGTTCTTGGCAGGGGTTGGGGAACTTACTGGAGGAGTGGGCCTGACCTAGTCTTTCCAGGAGTAGGGCTTATGATCTGGAGCCTTGCCATTCCTAAATGGCAGACCATGAGTCAAAAATTTCTGATTAATTTTTCAAAAAGCCAGGAATTGACAGGCCAGAAGTTGCTTTGCTGAGAGACCTAAATTATCTGCTGAGTAGCATAGGATTTCAGGAAATTGCTCTGTGAGAGGAACAATGTGTTGTTCTCAGGAATACAGTGTTGAAAAGTACTCTGATCTCAACAGATTTCTGTAGATAACTTGAGTAAGAGAGGGAAATATTCCTCTGGAAATGTATCAAGGTGTCAGACACTTTATCTTTAAACATAAATGATGTGGCATACAACACAGTCTGGGGTAAGGGTAGTAGTTTGGGGAGTCTCATCATGTACTTTAAGAAGCCTGCACATGTGTTGGCTTGTGTCAGATGCCAGGTGTTGGTATTTATTGACAATATTTTTAGTGGTGAGCACTATGAACACCAGAACTGACCTGTATCTATCAGATAGGAGCAGACAATGCCCTCCAATTCTTCTGGCCTTGGTCAGCTTATGAGTTTCAAGGCCAGGGAGACTGCACTAGGGAGTGAGGCATGTGTTTAGTGATAGTGGTTGGAAACAGGGACATGTTGAGGAGCCCAGCTTGAAGATAGCTTTCCTGTTCTTTCTGTTATTCACTGTGTCTCTAGAGTTCCCTCTTCCTAGGGCCACTGTTTGGGACTAAGCATGGTTGCTCTTGTCTCTGTCCTTTTATCTCTACAAGTTTACTTGTGTTTATATATCTACAGGTTCTGTTGTGAAGGCATTAACAAAACCTGCAACCACCAGCAACACCAAAAATAAGAAGATGATGAAGAGGTTGGAAAAGCTGAAAATTTATCTGCAGAAGATGACAAATGAGAGGGACGAACTTCGGGGAATCCTGGCTAATTAAACTGACACAGATTTGAACAACAGGTAGTCATTATGCTTGGTTTTTTGAGAACTATCTTGGGCCCTCTCTGTTAACCCCAGATTTCCTCATATCACAGAAGTCTTCAACTCCAGTCTGTCATCATGCCCAAACTCATTTTCTTTTCTTTTCTCTATTTTTTTCCTAACTGGATTTCAAACACAGAATTGAAGGTATATAGGAGTGAGATGGAGTAACAGGGCATTTTGATTCCTCCAAAAGTAAATCAGAACCCATGGAATGAATCCCGGTCTGGGGATATTGGTAGTATTGTGTGAACTCCCACTATTCATTTTAAAAATCTAGACAATTCTTGGTGTGTGGGAGAGGCTAGATGTTGCTCTTTATGGTCAAACTCTTTCTATCTGATCTAAAATTGTTTTGGTTCTAATTGGTCCTTTCAACAGCTGGAGGGGCCTGGTCTCATTTGCTCTCTCTTACTGTGTGACTGGATTGGCTGCATGTTAGCACTGCTTTCCTCAAATTTTGTTCATTATACTCTGAGATCAAGACAAATCATTGTATTTCTTTAGGATTCTGATTGTGTTTGGGTGTGCCTTCCTGTGTGTGTGTGTGAGTGTGTGAGTGTTTGTGTGTGTGTGTGTATGTGTGTGTGTGTGTGTGTGTTCCACATAAGACCTCAAGAGTCTATAAAGAGTTATGGCTTTGTAGATTTGTTGACTCAGTTTTCACTAAATCACAATTGTGAGGCCAAGAAGCCTCATTTTGAGCAGCATGTGACCTGTGTGTCCAACTTGGATGAACCTTAGAATATCCTGCTGTAAGTTACAGGCTTTTCCCCTGTAAATACTAATTATGTCATTTGGGAAATTGACATAATCAGTAGAACCAATGATTGTCAATCCTTGTCTAAAAATGGAGAAGAGTCATCACAGATTTAAGTTGGACCAAGGCATGGGGCACAGGCATTTAGAAAGTTCTTGGAGAGCTAAGCTATTCCTTCAAACACCCTCAGGAAGCTAAAGGAGATCAATCCGTCCTTTTGCTTCCCTGGTTCTACTGGCCTGAGGCTAATAATAATAAATTTAATAAGATCTTAGAGGATGCAGTACCAAGTAACAAGTATATACAATATATGTGCAGGGGTAGTTAATCTAGTTAGAATCATGTGATCCTTGAATCCTTAGTCAAAAGAGTTATTTAATTTCTGCCATGCCCTACACCAGAATCAACTTTGAGTCTCATATGCTGAAGACACAGCATCATGAGTTGATGTCTGACCTTGAGGAAATGCCACAGAAGATCAGTGAGGCCTTGTACAAGTTCCAGGATCTGATTCAAGAAAATCAGTATTATTGGTGAGTGACTAATAGAGACTTGATTCCAGCACTATGCACAGAATATGTCTGCCCATCCTTGTCTTTGAAGCAATGTGAGGGTTCAGGTTCTGTACTGTTTACCTCTTAATGAAAAGTGGAAGGCTCTAGGATTGTTACCTCTTGGACTTATTTTGACCAAATGTGAAGAGTATGTAAGTACCTCCGATCAGTTTCCTTCCAAAATAAGGATCCTCTAGATAAAAAAGGTTTGCATCATGATGGAAATATCAATCAACCTTGAGCTTCCAGGGCCCTTAAAGTAGATTTGCAAACCTGAATTTCATAAGATATACAGAATTTATGTGTACTTATTGGGTCTCCTCTTACTTCCACAGAAAGTTTGCTCTCTACCAACAAGTAGTTGTATAATTCCAATGACATATAAGCATACATGGAAGCCATGTCTTCTTGGATTTCATTGGTACTTTGTGTCTTCTGGAATGGGTCTGTTCTCTGGATTTGACCTTTTCCTATGTGATGATTCATGAGTGATCTGAACTGTAGTCTGGGTCTGTCTGGGGAAGTGTGCATGGTACTTGGAGGAGAATGAGGAAGATAAATTCTAGTTTGGAGTCACCATTTTTCTTTGTCGTTCAGCATTTGGAACTGCTATCTCCAGAGAGAGTCAATTCATATGCAGAAGAAAGCAAAGCTATTTTGGGAGGAAAACAAAATGCTTGAAGCAATGCAGAAGGTAACCTAAATGCCATATAGCAGGAGAAAGAAGCTCTGTGGTAAGGCCAGCATGAACATTTATGGACTATTGCCAAACAGCAGTAGGTAAAACTAATGAAGCATCAGGGTAGATTGTCCTCATCTGTAACCATAACACCCATAGACATCCTATACCACAAAGCAGATTGTCTTTGATGTGTGTGTCTTGTGTATGTGTTTGTGCATGTATGTGTTTTAGCTTAGGTCTGGGTTATCATGATCATGGGATATATGTGGTTGGTGATAGTTCTTTGATGTAGATATTTGCAGAGTGGGTACTTGCATATAAAACTCTATGTGTGTGTTCTTTTGTGTGTAAAGGTATGAAGATGTGTGCTTCTCTACATATATGTGTATATTATATCCATATATACAGATTCACTTGGAAAACAATTATCTTAAAAAATAACAATGGCCAAGTTTACTGGATAAAGTACTCTGTCAATTCTCTTTGCATCAGAGCCTCTCTAAATACAGAAGCCACCTTTAGGCCCAGCCACCTAGCTCAATAGGACAAGAGTAGATAATGAATTCTCTAAAGTCTGATATTCAACTGATTTTGTAAGAAAAATATGTCAGTATTGAAATCATTTTTTAAAAATCAAACAACTGTGGTACATGCAGGTGCGAAAGATGCTGCTGTGTCAAATGAATGAGCCTGAGAGTCAAAAGTGCTGGCTTAAGTTTTGTGAATATCATATGGTCCTAATGTGCAGTGCCTGGCTACTGGAATACAGCAGGCAGGTTGCATACTCTCAGCATCCTAGTTTTCTCTGCATTGCCTGTTAACATTTTCTTTCCAACTTCCCCTAAACGTGACTCAGTTATCCTTGGCATTGGAGTTTGTCCTGTGCATTATTATTTGAAAGACTGATTTGCTTGTTGTGCATATGCATCCATTATAAAGCCCAGAATTCTAATGTGAGTAAAGAACAGTGAACCTCAGACAGCCCCTAACCCTCATGATAGTCTAAAACACTCACCCCGTGTTCTGTCTGTAGCACTCTGTAACTGCTGTTAATCAAAATCATTCTCTCCGAGTTAAAATCAGCCTAAAGGAGGATTGGGAACAATGAGCACCCTCAGATATTTTTGATAGTATAAAATGTGCTAGCTCTGTGAGAAGCCATGTACAACTCTTCAGAAATTGAAACAGCAGTCCTCACTGACCCAACAATTCCAGAACAAGAGGTCAGTATCCTGAAAAAAATTATGGTAATCACGTTTGTACTGGTACTTCTCATAGCAGCTTTGCAGTAGGAACTTTCCAGATCTCATGAACACATTCAGGGACTATTTCCAAATGTGATCATTCATGCAACCACTTGGCCTTGAACCAGCCAGCCTTATTTTATTCAAAATATCTTTCAAATTGTATCCTTACAGGGAGAATAGTTTTATTTTGCATCCTGGTTATACAGATTTGGTAATTGCCTGGTCTCATATTTTTGGTTCCAAAGTTATGCAGCCTCTAGTAAATGGAGTACTTATTGGAACATGCTGCCCACTGTAGAGCCATTGAGAGACAGTGAACAAGAGGCAGAAACAGGCTTGTCCCATACCATGCAGTGTGCCTTTGCTGGGAGCCAAGTTTGCTGTGCAAAACCTTGGAATCTTGCTAAGCAGGCTTGGCTAAAAGGCAAAGTTTGTTTAGTAGGGAAAAACACATTATTGACCTAGCTGTCTATCTGCTATGCCCACTATGTTCTTACTACATTCAAGGGATTCAAGGGTTGTTTCCTGTGCTTTCATACCTTCCTGGGTGAACTTTTATCTTTTCTGGGAATCTAAAAATGTTTCTGCAATGAAGTCTGCTTGCATGTGTGAGCATGCATTGTGGAATGTGTGTCTGGGTGTCAACCTCTCTCACCCCTCTCTTTCTCTCTCCATTTTTCTCTGTGTCTGTTGTGTGTGTGTTGAGAGAGAGAGAGTGTGTGTGTGTATCTATGTGTGTCTGTGTGCACTTGTGTGTGCCTGGATTTGTGGAAATGATGCAGTATCTTTTTGATGTCTATAGGGAGTAGTAGTAGCACAGGATGGCAGGAGCCATGTAGATTTCCTGGACGTGTACAATAGTCTATGATGGGTGACTGGTATTCAATATTACTCTCTACCTCAATCAACTAGAAGCACCTCAGAGTATTGATCTCGTCCAGTTTAAAATCCTTATGTCCATGATATAATGCATGTTGGCCACAGAGTTTCTGGCGATGGTGATGGTGTACTCCTTCCACCCTTCTGAGTTCTGTGTTATGACCTCAGCCTAATGTCACTTATGTCTCCTTAGAAAAAGTCCTAGAATACTCACACACATAGCTGGGGTGTCATCTCTTTCTTAATGAGTATAACTTGAGAGTTTAATGCTATTCATTGGGAAGATTTGCATGCAGTACAGAATTGTAGATCATATCATCTCTTCAGTGTGCATAGATTTTCTGTGAGATGGTTTCTCTGGGTTTCACAGATTTTGTGGTTCACAAGTAGAACAGAGGCAGGTTTCTGCATTCTAGAAACAAGAGAGTTTGCTTAAGTTTTAGCCAGACTCCCTAGAAGGCCTCCAAATGGTTTTCTAGGCTGCTCACACTTATTGTGAAATGAGATTCCGACATTGCTAAACTGTTATTTTTCAATATAATATATATTGACTACTGAAGTAATGTTGCATTTTATTTTAATTCTTGCACAATGTTTAGTTCACAATTCAGTTTCAAAATTTCTTTTTTTAAATCTGAAAATAAAATTCAGGCCCAGGTACTCTTTGTCCCTTCTCATTTCAGGATGCTTAGAATGACCTTAGCTGAAAGGTTGTACTAGGGTGTCATCTGAATAAAGCTGGTGTTTGCTGGATAGCTGACCTGGCAGGTCCTCACTAGGCCTTTGTCTATTCCTCTGCTAGGTCTGAAATTCAAGAGCAATAATCTACAGCCCAGATCAAGATCTCCCTCTGATACAACTCTATACCAGAAGCACTAAGTTTGTCAAGCAAGTGAACCATCATTTTATTTAATCCCTATAACAATCCAGTCTTGTGCTACATTTTCTTAATTTTTTATGTGTTATAAGGCCTGTATTTTGGATAGCATCTGGTCCAGCTACTTTGCAGGGCTTCAGAGAAGTGCTGAGGGACATGAAGATCCACCGGGCATCCAGGATGAATCTGAGAATAAAATTGTTCCGAGCCATGATGTGTCATCAAGAAAAATTTAATGGAGACCTGTTAAAAGGAATTTGCTAGCATTTGAGCTGAATTCTGCAACATGTCTCATGCTTAGCCTTGGGAGGACTTGTCCATCAACCACCACAAAATGAGGCATGCCTACCTTCATTGTGAAGAGATTATTACCATCACTGACTGAGTTTTCTCCTTGTTTCTAAGGCCAGCAGCAGGCTTTAGGATTGTGCTGCAAAACTTGCATCAAGAGAGTGCTGCTTAACATAAATAATGTGTTTGGGTTTTGGTTAAATTTTTGATTGTTCTGGAGGTTTTCTTTTTGTTGTTTGCATTTGAATGTTGTTTATTAGTTATATTTTTGTTACTGTATTTAATTTGCTATTTGGATAAGGCTAAGTACTGTATACATTGACTCCCCACTTTAATCTGTTATTGAATAAAATAAATGTATATTTATGATTAAACACATGATCTCTAATTGTTCACTCATAGGAACTGTCACTATTCATGAATAGGTTACAGTGTTGTAACTTCAGAAGTATCAGAAAGAGATAGATCTCTTCAACTATCATGTGGTCTAGGCTTCATAAGAAGTTCCCAGACAGCCAGAGCTACAGAGGGAATTGAGACTTTGAAGTGGGATCCAAGCACTTGGTCAATATCTAATTTTCTGAGTTGTAGTAGAGAAATACTGTTGTGTTTCTTCTTTATTTGTTCAACATAATCATTCACATATAAATACATTTTAACAGAGTTAATTCATGACCACAAAGTTTCAGCATGAATACTCTTTTCATCAAATTTTGGATCCCAAAGATTGACAAACTAACCACATCAAAAGGAACTTGCATTTCAATAGCACTATTCCCTGTCTTCCAATACCATACCGATCTGTTTTTCAAACCATGCCAAGAATGGACTCACCAGTCCACCTAACAAGGGTCAACAACCAGCTCCTCACCTTTCTGGATATTGATCTTGTGCTCAGCAGCTCCTGACACAGAAAAATAACTTGCCTCAGTGAAGGGCATTGCTAACCACTTATTCTGTGACGTTCTGTATGTTCTGGTCTTTTTTAATCTTAAAAGTACCACAACCATAAGCTCCCCTCAGGACAAATCAGAATACAGTATAATGAGAAATTTCTGTCTAGCTAGCCAAAGTAGCTGGGATCAAAAGCAACAACCTGGGAACATTTTATAAAACTTAACAAGAGTCATTAGTGTTTTGGGGTTTTTTGTTTGTTTGTTCACTTGCTTTTCAATTATGATTTGGACTTGAGAAAATTTCAGAATCTTACCTCAGCACAAAAACTTTGAGCTATGGCACTAAGATTATTTAGTATTAGGGTGTGTGTTCAATATCCCCTCACATTCTGAAATTTTTTTTATATGTGTCTGTGTTTTACTTTCTGGCAGTCTGTGCTCTACATGCATGTAATACCCACATTGTCCAGCAGAGTTCAATGGATTCCATCTGAAACTGCTGTGATAGAGGATTGTTAACTGCTTTTTTAGCCACTATGAGAATAAAAGCCTCAAATGGATAAAAGCCATCTCTCTTGCCCCTGTACTAGACATTTGTTTTACTTGTGTGGTGTATTAGTTGGACTGGATCACACCCAACCAAAGAGGGAAGTTTTTTGAGACATGAAGGGAAACATACTTGGAATAGGCATGCTAAATGTTTAAATTTCCAGGCATGCATGTAAGGCATTAGTGTGTCAGGATCATGACTATTCATCTCTTATTTTCAGGGTTGAAGGAGATCTCTCATGTGTCATCCTGCATGACAATGTAGATGAGTCTGTCAAATGAAATGGAGACTTGAGAACTCTCCTGGGAGTGAAGGTATTAAATAAATTATGTAATAAACAGATCAGGATCAAGAAATCTCTGTACTGGAGAAACGTCAGAAGTCGTAGGTACTGTATAAATAACCATTAAACAGTCATGGGACTCATGTCTTTTCTCAGCTCATGGACTAATCCCATTCTCAAGAGTCTTCCAGATTCTCATGTCCAGGGCAAAGAACTCCAAGAGGGACACATGGTAATTTACTAAAAATAGAGATCATTTGTTAAAAAAAAGCAAAAGGCACTTCTCCAAATGAAACACTGCCAGCAATTTCTTTAAATCAGTGTTCGTTGAAGGTACTCCTAGATTTGTTTTACAAGTATACTTTGCATATGTCTCCTGCCTCCATGACTTTCTTCCTATACATTTAGTTTACAATGGGGAGAGAGTAATGGTGGTAGCTTTAGAAATCTTGGAATCTGGCTTAGATTTACCACCAACTGTCTCCATAGCCCTATTCACTAAGGTAAATGTACATAGGAGTATGTTCTAAGGCCTGTTTATCTATCTAAGGAATGGTGAAACCCTATGCAGTTCTAAAAGAATCCTTAGCAAAAGACATTTGAGCAAGAGGATCATTTCCTAGTGAAACCACCCAACTTGCCAAACCCCTTATTTTAGGGCCCGTAAACATTATCTGAACAAAAATGTTACTGAGATAAAAACAACATCAGTGGACTCTAATCTCAAAGTATGCTACAAGCCCATAAATAAACATAGTAAAAGTAATATAGAGCAAATCCGTAGCCAATACTTTACTAAATGGAGAGAAACTTAAAGCAATCCCATTAAAATCAGGGACTAGAAAAGGCTGGCAACTATCCCCTACCTATTCAATATAGACTGGAAGTCTTGGCCAGAGCAATTAGACAACAAAAAGAAATCATAGGGATTCACATTGGAAAGGAAGAAGTCAAAATATCACTATTTGCAAATGATATGAGAGTATACTTAAGTGACCCCAAAAAATTTTATCAGAAAACTTTTACAACTAATAAACATCTTCAGCAAAGTGGCTGGATATAAATTTAACTCAAAAAATTTCCTGCCTTCCTCTACTCAAATGATAAACAGGCTGAGCAAAAAATTAGGGAATCAACACCCTTCACAATACTCACAAAAATGATAAAATATCTGGGGTGCCTCTAAACAAGCAAATGGAGGTTCTGTATGAGAAAAACTTCAAGAATCTGAGGAAGGAAATCTCAGAAGTTGGAAAGATTTCCCATGCTCATGAATTGTAAAAAGCAATCTAGAGATTCAATGCAATTCCCAGCAAAATTCCAACTCAATTCTTCAGAGAGTTGAAAAAAACCAATTCATCTGGAATAACAAAATATACGAGAATAGTGAAAGCTATTCTCAAAAGTAAAACACCTCTGTGGGAATCACCATCCCTGATTCCAAACTATATTACAAAGAATTTGTGTTAAAAACTGCATGGTACTGGTACAGAGATAGACAGGTATATCAATGGAACAAAACTGAGGATCCAGTAATGAATCCACACACCTAAGGTCACTTGATCATTGAAAATGGAGCTGAAAACATTCCTTGGAAAAAGGACAGACTCTTTAACAAATGGTGTTGTTTCAACTGGCAGTCAGCATGCAGAAAAATGAAAATCAATCTTTCCTATCTCCTTTTACAAAGGTCAATTCCAAGTGGATCGAAGACATCCACATAATACCAGGTATACTTCAACTCTTAGAAGAGAAATTGGGGAAAAACTTAGAATACACAGGCACAGGAGAAAAGTTTTTGAACAGAACAATGGCTTGTGCTCTAAGATCTAGAATGGATAAATGGGACTTAGTGAGATTCCAACGTTTCTGTAAGGCTAAGGACACTGTCAAGAAAACAAATGACAACCAACAGATTGGGAAAAGATCTTTACAACTCCCATATCTGATAGGGGACTAATATGTAATATATACAAAACACTGAAAAATTTAGACTCCAGAGAATCTAACAATCCTTTTAAAAAGAAGGTGCAGATCTAAAAAAGAATTCTGGAGTACAGATCTAAAATATATTCACAGTTGTGGAATATTGAATGGCTGAGAAGTACCTAAGGAAATGTTCAACATCCCTAGTCATCAGGAAAATGGAAATCAAAACAACCCAGAGATTCCAACTCAAAAAATCAAGATGGCTAAGATCAAAAATTCAGATGACAGCAGATGGTGGCAAGGATGCAGAGCAAGAGGCACATTCCTCCATCGTTGGTGAGGCTGTAAGCTGGTACAACCACTCTGGAATTCAATCTGGCAGTTCCTTAAAAAGTTGGACATAGTACTACTTGAAGACCCAGCTATTCCACTTCTGGGCATATTCCCCAAAGATGCTGCAATACACAATAAGGACACATGCTCCACCATGTTGATAGCAGCCTTATTTATAATAGTCAAAAGCTGTAAAGAACCCACATGTACTTCAGTAAATGAATGGATACAGAAATTGTGGTATATTCACACAATGGAGTACTACTCAGCTATTAGAAACAATGACTTTATGAAATTCCTAGGAAAATGGATGCATCTAGAAAATATCATTATGAGTGCGGTATCCCATTCATAAAAGAAAAGACATAATATGCAGTCACTGATAATTGGATACTAGCCCCAGAAATCTATGAATACCCAAGAAACAAATCACAGACTATATTAAATTCAAAAAAAAAAAAAAAAAAAAAAAAAACAAGTTTATAGCACCTTCTCAGAGTGGGTACACCTAGATTTTAAATCATTAATAACTCAAAAGTTAAGAAGATAGCCTTGTGGCAATTTTTGGTATTTAAAATCATATGTTAAATCTTTAAACACCAAGAAAACTTTTACCATTTCCATGTTATGTTATTTTAAATGTACTTTATGCTCATTATAACTAGTAAGAATTCAATGCATACGATCAAACTTTCAGAAAAAGTACTGAGAAAAATATATAGTTTTATTCCAAAATGCTTTAAAATGTATCTCGGTTTTTAAAAAAATAAAGTTCAAAAAAAAAACTCTTATTAACACACACACACACAGAAATAAATTATATTGTGGAAACTAGATGTCTGTGGGTAAAAAGGAAAAAAAAATAAAAAACTACACAGCTATCATACTCCATAAACAAGTCAAATCAAAATAGATGAATTGATGACATACCTCACACTTTTAACTGGAGCTCTCAAGAGACACAGGCAGACAGCTCTCTGTGAGTACAAGACTAACCTTCCCTAAATAACATGTTGCAGTTCACCAGAGCTATAGAGTAATAGCCTAAATAAATAAATAATTAAATAAATAAACAAAAACCCCAAAAGTACCCCTCCCGATACAAAAAAGAAAGGAACATTTCATAATATTTGCCTTAGCAAAAACTTTATGCATTTATCTTATGGTGGAGAAAGAATAATGGAATTCATGTTGGGAATCACAGGTTCCAGCTCAGCTTTACCACCAATGTCTCCAAAGTCCCAAGAGGAATCTTGGGCAGTAAGACTGAGAATAGGCAAATGGGGCTTTGTCACAGCAAAGTGCTTCCCAGTAGCCTTAAGAAAAGGTCATAAGATCTGAAACAGTATGGTTGCCAGTAGAAAATTTAAAAAGAAGAAGAAGAGGAAGGAGGAGGAAGAGGAGCAGGAAGAAGAAAAAGAAAGAGCAGGAGGAGGATGATGACAATGACAAGGACGAAAACAACGTGCAAGGACGAGAGACATGTCAGTTTGCACGTGACTTCCAGGAGCTGTGCAGCCCCTCCCCACACCCCAACTACATGATGGAGCTCTACTGCAACTTCCACACTATTGGCTTCTACCCCTATGACCTGTGCTGCCATTTTATTCGAAACACGGACAAGTACTGGCCTGTGTCATCAGGGGCACCTCTTGAGACCTGTGAGCCTTTGGTTTGCTTGGTTTAGGTGATGTGCTGCTCTACCTGGGCTTTGCCTGAAAACCATTGCACAAACTGCACCACAGCCTAAGTTTCTCTGGCTTTTCCCCCCATTTCTGGCCACCAGAGGTGTTAGGGTGTGGTGGGGCTGAGGTTGCTACAACTGCTGAACTGACCCACTTCCACAAACTGCAGCCCTACTGCTCCTCTGCCTACAGAGCCCACACACACTCCAGTGACCCTACATGCTGCTCCTTGGTGGTGGCTGTGGTGGCAGCCACACTGTTCTACACTGCCTGCCATCCAGACACACAGCCTAGTCACTGTAGCCACTGCTTACAACTGTCCCCAGCAGCAGGGCCTGTGTGCCCACACTGCCTCTTGCACAACCCAGTGCAGCTAATGAATGTGATGAAAATGATATCATAAGGACACTGGCATTTTTGTGACACCTAATGAATGAATTCTACATGTAAGCACTACAATGATTAAACTACTGCTGCTATTACAAAACTAGACAAGCAGTATTTGATTACATTTTGTAAGGGGGTGAAACTGATACTAAAATTTGATTCCCTAATTGAGTCTTGATTATGTCAATAAAGAAGGCAGAAGTTAATTGCTGGCCCTAAAGAAAACGATGGGGCCTTTGGGTTACAGAAGGAAGAAGAGGGACATGGGGAGAAAAAAGACATCGGACAGGCTTTGGAAATAGTAAGATACAACAGTCATGTAAGATCTTAGCGCAACTGAAACTGGTGGCCTCTGATACAAGACATTGGATGAAGTAGGTCAGCTGATAAGAGCTCAGTAATTGTGCTGTGTTTGATGGCACCAGGTTGTCTTTGTTTCCATTGCTTATGTTCTTGTGATTGCCTCTTGCCATCTTGATATCTGTGATATTAGGTGACTTGTTTTCTCAGTAATAAGCATGGCTCCACAGCCTGAAGATGGGACATCCTGTTATGGCTCAGTGCATAACCCAACGACAGTTTCTGAATTCATCCTGATCCTTAGGGCTTAGGCTACCTCTAGATATAAATTAAAATCTTTTTTTTCAAGTACACTCCCAACACAAAGAGAAGACAGTCTTGACTCATTAAAGTATATGCAGTTTACAAAGATTGGCCAAGACCTATTTAGGTCTCAGATTCCCTGAAAAATTTATATCTCAAATTAAAAACAAAATGCATATATACACATGTACACATACTTCTGAGTTTATAATTGAAATTACAAATTCACAACATTGATTTTCCATGTCACTTATCCATGTCCTCTAAAATGGGAGTAATAGGTAATCTAAAAGGTCGGAATGTCATTCTATAGTTATGATATCTTGGATATGTGAGTACAAACTGGTTAAGTACCTTCTCAATAACTGTTTTCCTTATTTGAAAATGAATAATAGCATTGTCTGTAGTGTGGCTGATCACAATAAAAGTATTGATTAATATGACTCATCTGGCATTACAGAGCATGGTATGAACATTCTAGGTATGAAACTAGTAGCTGGGTGGAGATTACAAAATTAAAAATACAAAAACACAACCAGAAGAACAAGAACAAGGCATCAATTCTTAAAACACCTTCTGAGTGCTGCGACTACTACATGTGCCAACTCTGAACAGCTTTCTAGATATTTCTAATTAAGAAATCCTAAAACAAAAAAAAAATAAAATAAAATAAAAACCCTTTTATAGTTTCAGCAGAGAGACTTTTAAACTAGGGGATGCTGTTCTGTTTTCTCTGATACTCTTAGTCCTCAGACATTTGCCAGGTGAGCTAAGATTAAGAGCAGACCAGGTGACTCTGCTGGTGCCATAGCATGAATCTGTGGCAATTATTTATTGCCAACATAAATTCTGGATATAGATAGCATCTTTGCAGGCTATCTAGGATGTCTTGCTCCCTTGTTTCCTGTATTGTGCTAAAGACAAGCACAAATATGAAAAAAGGAAGTCACTTGTTGGGTGGGTACAGGCCTTGACTGCCTTAAAGAATGGTAATCTTTCAGTGTTAAAGAATTTTCTATTACCCTCATTAAGTGTGTGCCAATTGCTGAGCTGCTGTGTAAACAGTGAACATCAATCCTTACTTGTAACATCCAGGAAGTATCATCATCCCTGAATTCAAGCTGTATTACTGAGCAAAAATGATAATAATAATCAAAAAAAACCTGTATGGTATTGGGACAGGGACAGGAAGGTACATCAATGGAATAAAATCGAAGACTGAGAAATAAACCTACACATCTGTAGTCACTTGACCTTTGAAAAATATGCTAAAATAATCCAGTGTCATAAGAGATAGGATTTTTAAACAATGGTGATGGATCAATTGGTGGTCAGCATGAAGAAGAATGCAAATCTATTCATCCTTATCTCATTGAATAAATCTCAAGTCCAAGTGGTCCATGCATCTCAACAGAAAACAAGATACACTCAACCTAATAGAAGGGAACTTAGGGTAGAGCCTCAAGCACACGATGACTGGAGAAAATTCCTCAAGAGCACATAAATGGCTTATACTATAAGATAAAGACTCAACAAATGCCACCTCATAAAATTGTGAAGCTTCTGTAAGGCGAGGACACTGTCAGTAGGACAAAACAACCACCAATAGATTGTGAAAAGGCCTTTGTGAAATTTAAATCGGATAGAGAACTAATAGCCAATGTATACAAAGACCTGAAGAAATTTGATTTCGAGAATCAAATAAACCTATTAATATATTGGGCAACAGAGGTAAACTAATAATTCTCAACTGAGGAATAACGAAGTGTTGAAAAGAAACAAAAGACATGTCCAACATCCTTAGTCACCAGGAAAATACTAATCAAAACAAACATGAAATTCCACCTCAAATCAGCCAGAATGGCTAAAATTAAAAACTCATGTGGCATCCAATGCCAACTAACGTATGCAGAAAGAGGAACACTCAAATTTATTTCTGGGATTGAAGTCTGGTATAACCATTTTAGAAGTCAGTCTTGAGGCACATTAGAAAATTTGACAAAGTACTATCCATGTACCCAGCTATACCACTCCTAGGCATATATCCAAACATGTTACAACACATAACAATGACACATGTTCTACTATGCTTATAGCAGCCTTATAATAGCCAGAAGCCAGAAAAAAAAAAAAAAACAGTTGTTGTCCTTTAACAGAAATTATGGATACAGAAAATGTACATTTACATATTAGAGTACTACTCAGCTATTACAATTACTTCATGAAAATGGTAGGTAAATGGATGGAACTAGAAAATATTAACACAGACATAAAAAGAACACTCTTGGCATGCACTCATTGACTGAAGAATAATAGACCAGAAGCTCTGAATACACAAGATACAATTCACAAACCACATGAAGCTCAAGATGCAGGAAAACGAAAGTGCAGATGATTCAGTGCTATTTATAGTTGGAAACAAATATTCATAGGAGGAATTATGTAGACAAATTTTGTAGCAGAGACTGAAACAAAGGCTATCATTAGTCTGCCCCAATTGGGAATAAACCACATATACAGCCACCAAATCCCCACAGTATTGCAAAGGCCAAGAAGAATATGGTGACAGGACCCTGATATAGCTGTGTCCTGAGAGTCTCTGCCAGAGCATGACCAATACAGATGCAGATGATCTCAGCCAACCATTGAAGTGAGAACAGGGTCCTCAATGGAAGAGCTAGAGCAAGGACTGAAGGAGCTAAAGAGGTTTTCACCCAAAAAACAACAATACCTACAAACCAGAGCTTCTAGGGACTAAACCCCAATCAAATAATACACATGGAAAGATTTATGGCTCCAGTAGCATATGTAGCAGAGGAGGGCCTTGTTGAGAATCTATGTGAGGATAATTTCTTGGTCCTTCTTAGGTTCAGTGCCCTGGTGTAGGGAAATGTCAGGGAGGGAAGAAGGAGTTGTAGGTGGGAGGGTGGAAGGGTTAACTGGAGAGTACTCTTATATAAACAAAAGAGAGTGGATGAGATGGAGGGGTATATTAGCTAGGGTTTTATTGCTGTGAACAGACACCATGACCGAGGCAAGCCTTACAAATAACATTTAATTAAGGCTGGCTTACAGGTTCAGAGGTTCAGTCCAGTAACAAGGCAGAAGCATGGCAGCATCCAGGCAGGCATGGTACTGGAGGAGCTGAGAGTTCTACATCTTTATCCAAAGAAAGCCAGGAACAGATTGAGAATCCTCAGACAACTAGAAGAAGTAACCCCAAGCCCACCCCCAGAGTTACACACATCCTCCAACAATGCCACACATACCAATAGTGGCACTCCCTGGGCCAAGCATATGCAAACTATCACAAGGGGAAACTGAGAAAGGGGATGACTTTTGAAATGTAAATAAAATGTATTGAATAAAAATATTAATCTTATGCTGAAACTTCAAAATGAAATAAAAAGAATGAAAGATCTGGTTCATTTAGATGTTTAGTGGTGCTCAATGAATGTTAAATACAAAAGTAGGGAAATATCACTTTCACAATAGATTTTGCTCAAAGGCATGAAAATAGAATTTGGGTACCCTCCATGGACTAATGTCTGTATTGCTCAGGGGTTTGGAGAAAGCGTTGGGAGGCACAAAGACAGGCCATGTAGATGATTTCATATGAGGCCTTTCAGAAGCTATTTCTGTATATTTACAATTTGTTTTGCTGTGTGTTATACACACTTGAATCCACAAAACTAGTAAAATGAGGTCTAGACCAGAGCATTGCGGTTTTGAAGGTAGTTTATGACCGCAGCCTTGTCATGTATGCTGCAGTGTACACATGCTGGGAAAACTGAGGTACTTATTGGAAATATGCAGTGTCTATACTTTAAAGCTCAAACACTTTGGCGTGGTAATGAGTGTTGTTAAATCTGTGCTCAGGGATTGATACCCAGGTGTTGCAGGCCAGCCAGGGCTATGTGTCCTGTGCCACAGAAACCAAATGAAAAATGGGTAAGTGCACCGATGGGTGGAACAGCAGGTGAACATGCTTGAAACCAAGCTGGTGACCAGAGTTTGATGTTCAGGAATCACGAGATGGAAGAGTTTTTCTTCACAACATGTCCTTTAGGCTACACACAAGTGAAGTGGTAAAAAAGTTTATAAATGTGATACAAATTCATAATTGAAAACAATGTATAACATGTAAAATATAAAGGGCAGACACAACATTCTATGGATTGTTACTTCATAGAAATATTTACACTGGCCAGAATGTGTCAGTCTGAAGAAGAGACCCTAGTCCTAACAGTGTCGCCTACCCATGCGTATAGGTTCTCCTTCTCCTTCCACTCTATCCTACCCATATGGGATTCCCCTAAATTTATCACTGTTTGGTAGGAAATGGGGTTGATATAAAAGTCACAGTTAACAGAGCTAACCCAATGCAGTGCCTTTGTAATCAGTGCATCCTGAAAGGCCTAGGTTTATCCAGCATAGACAAGGTCCTCAAAATTAGCTTTTCCTGTGGTTACACTGTGCCAAGTACATGATTATTTTCCCTCATGCTTAATGCAATCTTCTAAGGTTAAAAAAAAAAAAAAAAACAAAACAAAACGCACACACATTCTACATGAAAGACACTGAAACTCCTCATACAACTTAAGTTGAATTACTAAGCCAGAATCCTAAGTGTTCTTCTGTCTAATTCTGAAGGTTAAACTCTTTCTGATACATGACATGAAAAGCTGGAAACATATTCAACTGGAGGCAGCTTCTCTCCCACCCTTCATGATGAGAAGTAGGGCCTTGCCCTCTCCCATATTCTGTCCATCAGAATAGGCAGAGTCAACCACAAATAAAGCTAGGACTAATCTACCTGCTTAGATAATTTGGCCCAAACCTTCCTACAACAATTCAAAGCTGAAAGTCTTTTGCTGTCCCAGAATGTTGAATTATAAAGAAAAAAACTCCAGTTAATTCTGTCTCACATTTTTATGGGCTTGTCCCCTCCAGAAGGAAAGTCAGATTCCCCAGTGGTCATAGAGATAATAATTAGGAATGACCCACAATAAGGCCTTGCCTACATATTTGAAATACACAAAGCAACCATGACAGAAGCTACTGCTTAGAAAGCTGAGCAACAAAAAAGTAACAATAGATCCAGGACTTATTCCAAGCATGATGTCACCCCCAGTTCACTTAACTATATGCCTCACAGGCTGGCTAAGAGTCACTGTCATTTCTGACTTGCAAATGAGTATCACCTCTCGAATTTTACTGTGTAGAGAAACATGGCCCTGAAATTTGGTCTCCCTCTTGAGAAAAGCTGCCATGGAAGTGTAAAGGTGTAACTAAAACACCAGTTTCATGTCTGACTCTGCCACTTCCAAAATCTGCTGCCTAAAGCTGGTCCCCTAACTAGTCAAGAACCATGTTTGCAGAACTCACTGTTAATCTTCACCTTGTGGAGACCTAAAAAAGAGTAGTGGTTTCAAGACTGGTGGAAACCTTGGCCCTTTTGCAGCTTTCCTGCTTGGCTAATCTGACCAGACAGTGTTAATGTAATAAAACCACGTAAGCATACTCTAGTTTCATGAATTCACATTGAAATTTGCCATTAACTCTGGGCAGAGTTCATGACCACCAGGAATACCTGGCCTCCCTTCTACCTGTTGGTGCTTACTAAGTTCCTCTCCATTTTTTCTGTTCCCCTGTCTAACCTGATGAATCAGTCTTGGATATTCAGATACTGATAACTTGTTCTTTCCTTCAGACAGTGAATATCGGGTCTATCTCTACTTAGAATCCCATGTGTCAGGCTGGGTTTCCTGCTCTTCAGAACTAGATATACACAGGGGCTTCATTCCAATAATGTTTGTTTGGACTACTTACCCCACTGCCTAAGTTCACATTTCAGTTTGAATTCATGTGATCCTTGAATCTTTAGTTCAAAGGGTTATTTGGTCTTTTGCCATGCCCTCCTCAGGATCAACTCTGAGTCCCATAAGCTGAAAACACAGCATCATGAGGTGATGAATGACCTTCAGGAAATGCCCCAGAAGAAAAGTGAGGCCTTGTACAAGTTCCAGGAATTGAATCAAGAAAATCAATACTATTGGTGAGTGACTAAGAGGGTCTTAACCCCAGCACTTGGCACAGAATATGTCTGTCCATCCTTGTCTTCGAAGCAATGTGAGGGTTCAGGTTCTATACTGTTGGCCCCTTAAAGAAGGTGTGCTAAAATCAAATCTCTAAAAGTTTTACCTCTTGGACTCATTTTGACCATGTGTGAAGAGTCTCTGAGTCTCTGCAATCATGTCCTTCCCAGCATAGATCCTGAATATCGCGATATTGACTTTCTAATGTTAGCATTTCATAAGTAACTGGATAGTTTGATGTAGCTTTTAATTCTGCTGTTTGCTGACATCTTTCAAAAAATTCTGTTTTCCACAGCAAAAAATTTAGTCACCCTAGACATGCATGAGCTATTCTTTTCCAATCTGCAGGTTAATGATCTTCAGTGGACAGGCCATCCAACATAGCCATGGAACATAGAACATTTTATCAAAACCATGGATTTTATAGTGCCCTTTTATTCCTTCTCCTACTTTATCTCATGTCTGTAAACTTACAGAACCTTCCTCAGGCAACCAAGGACAGATTTCTTCTTTAAAAATCAGAAACTGGATAACTTGTTTCTGACTTATTTTTGCTCCTCTATCCTTTAGCATATTTTAAGCATATATATAAATGGCATTGTGCCATTGCCAAGCCCCATTCTTTTAGGGTTTACTCACTGCTGGCTGAGACTTTTCAAAACTTTCCTCTGCATGCCCTTCCTTTCCCATGGTGTCCTTCACTATATCCACTGGAGCCTCACATTGAGTTCCACCTCACCAAACCAGCTCAGTCAAAGAGATTCTCCAGCAGCAGAGCTAGGATTAAAGAAAAAGAGATGATTAGACAAAACTGCAGCATGACTCCAGCCAGTTCTGAGGCTGAAAGGCAGGTTCAATTCTTTAACTCTCTTTTATTCCATTTTAATTACATGCAGATAATAATAAGGCCAGTTCTAGGTTAAGAGAACAAGAAAGGCCATATAAAATTCCATAATCACTATTTCTAAGGAGGGTTGTAAAGATGATGGGATTATCTGAACCTACTTTCCTGTCCTAGCCCAAAGTGAAGTTATTGCCTGAAGCCTATTTCTCTATTTGATCCTGAAATCAGATTCCTCTCTGAGCTTAATTCCCTGTCCTAGCCCAATGTCAAATTCCTTTCTGGAGTAGCTCTACTTTCTTTTCCTGGCCCCATGTCAGATTCCTGCCAAGAGACCCCAAAAGCTCTCTACAAAATTTTTCGGAAAGCTGAAAATATATGTAGAAAAAAATTTTGATAAAAATTCATATATACATTGAAAATATTTGAGAGAAAACTTGAGAACTGCCAAGACAGAATTCTGATAAAATCAAAGGTTTCTATAAAAAAAAAAAAAAAAACAAGATAAAAAGAATGCATAGAAAATATTACTCACATAATTAAAGAATGTAGAATTTTTTTAGAAAAACTAGAAAATTTATCTCGAAAATACTGCTGAAAAAAATTGAAGAAATATATAGAAACAATTGTGATAATATCAAAAATTCACCTTTAAGATTATCATGGTAAAAAAGAAGCAGAAAATGTCAATCTCAAAATTGAAGATACATTAAGAAACCCTTTTCTGAAAAAATACATATTTGTATTGAAAATACTTCTGAGAAAATTGAACAAATATATAGAAAGAATTTTCATAAAATTGGATATTCACATGGAATATAATCCTACTAAAACAGCATGCAAAAGTATTATTAAGAAAAGTAAACAGGCATTTAGAAACATTTTTTGACAAATTAAAATTTACATAAAATATACTTTGAATAAATTTGAAAAATACACAGAAATATTTTGATAAATTTGAAGATTCTCATGAAAAATAGTCCTAAAAAAAAGAAGAAAAAAAAATTCAAAAATGAAGATGCTTCTGCAGAAACCGTTTAAAAATGAAAATTTGTATTGCTAATATTTCTGAGAAAATTGAAGAAGTATATAGAAAACACTCTGATAAAATTAAAATTTACATACAATAACAATGATAAAATATATCATGTAGAAAGTATTTCCCAAAAC
Organism: Micromys minutus; assembly: GCF_963924665.1. Taxonomy (NCBI): domain Eukaryota; kingdom Metazoa; phylum Chordata; class Mammalia; order Rodentia; family Muridae; genus Micromys; species Micromys minutus. The sequence goes on from NW_027667985.1 coordinate 1,250,644, forward strand.
GTGAAGACACATGTGGAAAAATTTGTGGAATAAACTATGTATTTACATCCAAAATATTTCTAAGAAAATTAAATAATTGTATCAAGTTATTTTTGATAAAGTTGAACATTCACATGGGAAATAATCCTGCTAACATAAAAGACAGAAAATATTATTCTAAAACACGAAGATGAATATAGAAAAATTTAATGAAAATTTTAATATATACTTGGGCATTTTTCGGAGAAAACTGAAAAAAATAGAATAAACTTCTGATGAAAAGGAAAGTTTCAAGTATAAAATACGATAAAAGAGAGGAGTAAAATATTTTTTTCAAAAAAATGCAGACACATAAAGAAAAACTATTTAAATAATTCTACATTCTCTTCAAAAATATTTCTGAAAATTTCAAGAAATATATAAAAATTCTGATAAAATTGAAGGTTACCATGAAAAAACTCATGTTAAAATGCAAGAAAAAGTAAATATTATTTAAATCCTTGAAAACGCATGTAAAAATTTTTTTAAAAATTAATATATAAAGCAAACATATTTCTAAGAAATAGAAAGAATGTGAAGAAAGAAATCTGATAAAATTGAAGACTCACAACTAGAAAAATCACGTTATGATAGAAGATATAAAAACATTTAACAAAAAATTGAACATGTATGTAGAAAACACTTTAAAAAACACAAAAATTACATCAAATAATTTCTAAAAAATTGAAAATACATATTAAAAATTTTTGAAAAATTTCAAGATTTACATAGAATATAATACTGATTACAGATAAAAGATAAAACACAAAACATTTCTCAATAATCTTAAGACACATAGAGAAAAATGTTTTGATAAAATTCCACATTCACATCTGAAATTCTTTGAAGGAAACTGAACAAATATACGAACAGAAATCACAAAAAACTGGAGATTGACATGGAAAAATAATAATAATGGGACTTAATGAGATTGCAAAGTTTCTCTAAGGCTAAAGACACTATCATGAAAACTAAAACGGCAGCCAACAGAGTGGGAAAAGATATTTACAAACCACACATCAGATAGAGGCCTAATATCCAAGGTATACTAAGAACTCAAAAAGGGAGATAACAGAGAATCAAAAAACCCTATTTAAAAATGAGGTACAGACTTAAACAAAAAGTTCTCAATTGAGGAATATTGAATCGCTGAGAAACATCTAAGGAGTGCTCAACATCCTTGGCCATCAGGGAAATGCAAACCAAAACAACCCTCACACCATTCAGATTGGCCAAGGTCCAAAACTCAGATGACAATAGATGCTGGCGAGGATGTGGAGAAAGAGGAACACTTCTCTGCTGCTGGTGGGGTTGTAAACTGATACAACCACTCTGGAAATGAGTCTGGAGTTTCCTCAGAAAAATGGACATAGTACTACCTGAATACCCAGTTATTCTACTTCTGGGCATTTGCCCAAGAGATGCTCCAACATACAACAAAGATACATGCACCACAATGTTCATTGCAGCTCTATTTATAATAGCCAAAAGCTAGAAAGAACCCAGATGTCCTTCAGAAGATGAATGGATACAAAAATTGTGGTACATTTACACAATGGAATACTACTCAGCCACCAGAAACAATGACTTAACCAAATTCTTAAGAAAATGGATGCATCTAGAGAATATCATCCTGAGTTAGATAACCCAGTCACAAAAGAACAGACATAATATGCAGTCACTGTTAATGGGACACTAACCCCATAAAGCTCTGAACACCCGAGAAACAACTCACAAAATGTGTGAAGTTAAAGAAAAAAAAAAGAACATATTTTAATTAAAATAGAACTGTATCACATCCCCCCTTTCCTTCCTACAGCCCCTCCCAGTTTCTCTCCTATCCCCTCAATTAATAACCTCTTTTCCTATATTATTGTTACATATATCCATATGTGTTTGTATATGTAACCACAAATACTAAATTACAACTTTATAAAAAATATATTCCTGTACTTTTATGCAAAAATGCTTAAAAATTTGTACATTTATCTTGGTTTTTAAAATTAAAGTTTAAAAAATGAAATAAATAAAATACAACCAAAAGAAAAAAAAAAAACAAAAAAGGAAAAAAAGAGAGATGTCGGGAAACATTTCTCGAAAACCTGAAGACACATAGAGAAAAACGTTTTGTTAAAATTTCAAATTCACATCTGAAACATTTGGAAGGAAACTGAACAAATGTATGAACAGAAATCACATAAAACTGGAGATTGACATGGAAAAATAATAATAAAATTGAAGACCCTGCAAATATACTTCAAAATATGAAAAACACATGTATGAAAATTTTGTAAAAACATTATCTATACATAAAAATATTTCTGAGAACATTGAAAAAATATATAGAGAGAAATATGATAAAATTAAAATTCACATGCAATATTAATGATAAAATAAACCAGATAGAAAATATTTCCCCCAAAATTGATGACACATGTAGGAAAATATTAAAAATATTTTATATATACATCGATAATTTTTCTGAGAAAAATAAAAAATTATATCAACAAAATTCTGTCAAAACTGATGATTCACATGGGAAATAATCTAAATAAGATAAAAGACTTAAAATGTTTATTCAAAAATTGAAGAGGCATTTAGAAACATATTTTGAAATAATTTAATATTTGCCCTATAAATATTTGCAGGGAAATTTGTAGAAATATATTGACAGAATTTAGATAAAATTGAAAAATCAAATAAAAAAAGAATAATTTTTAAAAAGGAGACTTAAATTTTTTCACAATTAAACTAGAAATAAATGTAGAAAAATATTTTGAAATTGAAAATTTACATCAAAATTTCTGAGAAAATAAATTCTGATCAAATTTAACATTCACATGGAAAAAAATCTAAAAATTAAAGATAGATAAACGATTTCTCAATTAAAGATACATGCTGAAAATCAGCACCTGTGTGTTTCACACACACACACACACACACACACACACACACACACACACACACACACACACAGAGAGATGAGGGGGAAAGAGAAGAAAATGTACCTAAGACATCATTACATCCAATGTGGTACGTCAGCACATGCATGTGCAGCACACACAGACACACTCACAGGGGATGTAGGGGAAGAGAGAGGCGGGGGACAGAGGCACATAAACGCAGTGAGCTCATCTCCATCTGTCAACAGCGCTCATTACCTCACAAGGACACAAAGGTGCTGCCATGTATCTGCTTGTAAATTTTCCTTCCTTGGTCGCTGTGCATCATGGGTATTTTCTCAGAAGTATCTCTTAATAGTTTTTCCAGGTCTTGGCACGTTTCTGTTAAGAGCTAAATCAGTCAATCAATCAATCACACAAACAAACAAGCAAACTCATATAATTAAAAGTATTAATAACTAGGGCCTAGAGAGACAGCTCTGAGCTTAACAGCACCAGCTGCTGCTCTTCCTGAGAGCCTGGGTTTGATTCCCAGCACCCGCAGGGAAGCTCGCAACTCCCTGTAATTCAACTTCCAGGGGATCTGAGGCAAAAACAAGACTGAACACAAATGCAAATAAGATAAAAATAAACAAGTCATTTTAAAATGTTTATAATCGGTCCCCTGTGATGTATCCGCACACCTCATAATGTCCCCTTGTTTTTAACTCTGTCCACAGTACTTTCTCTGCCCTGTTTCCATTCCCCAATTCCATGTTTCAGTACCCAATATTCTGTTTCTGGTTCATGGTGCCCTGTTCGGTCCCTGATGCCCTATTACTGGTCCCCCATCCCCTGTTTCCGTTCCTGATGCCCTGTTTCTGGATGACAATGCTTACGTTTCTGGACCCTGATATCTTGTTTCTGATCCCCATGTCCTGTTTCCAGTGCTTGGTTCCCTGCTTCCAGTTCCCAGTGCCCTGTTTCCAATTCCCAGTGCTGTTTTTCTGTTTACCAATACCCTGTTTCTGGCCCATGAAATCTTGTTTCCTGTCCATGAAGCCTTGTTTCCGGGCCCCGTCCTATTTCCTGTTGTCCATGCAGAGCTTCCGGTCAGATGCCCTGTTCTGGTTCCCGTGCCCTGTTTCCATTCCCAATGTCCTCTTTCCATCCTTGAAGACCTGCTTCCTTTCCTAGATACCCTGTTTTGGGGCCTGGTTTGCCTGTTTCCAGTCCCGGTGGGCAGGTGCATTATCTCAGGGCAGACCAGGATGACTGGGAAACCTCACATCTGGTCCAGCAGTTATAGGTGCTATAGGTGTGCTATAGGTATGGACTTGCTCCATGAGTCCTGAAGAGGGGTCAGAGGTTATGGGCTAGGGTCAAAGGTCAGCAGTGAGCACTGTCTTAAATAAATAATATCTAGTATTAATTTAATTATTGTTAACTTATGTAAAATTAATTTTATATAAGCTTTCTTTTAAAATAATCTGGATAAAATTAATTTAATATGTATTTATTTTAAATAAAATTAATCAATATGAATTTAAATATTTATTTCCATTGGTGAATGTGTCACTGTGTAAGTACAATCTCTCCCCTGAAACCGGAAGCTAGGTGAGTGTGAGCCTCTGTGTGGGTGCTGGGTATTAGAGCAAGAAACTCAGAAAGAGCAGTTTGTTTTCTAACCACTGAATGATCTCTCAAGCACCAATGTTTTTATTCCTCATCAAATACACAGTATATATCATAAAGCTCTCTGCATTTTATTTTATCAATGTAGTCTTCCTGTTGGTTCTCAGCCCCTATCTGACCAGCAGTGGCCCCGGGTTTCATTCCCATGCTGACTCCCTTTGTCCTCTGTGAGGAAGCTGTGATTAAAGCCAGGCACTTCCACTTAGAGCTGGGGAGGCTCATTTGAAAATACTTAATTTAATCCCAACAGTGTATATGTGGTTGTGTAAATAGCCCATTTGAGGCATCCCTTCTCCCTGAGGTACCAGGATATTATAGTATAGAATTTATTCAGGGCATGGGGAGGGGACTTGGGAGTGTAATAGAGGCAGAGAGAGAGAGAGAGAGAGAGAGAGAGAGAGAGAGAGAGAGAGACATAGAGTGAGAGACATATAGAGAGAAACATAGATATAGTAATAGATAGATAGAAACAGAGAGTCACAGAGAGAGACACATAGAATGAGAAATATATATAGAGAGAGACATGAGAGAGATTGGAGACAGAGAAATACATAAAAAACATAGAACCAGAGACATAGATAAATAGATAATCAGAGACAGAGAAATAGAAAGAGAGAGACAAAGACATTGAGAGAGAGAGAGTGAGAAGAAAAGAGAAGAGAAGAGAAGAGAAGAGACAGAAAGCAGAGGCTGGCCATGAGCACCTGGAGAGAGAACAGTAAGGGAAAGGAAGAGAGAGTGAAAGAATAGAGGAGCAAGGCCAAAAAAGAGAGGGGCAAACAAAATGTTCATGCTTCCATCCTACATAAATAATCACATGAGGTAGAGGGAAGAAGGCACAGAGGAGCGAGTCAAGAGTGGGAGATAAAAAAAGTGTGGACAGGGTCAGGTATGGGAAGGGACAGAGAACAGGGGGTCAGGAAATAGAAATATGTTGCAGTAGATGATGGATAACTGGGAGTAGCCTCCAGAAAGTCCCAGGTGCCAGGGAAATAAGAGGTTTCCAGAACCCAACAGAAATGACATTAGCCAAACTACACAACAAAGGAAAGCTAGAACCTGTAGAGATTGCTCCCAATTGATAGGCATGTGCCTCCCGCTCATATCAAAATATTTATTCCAGAATTCTTTCTGTGAACAAAAGAACATCCCCATCAAAATAGTCAGGGGGTAAGATTGAAGAAACTTAGGATTGCAACCCCAAGGGAAGAAAAATATCCACTAACCTGACCACACGGTACATTCAGGGACTAAACCAGCAACGAAAGAGCACAAATGGAGAGACCCTTGCTTCAGCTCTTGATGTAGCAGAGGATGTCATTATCTGACACTGATGGAAGGGGAGGCACTTGGGGCAAAAATGCAGAATTTCCCCTTATTTTGGGGAAAAATGTAAATTTCCCCTCATTTTGTGCAAAAATGCAGAAATTTTCCTTATTTTAGTGCAAAAATGCAGAAATTCCCATATTTTCGGGCAAAAAGGCAGAAATTTTGCTTGTTTTGGGGCTTAAATGCAGAAATTTCACTTATTTCACAGTAAAAAGACAAAAATTTTTCTTATTTTGGGACAAAATTTCCCGAAATTTACTTATTTCAGTGCATAAAGGCAGAAATTTTTCTTATATTGGGGCAAAAAGGCAGAAATTACATTTATTTTGGGGCAAAATTTGAGAAATTTCAATTATTTTGGGGCTAAATTGCAGAAATATCGCTTTTTTTTCTGGTAAAAAATGCAGAAATTTTCTTTATTTTGGGGCAAAATTGCAGAAATTTTCCTTATTTTAGGGCAAAAAGGTAGAAATTCTTTATATTTTGGGGCAAAAATGCAGATATTCCCCTTATTTGGGGGCAAAAGAGCAGAAATTCCCATTATTTTGGGGCAAAAATTCAGAAACTCTCCTTATTTTGGGCAAAATTGCAGAAATTTTACTTATTTCACAGAAAAATGCAGAAATTTCTTTTATTTTAGATAAAATGAAGACATTATCACTAGAAAGACAGAAAGTCTACTTATTTTGGGGCAAAAAAAATAGAAATTCCCCTTATTTTGGGGTAAGAAGACAGAAATTCCCTTTCTTTTGGGAGAAAAATGCAGAGATTCCACTTATTATTTGGCAAAAAAGAAGAAATTCACCTTATTTGGGGGCAAAAAGGCAGAAATTTTCCTATTTTTGGGGCATAATAGCAGAAATTTCCCTTATTTCATAGTAAAATGGCAGAATTTTCCTTATTTTGGGGTTAAAATTGCAGAAATTTCACTTATTTCAGTGCAAAAAGGCAGAAATTTTCCTTCTTTTGGGGTAAAAATGCAGAAATTCCCTTTTTTTGAGGCAAAAAGGCAGAAATTCACCTTATTTTGCGGAAAAAATACAGAAATATTCCTTATTTTGGTGGATAATTGCAGAAATTTCACTTATTTCACGGCAAAAAATGAGGAAATTGTCCTTACTTTGGGGCAAAATTGCAGATTTAACTTATTTCCGGGCAAAAATGCAGAAATATTCCTTATTTTGGGGCAAAAATGCAGAAATTCTTTTTATTTTGGGGTAAAATTTCAGAAATTTCCCTTTTTTTGCAGCAAAATAGCAGAAATTTCACTTATTTAATGTAAAAAAGGCAGAAATTTCCATTATTTTGGGGCAAAAAGGAAGAAGTTTCCCTTATCTTTGGGCAAAAATATAGAAATTCTTTTTATTTTGGGGCAAAAATGCAGAAATTTCCATTATTTTATGGCCAATAGTCAAAAATTCCCCTTATTTGTGGCAAAAGGCAGAAATTACCATGATTTTTGAGCGAAAAGGCAGAAATTCCCCTTATCTTGGTGCAAAAAGGTAGAAATTCCCTTTATTTTAGGGGTCAAAAAGGAATAAATTCTTATTTTGAGGCAAAAAGGCTGAAATTCTTTTATTTTGGGGCAAAAATGCAGAAATTCCTCTTATTTTGGGGCAAAGATGCGGAAAATTTGCTTATTTTGGGGCATAATTGCAGAAATTTCACTTATTTCATGGTAAAAAGGCAGAAATTTTCATTATTTTGGGGCAAAATTGGTGAAATTTCACTTATTTCAGTGCAAAAAGGCAGAAATTTTCTTTATTTTGTGGCAAAAAGGAGGAAATTCCCTTTATTTTGGGGCAAAATTGGAGAAATTTTGATTATTTTGGGGCTAAATTGCAGGAATTTCAATTATTTCTGGTAAATAATGCAGAAATTTCCTTTATTTTGGAATTAAGGCAGAAATTTCTTTTATTTTGAGGCAAAATTGCAAAAATTTTCCTTACTTTAGGGCAAAAAGTTAGAAATTCATTGTATTTTCAGGCAAAAATTCAGAGATTCCCCTTATTTTGGGGCAAAAGAGCAGAAATTCCCATTATTTTGGGGCCAAAATGCAGAAACTCTCCTTATTTGGGGGCAAAATTGCAGAAATTTTACTTATTTCACTAAAAAATGCAGAAATTTCTTTGATTTTGGATAAACTGAAGAAATATTCATTAGATTATGGCAGAAAGGCAGAAATTTCTTTTATTTTGGAACAAAATTGCAAAAATTTCACTTATTTTGGGGCAGAAAAGCAGAAATTCCCCTTATTTTGGGGCAAAAAATGCAGAAATTCCCCTTATTTTGGGGCAAAAATGCAGAAATTCCCTTTATTTTGGGGCAAAAAGGCACAAATTCCCCTTATTTTGGGGTAAAGAGGCAGAAATTTTCCTTCTCTATTGGGGCAAATTGGCAGAAATTTCCCTTATTTTAGGGCAAAAAGGCAGAAATTCCCTTAATTTTAAGGAAAACGCAGAACTTCTTCTTATTTTGGACCAAAAAGCATAAATGCCATTTTTTGGGGTCAAAAAGTCAAAAATTTCAATTGTTTTGTGGTATAAATGCATAAATACCTTTTATTTTGGAAAAAAAAAGGCAGAAATTTCTCGTATTTTCTGGTAGAAAGGCAGAAAGTCTACTTATTTTGGGGCAAAAAGTTAGAAATTCCCCTTATTTTGTGGTAAAAAGACAGAAATTCCCTTTATTTTGGGAGAAAAAGGCAGAAATTCCACTTATTTTTTGGCAAAAGGCAGCAATTCTCTTTATTTTGTGGCAAAAAAACGTAATTTCCCATTATTTTAGGGCAAAAATGCAGAAATTCTCCCTATTTTTGGCAAAAATGCATAAATACCCCTTATTTTGTGGCAAAAAGCAGAAATTTTCCTAATTATGGGGCAAAATTTTGGAAATTTCACTCATTTCACGGCAAAAAGGCAGAAATTCCTTTTATTTAGGGGAAAAAAGGCAGAAATTTCCCTTATTTTGGAACAAAAATGAAAAAATTTCCCATTTTTCCGGTAGAAAGGCAGAAATTCCCTTTATTTTGGGGCAAAAATGGAGAAATTTCTCTTATTTTGGGGCAAAAAGAAAGAAATTCTCTTTCTTTTGGGGGGAAAAGGCAGAAATTCCACATATTATTTGGCAAAAAGGCAGAAATTCTTCTAATTTTGGAACAAAAATGCAGAAATTTTTTATTTTAATGAAAAAGAAGGAAATTTCTGTTATTTTCTGGCAGAAAGGCAGAAATTTATTTTATTTTGGAACAAAATTGCAGGAATTTCAATTATTTTGGGGCCAAAAGGCAGAATTTTCCCTTATTTTGGGGCAAAAATGCAGAAATTCCCCTTATTTGGGGGCAAAAGAGCAGAAATTCCCATTATTTTGGGGCAAAAATGCAGAAACTCTCCTTATTTTGGGCAAAATTGCAGAAATTTAACTTATTTCATGAAAAAATGCAGAAATTTCTTTTATTTTAGATAAAATTAAGACATTATCACTAGAAAGGCAGAAAGTCTACTTATTTTGGGGCAAAGAGGTAGAAATTCCCCTTATTTTGGGGTAAGAAGACAGAAATTCCCTTTCTTTTGGGAGAAAAATGCAGAGATTCCACTTATTTTTTGGCAAAAAAGCAGAAATTCACCTTATTTTGGGGCAAAAAGGCAGAAATTTTCCTATTTTTGGGGCATAATAGCAGAAATTTCCCTTATTTCATGGTAAAAAGGCAGAATTTTTTTTATTTTGGGGTTAAAATTGCAGAAATTTCACTTATTTCAGTGAAAAATGCAGAAATTTTCCTTCTTCTGGGACAAAAAGGCAGAAATTCCCTTTCTTTTGGTGCAAAATTGGAGAAATTTCGATTATTTTGGGGCTAATTTGGCGAAATATAACTTACTTCTGGAAAACATGCAGAAATTTCCTCTATTTTGGGGCAAATAGGCCGAAATTTCTTTTATTTTGAGGCAAAATTGCAGAAATTTTTAAATTTTAGGGCAACAAGGTAGATAGTCTTTTTATTTTGGGGCAAAAATGCAGAAATTCCCCATATTTTGGGGCAAAAATGAAGAAATTCCTTTTATTTTGGGCAAACAAAAGAAATTCCCCTTATTTTGGGGTAAATAGGCAGAAATTTTCCTTCTCTATTTTGGAAAATTTGCAGAAATTACCCTTATTTTTGGTCAAAAAGGCAGAAATTCCTTTTATTTTGGGGCAAAAATGCAGAAATTCCCTTTATTTTGGGCCGAAAAGCAGAAATGCCATTTTTTGGGGGCAAAAAGGCAAAAATTTCACTTGTTTTGTGGCAAAAATGCAGAAATTCCGCTTATTTTGGGACAAAAAGTCAGAAATTTCCCGTATTTTCGGGTAGAAAGGCAAAAATTCTCAATATTTTGGGGCAAAAAAGGAGAAATTCTCTTTATTTTGTGGCAGAAAGGCATAAATTCTCCTTATTTTGGGACAGAAACGCAGAAATTATCGGTATTTTCGGGTAGAAAAGCAGAAATTCTCCTCATTTTGTGGCAAAAATTCAGAAATTTTCCTTATTTTGGGGCTAAAACACAGAAATTCCCTTTATTTTTAGAGAAAAAGGAAGAAATTCCACTTATTTTTTGCAAAAAGGAAGCAATTACCTTCTTTTGGGGCAAAAAGGCAGAAATGCCCCTATTTTGGGGCCAAAAGGCGGTAATTCCCCTTATTTTAGGGCAAAAAGGCAGAAATTCCCCTAATTTTGAAACAAAAATGCAGAAATTTTCTTTATTTTGGTGAAAAAGCAGGAAATTTCTGTTATTTTCTGGCAGAAAGTCAGGAATTTCTTTTATTTTGGAACAAAATTACAGAAATTTCACTTATTTTGGGGACAAAAGGCAGAATTTCCCATTATTTTGGGGCAAAATTCGGAAATTCCCCTTATTTTTTGGGCAAAACTGCAGAATTTTCACTTCTTTCAGGGCAAAACGACAGAAATTCCCCTTATTTTGGGGCAAAAAGGCAGAAATTCCCCTTATCTTGGTGCAAAAAGGTAGAAATTCCCTTTACTTTGGGGTCAAAAAGGCAGAAATACTTCTTATTTTTGGGCAAAAAGGCAGAAATTCTTCTTATTTTGGAACAAAAATGCATAAATTCCACTTATTTTTACGCAAAAATGCAGAAATTCCCCATTTTTGGGGGCAAAAATGCAGAAATTCACCTCATTTTGCGGAAAAAATGCAGAAATATTCTTTATTTTGGGGGAAAATTGCAGAAATTTCACTTATTTCACAGCTAAAAAGCAGAAATTTTCCTTATTTTGAGGCAAAATTGCAGAAATTTAACTTATTTCAAGGCAAAAATGCAGAAATATTCCTTATTTTGGGGCAAAAATGCAGAAATTCCCTTTATTTTGTGGTAAAATTTCAGAAATTTCCTTTATTTTACAGCAAAATAGCAGAAATTTCACTTATTTCAGGTATAAAATGCAGAAATTTCCCTTATTTTGGGGCAAAAGGGAAGAAATTCCCCTTATCTTGAGGCAAAATATAGAAATTCTCTTTATATTGGGGTAAAAATGCAGAAATTTACATTATTTTATGGCCAAAAGTCAGAAATTCCCCTTATTTGTGGCAAAAAGGCAGAAATTTCCATGATTTTTGGGTAAAAATGGAGAAATTCCTCTTATTTTAGGGCAAAAATGCAGAATTTCCCTCTATTTTTGGCAAAAATGCAGAAATACCCTGTATTATGTGGCAAAAGCAGAAATTTTCCTTATTATGGGGCAAAATTGCAGAAATTTACTCATTTCATGGCAAAAAGGCAGAAATTCCCTTTATTTAAAGGCAAAAAGGCAGAAATTCTCCTTATTTTGGGGCAAAAAGGAAGAAATTTCCTTTATCTTTTGGTAAAAAGGAAGAAATTCTTCTGATTTTGGGGCAAAATTGCAGAAATTTCACTTATTTCAGAGAAAAAAAGCAAAAATTTTTCCTATTTTGGGGCAAAAAGGCAGAAATTCACCTTATTTTGGGGTAAAATTGCAGAAATTTAACATATTTCAGGGCAAAAAGGCAGAAATTTCCCATTATTTTGGGGCAAAATTGCAGAAATTTCACTTATTTCAGGGTAATAAGTAAGAAATTCCCCTTATTTTGGGGCAAAAAAGACAGAAATTCCTTTTGTTTTGGGGGAAAAAGACAGAAATTCCATTTATCTAGTGGAAAAATGCAGAAATTCTGATTATTTTGGAGCACAAATGAAGAAATTTTCCTCTTTTATGGCAAAAAGTTATGCATTCCTTTTATTTTCGGGCAAAAAGGCAGAAATTCCCAGTATTTTGAAGCAAAATTGCAGAAATTCCCCTAATTGTGGGGCAAAAAGGCAGAAATTTTCTATATGTTGGGGCAAAAAGACAGAAATTCTCTTTATTTTGGGGCAAAACTCAGAAATTCCCCTTATATTGGGCCAAAATTGCAGAAATTTCACTTATTTAGGGGCAAAATTGCAGAAATTTCACTTATTTCAGGGAAAAAAGGCAGAAATTTTCCTTATTTTGGGGCAAAAATGCAGAAATTCTTAATATTTTGTGGCAAAAATGCAGAAATTCCCCTTATTTTGAGGTAAAAAGGCTGAAATTCCTATTATTTGGGGGCAAAAAGGCAGAAATTTCCCTTATTTTGGGGCAAAAAGACAGAAATTCCCCTTATTTTGTGGCAAAAAGGCAGAAATTTCTTTTATTTTGGGACAAAATTGCAGAAATTTCACTTATTTCAGGGCACAATTCAAAAATTCCTTATATTTTGGGGCAAAAAGACAGAAATTCCGTTTATTTTTGGGTAAAAAGGCAGAAATTTCACTTATTTTGAGGTAAAAAGGCAGAAATTCCTCTTATTTTGGGGCAAAAATGAAGAAATTTCCCTTTTTTGTGGCAAAAGGTATACATTCCCCTTACTTTCAGGAAAAAAAGCTGAAATTCCCCGTATTTTGAAGCAAAATTGCAGAAATTCTCATAATTTTCGGGCAAAAAGGCAGAAATTCTCCTTATTTTGGGGCAAAAAGACAGAAAATCTCCTTTGGGAGCAAACAGTCAGAAATTCCCTTTATTTTGGGGCAAAATTGCAGAAATTTCCTCTACATTGGGGCAAAATTGCAGAAATTTCCTTTATTTTGGGGCAAAATTGCAGAAATTTCACTTATTTCAGGGTAATAAGTCAGAAATTCCCCTTATTTTGGGGCAAAAAAAACAGAAATTCCCTTTTTTGGGGGGGAAAAAGACAGAAATTCCACTTATTTAAAGGCAAAAAGGCAGAAATTCCCCTTATTTTGGAGCAAAAATGAAGAAATTTCCCTTTTTATGGCAAAAAAGTATGCATTCCCATTATTTTCAGGCAAAAAAGCAGAAATTCCCCTTATTTAGGAGCAAAATTGCAGAAATTCCCCTAATTTTGGGGCAAAAGGCAGAAATTCCCTTTATTTTGGGGAAAAATCAAAAATTCCCCTTATTTTGAGGCAAAATTCAAGAAATTTCCTTTATTTTGGGGCAAAATTGCAGGAATTTACCTTATTTTGGGGCAAATTTGCAGAAATTTTTCTTATTTGGGGCAAAATTTCAGAAATTTCACTTATTTTCAGGTAAAAAGGCTGAAATTTCCTTTATTTTGGGGCAAAAAGGGAGAAATTCCTCTTGTTTTGGGGCAAAATTGCAGACATTTGCCTTATTATGGGGAAAAATTGCAGAAATTTCCCTTATTTTAGGGCAAAATTGCAGAAATTTCACTTATTTCAGAGAAAAAAAGCAAAAATTTTTCTTATTTTGAGGCAAAAAGGCAGAAATTCCCATTATTTTGCGGTAAAAAGGCAGAAATTCACCTTATTTTGGGGTAAAATTGCAGAAATTTCACACATTTCAGGGCAAAAAGGCAGAAATTTCCCTTATTTTGGGGCAAAATTGCAGAAATTTCACTTATTTTAGGGTAATAAGTCAGAAATTCCCCTTATTTTGAGGCAAAAAAGACAGAAATTCCCTTTGTTTTGGGGGAAAATGACAGAAATTCCACTTATTTAGAGGCAAAAAGGCAGAAATTCCCCTTATTTTGGAGCAAAAATGAAGAAATTTCCCTTTTTTTATGGCAAAAAGTTATGCATTCCCCTTATTTTCAGGCAAAGAGGCAAAAATTCCATGTATTTTGGAGCAAAATTGCAGAAATTCCTCTAATTGTGGGGCAAATACGGAGAAATTCCCTATATGTTGGGGCAAAAAGACAGAAATTTTCCTTATTTTGGGGCAAAAAGGCAAAAATTCGTAATATTTTGTGGCAAAAATGCAGAAATTCCCCTTATTTTGAGGTAAAAAGGCTGAAATTCCGTTTATATGGGGGAAAAAGGGCAGAAATTTTCCTTATTTTGGGGCAAAATTGCAGAAATTTCACTTATTTCAGAGAAAAAAAGCAAAAATTTTTCTTATTTTGGGGCAAAAAGGCAGAAATTCTTATTATTTTGGGGCAAAAAGGCAGAAATTCACCTTATTTTGGGGAAAAATTGCAGCAATTTCACATATATCAGGGCAAAAAGGCAGAAATTTCCCTTATTTTGGGGCAAAATTGCAGAAATTTCACTTATCTCAGGGTAATAAGTCAGAAATTCCCCTTATTTTGGGGCAAGAAAGACAGAAATTCCCTTTGTTTTGGGGGAAAAAGACAGAAATTCCACTTATTTAGAGTCAAAAAAGCAGAAATTCTTCTTATTTTGGAGCAAAAATGAAGAAATTTCTTTTTTCCATGGCAAAAAGGTCTGCATTCCCCTTATTTTCGGGCAAAAAGGCAGAAATTCCCCATATTTTGGAGCAAAATTGCAGAAATTCCCCTAATTGTGGGGCAAAAAGGCAGAAATTCGCTATATGTTGTGGCAAAAAGACAGAAATTCTCCTTATTTTGGGGCAAAACTCGGAAATTCCACTTATTTTGGGGCAAAATTCCAGAAATTTCCCTTATTTTAGGGCAAAATTGCAGAAATTTCACTTATTTCATTGACAAAAGGCAGAAATTTTCATTATTTTGGGGCAAAAATGCAGAAATTCTTAATATTTTGTTGCAAAAATGCAGAAATTCCCCTTATTTTGAGGGAAAAAGGCTGAAATTCCTTTTATTTGGAAACAAAAAGGCAGAAATTTCCCTTATTTTGGGGCAAAAAGACAGAAATTCCTCTTATTTTGTGACAAAAATGTAGAAATTTCTTTTATTTTGGGGCAAAATTGCAGAAATTCACTTACTTCAGGGCACAATTCAAAAATTCTTTATATTTTGGGGCAAAAAGACAGAAATTCCGATTATTTTTGGGTAAAAAGGCAGAAATTTCACTTATTTTGAGGTAAAAAGGCAGAAATTCCTCTTATTTTGGGGCAAAAATGAAGAAATTCCCCTTTTTTTGTGGCAAAAGGTATACATTCCCCTTACTTTCGGGATAAAAAGCAGAAATTCCCCGTATTTTGAAGCAAAATTGCAGAAATTCTCATAATTTTCGGGCAAAAAGGCAGATATTCTTCTTATTTTGGGGCAAAAAGACAGAAAATCTCCTTTTTTTGGGAGCAAACAGTCATAAATTCCAGTTGGCAAAGGGCAGAGACCTTGGAGTAGATGGGAGGAGGCAAGCTTTCCAGCTTTGTTGAAAAGAAAGTGCATCTAAGGAAGAAGAAAACACTAGAAAGGATCAAAGTTCCTCAGACTTCTCCCTAAGAAACCAGCTCCAGGAGGAAAATAATGGCAGGCACACCCATAGCTCTTGAACACCATCTCATTGGTGAATGAGTGCTGTATTAAGGAAGCAGCAATTACCTTTCATCATGCCTAAGCAATTAAAGCACCAGTGGTTTAAAAACTGTAAAGAAATACTGAGAGTAATTAATATATTAGAGGACTTTTTTCTTGAACAGTAGTTAATTTGGGTCTGAAATGTTTCTGTATAAAAGTGTACAAGTTCAATACTTGTTTTTAATACCACAGTTTGTTTGTTTGTTTGTTTGTTTCTTTCTTAATTTCTTTCTTTCTTTCTTTCTTTCTTTCTGAGAGAGAGAGAGAGAGAGAGAGAGAGAGAGAGAGAGAGAGAGAGAGAGAGAGCAAGAGAGAGAGAGACAGACAGATAGACTGACTGACTAGATGTGGTTTGTGTATGTGAGTACAGGTGCCTACAGAGGCCAGAAGAGGAAGTAAGATGGCTGGAGTTACAGGTGATTGTGAGTCACCCGATGTGGTTGATTGGAACCAAAATCAGGTCCTCTGGGAGAGCAGCAAGAGCTCTGAACTGAACTATCTCTTCTTCAGCCCCATAACTTGCATATTTATTGAAATAGGGTTTATATGTTTAGCCCTGGCTGTCCTGGAACTCACTCTTTAGCCCAGGCTGGCCTGGAATTCAGATATCTGCCTCCCAAATGCTGGAATTAAAGGTGTGGGATTAAAGATGGCTCAGCAGTTGAGAGCACTGACTGCTCTTCCAGAGGTCATGAGTTCAATTCCCAGCAACCACATGGTAGCTCACAACCATCTGTAATGGAATCTGATGTCCTCTTCTGGTGTGTCTGAAGACAGTGATATTGTGTGTGTGTGTGTATCTGTGTCTGTGTGTGTGTGTGTGTAATCTTTTAAAGGTGTGCACCAGTTGCTGTTCTTTAGATAAAATGTTTTCCTTTACCTTTAATTTTGATGTACTTTCTTAACTTTATTTTTTTATAATTATAAAGAAAAGCATGCCCACATCAAATAAAAATAAATAAAAGATGAAATAAAAAGAAAGTGAATATTGGTAAAATACTCTTAAGTATATAATATCGCACAGAATTCTGAAATATATCATTTACAACAAAAAAGGCAGAAGAGTCACTGGATTGAATTATCCAGTAATGTGAGGCTAGACAATATGACCACATGCTGTTGTATAGTCACATGATCCAACTTATTGGAATTATGAAATTCTCAGCCCTTATGGCTTATTAGACATAGGCACATTTATTTCTTTTTTTTCCCAGATTTATCTATTTAATTTTTATGATTCATTTGACTTTTTGTCAATTATTGTTGAGTAGTAGGGCCAAGAGAAGAACCATCAGTTAGAGAGAAGGTTCGATGAAAACAAGACTTCAGTCTTTCTTAGAAGAGAGAACAAAACAACCACAGGAGGAAATACAAGGTCAAATAGAGGAACAGGGATTGAAAAAAGATCATTCAGAAGCTCTCTCACCTGGGGATCCACCCCATATGCAGCCACTAAATCCAAGTACTATTGCTGATGCCAAGAAGTATTTACTGACAGGAACCAGATAAAGATATCTCCTCAGGGGCTCTGCCATATTCATACAGATATAGCTGAACATGCTTGCAGCTAACCATCAGACTGAACACAGGAACCCCAAATGAAGGTGCTAAAGAAAGGACTGAAGGAGCTGAAATGGGTTGCAACCTCATGGGAAGAACAACCAAACAAACCATCCATGACTCCCATGAACTAAAACACCAACCACTGAGCACACATTGAGAGACCTATGGCTCCAGTTGCATATGTAGCTGAAGACAGCAGTGTCTGGCATCAATGGGAGAAGAGGCCTTTGGTTCAGGGAGGACACATTTTTCCAATATAGAGGAAAGCCAAGGCAATGGAGTGGAGAGGTTGATTAGGAGCAAGTGCACCTTTGTGAAGACAAATGAAGGGGAAGGGGGAGGGGAATGGGAGCAGGGTGGGGGAAGGGATAACATTTCAAATGTAAATACAGAGAGTATCTAATAAAAAATTAGGGCAGTGGGAAAAACATGGCTTGTTGTTTTGTCTTTAATTAACTTGGTTCTTTGTCAAAGTAGAGAAGGCTATTGACAGAAGATCACTGCTTTACATAGCCAAACTGTCTCTAACATTTGGAAAATCAAACTAGATGCTGAAATTCCCATATAAGGTTGATTTTGCTAGGTCTCACACCTAGCCTCATGGGTGGCCAGACTAAAGGGTTGACTTATATGTATGAAGAAAAAGCCAGTGTGTGTGGGGGGGGATTTGTATCACTAAGGTTTTCACTAACTGAGAACTGTGGCAAGCAAACAAGAGAATGTTTAATGGAGCCTAGAGGCCAAGGAATAAGGATAGAAGCAACAGTGATATGTGGTAGAGAAGAGGACAGACAAAGGGCAGGATTCGACTTGTTTGCAATCACTCAAAGGACCTCTCTAGAGGAGCAATGACCCTTGTACTGACATCATCTTAGACTGAGCATAATTAAGGTTCTAAATGAACCCTATAGTGTTCTAGGTACTAAAAAGGTATCCCTGGCTGTTCTGTAAGCATTTAATTCCTGGCTCCAGGTCACCAAAATGCCAATGTATGGGACAGCTGCAAGAGACAGAGCAGTCCTAGGACTGAGAGTGCATTCAGGGGCACTGAGGAGCAGCTTTGAAGCTATCAAACAAAGACACTTTATTTAAACCCAAAGATATGAGGTAGAATGTGGATGTCAGAAGATGAAAAGACACTGATTAAAGAGTTCAATCTAGCAGGTAGTGAAGCTCCCTGTTAATAAGATAGTAGTTAAGAGCCTAGCCTGGCCCCTACCCAGCATAAAAGTATAGCCTCCTCCTTAGGCTTAGAGAACATTCACAGGACATGTGAACTTTATACTTGGCTTAGCCAATAATGCTCTCCTAAATGACCAATCCCAATAAAGATTACATCAGTCTCCCTCATAAGACTCATAAAAGTTCAGCAAGCAGGGCATCATGAGACATAGGCACATTTCTAATATCAAATTTCTCATTAATTAGGTTTTGGTTTAGAATGTCTGATTTGCATATTAATTGTGTTATTTCACCTTTTTGTTTATTAATATTTTATTCAAATTTACTGAATATTATCTGCATTTACACTTCAAAAATTATACTCTTCCCCCCCCCCACTACTCTCAGTCCTCCATCTTAACCTGCTTTCATGAAGGTGCTCCCTCTCCTAATTACCCTCTTGATCTCAGTGCCTTGGCAGGTTGATGATGTTATTTTTCCTATGAGGTCGCAAACCTTTCAGCTCTTTCTGTCCTTTCTCTAGCTTTATAATTGGTGCCCTGTGTACAGTCTGATGGGTAGCTGCAAGCATCCTCATCTATATATATGACTCTGGAAGAATCTCTCAGGAGACATCCATTTCTGTTTCTAGTCAGTAAACACTTCTTGGCACCAGCAATACTGCATGGGTTTGCTGGGTGCATATGGGTGGTTCTCTCAGTAGGTAAATCTCAGTAGATGTTTTCTTCAATTCCTGCTCCTCTATTTGATCTTGTTTTTCATCCCTTGACTGTTTTATTCTCCATTCTAAGAAGGACTGATGCATCCACGTTCTGGGACTTCTTCTTTTTGAGTTTCATAATTTTTGTGGATAATTTCTTGGGTATTCTGAGCTTTTTGGGCTAGTTTCTGCTTAGGAGAGAGTACATAAGATAAGTGCTCTTTTGTGACAGGATTACATCACTGAGGACAATAGCTTCAAGATCCATATATTTGTCTAGAATTTCTTGAACTTATTGTTTTAAACAGTTGAGATGTAATCTATTGTATACTAAAATTTCTGTATTCATACATCTGTTAAAAGATATCTGGGATTTTTCAACTTCTCATTAGTATACTTAAGGCTTCTATGAACATATTTGAGCATGCATCCTTGTTAGATGTTGAAGCTACTTTTGGGTATATGCCCAAAAGTAGTATAGCTGGGTACTTGGGTAGTACTATGTACAACTTTATGAGGAACAGCTAGACTCATTTGCAGAGTGGTTGTACCAATTTAGAAACCCACTAACAGAGGAAATGAGTTCCTCTTTCTCCCCATTCTCACCAGCATCTCTTGTCACCTGAGGTTTTTATATTTTAGCCAGTCTGGTGTATGTGATGTGGAATCTTAGGATTGTGTTGATTTGCATTTACCTGATAACTAGGGATGTTTAGCATTTCTTTAGTTGCTTCTCACCAATTCAATATTTTCAGTTGATAAGTCTTTATTTAGCTCTGTACTCCTAATTTCAATAGAATTATTTGATTCTCTTGAGTGTAACTTCTTGAGTACTTTGTATATATTTGGTACTAGCCTTCCTAGCCAAATTTTGGTGATTTCAAGGCCCTCCAGATCAGTATTTTTTGTATGTTATGAAGAACTTTATGGCCAACCCACCAAAATGTTGTCTTAGGGAAGTGCTTGTGATCCTCAAAACAGAAATGAGCAAATATAATACAACTCACTGCAGCGTCTTTTTAAAATTCTAGCAAGCCTTGGTCCCTCCACTGCCACAGTGCACCACCAGCCTGTGAGAAGATTTTGATGGTGTTTGGTCCTGAATGTCTATCAGGGCAAAGCTGTATAGTAAGCAAAAAACAGGGAGTATGTGTGCAAGCACCTAATTGGAAAGTAACTGTGGCCTTTAATATACTTCATTGGTATTGGGATGATACCTATCAAAACGGGTCATAACATTAACTTGATTCCTGCTCTCCTACTCCTTAAGCAGGGGGCAGGCTTATAACCTGGGGCTACAGTTTTGATCTGTGAATAACCTGGAAGCAGTGGTCTTATTGAGAGTGTAATACTTTAAATGCTGGTGGTGATGAGAATTAGCCTAGAGACTATAGCTATGTAACACCCTCTTAGTTTATCTGAATTTAAATTACATCAGGTTCACTAAAATGGACTCTGAAATTGAAAATTTTGGCATCTCAATTCAAAGTCTCAAATAAGCACACCTGAATAAGAGGACTGAAGTGAGGTAAGGAATCGGTCAGATCTGGTAAGGATGGATTGTCATTCTTCTGGCAATCATGGCCAACCAATGGATGGTAACACTTCTAAAAAATCTTTTATCGTGGAGGATTGATTTAGCTTTTATGGTGTTTTTAGTTTTCCATAGGGAGAATTGTTCCTTTAAGATCTTTAAGAATTCGGTTGGGATTTAATGGGTTTTGCATTGAATCAGTAGAATGTTGTCGGTAAGATAGCATTTTGTACTGCTTTAATCCTCTGAATGCAGGAGCATATGTGACCTGTGCATCTTCTAGTGGCTTCTTCAATTTATTTCTTCAGATAGTTGACTTTTTCATACAGGTAGTTTGCTTGCTCAGATAGTTACACCTATAAATATATAGCTTTGCTCTTTGGTAAGGTATTGTTTTCATCATTTCCTTCTTAGCCTATTTATTTTTTATGATAAGAAGGGCCTTTGAATTATTTGAATTAAGTTTTTTTCTAGACACATTGTTGAAGATCTTTATCATCTGCAGCAGTTCTGTGGTTAGAAATTCTAGGATCAGTTCCCAGAGATAAAGGACTGGTGAAAAGGAGATCTGAGTTGCCAGGGGGCAGAGAGATCTCTGCCGAGTGTGCCCGGAAAGCACGCCCCTGCTCTACCTGATCCAGGAACCCAGCATTCCCGCCCGGTGGCTTTGGGGCCAAGAACAGGGCTCTGACCATCTTCCTTCTGGACCAGCAGAGATCCAGGGACACAGACCTGTTACAAGAGAAAGGTGAGAACATATCACTGACAATGAGATGGCAAGAGGAAAGCAAAAGAGCATATCCCAAGGAAACCAAGACAACCTGGCAACACCAGTACCAAGCTCTCCCATCACAGCAAACAGCAGAATTCCAAACACAAAAGAAGACGCAGAACTAAAATCATACCTCAAGATGATGATAGAGATCCTTAAACAAGAACAGGGAGAACAGCAAAAAGTATCAGAAGCTTTTAAAGAGGAAACAAGAAAAACACTCAAAGAACTCGACGAACTAGAAGAAAACAGAACCAAAGAGATGAAGGAATGGAAGAAGGGATTTAAAACGGAAATTGACAATATAAACAAAACACTAAAAGAGATAATCCTAGAGGTAGAACACCTAAAAAAGAAATCAGGAGTCACAGATGCAAGCATTTCCAATAGACTACAAGAGATGAAAGAGAGAATCTCCGGGGCTGAAGACAACTTTGAAAACATAGACAAATTAGAAAAGATGCAAAAACCAAAATGCTTCTAACCCAAAATGTCCAGAAGGTCCAAGACACAATGAGAAGACCAAACGTAAGGATAATAAAAGTAGAAGAAGGAGAAGAATATCAACTAAGAGGCACAGTAAATATCTTCAACAAAATTGTAGATGAAAACTTCCCTACTCTTAAGAATGAGATGACCACGAGCATAAAAGAAGCCTTCAGAAATCCAAATACGTTGGACCAGAAAAGAAATTCCTCCTGACACATAATAGTCAAAACACCAAGTGCCCAAAGCAAAGAAAGAATACTAAAAGAAGTAAAGAGAAAAGATCAGGTAACATATAAAGGCAGACCAATCAGAATCACATGCGATTTCTCAACAGAGACTATGAAAGCTAGAAGAGCCTGGAATGACATCTTGCAGACCCTAAGAGAGCACAAGTGCCAACCCAAGCTGATATACCCAGCAAAACTATCAATCACCATAGATGGAGAGATAAAGATATTTCAAGACAAATCTAAATTTACACAATATCTGACTACAAACCCAGCACTACAACAAATTATAGGTGGAAAACCCAAAACAATGAGGGGAACTACATCCTAGTAAAAACCAGAAAACCCCTAAGCAAGAAAACCAAAAGAAGAAAGAGACACAGACACAACTCTTTCTACAAAAGCAATAATAGCAGAAAACAGAAACCACTATTCCTTGGTATCTATTAACATAAATGGTCTCAAATCCCCAATAAAGAGACATAGGCTATCAGACTGGATACATAAAAAAAAAAAAATCCAGCATTTTGCTGCATACAGGAAACTCATCTCAGAGACAAAGACAGACACTATCTCAGAATAAAAGTTGGGAAAAAAACTTCCAAGCATGCAGCCCCAAGAAGCAATCTGGACTGGCTATTCTAATATCAAATAAAGTAAATTTCCAACAAAAAAGAATATCAAAAAGATAAAGAAGGACACTTTTTACTCATTAAAGGGAAAATATGTCAAGAGGAACTCTCAATCCTTAGCATATATGTTCCAAATACAAAAGCACCCACATTCATACAAGAAACCATAATAAAGCTCAAAAAATACATTTCACCCCACACAATAATAGTGGGAGACTTTAATACCCCACTCTCTCCAGTGGACAGATCATGGAAACAGTAACTGAACAAGGACACTCTAAAACTAGCAGAGACTATGAACCAACTAGAATTAATAGATATCTACAGAACATATCATCCTAAAGTAAAAGAATACACCTTCTTCTCAGTACCCCATGGCACCTTCTAGAAAATTGACCACATAATTGGACACAGAATGAGCCTCAATCCATATAAGAAGATAGAAATACTCCCATGCATCCTCTCAGATCACCGTGGTCTAAGGCTGGTCTTTAACAACAACAAAGACAACAAAAATTCCACATACACATGGAAACTAAACAATGCTCTGTTAAAATATAGCAGGGTCAAAGAAGAAATCAAGAAAGAAATTAAGGATTTTTTAGAATCAATGAAAATGAAAACACAACATACCCAAATCTATGGAATGCAATGAAAGCAGTACTGAGAGGAAAACTCATAGCCCTGAGTGCTTCCAAAAAGAAACTGGAGAGAGCACACATCAGCAACTTGACAGCACAGCTGAAAATTCTAGAAGAAAAAGAAGAAGATACATGCAAGAGGAGTAGATGGCAAGAAATAATCAAACTTTGGGCAGAAATAGACCAAATAGAAATAAAAAGAACCATTGAAAGAATCAACAAAACTAAGAGCTGGTTCTTTGAGTAAATCAAGAAAATTGATAAACCCCTTGCCAGACTAATTAGAGGGCAAAGACAGAGTATCCAAATTAACAAAATCAGAAAGGAAAGTGGAGACATAACAACTGAAACTGGGGAAATTCAAAAAATCATCAGATCCTACTACAAAAGCCTATACTCCACAAAATTGGAGAATCTGGAGGAAATGGATAAATTCCTAGACAGATACAAGATCCTAAAATTAAACCAGGACCAGGTAAACCATCTAAATAATCCCATAACACATAAAGAGATAAAAGAAGTCATCAAAAGCCTCCCAACCAAAAAAAAAAAAAAAAAAAAAAAAAAAAAAAAAAAAAAAACCCAAGTCCAGATCTGTTACATGCAGAATTTCATTAGACATTTATTGTAGACATAACACCAATACTCTCCAAACTATTCCACAAGATAGAATCAGATGGAAAAACACCTAACTCAATTTTAGAGGCTACAATAACCATCTTACCTAAACCACACAAAGACCCTAAAACTAAAGAGAACTTCAGACCTATCTCACTTATGAACATTGACGCAAAAATACTCAACAAAATCCTTGAAAACTGAATCTAAGAATATATCAAAACGATCATTCACCATGACCAAGTAGGTTTTATCCCTGGGATGAAGGGATGGTTTAATATAAGGAAATCCATCATTGTAATCCAACATATAAAAAAACTCAGAGAACAAAATCACATGGTCATCTCACTAGATGCTGACAAAGCATTTGACAAAATTCAACACCCCTTCATGTTAAAAGTCTTGGAAAAAACAGGAATCCAAGGTCCATACTTAAACATAATATAAGCAAAATACAGCAAACCAGCAGCCAGCATCAAACTTAACGGTGGGAACCTTGAAGCAATCTCACTAAAATCAGGGAATTGACAAGGCTGCTCAATCTCCCCCTACCTATTTAACACAGTCTGGAATCCTGATTGGAGCAATTAGACAGCCAAAGGAGATCAAGGGGATATAAATCGGAAATGGAGAAGGAAAAACCTCACTCTTTGCAGAGGACATGATAGTGTACTTAAGTGACCCCACGAATTCCACCAGAGAACTCCTAGTGCTGATAAACAAGTTCAGCAAAGTGGCTGGATATAAAATTAACACAAACCAATCAGTAGCCTTCTTCTACTCAAAGGACAAACATGTGAAGAAAAAAATTAGGGAAATGATACCCTTCACAATAGTCATAAACAATATAAAATACATTGGTGTGACTCTAACTAAGCAAGTGAAGGACCTGTAGGACAACAACTTTAAACCTCTAAAAAAAGAAATTTTGGAAGATCTCAGAAAATGGAAAGATCTCCCATCTAATAGATTGGAAAAATCAACATTTTAAAAATGGCCATCCTTTGAAAAGCAATCTAGAGATTCAATGCAATCCCCATCAAAATTCCAACCCAGTTCTTCATAGAGTTGAAAAGATCAATGTGCAATTTCATCTGGAATAACAAAAGACATAGTAGAATAGCAAAATCCATCCTCAACAACAAGAAAACATCTGCGGGAATCACTATCCCTGACCTCAAGCTATATTACAATGCAATTGTGCTCAAAACTGCATGGTACTTGTACAGAAATAGGCACGAGGATCAATGGAATAGAATAGAAGAACCAGAAATGTGCCCTCACGTATATGGTAACCTGATTTTTGACAAAGGAGATGTAAACATTCAATGGAAAAAGGACAGCCTATTCAACAAATGGTGTTGGTCCAACTGGCACTCAGCATGCAGAAGAATGAAAATAGACACTTTCTTATCTCCTTGTTCAAAGATCAAGTGAAAATGGAACAAATATCTCCACATTAAACAAGATATACTGAAACTATTAAATGAGAAATTAGGGAACACCTTAGAACACATCGGCTCAGTAGAAAATTTTCTGAAAAAAATGTGAATGGCTCAAGCTCTAAGGTCAAAGATTAACAAATAGGACTTAATGAGATTGCAAAGTTTCTGTAAGGCTAAGGACATTGTCAAGAAAACAAAACGGCAGTCAACAGAATGGGAAAAGTTCTTTACCAGCTCCACATCAAATAGAGGCCTAATATCCAAGGTATACAAAGAACTCAAAAAGCTAGACACCAGAAAATCAAACAACCCTATTAAAAATGGGGTACAGAGCTAAACAAAACGTTCTCATTTGAGGAATATGGAATAGCTGGGAAACATCTAAAGAAGTGCTCAACATCCTTAGCCATCAGGGAAATGCAAATCAAAACAACCCTGAGAGTCCACCTCACACCAGTCAGAATGGCCAAGATCCAAAACTCAGATGACAGCAGATGCTGGCGAGGTTGTAGAGAAAGAGGAACACTTCTCCACTGTTGGTGGGGTTTTAAACTGATACAACCACTCTGGAAATCAGTCTGGCGATTCCTCAGAAAATTGGACATAGTACTACCTGAAGATCCAGCTATTCCACTTTTGGGCATATAACCCAGAGACACTCCAATATACAGCAAAGATACAAGCATCACAATGTTCATAGCAGCTCTATTTAGAGTAGCCAGAAGCTGGAAAAGTCCCAGATGTCCATTTGCATCTAGAGAATATCTTGCTGAGTGAGATAACCCAGTCACAAAAGAACAGACATAATATGCAGTCACTGATAGTGGGATGCTAACCCCAGAGGCTGGGACTGCCCCAAAAACAACTCACAGACTATTTAAATTTCAAGAAAAAAAAAAGAAAACAAACAAACAAACAAACAAACAAACAAAAAAAACCCATTATGCTCAATCCTTACACACCAAGAAAACGTTGACTAATTCCGGGTTACATCCTGTTTTACATGTACTTTTTGCTCATTGTAACTAGTAAGACCTTAATGCATAGTATCAAACCTTAAAAAAAAAGAAAAAGAAAAAAAAGCCAAGCACTGATAAAATTGTATTTGTATACATTTATGCAAAAATGTTTAAAATTTTTTCTTTAATCTTTGTTTTTTAAAATAAAGTTTAAAAGAAAAAGAAAAACAATAAAAAGAAATTCTAGGGTTTTTATTTATACTAAACTATCATCTGTGAATAGATATACTGTGTCTTCTTCCTTTCGAACTTGTTACACCTTAATCACTTTATTTCTTTTATAGCTCTAGCTAGAATACAAAATTCTATATTGGATTGATAGGGAGATAGTACACTGTCTTTTCTCATCCCTGGTTTTTGTGGAATTGTTTTACCTTTCTCTCCATTTAATTTTATGTTGGTTATCAGATTTCTGTATATTTGATTTCTTGTGGTTGTGTATATGGCTTTTACCCTACAGTACTTTTATCACAAAGGGGTGCTGGATTTTGTCAAAGGCTTTTTTAGCATCTTATGAGATGGAATGTGACCTTTTTGTCTGTTTGTTTCTATGGTGGATTACACTGCTGTATTTATTTTACTATGTTGACCCATCCCTGCATCCTTGGGATGAAGCGTACTGAATAGGATAGTTCATGTTTTTGTAGAGTTCTTGAATGTGGATTACCAGTATTTTATTTAGTATTGTATCAATATTTATATGAAAAATTGGTCTGAAATTTAAATTTTTCTTTTTGGTCATGGTTTTGTGATCTAGGTATCTATATGAGTGTGGTCTCACCTAATAGATAGATAAAGAGCCAGGCAGACAGATGGATAAACATATAGACAGAGACACAGATGGATAGATACAGACTTGGATAAACAGACAGACACCCAGTTTTCTTATATAAACTCTTTGTACTCTTTTGTTCCTCCATGGTGCAGACCTCAAACTGGAATCCAGTATAGTCTAGACAATTGTTCACCAATTGAGTTCAATGCACACACATGAAATACCACAAACTCTCTTCTTTGTGGTGTGTATTGGAGTAATATTTGAGCCACACCAAGTCTGGCAAATACCTTGCTACTGAACATCACCATTTTAATTAATTAGTTGGTTTTTGAAGTGTTTGTGAAACAGAGGTTTTTTTTTTCCAAGATATTATCAGTTAGGTGAATACATAGGTGTTGTGCATATTGTGCCTGTAAAACCTGATAACCACAACGATCTACATACATGGGCCTACACCCTGAAACCAGAGATCCAGCTGACAGCCACTTGATATTACTTCTGCAACCAAACTCCGGTTTTCCTTTAAAGAAACATGTGCGCTTAAAACATGAGTAATCTCACTTCAACTATCAGTTCCTGGGCTTTTATTTGTGTGTTTGTTTGTTTTATTGATTCTCTGCTGAGCATGAAAGAAGTTTATTGTGAGCAAACCTCAAGGAAATGAACAGGTTCCAAATAACAAGGCCTGCAAAGCTGACAGGCTGACAGGGAGAGAGTGTAGGGGCAGGCGAGAAAGAAACAAGGAGTGAGAGATACATAGAGGTGGTTTCTATTATTCTTTTTTACCATAGGCCAACCTAGATGTCCACATGTGAACCATCTTAGCTGATAACTTTACCCACCTATCCATGATTTTCAATCATAACATGCCTGGCACCAATGTATACATTTTGACTCCTCAAGAGGTCAGGTAATACAGATTTGTTATTTAGTTTATTCCACTCAGGAAACAGTAATGACATCTAAACAAAGTATCAATGATTTATTTATTCACTATATACTACAAGGAAGGACAAAAAGTTTACACATTGTTGAAAGATCATCTAGTTAAACAATCTTGTCAGAATCCAATCAAAATTGCCAAGGTGTGCTTCTGTTTCCACAAGTTCCCTCTTCCCAGAGTCCATCTGAATATTCCCTGTGTAAAACTCAGCATCCAAGATCTTAGTCACTGGACATTCTTTTGTTTCCAACCTTCTGAGCAGTCTGTGAAGTCACAATCTCTGAGAGACCCAGTTCAAAACAAGTCTGAAGCCATCCATTTCTTCACATTCAAAAGTCATAGTTTCCCATTTGCTGAGGCCTTCTTTTATACCAAAACTGTAGTTATTTTGTTCCATGTATGTCAGATATTTCATACTATTGAGAGGGGAAAAAAGGAACACAACCATTGTTTGACACATCTGGACATCTGGGTAAATGTGGGGTGCATAGAAAGGCATTAAAACAACCATTCTGTCTCTCATATTCCTTTTTTCCTTTTGCACATGCCTTCTAAGGGCAGGATAAAGCTCAGTACATGCCTAGTTATATTGAGCATGTTCTGAGGTTTGCTAATATTATGGAGTTACACATCTATAATTTCCAAATACAACCAATCAGAATGAAGGTCACTTAGAACTATTTAGTATATCTTGTGAAAATATCTTCAGTCAGAGCCAAATATAGAGCAGCTAATCTGTTTTCTCCTGGATTAGATTATCCTGTGAAATGTTCAATGTCCAGGTTAGGTCCACCTTCTGATCTGCAACCGTAATAGATCAGTCTTCAGGTATATGTTCAAAATATCTGGTATCTGACTGGTACTACTGTCTGTGTGATTTCTGGCTCTTTCTGAAACCCAAGATCATTTACAGCTATCAAAGACAATGACTACCACATGAATGACACATTTCTGTTGCAAAGGAGATGCTCTTGGGTTGTCTTATGGCCTGAGGGTAACAATGACCACAGCACAAAGCTGAAAAATTGCTCTTTGGTGGGAACACCCAAGTCATCATAGCACCGTAAAGGAGCAGGGTTCTCTCACATATTCAGTCAGCTCAAGTCAGCTGTGTGCTTCAAGAGGTCCCTCAGCACAGGAACAGAGATATTATTGTCATAGAAGCTGACCTTGGTGAGCTCAGAACAGTGGCAGATGGCCGGTATCAGGAGAGTAAGTTGAGAGTCATTCATCCTACAAGCCTTTAAGCCCAGGGACTGCAAAGAGTCTTCCACATTTTCTTGGAGAACTCAGAGAGGCACAATATCTAAACACAATAAGACTATTCCTCTCATGTTCAGATACTTTAGCTGACAGATCCTTGGAGAAAAAGAAAAGGAATCCAAGTCTGACTGTGAAATTTGGTACTGTGTGATGGAGAAGGTCTCCAAGGGCATCATCAGGGACTAGAGAAAAGCAGCGGGTTAGTTCTAGCAAATGGTGATGGAGAGTGGAAATAATAAAATTAGGTAGTTGCCACAATAGAAATTTGACCAGATATTCAAGGATATTATCTTAGGTATGATGTATGTATTGTACCATGCTGAGACAAGTCAGTCCTATAGTTCATCTCCTGGCATCCATCTCAAGCAGAAAATACATTAAATCAAGATCTCTGCACAATTACTTTTATCATATACAGACTCAAAGTTTCCTCCCTTGTTTCATGTTCTCAAACCTGCTGGGTCTCAAACATTTTTTCCATAACAAATCAGGTGCAGACTCTAGAATGCTATCACTGACCTCAGCACAACTGCTGGCCTAACTGCTGTGTGGGTGAGTCCTGAGGCTCCTAACTACATTCTCCCTCCTTTCCTTTTGTATTGATTGGGTTGCCATGATACCAAGAATTACATCCTATTTTGCCCTACTCCTTAACTCAAGTCAGCTGCTTCATAAATGGCCATTTGAGACCTTAATTCACGCTACTTATACCTTCTGCATTCTAATGTCTCCCTCATGGTCCATGAGTCCTTAAAATAAAAGGGAAATGTTTACTCTGGGAGCTCACCTAGTTCACCATCCTTATCTGAACACCTGCTTTATGGCTTAGAAAGCACATGCCATTCATGGAGAGATGCTGAAGTCCCTAGAGATAGGAAAACTGGGAAATGAACTCATTGACATACATTTGTTCTTTAGCATATGTGTTCCAGCCATTCATAAAAGTTTCCATGGAGGTGCATGCCATGAAAAATATATGAAGTTTCCTCATCTGCCAGAAGAAAGGAGTAAAATGTGACACTGTGTACTCAGTCAATGTCATGTTGAGTTCCAAATCCTCTATGTGCTTTGGATAGAAAACCTCCAAAATTTTTTTCATACCATAAACAGGCAGAGCCTAGATCTTCATCTCCACACAGCAGAAATGTATGAAGTCTTTTCTCTGCTGAGCCCACTGCAATAAGCATGCTTCTTCCTCATTCAGATGGTAATAATTGATTTTCTTTTTATGCTCTTGAGATTCTTGATTTGGATTATATTCCTAGACAACTGCCTTGTTCTATAGCTAGAGATAATTTAGAATTCTATCACACAGGGATCCTCTTGTCTATGGCTTCATTCTGAAGGATCACCAGGTGGAAAAAGTCACATGATTGTTTTTTTTTTTTTTTTTTTTTTTCATTTGTGAGCAGCATGTTTTAGAGGGAAAATCACCTGGGGGCCATAACCTGTTCTTGTAAATACATCCACAAACCATCAATTGGCATGGTAAATGGACATGACAAATCCCTTTGTAGAGAGCTTTTGGGGACCTCCTTGTAGGAATACAGCAGGAATTCAGAATTGGGCTAGGACAGTGAAGTAGGTTCAGATAAGAACTTTTTGGGGGAGGGGAGGCTATTACAAAGCTCAAGAAAAACTAGGCAGAGAGATTTGTGGCACTCCTTTTATGTTGGTCTTCCTGATATATCCGTAAAACATTAATCAGGAGACTTAGCTTATTTTCCTTGTTTATTTCTTGTCCTAAAACTGACTTTATTCTTTGTAAGTATGTAAAATTGTATGTAAGCAGTCTGGAGAAAATTAAATTCCCTTCAGCCTTGGACTGTCTGAAGTCATGTTATAGTGTTGTCTAATTGTCTTTATCTTTTCAATCTTCATTCTCTCTCTTGAGACCCTGTTGACTGACTGAGCAGGATTCTTTCCAGTTTACACAATCACTTGACTCTTCTGGAATAAAGAGATGAACTTGATGCTTTGACAATCATCTAATATGACAACACTCAGAAGGCTGATGCAGGAGGATGGCTTGTATACACTCAAAGCTCCCCTCAAGGTCATACCCTCTCACATCCCATTCCCCATATCTCTTTTCTTTCTCATCTAAGTGAGTGGATTCCCTGGCTATCCCTCACCCTAGTACTTTAAGTATTTTTCAATCTGGGCATATCCTCTCTCACTGAGTTCAGACAAAGCAGCCCAGCTAGAACAACACATCCCACAAAGAGGCAATAACTTTTGAAGTTAGGGGATCCACATCATGACCATGATTCCCATCTCCTACATCTGAGTGGGGAGACCTAGGTCCAGCCAATGTATGATCTTTAGGTGGTGGTTCCATCTCTGAGAACCTCAAGTGTCCATGGAAATTGACTCTGTTAGACCTACTATAGGGACCTTACCCCTTTCTTTGCTCATCTGTTATTGCTACCAATTTTGAGTTTTTATTACACTCTTGTGAGTGTGATCCTGTCCTGCATCTCTATGTATTTTTTTTTTGTATTTTCTTTGTCTCTTTTCCATCTATTTTTTTTATTTTGTCATATTCCAATATGTTTCTTTTTGTTCTATTTCATATGATCCTTTGTTAGCTTTCATTTCTCTGTTTGTTTAATTGATTGTTTGTTTCTTAAGACATGACTTCTCTGTTTAATTGTTTGACCATGAACTCACTTTGTAAATAATACTGGGCCAGCTCACAGAGATCTACCTGCCTCTTCCTCTTAAGTCTTAGGACTAAAGAAATGTCCCACTACATTTTTAGCTGCCTATTTGTTGTTTAGAAGAGAACAAAAGGGTGTTGATATAGTTGGAAGAGGAGGTGGTGAGAATGTCAGAGGAACTGGGTGTGGAAAAGATGTAATCACTGCATACTCTTATGGAAAAAAATCTATTTTCAATAAACAAAAAACACAGAAGGGCAAAGTTGGGAAATTATTAGGCAGTTAAGAGCACAAAGGTCATTTGCCAGCATCCACAAACAAGCTCCCAAAGGTCTATAACCCCATTTTATAGCATAACTTCTGATGCCCATTAGACATAAACAGTACTCCATGGTTCAAAGATTAAAAAATAAAATAAATAAGTTAAATATTAAATAAATATGCATTTGAGTTTTTATATGATTTATTATCATTTATTTTACATGCACTAGAATGTTACCTGAATGTATATTTCTGTGAAGGTGTTTGGTCCCATGGCACTGGAAGCACAGACAGTTGTGATCATCCTATGTTTTATGGGAATGAACCCAATTTCACTGGAAGTATAGCCAATGCTAATGACTGATTAAACTTCTTTCCTGCACTTATTCTATGAATCTTAAGAAGAAAAGCAGAAAGAATCATCTTGGCACATTGTCTACAGATGGTACACCACCAAGAATGAGAGCAAGTCAGGGTTAAGGCTCATACTACACATGGAGGCACAAACAGGACCATATCTAGTTTGAGTCTAGCCTGGGTTGTAGACTGGAAGGGTTTCACTTAGCCAACTGTAAATAATAGGTACTGGGGTTAAGCACAAGAGAGGATCTCAATATGTAGATGTGAAAAGTGCCAGAGTACAAGAGGAGAAGCTCTGAATGTCAGAGCTCTGGCATCTCAGATTGTGGGAGAACAAGCAAAGTAGGCAAGGCCTGTGGCTCATTAAAGTCAGTTAGAGTATCTGCAGGTGACTGGTTGAGATTGAGAATGCCCAGCTTAATTTGAGAGTTAATATTATTCTGCACAGACAGCATTGAAGCAACTCCCCAGAAAATTTGTCCTCAGTTCCAGTACTGGCTGCAGATTTAGAGACGTCTGTGGTGGTGGTGGCAGAGATGGCAATGGTGGTGATAATAGCAGCAGTGATGCCAAAGTCTCTTTTGTGTCGGTAGAGCACAATAAGAAGCAGCCATTATCCTCCAGGGCTACAGGGATCACACCAGGAACTCAAACAACCTGAGCAAAATCCTCCCTCTCCCAACAATTGGTCAACAGGCAATTCCTAGAACAATTGAGAATCTCCTCCCCAGATGATGCCTCTGTCTCATGGCATACCAAGAAGAGAAAGTGGTGCCAATAGGCATGGTGAAGACAGCATGTTAAAATTCCTACTCCTTAACTGAATAAAAGTGTACAGATTCCTTAGCTGACTCTGATGGATTCCAAGAAGCAGTACCATTATAGGTTATGCCTCAGTTAAGCAGAAATGGAGCAGCAACTAAGCAAGTATGAGGCCATGGAAAAGTGCTAGGTGCATCTCAGAAGTCACAAGGTTGCTCAGGTGGAAAGCACCTAATGAGGAACCAAGAAGCAACAGCTGAATTATGGGAAGTCCCAGCCCCCAAATGGGGCAGAAAGCAGCTTTGAAGGGCATAAACAGGTTTGCACCACCGCAGGTGAAAAGGCTTAGCGAGGGAAGAAAGGGAGGCCCAAAATTATAGTATCTAACATGATCATTTTGTGCTTAGAATACTACAAAGGGCAGAGCTGGATAAGTGAATGAATCCCTTTAGAGAAGTCCAGAATATCATGTGTGGATCCCAGACATTGGGACAAGAAGTTGTAATGTTGAAGTTGCCTTGGAGGCCCAAAGATATTCAGGAAGCCAGAGCTGTGAAATTTCTACTAAGGGAATCGGCTAACAATGAGTGGAAACTTGGCAGGAGAAAGAAATTTGTTGCAGTTAACAAAGGTGAAAAATGGAGTTAGAGATCTAAAGACCACATTGACATCCAACATAGAGGTATTCATTTGAGACCACTATAGACTATGAGGACTTTGGAAGTCATTTTGAACAACTGAATGTATTTAGTATTATGCTATGTTTAGATATAGCTCCTATAGACTCATGTTTTTGAACAAGCCAATGTGGGCCATGGAGTAGAATGTGATTATTTATATATGCTTGGCCCAGGGAATGGCAGTGTGTGGAGTTATGGCCTCGTTAAGTAGATGTGTCACTGTAGGCTTGGACTTTAAGACTTCACTCGTCACTGCCAGGAAGTCAGTCTGCTGCTAGCAGCCTTCAGAAGAAGATGTAGAATGCTCATATTCTATACTATGCCTGCAAGGATGCTGCCATGTTTCTGCCTTGATGATAATAGATTGAACCTTTAAACCTGTAAGCCAGCCCAATTAAATGTTATTCTTCTAAGGGTTGCCTAGGTCATTTATATCTGTTCAAAACAATAAAATCAAAACTAAGACATGGAACCCAATGGAGGAGTTAAAGAAATGAATCAAGGTGCCCAAAGGATTTGCAACACTGTTCTGGTTTGTATAAGCTTGGCCTAGGTAGCAGCACTATTTGAAGGTGTGGTCTTGTTGGAGGAGTGTGTCACTTTGAGGTGGTGGGTGGAGACACTCCTACTAGCTGCCTGAGGATGCTTGGTCTGTTCCTGGCTTCCTTTGTTTGAAGATGTAGAACTCTCAGCTTCTGCTGTATCATGCCTGCCTGGATGCTGCCATGTTCTTATCTTGATGAAAATGGACTGCACCTCTGAACCTGTAAGCCAATCACAGTTAAATGTTGTTATTTATAAGACTCGCCTGGGTTATGGTGTCTGTTCACAGCAATAAAACCATAACCAAGACAGAATTTTGTAAGTGGATTTCCAGACACTGCATGGATAGAGGTTGATTTTGCTTTCACTGTGACTTTGTCCTGATATCTTTCCCTCTTGAAGAAAGAAGAAGAGCCCACAGTTTAGAGACTTTGAATTGTAAAAAGACCTTGATTTTTAAAAGAGACAGAATATTTTAAAGGTATTGCAGTTTTAAAATATAAGAATTGCCAAAGGCTGTGGGACTCTTAAACTTATCAAGGTCTTGGGAATGTACAATAAAGTAAGGGTGGAAGCTAAATATTGATTTGCTTGCATGTCAAGTTGACAAGGTGCTGGTCAATTGTACTGGCTGGTTTTGTGTCAACTTGACACAAGCTGGAGTTATCACAGTTGAGGAAATATCTCCATGAGATCCAGCTGTAAGGCAAATTCTCAACTAGTGATCAACACGGGGAGGGCCCAATCCATTGTGGGTAGTCACATCCCTGGGCTGGTAGACCTGGGTTCTAATAAAAGTGGGCTGAGCAAGCCATGGGAAGCAAGCCAGTAAGTAACATCCCTCCATCAGCTCCTGCTTCCTGACCTGCTTGAGTTCTAGTCCTGACTTCCTCTGGTGATGAACAGCGATATGGAAGTGTAAACTGAATAAACCCTTTCCTCTCGAACTTGCTTCTTGGTCTTGATATTTTGTGCAGGAATAGAAACCCTGACTTAACCAATAGGGGAAAGCTGGGTCAGTGAGATGCCAGTGGGTGGGTGGTATAGTACTCTCATAGAAGCAGAAGCAAGGGAGAGTGGGGATGAGATGGGACGCTTGCAGAGGAGAATTGGGTAAGAGGTATAACTTTTGAACTTTAAATACATAAAATAACCAATAACAAAACCAAAAACATAAATATTAGCATATTTTACGAATATCATTCAACTATTATTAGTAGTAATTTCTGATTCTCTATGTAGTTAGCACTTTAGAAATTATTTTATTTATTTACATTGCTCCCCTCCCAGTCTATGCTCCCAGAGATCTTCACACAGTTACCCCTAATTTTATCATCTGAGATCTTGATCTTCCCACACCACACACTGCCATTACCTCACCACCACAACATCTCCACCAAACCTCCCATCACCTAGGCCAAGAGCATTCTTTTTCCCTGGAACACCAACTTTCAACAGGATTAGATATACCTTTTCCCACTCAGGCCAGAAAAATTTGTTCCAATATACATGTGCTGGGGTCACCAATTGGATGCCCTCACTACTTAGGTTGTCCATCAACAATAACAAAATTAGCATTTTCTTAATGTCTGATTTCAAAAAACTTTTCCTACTTTAATTTTTGTAAAATTATTAAGGATTAAATAAACTTTCTCATAATAATGTGGTTATTTTAATAAGTAAATGATTATTAGACAATTTATATAGACATGTAATGCATTTTGTATACTCTCACTTTATGTCATGGGCTATCATATATGTTTCTCAATGATTCTATTTTTAATATTTTATGTTCTTTTACTAAGTGTAATTTCCAAATATTATTTTGTATGCCATGAAACATAAGTTAGTACTCAAGCAATAGAAGTGGGATCTTGAGCTATGGGTATCACTCAAAATCTGTTAATGATATTTTTGGGTAATAAAAGGTATTAATAGAGCAGATAGATGAAATATGTTAATGTATTATTTGATTCTTAAAATTATCAATATAATTAAGATAATTGACACATAAAAGAAATTTCAAATAATAAAACATTATAAGAAGAATAATTTATGGATTTCATAAATGGTTCAAGATAGGTTTTTTGTTTCCTTGATTTTTTTTTATGTTGCTGTGGAAACAGAACTCCCAGATTATCGTATAACAGTCCTATTCTTGATGCCTATAATCTAGTTCATGCATCGCTTTCAGAAATAAAACCTCATGGATTTACACAAATATAAAAATTATCATATCAGAGTTTCCTGTTTATTATTTGAAATTGTATTCGACTCTAACTATCTCTAAATTCCCAAGCTTACTTCAGGAAAGGCAGCGTTTACACAGAAATTTGCCATGTCTTGTAGTACAAACTTTACTGCAAATGAATAGAAAATTTTATGATTGAACAATGGTGGTTTTAGTATGCTTGGTTCAGGGAGTGGTCGTACTACAAGGTATGGTCTTGTTGGAGTAGGCGTGGCCTATTGGAGGAATTGTGTCACTATGGGGTTTGAGGCTGCCAATGAGACCCTCCCTCTTCCTAACCACATGGGAGCCAGTCTTTTCTTAGTGGATTTCAGATGAAGATGCAGAACACTCAGCTCAGCCTCTACCATGCATTCCTGGATGTTGCCATGCTATCTCCTTGACAGTAATGGTCTGAACCTCTGAACATTTAGTCCAGTCCCAAAGTTAATGTTGTCTTTATAACTGTTTCCTTTTTAATGCTGTCTTTTCACAGCAGTAAAATCTTAACAAAGACAGAACTTGGTGTTAGAAACTGTGGTATTATTGTGATAGGACTGACCATCATTTTGGTTAGAGGAATGTGGTCCTAAAATATCCCAAATGTGATCCTTCCATGTAGGTGAACCTGGATCAGATTGGTCACCTCAGATGATGACCTGGGTATTCAGTTTCTCTCAGACTCAACAGAAACAAATGCAAAGATATGGGATCAGTTTGGTTTTTTTGTGAATGTGATACCAGAAAACATTTATACACACCCACATGTATAAACACACATACACACACATACACTCACTCACACATGGCAAGGACTAAGATATATGAAAAAAATTATGGCACAAACAGCAAAGGTTGTTTACATTTATGGTAAAATGAACTCTACTGTAGAAGTCAGTGTTAGAAGATGGGGATATTTATGTGCACAGAGAATCTGGATCACAAATGCAAAATGAGATGTGATCAACAAAAGAGATTTCAGCCTTGGCTTCTTTCATGGGATCTGTCTTTTTTGCACACAACAATGGAGAAATTGGTATATATAACAATATTATATGGAGGAGGCTTTGTGGGCCTCCATTTGTTGTACCTGCACCACTAACAGCAACTCTGAACTGGGTGAAGGCCTAAGGGTTTGACAAAAAGACACAAGTCCATTATCTGTGTTACCAGAAAGTTTACTCCATATTGAACTGCTTTCTCTCAGGACACCTTGCAGTCACAGTCACATAGACAGTGGTCCCAGTATTATACGCCCAGATAATTACAGGGGCGGAATGTAAGTTCTCACCTGCTGGGTGTAAGAGTCACCCCCTAGGGTGGTAGTCTGTAATTATCTTTTAGCAACTGGGAACAGGAAGGTCAGGTGTGGAGTGGCTTGTGACTAGGCCAAATACAATAACAAAAGGGGGGCTTCTATCCCAAGGGGATGAGGAGAGTTGGGGTGATTATTGCAACATATTCCCCAATATTATTTTTTTAAATTAGAGAACTGGCTTAGACCTCAACATTTGCTCTTACCTGTTTTGGAAATATCCTCATGGGCCCCAGTGGATTTTTGGTCTTAGGTTGAGCAGCACCCCGTGGGTTTACTCGTCATTGGTCACCTAATTTATACATACTCTACCATTCTTGGGCTATAGGGTTGCTTACTGCTAGTCTGCCAGCTGACAGCTTGGCTCCAGGCTTGTCTTGCCTGAGGGATATTAGAGAGGATACTCACCCAAAGTGCTCTAAGGGGTGCGCACCCAAAGCTAATACTATCTCAGTTTAAATAGTCTCAGAAACCACACGGAATTGTTCCTGTTAACAGTATGGAGTTAATTCAAAATTAACATTCCTAATTGAATGTATATCCAAGTTAATGAAAGATTATAGATTAACCTAAGTTGAGAGGGCCTCAGCCACTTTTCCTAAAAATTCCACGGGGCAGCTATGGCAATAAGGTGGGGAGAAGAAGATCACAGCTACAAAGATTGCTGCTGAAACAGCACTAATAGGGCTGCAGCCAAAATTTTCTTGATTCTCTCTGGTACGTTCCATGGGCACAAGTATGGGTGCAGATTCTGGGGTTCTTGTCACCGCTACACGTTTTAACTCCTCTAGTGGCTTCTCAACAGCTTCTCACACTGCCTTCACATACCACCTTCACATCAGCTTCACACTGGCTTCACTCCAGCTTCTCACTTCGGCTTCACACTGGCTTCTCACCAGCTTCTCACACTGGCTTCACATACCGCCTTCACATCAGCTTCACAAAGGCTTCTTACACCGCCTTCTCACACTGGCTTCTCACACCGGCTTCACACACTGGCTTCACACACTGGCTTCATACACTGGCTTCACACACTGGCTTCACACACCTCCTTCATACACTGGCTTCACATCAGCTGCACACACTGGCTTCACACCCGGGCTTCACACACTGGCTTCACACACTGGCTTCACACACTGGCTTCATATACCAGCTGCCTACATTGGCTTCATACCTGTTGAGAACAAATGAAACCCTCCCCCTTGTTAATAACAATAGTGCTAATCTGCAGTTTTCAGAGAACATATACAGAACTCAGGGGCCCAGACAGGTGACTCAGAATCCTGAGGGAAAACACAAACAGAGGCCCGAGCACTATTCAAAACGAGGTCTGGTCCCCGCCACAATGCAAGGTCCTTCCATTGCACCATTCCTTGCTGGACTGAGCATGCCCTCCAGTGTCTAGCAGCTGTAGAGCAGCCTTCAGAATTTACAGTTAAAAAAATTAGAATATATAAAATTAAGGATAGATGCACATGAGGGGAGATATGCTCCCCCTTTTTTGTTTTAGACAAATACATCTTTATGGTGCGGTGAGCACATTCAATGATTGCTTGTCCTTGAGGATTATAAGGAATTCCAGTCTTATAAATTATAGCATAATATGAACAAAATTGTTTAAACCTTTTACTGGAATAGGCAGGACCATATTTTTTTTTTAATCTTTTTGGGAGCATTGATATATGCAAAAGCTTGTAAGCAGTGATTTTTGACATCTTTTAATATTTTCTACTATGTGCATATATATGTATATATATAATTCTTGAATGAGTATCAATTAAAACATACACAAATTATAAATTCCCAAAAGAAGGGACATGTGTGAGATCCATTTGCCAAATATCATTGGGATTCAGTCCCCTAGGAATGACTCCTAAATTAGGAGCAGAAATGAATTCTGCACACATGGGACATGTTTCTAGAACTTGTTCTTTTATAATTTTACAATGAAATCTTAAGGATCCTGCATTCAAATGAAATTTAGTATGCACCTGCATAGCCTTATCCACATTAGATTCTTTTATAGCCAATGCATAAGGGCAAGTGTATACATGTGCAAGACGATTCCCTCTCCATAGTGATCTTGGAAGGGCAGTATGGGCTCTAATGTGCCCTACAAATATGGAAAACTTCTTTGTCAAATCATGGGATCAGAATTACTCTTAAGAACACAATTGTCCAGAGGCTATACACATTTAGTTGCTTCTCAAGTTAAAGTGATTACAACTAGACAGCCTGAAAAGGTGTTAATACTTAAATACATATTTTAATTCTCTAAAACCAGAAATATGAGGAATATCTATATGTCATAATGGGTCAGGTACAAGTCCTTGAGGGTTAACAACATCATGTAGTATAAGAAACTGAGGACATTCAGAACAAATCTTTACAATTTGACATGCACATTCTCTAGAAATTTCAAATTTTTGTCTCAGGCCATTACTATTTTGGTAGCTGAAGATTAAAACTTTGTCAAAGGACACTGATTTCTTGCCCTAGGGATTTCCTCTGCCGCTCCCAGGAAATCCCACTTTCTTGAGATTTGAGT
Organism: Micromys minutus; assembly: GCF_963924665.1. Taxonomy (NCBI): domain Eukaryota; kingdom Metazoa; phylum Chordata; class Mammalia; order Rodentia; family Muridae; genus Micromys; species Micromys minutus. Next base: position 1,291,488 of record NW_027667985.1, read on the forward strand.
TCCCAAAATACCACAGAAGGTCCGGATGACCTCTGTGGAATGTTCCAACTCCCTAGGTGTGCCTGGGGGTGTACTGATAAAAAAAAAAGTATGATTCTTCCCCTTATGAATTTCCTCATTCCCCCTGTCCTCCCCCTCCTTTGTGATTTTTGCCTTTATAAGCCTGTTACAAGTTCAGGCTGGGGTCGAACTCCTCTACCCCTGCGTGGTGTATGAGTCTCGACCCCAGCATGCTGGCCTGAGATCTCACTCTTTCACTTTCAATAAACTTCCTCATGTGATTGCAGCAAGTCTGGTCTCGGTGCCTCGCTGGGTGCGCGCCTCTCCTGAGATTAGAGTAAGAGTCTCCCTTCGGAGGTCTTTCAAGCTATAAATGAGATTATAATCTGCCTGGTATACAAATCTGCTGTGGCATTCATTGCCTTTTCTATGTGATCCAGGCAATCCAGTATCTCTTAAATACCCTATGAAATATGGGATAATATGCTCTCTTAAATTAAGTTGTATTTGCATAAACAATTGCAAAACTCAAGAATTAGCAATATCTAAAAACAGAACAAATTTAAGCAATTATAAACTATTAATTAATTATATATTGGTGAAGGCCTTTAGCTATATATATATATATATATATATATATATATATATATATATATATATATATATGCTATCAGTATATAAATTCAGAGTTTAACTGATTTTTTTTAACATCTAAAAACAGTGGCAACCAGTATATAAATTTTATAATCTATGCTGCAGCAGGCAAATTCAAGATAATGAACATGTGTGATTTAATTGTATATACTGCTTTTCCATAGATAAACCATCTATAAATACAGCAATTGCATTATCAATGGGCTGCATGCATAAATTTACAGGAAATAAAAAAGCATGCACAGAGGAAGGAACCTTAACAACTTGTCTTTCAGATAATGATTTATCAATTTTGAATTTTGCCTGAAAAAGCTAAACATCAGTATCTAGCCATAACCAATTTAATTGCTGCTCAGAATAAGGAACAAATATTTCATCAGGTTAAAACCTTATCCTTAAAAAAAAAAAAAAAAAAAAAAAAAAAAAAAAAAAAAAAAAAAAAAAAAAACCTATCATACAATTCTGCATAAACATAGCAAAGAATGTTAAAACTTTATTTAAAAAGGAAATAAGATGAATTCACATTAATGGTTCCTTTTGCCAAAAGAACAAATACATATAGCCAACAATTGATCAAATATAATATCTGCTGTTAACTAATTGTTTCCTCTATATTCACTGCAGAGCCTCTCAGTTAACTGCAGAGGATTTGCATCTCTTAAGAACAGCAGAAATAGGTTTGAGACATTCTATGGTGAGCTTTAGGCGAGGTTTTTGCCAGCTAACATCTGATGATTTTTGAAAATCACATTAAACAAGTAAATTAACTTTAGGAATCTCCTATGCCACAGTCTGACTAGGGAGTGGTTAGCTAACAAAGCATTTACAACAGTAAACACTGAGGATTTTAAGTTTCAGCTTCCTGCCATCCAGGCAGCAGCAAAATAAAAACAGACCATCAGCCATTCCCTGAGGCAAAGATATTCAGTGATACCCATTGTTTCAAGGGCTCTTTAAAACCTCAGACAAGCCAAAAGCAACCCCTTTGCAATCAAGAGGATGCAACAGAACGGTATAAAAACAATCTTTTAAATCTACGGATAATTTTATAAGCTGTAAACCAGGCCATAACCATAACTCTCTCCTAAGTTTCCTACTTTCATACCACAAAGTGGCTGCAAGTTCATATATATTTATGCATCTTTTAATACCTCATTACTTTAAGTTGTATCCTTTAAGTCTGTTTTCTAGAAGAAGAATTATTCAAATATTGTCCCAAGTTTGGGGTATCCACAGAAATCCCTTTCCTTATATATAGAAAACATGTGGCTCATGCCACTTGTTGCACTTTAGGATGACTCTGTCCAAGTAACTAGTTTTAAACAAACTTTTGTTGCCAAAGTTACAAAATTTTAAACATACCCAATGCTTATAAGCCAATAATCTAAGACCAAGACATTCAGAGCACATTTATTCCAATTAAAACTAGTTAAGCAAACATGAACTGACCACACATCTTATATATTTAAACCATATAAAATTCTCATTTCCTCTATCAGTAAATTCAAGAAATGAGCACCTTGTCACTTGCAGAGCTCAATAAACACAGTCAGAGATTTTTCTAGGAAAAACAATCATCTGCTTTAAGCTGAGACACAGCCAGCACCCTTTACCAGTGGCCTGGGAAGACATCTAACTCCCATTGGATCTCCAGTTGAGCTGACTTAAGGGGTAGAGTCTGAAGCCTCCTTTCTTTTTTTTCTTTTTCTTTTTCTTCTTTTTTACCTTCTATAGTTTCCCTTATAGACACAAGTTAAGAATAAGTCAGAAGGTAAGCAACCATTTTATTTTTGAACATGAATCACGAGCAAAATTCAGACACAGAAACATGGACACAAATTGACACACATGGACAGCTTGTCACCAAGGGACAACAATACAGAGAGACAAGAACTAGATTTGTCAACAGGATCCTGATATCCTTCCTTAGGAACCCAGAACCAGAACTGGACATTTCTCCAGTGGGATCCTAAGAGTCAGGAATTCTCCTGTTCCCCTGTTCCTGCTGGAAGAACTCTGAAACAGTTTACAATAATTTTCCTCCTCTCCTCCCATACTGTCCAAGACAAAAGAAAGGCATGCTTTTCCGAGATCTATTTTCTCTCTCTTCCAAATAAACTACCTCTAATCTGTTTACAAAGACTTAGAAACACTAATGGGAAATATCCTTTTTCTATTAGCTCTTTAAGTTTCTTGCTTAAGCACAAACACCACACCTACCAGCAGTGGATTTGATTTCTAAGAATGTGGCCATGGTGAGAGGAGCAGTCAATTCTTCTTTCCTTAATCCTTGTCACAAGTCTATTCTTACTAACTATGAATAAGATTTACTTAGGCTGCCCAAGTGAATTCTACTGCAGTCTTCTACCTTGATTCTAGTTTCCCTACTGTTTAAGCAAATTCAGCAACTGATCTAACAACCATAAAATAGAACTAGTTGTTTCCATCTCCAATCCACCCCACTATCCTTACTTATTTTGCTGGCTAGTTCCATGGGGCAAACCCTACGGGTCGTTTCTTCCTTCCCATATCTTGGTGGAATCTCCATTTTCGGGTGGAATTGTGGACCTCCATTTGTGGTGCCTGTACCAATAACAGCTACTTCAAACCAGGCGAAGGCCTAAGGGTTTGAAAGAAACACACAAGTTTATTATTCGTGTTACCAGAAAGTTTACTTCATATTGAACTGCCCACATAGACAGTGGTCCCAGTATTATACCCTCAGGTAATTACAGGGGAGGTATGTAAATTCCCTAGCTGCTGGGTGTAAGAGTCACCCCCTGGGGTGGAAGTCTGTAATTATCTTTTAGCAACTGGGAACAGGAAGGCCAAGTGTGGAGTATGACTGGATGAAATTGCATAACAAAGGGGGGCGTGTATCTCTCCCAAGGTCAAGGCATGCAAGCAGGCAGTGAAGCTAACCTCAAGCAGATGCTGAGAGTTGGGATGATTATTCCAATATTTATACAAACAATGAACTTTTGAAATATCCAATAGACATTTCTCAGACTATGCTAGAGTGGATTGTTTTATTTGTTCAATCTCTGAAAACAGTATTAGTGAAATGGAACATTTTATATTCTCCAACAAAGCAGAATGGTTAGCACAGCACTACCTGACATGGTTCTGAGTGAAGAAGGCTACAACTGGTATAATGTTGTTTACCTTGTGGCCCATACCTACTATGAACTCATTCTTCAACATTTCTCAGGAAATGGTAAAAAAGAAGAAGGTGTAAAAGAAAGAGAAGCAGGAAGAGGAAAAGAGGAGGAGGAGGAGAAGGTGAAGAATTTAAAAAGAGAATATTCCAAAACTGTAAGCAGGTAAAAAATACTGTTCATTATGTTTAGATTTATAAATGTCATATTTCAAATGATTCCTGAGAAACTCATAATCATTTGTTAGAGATTATTCTCTGTGTGGAAAGATTTCTACATTACAAAAAAAAAAAATAAACAAAAAAAAAAAAAAAAACAAAAAAAAAACAGAAGAACATAAGCAACAGACCCCATGTAATTTGGTATCAGAACACAGTTCTCCCATCACAGGAAGCCTAACACAAATGAAAATCAAAATTATAACCAAGAAAAAAAAATCTCACTTTATTCTGATAATACAGTCCTTTAAAGAGGATATAAAAAAAAAACTCCATTTAAAATCACAAGAAAACACAAGCAAACTGGTAGTAGCCTTTAAAGAGAAATCAAATCCCTTAAAGAAATACAGGTATATTCATTAAAGTACTTAAAGGAATTGAATAAAACTTTCTAAGATCTATATAGCGAAATAGATACAAAGAAATCACAAGTTGGGGGAAACTTGTAGATTACCCACTAAAGTGATCAGGAGGTACAGATGCTATCATCACATGATACAGAAGAGCAAAAAAGACTCTCAGGTGTAAGACATAACACAGAAGTTACTGACAAGTCAATCAAAGAAAATATAATGTTTGAAAAGCTCCTAAACCAAAACATCCAGTAAATTCAGGACACAATGAAAAAATCAATGCTAAGAATAATAGACCTAGAAGAGGGTGAAGGTTACCAGTTCAAAAGGTCAGAAAACATCTTAAACATATCATAGTAGAAAACTTCCTTAGCTCTATAGAAAGAAATGACCATAGATAGATGTGCATGATGCCCACAAAACACCAATAAATTGGATTAGAGTAGAAAATCATCCAATCACATATTAATCAAAAGAGAAGATGCATAGAAGAACAAAGGAATATTAAAAGGTTCATGAAAATTGGTCAAGTCATATACAAAGGCTGATCTGTGAGAATTACATCAGACTGCTCACCAGAGATGACAGAAATCAGGAAGAACCAAAAGTTCTCAATCAAAGAATATTAAATGACTAGAAACATCTAAGGAAGTGCTCAACATCCTTAGCCATCAGGGAAATGCAGATCAAAACAACCCTGAGATTCCACCTCACACTAGTCAGAATGGCCAATGTCCAAAACTCAGATGACAACAGATGCTGGCAAGGATGTGGAGAAAGAGGAACACTTCTCCACTGTTGGTGAGGTTGTAAACTGATACAACCACTCTTGATATCAGTCTGGCGATTCCTCAGAAAATTGTACATAGTACTACCTGAAGACCCAGTTATTCTACTTCTGGGCATTTACCCTAGAGACCCAAAGACACTCCAACATAGTACAAACATACATGCACCACAATGATCATTTCAGCTCTATTTATAATAACCAGAAGCTGGAAAGAACCCAGATGTCCTTCAGTACATGAATGGATACAAGAATTGTGGTACATTTACACAATGGAGAACTACTCAGCTATCAGACACAATGGCTTAACAAAATTCTTAAGAAACTGGATGCATCTAGAGAATATTATCCTGAGTGAGATAACCCAGTCACAAAAGAACAGACATAATATGCAGTCACTGATATTGGGATACTAACCACAGAAAGATCTGAACACCCCAGAAACAACTCACAGACTGTATGAAGTTTAAGGAAAAAAAGAATATATTTTAATTAATTCGCTCTGTATCACATCCCCCTGTTCTTTCTACAGAACCTTTCACTTTCTAACCTATCCCCTCAAATTAGTAGCCCTTTTTTCTATATTATTGTTACATATATACATATGTTTATGTATACATACCCACAAGTACTTAATTACAACCTTAAAATGTATTTGTATATTTTTATGCAAAAATGCTGAAAATTTGTACATTCATCATTTTTTAAAATAAAGTTTTTCAATAAAAAAGAACATCAAATAAGAAAATCTCTTACACACAAAATACTAATTTGAAAAACAAAAATAAGTGAAACTAAAAACCATTGGGTTTTAATATCTCTCAATATCAATGGACTCAATTCACAATACAAGACACAGCCTAACCAACTGGAAACAAAAAGAATCCTGCCTTTTGCTGCATAGAAGAGACACACCCTGTTGATAAAGAAAGACAAGACTCCAGAGTAAAGTGTTGTAAAATACTTTTCCATGTAAATGATCCCAAAAACCAATTTGGAGAAGCCAAATCCTGTCAATTAACAGGGAATGATTTAGGTATATCGGGGAACCTTGATTCTGAATGCAGATCTCTGAGACCTGAACACATGAAAATAAAAAAAGGACATTGAAGGAAAGAAACACTGCAGATCTCTCAGTACAGTCTAGAGAATGGTGGTCGTGTCTCCTGCTTGCTTTGTGCTTGCTGTACCCAATACAGGAACAGGTTCATCCCTATATATTTGTTTAGATTGCTTCCTCACTGTTTCCCAGGTTCAGATATCAACAGATAGATATCAATTCTCTATTTCTTTTCACATTACCCGGTCATACATTTCTTTATAAAGGTATGTCATCTCACTATTTGAAAGACTGAGGGGACTTCTGAGTTCGAAAAAAGCTCCTGCATTTACATGATTTTTTCCCACTCTTATACCTTAGAGATTAGGTGGTATTTAACCATGGATGCAGAACACCCATGTCAAGAAGGAAGAAGTCTCCTGAATATATGCATCCACTAACATTGAAGTTTCACAAGATTTGTGGCCTTTCCATTCCTTACCCATCCTATTGTGTCCTATGTATCTTAAATACAGTATCATATTCCAAACTCCCAACACCCTCAGGAGTGGACCTGAGAACTCAGGATGGTAGAGAATGGAGAAGTGATAGCTAATTGGACTATAGAGCTACATTCCAATAGCCCTGATGACATTTGCTCACAAATATTTACTTAATTACTTGTATTGGAGAAATGGAGACTATGAGATTTTATATTTTGAAAAAGGAACTAACTTTTCAACTGATATGTACCTTTTACCTGGAGAACTATGGTGTCAAGTCCTTGGAAGTTTTCATTGCAAAAGAATGGGATTCTGAAAGAGATATTTCATAAAAACTCATGTCTGTATACATTGAAAGAATGTTCACCATCAAGGCGTGCACAATAAGAAAATGTAACCAAACTTGTATAAATTAAACGTGGAGGAAAATAATTTTGGCCTCTGGAAAATCCTGTGTCTGTGGACTGTCTGTCTGAATATACCCAAGGAGTACATTTATTATGGAGTAGAATCTTGCAAGTTCAAATAGCATAGAGCTTTAGGTCTGATTGAAGATGATGCACCCATGCCATGACCATAAAAAAAACACTTTCCATCCAATTAATTGGATATGAAATTAAGCACAAAGTAATTTCTATCTTCTGAAGGAAAAGGTACTGAGGTTCCACAGGGGATCTCAAGTAATTACACCTCAGAAACTAGTCAATTTGGCTCAAGCTGGTTAGCATATAGATCGTGGCAGTTCCCAGTGACTTCATCAGCCATCAATTCCCTGGACATTCTTTTGTATCCAGGAGAGCCCTAGAATCTTCTGTGATGTCAGCAGTGTTGTGATGATAGAAACTGCCTGTGGGGTATTCCTTCAGAGCCTATTGGGTTCACAAGTAGGCATGATGTCCATGCTGCTCAGGCTAATTCGGAGGGAGAATAGAGGACAAGCAGAGATTACACTGAGGCAGAAAGAGGCAAACCTTCTGTCATGTTCAAAAACAGGTAAAAAAAAGTGGTCCTGGGGAAAGCACAGTGAGTTCTTGGCAGGGGTTGGGGAACTTACTGGAGGAGTGGGCCTGACCTAGTCTTTCCAGGAGTAGGGCTTATGATCTGGAGCCTTGACATTCCTAAATGGCAGACCATGAGTCAAGAATTTCTGATTAATTTTTCAAAAAGCCAGGAATTGACAGGCCAGAAGTTGCTTTGCTGAGAGACCTAAATTATATGCTGAGTAGCATAGGATTTCAGGAAATAGCTCTGTGAGAGGAACAATGTGTTGTTCTCAGGAATACAGTGTTGAAAAGTACTCTGATCTCAACAGATTTCTGTAGATAACTTGAGTAAGAGAGGGAAATATTCCTCTGGAAATGTATCAAGGTGTCAGACACTTTATCCTTAAACATAAATGATGTGGCATACAACACAGTCTGGGGTAAGGGTAGTAGTTTGGGGAGTCTCATCATGTACTTTAAGAAGCCTGCACATGTGTTGGCTTGTGTCAGATGCCAGGTGTTGGTATTTATTGACAATATTTTTAGTGGTGAGCACTATGAACACCAGAACTGACCTGTATCTATCGGATAGGAGCAGACAATGCCCTCCAATTCTTCTGGCCTTGGTCAGCTTATGAGTTTCAAGGCCAGGGAGACTGCACTAGGGAGTGAGGCATGTGTTTAGTGATAGTGGTTGGAAACAGGGACATGTTGAGGAGCCCAGCTTGAAGATAGCTTTCCTGTTCTTTCTGTTATTCACTGTGTCCCTAGAGTTCCCTCTTCCTAGGGCCACTGTTTGGGACTAAGCATGGTTGCACTTGTCTCTGTCCTTTTATCTCTACAAGTTTACTTGTGTTTATATATCTACAGGGTCTGTTGGGAAGGCATTAACCAAACCTGCAACCACCAGCAACACCAAAAATAAGAAGATGATGAAGAGGTTGGAAAAGCTGAAAATTTATCTGCAGAAGATCACAAATGAGAGGGACGAACTTCGGGGAATCCTGGCTAATTACACTGACACTGATTTGAACAACAGGTAGTCATTATGCTTGGTATTTTGAGAACTATCTTGGGCCCTCTCTGTTAACCCCAGATTTCCTCATATCACAGAAGTCTTCAACCTCAGTCTGTCCTCATGCCCAAACTCATTTTCTTTTCTTTTCTCTATTTTTTTCCTAACTGGATTTCAAACACAGAATTGAAGGTATATAGGAGTGAGATGGAGTAACAGGGCATTTTGATTCCTCCAAAAGTAAATCAGAACCCATGGAATGAATCCCGGTCTGGGGATATTGGTAGTATTGTGTGAACTCCCACTATTCATTTTAAAAATCTAGACAATTCTTAGTGTGTGGGAGAGGCTAGATGTTGCTCTTTATGGTCAAACTCTTTCTATCTGATCTAAAATTGCTTTGGATCTAATTGGTCCTTTCAACAGCTGGAGGGGCCTGGTCTCATTTGCTCTCTCTTACTGTGTGACTGGATTGGCTGCATGTTAGCACTGCTTTCCTCAAATTTGTTCATTATACTCTGAGATCAAGACAAATCATTGTATTTCTTTAGGATTCTGATTGTGTTTGGGTGTGCCTTCGTGTGTGTGTGTGAGTGTGTGAGTGTTTGTGTGTGTGTGTGTGTGTGTGTGTTCCACATAAGACCTCAAGAGTCTATAGAGAGTTATGGCTGTGTAGATTTGTTGACTCAGTTTTCACTAAATCACAATTGTGAGGCCAAGAAGCCTCACTTTGAGCAGCATGTGACCTGTGTGTCCAACTTGGATGAACCTTAGAATATCCTGCTGTAAGTTACAGGCTTTTCCCCTGTAAATACTAATTATGTCATTTGGGAAATTGACATAATCAGTACAACCAATGATTGTCAATCCTTGTCTAAAAATGGAGAAGAGTCATCACAGATTTAAGTTGGACCAAGGCATGGGGCACAGGCATTTAGAAAGTTCTTGGAGAGCTAAGCTATTCCTTCAAACACCCTCAGGAAGCTAAAGGAGATCAATCCCTCCTTTTGCTTCCCTGGTTCTATTGGCCTGAGGCTAATAATAATAAATTTAATAAGATCCTAGAGGATGCAGTACCAAGTAACAAGTATATACAATATATGTGCAGGGGTAGTTAATCTAGTTAGAATCATGTGATCCTTGAATCCTTAGTCAAAAGAGTTATTTAATTTCTGCCATGCCCTACAACAGAATCAACTTTGAGTCTCATATGCTGAAGACACAGCATCATGAGTTGATGTCTGACCTTGAGGAAATGCCACAGAAGATCAGTGAGGCCTTGTACAAGTTCCAGGATCTGATTCAAGAAAATCAGTATTATTGGTGAGTGACTAATAGAGACTTGATTCCAGCACTATGCACAGAATATGTCTGCCCATCCTTGTCTTTGAAGGAATGTGAGGGTTCAGGTTCTGTACTGTTTACCTCTTAATGAAAAGTGGAAGGCTCTAGGATTGTTACCTCTTGGACTTATTTTGACCAAATGTGAAGAGTATGTAAGAACCTCCGATCATTTTCCTTCCAAAATAAGGATCCTCTAGATAAAAAAGGTTTGCATCATGATGGAAATATCAATCAACCTTGAGCTTCCAGGGCCCTTAAAGTAGATTTGCAAAACTGAATTTCATAAGATATACAGAATTTATGTGTACTTATTGGGTCTCCTCTTGACTTACACAGAAAGTTTGCTCTCTACCTACAAGTAGTTGTATAATTCCAATGACATATAAGCATACATGGGAGCCATGTCTTCTTGGATTTCATTGGTACTTTGTGTCTTCTGGAATGGGTCTGTTCTCTGGATTTGACCTTTTCCTATGTGATGATTCATGAGTGATCTGAACTGTAGTCTGGGTCTGTCTGGGGATAAGAACCCATGAAGTGTGCATGGTACTTGGAGGAGAATGAGGAAGATAAATTCTAGTTTGGAGTCACCATTTTTCTTTGTGGTTCAGCATCTGTAACTGCTATCTCCAGAGAGAGTCAATTCATATGCAGAAGAAAGCAAAGCTATTGTGGGAGGAAAACGAAATGCTTGAAGCAAAGCAGAAGGTAACTGAAATGCCATATAGCAGGAGAAAGAAGCTCTGTGGTAAGGCCAGCATGAACATTTATGGACTATTGCCAAACAGCAGTAGGTAAAACTAATGAAGCATCAGGGTAGATTGTCCTCATCTGTAACCATAACACCCATAGACATCCTATACCACAAAGCAGATTGTCTTTGATGTGTGTGTCTGTGTGTATGTGTTTGTGCATGTATGTGTTTTAGCTTAGGTCTGGGTTATCATGATCATGGGATATATGTGGTTGGTGATAGTTCTTTGATGTAGATATTTGCAGAGTGGGTACTTGCATATAAAACTCTATGTGTGTGTTCTTTTGTGTGTAAAGGTATGAAGATGTGTGCTTCTCTACATATATGTGTATATTATATCCATATATACAGATTCACTTGGAAAACAATTATCTTAAAAAATAACAATGGCCAAGTTTACTGGATAAAGTACTCTGTCAGTTCTCTTTGCATCGGAGCCTCACTAAATACAGCAGCCACCTTTAGGCCCAGCCACCTAGCTCAATAGGACAAGAGTAGATAATGAATTCTCTAAAGTCTGATATTCAACCTATTTTGTAAGAAAAATATGTCAGTATTGAAATCATTTTTTAAAAATCAAACCACTGTGGTACATGCAGGTGCGAAAGATGCTGCTGTGTCAAATGAATGAGCCTGAGAGTCAAAAGTGCTGGCTTAAGTTTTTTGAATATTATATGGTCCTAATGTGCAGTGCCTGGCTACTGGAATACAGCAGGCAGGTTGCATACTCTCAGCATCCTAGTTTTCTCTGCATTGCCTGTTAACATTTTCTTTCCAACTTCCCCTAAACGTGACTCAGTTATCCTTGGCATTGGAGTTTGTCCTGTGCATTATTATTTGAAAGACTGATTTGCTTGTTGTGCATATGCTTCCAGTATAAAGCCCAGAATTCTAATGTGAGTAAAGAACAGGGAACCTCAGACAGCCCCTAACCCTCATGATAGTCTAAAACACTCACCCCGTGTTCTGTCTGTAGCACTCTGTAACTGCTGTTAATCAAAATCATTCTCTCCGAGTTAAAATCAGCCTAAAGGAGGATTGGGAACAATGAGCACCCTCAGATATTTTTGATAGTATAAAATGTGCTAGCTCTGTGAGAAGCCATGTACAACTCTTCAGAAATTGAAACAGCAGTCCCCACTGACCCAGCAATTCCAGAACAAGAAGTCAGTATCCTGAAAAAAATTATGGTAATCACGTTTGTACTGGTACTTCTCATAGCAGCTTTGCAGTAGGAACTCTCCAGATCTCATGAACACATTCAGGGACTATTTCCAAATGTGATCATTCATGCAACCACTTGGCCTTGAACCAGCCAGCCTTATTTTACTCAAAATATTTTTCAAATTGTATCCTTACAGGGAGAATAGTTTTATTTTGCAACCTGGTTATACAGATTTGGTAATTGCCTGGTCTCATATTTTTGGTTCCAAAGTTATGCAGCCTCTAGTAAATGGAGTACTTATTGGAACATGCTGCCCACTGTAGAGCCATTGAGAGACAGTGAACAAGAGGCAGGAACAGGCTTGTCCCATACCATGCAGTGTGCCTTTGCTGGGAGCCAAGTTTGCTGTGCAAAACCTTGGAATCTTGCTAAGCAGGCTTGGCTAACAGGCAAAGTTTTTTTAGTAGGGGAAAACACATTATTGACCTAGCTGTCTATCTGCTATGCCCACTATGTTCTTACTACATTCAAGGGATTCAAGGGTTGTTTCCTGTGCCTTCATACCTTCCTGGGTGAACTTTTATCTTTTCTGGGAATCTAAAAATGTTTCTGCAATGAAGTCTGCTTGCATGTGTGAGCACATGTAATTGCATGTATTGTGGAATGTGTGTCTGGGTGTCAACCTCTCTCCCCCCTCTCTTTCTCTCTCCATTTTTCTCTGTGTCTGTTGTGTGTGTGTTGAGAGAGAGAGAGTGTGTGTGTATCTATGTGTGTCTGTGTGCACTTGTGTGTGCCTGGATTATTGGAAATGATGCAGTATCTTTTTGATGTCTATAGGGAGTAGTAGTAGCACAGGATGGCAGGAGCCATGTAGATTTCCTGGACGTGTACAATAGTCTATGTTGGGTGACTGGTATTCAATATTACTCTCTACCTCAATCAACTAGAAGCACCTCAGAGTATTGATCTCGTCCAGTTTAAAATCCTTCTGTCCATGATAAAATGCATGTTGGCCACAGAGTTTCTGGCGATGGTGATGGTGTACTCCTTCCACCCTTCTGAGTTCTGTGTTATGACCTCAGCCTAATGTCACTTATGTCTCCTTAGAAAAAGTCCTAGAATACTCACACACATAGCTGGGGTGTCATCTCTTTCTTCATGAGTATAACTTGAGAGTTTAATGCTAACCATTGGGAAGATTTGCATGCAGTACAGAATTGTAGATCATATCATCTCTTCAGTGTGCATAGATTTTCTGTGAGATGGTTTCTCTGGGTTTCACAGATTTCGTGGTTCACAAGTAGAACAGAGGCTGGTTTCTGCATTCTAGAAACAAGAGAGTTTGCTTAAGTTTTAGCCAGACTCCCTAGAAGGCCTCCAAATGGTTTTCTAGGCTGCTCACACCTATTGTGAAATGAGATTCCGACATTGCTAAACTGTTATTTTTCAATATAATATATATTGACTACTGAAGTAATGTTGCATTTTATTTTAATTCTTGCACAATGTTTAGTTCAGAATTCAGTTTCAAAATTTCTTTTTTTAAATCTGAAAATAAAATTCAGGCCCAGGTACTCTTTGTTCCTTCTCCTTTCAGGATGCTTAGAATGACCCTAGCTGAAAGGTTGTACTAGGGTGTCCTCTGAATAAAGCTGGTGTTTGCTGGATAGCTGACCTGGCAGGTCCTCACTAGGCCTTTGTCTCTTCCTCTGCTAGGTCTGAAATTCAAGAGCAATAATCTACAGCCCAGATCAAGATCTCCCTCTGATACAACTCTATACCAGAAGCACTAAGTTTGTCAAGCAAGTTAAACATCATTTTATTTAATCCCTATAACAATCCAGTCTTGTGCTACATTTTCTTAATTTTTTATGTGTTATAAGGCCTGTATTTTGGATAGCATCTGGTCCAGCTACTTTGCAGGGCTTCAGAGAAGTGCTGAAGGACATGAAGATCCACCGGGCATCCAGGATGAATCTGAGAATAAAATTGTTCCAAGCCATGATGTGTCATCAAGAAAAATTTAATGGAGACCTGTTAAAAGGAATTTGCTAGCATTTGAGCTGAATTCTGCAACATGTCTCATGCTTAGCCTTGGGAGGACTTGTCCATCAACCACCACAAAATGAGGCATGCCTACCTTCATTGTGAAGAGATTATTACCATCACTGACTGAGTTTTCTCCTTGTTTCTAAGGCCAGCAGCAGGCTTTAGGATTGTGCTGCAAAACTTGCATCAAGAGAGTGCTGCTTAACATAAATAATGTGTTTGGGTTTTGGTTAAATTTTTGATTGTTCTGGGGGTTTTCATTTTGTTGTTTGCATTTGAATGTTGTTTATTAGTTATCTTTTTGTTACTGTATTTAATTTGCTATTTGGATAAGGCTAAGTACTGTATACATTGACTCCCCACTTTAAACTGTTATTGAATAAAATAAATGTATATTTATGAATAAACACATGATGTCTAATTGTTCACTCATAGGAACTGTCACTATTCATGAATGGGTTACAGTGTTGTAACTTCAGAAGTATCAGAAAGAGATAGATCTCTTCAAGTATCATGTGGTCTAGGCTTCATAAGAAGTTCCCAGACAGCCAGAGCTACAGAGGGAATTGAGACTTTGAAGTGGGATCCAAGCACTTGGTCAATATCTAATTTTCTGAGTTGCAGTAGAGAAATACTGTTGTGTTTCTTCTTTATTTGTTCAACATAATCATTCACATATAAATACTTTTTAACAGAGTTAATTCATGACCACAAAGTTTCAGTATGAATACTCTTTTCATCAAATTTTGGATCCCAAAGATTGACAAACTACCCACATCAAAAGGAACTTGCATTTCAATAGCACCATTCCCTGTCTTCCAATACCATACCGATCTGTTTTTCAAACCATGCCAAGAGTGGACTCACCAGTCCACCTAACAAGGGTCAACCAGCTCCTCCCCTTTCTGGATATTGATCTTGTGCTCAGCAGCTCCTGACACAGAAAAATAACTTGCCTCAGTGAAGGGCATTGCTAACCACTTATTCTGTGACGTTCTGTATGTTCTGGTCTTTTTTAATCTTAAAAGTACCACAACCATAAGCTCCCCTCAGGACAAATCAGAATACAGTATAATGAGAAATTTCTGTCTAGCTAGCCAAAGGAGCTGGGATCAAAAGCAACAACCTGGGAACATTTTATAAAACTTCACAAGAGTCATTAGTGTTTTGGGATTTTTTGTTTGTTTGTTCACTTGCTTTTCAATTATGATTTGGACTTGAGAAAATTTCAGAATCTTACCTCAGCACAAAAACTTTGAGCTATGGCACTAAGATCATTTAGTATTAGGGTGTGTGTTCAATATCCCCTCACATTCTGAAATTTTTTTTATATGTGTGGGTGTTTTACTTCCTGGAGGTCTGTGCTCTACATGCAGGTAATACCCACATTGTCCAGCAGAGATCAATGGATTCCATCTGAAACTGCTGTGATAGAGGATTGTTAACTGCTTTTTTAGCCACTATGAAAATAAAAGCCTCAAATGGATAAAAGCCATCTCTCTTGCCCCTGTCCTAGACATTTGTTTTACTTGTGTGGTGTATTAGTTGGACTGGATCACACCCAACCAAAGAGGGAAGTTTCTTGAGACATGAAGGGAAACATACTTGGAATAGGCATGCTAAATGTTTAAATTTCCAGGCATGCATGTAAGGCATTAGTGTGTCAGGATCATGACTTTTCATCTCTTATTTTCAGGGTTGAAGGAGATCTCTCATGTGTCATCCTGCATGACAATGTAGATGAGTCTGTCAAATGAAATGGAGACTTGAGAACTCTCCTGGGAGTGAAGGTATTAAATAAATTATGTAATAAACAGATCAGGATCAAGATATCTCTGTACTGGAGAAACGTCAGAAGTCGTAGGTACTGTGTAAATAACCATTAAACAGTCATGGGACTCATGTCTTTTCTCAGCTCATGAACTAATCCCATTCTCAAGAGTCTTCCAGATTCTCATGTCCAGGGCAAAGAACTCAAAGAGGGACACATGGTAATTTACTAAAAATAGAGATCATTTGTTAAAAAAAAGCAAAAGGCACTTCTCCAAAAAAACACTGCCAGCAATTTCGTTAAATCAGTGTTCATTGAAGGTACTCCTAGATTTGTTTTACAAGTATACTTTGCATATGTCTCCTGCCTCCATGACTTTCTTCCTATACATTTAGTTTACAATGGGGAGAGAGTAATGGTGGTAGCTTTAGAAATCTTGGAATCTGGCCCAGATTTACCACCAACTGTCTCCATAGTCTTATTCACTAAGGTAAATGTACATAAGAGTATGTTCTAAGGCCTGTTTATCTATCTAAGGAATGGTGAAACCCTATGCAGTTCTAAAAGAATCCTTAGCAAAAGACATTTGAGCAAGAGGATCATTTCCTAGTGAAACCACCCAACTTGCCAAACCCCTTATTTTAGGGCCCGTAAACGTTATCTGAACAAAAATGTTACTGAGATAAAAACAACATCAGTAGACTCTAATCTCAAAGTTTGCTACAAGCCCATAAATAAACATAGTAAAAGCAATATAGAGCAAACCAGTAGCCAATACCTTACTAAATGGAGAGAAACTTAAAGCAATCCCATTAAAATCAGGGACTAGAAAAGGCTGGCCACTATCCCCTACCTATTCAATATAGACTGGAAGTCTTGGCCAGAGCAATTAGACAACAAAAAGAAATCATAGGGATTCACATTGGAAAGGAAGAAGTCAAAATATCACTATTTGCAAATGATATGAGAGTATACTTAAGTGACCCCAAAAAATTTTATCAGAAAACTTTTACAACTAATAAACATCTTCAGCAAAGTGGCTGGATATAAATTTAACTCAAAAAATTTCCTGCCTTCCTCTACTCAAATGATAAACAGGCTGAGCAAAAAATTAGGGAATCAACACCCTTCACAATACTCACAAAAATGGTAAAAATATCTGGGGTGCCTCTAAACAAGCAAATGGAGGTTCTGTATGAGAAAAACTTCAAGAATCTGAGGAAGGAAATTGAAGAAGATCTCAGAAGTTGGAAAGATTTCCCATGCTCATGAATTGTAAAAAGCAATCTAGAGATTCAATGCAATTCCCAGCAAAATTCCAACTCAATTCTTCAGAGAGTTGAAAAAAACCAATTAATCTGGAATAACAAAATATACGAGAATAGTGAAAGCTATTCTCAAAAGTAAAACACCTCTGTGGGAATCACCATCCCTGATTCCAAACTATATTACAAAGAATTTGTGTTAAAAACTGCATGGTACTGGTACAGAGATAGACAGGTATATCAATGGAACAAAACTGAGGACCCAGTAATGTATCCACACACCTAAGGTCACTTGATCATTGAAAATGGAGCTGAAAACATTCCTTGGAAAAAGGACAGACTCTTTAACAAATGGTGTTGTTTCAACTGGCAGTCAGCATGCAGAAGAATGAAAATCAATCTTTCCTATCTCCTTTTACAAAGGTCAATTCCAAGTGGATCGAAGACATCCACATAATACCAGGTATACTTCAACTCTTAGAAGAGAAATTGGGGAAAAACTTAGAATACACAGGCACAGGAGAAAAGTTTCTGAACAGAACAATGGCTTGTGCTCTAAGATCTAGAATGGATAAATGGGACTTAGTGAAATTCCAAAGTTTCTGTAAGGCTAAAGACACTGTAAAGAAAACAAATGACAACCAACAGATTGGGAAAAGATCTTTACAACTCCCATATCTGATAGGGGACTAATATCTAATATATACAAAACACTGAAAAATTTAGACTCCAGAGAATCTAACAATCCTTTTACAAAGAAGGTGCAGATCTAAAAAAGAATTCTGGAGTACAGATCTAAAATATATTCACAGTTGTGGAATATTGAATGGCTGAGAAGTACCTAAGGAAATGTTCAACATCCCTAGTCATCAGGAAAATGGAAATCAAAACAACCCAGAGATTCCAACTCAAAAAATCAAGATGGCTAAGATCAAAAATTCAGATGACAGCAGATGGTGGCAAGGATGCAGAGCAAGAGGCACATTCCTCCATCGTTGGTGAGGCTGTAAGCTAGTACAACCACTCTGGAATTCAATCTGGCAGTTCCTTAAAAAGTTGGACATAGTACTACTTGAAGACCCAGCTATTCCACTTCTGGGCATATTCCCCAAAGATGCTGCAATACACAATAAGGACACATGCTCCACCATGTTGATAGCAGCCTTATTTATAATAGTCAAAAGCTGTAAAGAACCCACATGTCCTTCAGTAAATGAATGGATACAGAAATTGTGGTATATTCACACAATGGAGTACTACTCAGCTATTAGAAACAATGACTTTATGAAATTCCTAGGAAAATGGATGCATCTAGAAAATATCATTATGAGTGCGGTATCCCATTCATAAAAGAAAAGACATAATATGCAGTCACTGATAATTGGATACTAGCCCCAGAAATCTATGAATACCCAAGAAACAAATCACAGACTATATTAAGTTCAAAAAAAAAAAAAAAAAACAAGTTTATAGCACCTTCTCAGAGTGGGTACACCTAGATTTTAAATCATTAATAACTCAAAAGTTAAGAAGATAGCCTTGTGGCAATTTTTGGTATTTAAAATCATATGTTAAATCTTTAAACACCAAGAAAACTTTTACCATTTCCATGTTATGGTATTTTAAATGTACTTTATGCTCATTATAACTAGTAAGAATTCAATGCATACTATCAAACTTTCAGAAAAAGTACTGAGAAAAATATATAGTTTTATTCCAAAATGCTTTAAAATGTATCTCTGTTTTTAAAAAAATAAAGTTGAAAAAAAAAACTCTTATTAACACACACACACACAGAGAAATAAATTATATTGTGGAAACTAGATGTCTGTGGGTAAAAAGGAAAAAAAAATAAAAAACTAAACAACTATCATACTCCATAAACAAGTCAAATCAAAATAGATGAATTGATGACATATCTCACACTTTTAACTGGAGCTCTCAAGAGACACAGGCAGACAGCTCTCTGTGAGTACAAGACTAACCTTCCCTAAATAACATGTTGCAGTTCACCAGAGCTATAGAATAATAGCCTAAATAAATAAATAAGTAAATAAATAAACCAAAACCCCAAAAGTACCCCTCCCGATACAAAAAAGAAAGGAACATTTCATAATATTTGCCTTAGCAAAAACTTTATGCATTTATCTTACGGTGGAGAAAGAATAATGGAATTCATGTTGGGAATCACAGGTTCCAGCTCAGCTTTACCACCAATGTCTCCAAAGTCCCAAGAGGAATCTTGGGCAGTAAGACTGAGAATAGGCAAATGGGGCTTTGTCACAGCAAAGTGCTTCCCAGTAGCATTAAGAAAAGGTCATAAGATCTGAAACAGTATGGTTGCCAGTAGAAAATTTAAAAAGAAGAAGAAGAGGAAGGAGGAGGAAGAGGAGCAGGAAGAAGAAAAAGAAAGAGCATGAGGAGGATGATGACAATGACAAGGACGAAAACAACGTACAAGGACGAGAGACATGTCAGTTTGCACATGACTTCTATGAGTTGTGCAGCCCCTCCCCACACCCCAACTACATGATGGAGCTCTACTGCAACTTCCACACTATTGGCTTCTACCCCTATGACCTGTGCTGCCATTTTATTCGAAACACAGACAAGTACTGGCCTGTGTCATCAGGGGCACTTCTTGGGCCCCTGTGAGCCTTTCGTTTGCTTGGTTTAGGTGATGTGCTGCTCTACCTGGGCTTTGCCTGAAAACCATTGCACAAACTGCACCACAGCCTAAGTTTCTCAGGCTTTTCCCCCCATTTCTGTCCACCAGAGGTGTTAGGGAGTGGTGGGGCTGAGGTTGCTACAACTGCTGAACTGACCCACTTCCACAAACTGCAGCCCTATTACTCCTCTGCCTACAGAGCCCACACACACTCCAGTGACCCTACATGCTTCTCCTTGGTGGTGGCTGAGGTGGCAGCCACACTGCTCTACACTTCCTGCCATCCAGACCCACAGCCTAATCACTGTAGCCACTTCTTACAACTGTCCCCAGCAGCAGGGCCTGTGTGCCCACACTGCCTCTTGCACAACCCAGTGCAGCTAATGAATGTGATGAAAATGATATCATAAGGACACTGGCATTTTTGTGACACCTAATGAATGAATTCTACATGTAAGCACTCCAATGATTAAACTACTGCTGCTATTACAAAACTAGACAAGCAAAGATTATGCAGGTTCTTATGAAATATCTAAATATTCGTTGAAATGACACCAAAAAATCAGTTCTAACACCCACCAGTCCTACAGATTGATTTAGTGAAGATGTGGAGATCAAACAACTGTAGGCCAACAGTTGTTCAGGAACATCTCTGAGTTCTCCTGAGCAAAATTTAACTTGTACAGGCTGCATAGGAACAATGAAGGCCTTGTTTGCCATATCAATGGCAATGAGAGGTAGCAATACACGATTTTATTATGTAACATGTAACTTACTTTCTAATCAGTTGAAAGAACACATAAAGCACAAAGTGCAAACTATGTTTGTCTTACGAATTTAAGAGTTTAAAGAGCATTAGAAAATTTAGCGATCTAATTATGAAAGTCAGAGAAGAAAAGTCCACCATCTCCTTGCCAGTATTTGATGACATTTTGTAAGGGGGTGAAACTGATACTAAAATTTGATTCCCTAATTGAGTCTTGATTATGTCAATAAAGAAGGCAGAAGTTAATTGCTGGCCCTAAAGAAAACGATGGGGCCTTTGGGTTACAGAAGGAAGAAGAGGGACTTGGGGAGAAAAAAGACATCGGACAGGCTTTGGAAATAGTAAGATACAACAGTCATGTAAGATCTTAGCGCAACTGAAACTGGTGGCCTCTGATACCAGACATTAGATGAAGTAGGTCAGCTGATAAGAGCTCAGTAATTGTGCTGTGTTTGATGGCACCAGGTTGTCTTTGTTTCCATTGCTTATGTTCTTGTGATTGCCTCTTGCCATCTTGATATCTGTGATATTAGGTGATTTGTTTTCTCAGTAATAAGCGTGGCTCCACATCCTGAAGATGGAACATCCAGTTATGGCTCAGTGCATAACCCAACGACAGTTTCTGAATTCATCCTGATCCTTAGGGCTTAGGCTACCTCTAGATATAAATTAAAATCTTTTTTTTCAAGTACACTCCCAACACAAAGAGAAGACAGTCTTGACTCATTAAAGTATATGCAGTTTACAAAGATTGGCCAAGACCTATTTAGGTCTCAGATTCTCTGAAAAATTTATATCTCAAATTAAAAACAAAATGCATATATACACATGTACACATACTTCTGAGTTTATAATTAAAATTACAAATTCCCAACATTGATTTTCCATGTCACTTATCCATGTCCTCTAAAATGGGAGTAATAGGTAATCCAAAATGTCGGAATGTCATTCTATAGTTATGATATCTTGGATATGTTAAGTACCTTCTCAATAACTGTTTTCCTTATTTGAAAATGAATAATAGCATTGTCTGTAGTGTGGCTGATCACAATAAAAGTATTGATTAATATGACTCATCTGACATTACAGAGCATGGTATAAACATTCTAGGTATGAAACTAGTAGCTGGGTGGAGATTACAAAATTAAAAATACAAAAACACAACCAGAAGAACAAGAACAAGGCATTAATTCTTAAAACACCTTCTGAGTGCTGGGACTACTACATGTGCCAACTCTGAACAGCTTTCTAGATATTTCTAATTAAGAAATCCTAAAACAAAAAAAAAAAATAAAAATAAAAACCCTCTTATAGTTTCAGCAGAGAGATTTTAAACTAGGGTATGCTGTTCTGTTTTATCTGATACACTTAGTCCTCAGACATTTGCCAGGTGAGCTAAGATTAAGAGCAGACCAGGTGACTCTGCTGGTGCCATAGCATGAATCTGTGGCAATTATTTATTGCCAACATAAATTCTGGATGGAGATAGCATCTTTGCAGGCTATCTAGGTTGCCTTGCTCTCTTGTTTCCTGTATTGTGCTAAAGACAAGCACAATTATGAATCCAAGGAAGTCACTTGTTGGGTGGGTACAGGCCTTGACTGCCTTAAAGAATGGTAATCTTTCAGTGTTAAAGAATTCTCTATTACCCTCATTAAGTGTGTGCCAATTGCTGAGCTGCTGTGTAAACAGTGAACATCAATCCTTACTTGTAACATCCAGGAAGTATCATCATCCCTGAATTCAAGCTGTATTACTGAGCAAAAATGATAATAATAATCAAAAAAAAAACCTGTATGGTATTGGTACAGGGACAGGAAGGTACATCAATGTAATAAAATCGAAGACTGAGAAATAAACCTACACATCTGTAGTCACTTGACCTTTGAAAAATATGCTAAAATAATCCAGTGTCATAAGAGATAGGATTTTTAAACAATGGTGATGGATCAATTGGTGGTCAGCATGAAGAAGAATGCAAAGCTATTCATCCTTATCTCATTGAATAAATCTTAAGTCCAAGTGGTCCATGCAGCTCAAATGAAAACAAGATACACTCAACCTAATAGAAGGGAACTTAGGGTAGAGCCTCAAGCACACGATCACTGGAGAAAATTCCTCAAGAGCACATAAATGGCTTATACTATAAGATAAAGACTCAACAAATGCCACCTCATAAAATTGTGAAGCTTCTGTAAGGCGAGGACACTGTCAGTAGGACAAAACAACCACCAATAGATTGTGAAAAGATCTTTGTGAAATTTAAATCGGATAGAGAACTAATAGCCAATGTATACAAAGACCTGAAGAAATTTGATTTCGAGAATAAAATAAACCTATTAATATATTGGGCAACAGAGGTAAACTAATAATTCTAAACTGAGGAATAACGAAGGGTTGAAAAGAAACAAAAGACATGTCCAACATCTTTAGTCACCAGGAAAATACTAATCAAAACAAACATGAAATTCCACCTCAAATCAGCCAGAATGGCTAAAATTAAAAACTCATGTGGAATCCAATGCCAACTAACGTATGCAGAAAGAGGAACACTCAAATTTATTTCTGGGATTAGAGTCTGGTATAACCATTTTGGAAGTCAGTCTTGAGGCACATTAGAAAATTTGACAAAGTACTATCCATGTACCCAGCTATACCACTCCTAGGCATATATCCAAACATGTTACAACACATAACAATGACACATGTTCTACTATGCTTATAGCAGCCTTATAATAGCCAGAAGCCAGAAAAAAAAAAAAAAAACAGTTGTTGTCCTTTAACAGAAATTATGGATACAGAAAATGTACATTTACATATTGGAGTACTACTCAGCTATTACAATTACTTCATGAAATTGGTAGGTAAATGGATGGAACTAGAAAATATTAACACAGACATAAAAAGAACACTCTTGGCATGCACTCATTGACAGAAGAATAATAGTCCAGAAGCTCTGAATACACAAGATACAATTCACAAACCACATGAAGCTCAAGATGCAGGAAAACGAAAGTGCAGATGATTCAGTGCTATTTATAGTTGGAAACAAATATTCATAGGAGGAATTATGTAGACAAATTTTGTAGCAGAGACTGAAACAAAGGCTATCATTAGTCTGCCCCAATTGGGAATAAACCACATATACAGCCACCAAATCCAGACACTATTGCAGAGGCCAAGAAAAATATGGTGACAGGACCCTGATATAGCTGTGTCCTGAGAGTCTCTGCCAGAGCATGACCAATACAGATGCAGATGATCTCAGCCAACCATTGAAGTGAGAACAGGGTCCTCAATGGAAGAGCTAGAGAAAGGACTGAAGTTGCTAAAGAGGTTTTCACCCAAAAGAACAACAATACCTACAAACCAGAGCTTCTAGGGACTAAGCACTAATCCAAAGAATACACATGGAAAGATTTATAGCTCCAGTACCATATGTAGCAGAGGAGGGCCTTGTTGAGCATCTATGTGAGGATAATTTCTTGGTCCTTCTTAGGTTCAGTGCCCTGGTGTAGGGAAATGTAAGGGAGGGAAGAAGGAGTTGTAGGTGGGAGGGTGAAAGGGTTAACTGGAGAGCACTCTTATAAAAACAAAAGAGAGTGGATGAGATGGAGGGGTATATTAGCTAGGGTTTTATTGCTGTGAACAGACACCATGACCGAGGCAAGCCTTACAAATAACATTTAATTAAGGCTGGCTTACAGGTTCAGAGGTTCAGTCCAGTAACAAGGCAGAAGCATGGCAGCATCCAGGCAGACATGGTACTGGAGGAGCTGAGAGTTCTACATCTTTATCCAAAGGAAGCCAGGAACAGATTGAGAATCCTCAGACAACTAGAAGGAGTAACTCCAAGCCCACTCCCAGAGTTACACACATCCTCCAACAATGCCACACATACCAATAGTGGCACTCCCTGGGCCAAGCATATGCAAACTATCACAAGGGGAAACTGAGAAAGGGGATGACTTTTGAAATGTAAATAAAATGTATTGAATAAAAATATTAATCTTATGCTGAAACTTCAAAATGAAATAAAAAGAATGAAAGATCTGGTTCATTTAGATGTTTAGGGGTGCTCAATGAATGTTAAATACAAAAGTAGGGAAATATCACTTTCACAATAGATTTTGCTCAAAGGCATGAAAATAGAATTTGGGTACCCTCCATGGACTAATGTCTGTATTGCTAAGGGGTTTGGAGAAAGCGTTGGGAGGCACAAAGACAGGCCATGTAGATGATTTCATATGGGGCCTTTCAGAAGCTATTTCTGTATATTTACAATTTGTTTTGCTGTGTGTTATACACACTTGAATCCACAAAACTAGTAAAATGAGGTCTAGACCAGAGCATTGCGGTTTTGAAGGTAGTTTATGACCGCTGCCTTGTCATGTATGCTGCAGTGTACACATGCTGGGAAAACTGAGGTACTTATTGGAAATATGCAGTGTCTATACTTTAAAGCTCCAACACTTTGGCGTGGTAATGAGTGTTGTTAAATCTGTGCTCAGGGATTGATACCCAGGTGTTGCAGGCCAGCCAGGGCTATGTGTCCTGTGCCACAGAAACCAAATGAAAAATGGGTAAGTGCACCGATGGGTGGAACAGCAGGTGAACATGCTTGAAACCAAGCTGGTGACCAGAGTTTGATGTCCAGGAATCACGAGATGGAAGAATTTTTCTTCACAACATGTCCTTTAGGCTACACACAAGTGAAGTGGTACAAAAGTTTATAAATGTGATACAAATTCATAATTAAAAACAATGTATAACATGTAAAATACAAAGGGCAGACACAACATTCTATGGATTGTTACTTCATAGAAATATTTACACTGGCCAGAATGTGTCAGTCTGAAGAAGAGACCCTAGTCTTAACAGTGTCGCCTACTCATGCGTATAGGTTCTCCTTCTCCTTCCACTCTATCCTACCCATATGGGATTCCCCTAAATTTATCACTGTTTGGTAGGAAATGGGGTTGATATAAAAGTCACAGTTAACAGAGCTAACCCAATGCAGTGCCTTTGTATTCAGTGCATCCTGAAAGGCCTTGGTTTATCCAGCATAGACAAGGTCCTCAAAATTAGCTTTTCCTGTGGTTACACTGTGCCAAGTACATGATTATTTTCCCTCATGCTTAATGCAATCCTCTGAGGTTAAAAAAAAAAAAAAAAAACAAAACGCACACACATTCTACATGAAAGACACTGAAACTCCTCATACAACTTAAGTTGAATTACTAAGCCAGAATCCTAAGTGTTCTTCTGTGTAATTCTGAAGGTTAAACTCTTCCTGATACATGACATGAAAAGCTGGAAACATATTCAACTGGAGGCAGCTTCTCTCCCACCCTTCATGATGAGAAGTAGGGCCTTGCCCTCTCCCATATTCTGTCCATCAGAATAGACAGAGTCAACCACAAATAAAGCTAGGACTAATCTACCTGCTTAGATAATTTGGCCCAAACCTTCTTACAATAATTCAAAGCTGAAAGTCTTTTGCTGTCCCAGAATGTTGAATTATAAAGAAAAAAACTCCAGTTAATTCTGTCTCACATTTTTTGGGCTTGTACCCTCCAGAAGGAAAGTCAGATTCCCCAGTGGTCATAGAGCTAATAATTAGGAATGACCCACAATAAGGCCTTGCCTACATATTTGAAATACACAAAGCAACCATGACAGAAGCTACTGCTTAGAAAGCTGAGCAATAAAAAAGTAACAATAGATCCAGGACTTATTCCAAGCATGATGTCACCCCCAGTTCACTTAACTATATGCCTCACAGGCTGGCTAAGAGTCACTGTCATTTCTGACTTACAAATGAGTATCACCTCTCGAATTTTACTGTGTAGAGAAACATGGCCCTGAAATTTGGTCTCCCTCTTGAGAAAAGCTGCCATGGAAGTGTAAAGGTGTAACTAAAACACCAGTTTCATGTCTGACTCTGCCACTTCCAAAATCTGCTGCCTAAAGCTGGTCCCCTAACTAGTCAAGAACCCTGTTTGCAGAACTCACTGTTAATCTTCACCTTGTGGAGACCTAAAAAAGAGTAGTGGTTTCAAGACTGGTGGAAACCTTGGCCCTTTTGCAGCTTTCCTGCTTGGCTAATCTGACCAGACAGTGTTAATGTAATAAAACCACGTAAGCATACTCTAGTTTCATGAATTCACATTGAAATTTGCCATGAACTCTGGGCAGAGTTCATGACCACCAGGAATACCTGGCCTCCCTTCTCCCTGTTTGTGCTTACTGAGTTCCTCTCCATTTTTTCTGTTCCCCTGTCTAACCTGATGAATCAGTCTTGGATATTCAGATACTGATAACTTGTTCTTTCCTTCAGACAGTGAATATCGGCTCTATCTCTACTTAGAATCCCATGTGTCAGGCTGGGTTTCCTGCTCTTCAGAACTAGATATCCACAGGGGCTTCATCCCAATAATGTTTGTTTGGACTACTTACCCCACTGCCTAAGGTCACATTTCAGTTTGAATTCATGTGATCCTTGAATCTTTAGTTCAAAGGGTTATTTGGTCTTTTGCCATGCCCTCCCCAGGATCAACTCTGAGTCCCATAAGCTGAAAACACAGCATCATGAGGTGATGAATGACCTTCAGGAAATGCCCCAGAAGAAAAGTGAGGCCTTGTACAAGTTCCAGGAATTGAATCAAGAAAATCAATACTATTGGTGAGTGACTAAGAGGGTCTTAACCCCAGCACTTGGCACAGAATATGTCTGTCCATCCTTGTCTTCGAAGCAATGTGAGGGTTCAGGTTCTATACTGTTGGCCCCTTAAAGAAGGTAGGCTAAAATCAAATCTCTAAAAGTTTTACCTCTTGGACTCATTTTGACCATGTGTGAAGAGTCTCTGAATCTCTGCAATCATGTCCTTCCTAGCATAGATCCTGAATATCGCGATATTGACTTTCTAATGTTAGCATTTCATAAGTAACTGGATAGTTTGATGTAGCTTTTAATTCTGCTGTTTGCTGACATCTTTCAAAAAATTCTGTTTTCCACAGCAAAAAATTTAGTCACCCTAGACATGCATGAGCTATTCTTTTCCAATCTGCAGGTGAATGATCTTCAGTGGACAGGCCATCCAACATAGCCATGGAACATAGAACATTTTATCAAAACCATGGATTTTATAGTGCCCTTTTATTCCTTCTCCTACTTTATCTCATGTCTGTAAACTTACAGAACCTTCCTCAGGCAACCAAGGATAGATTTCTTCTTTAAAAATCAGAAACTGGATAACTTGTTTCTGACTTATTTTTGCTCCTCTATCCTTTAGCATATTTTAAGCATATATATAAATGGCATTGTGCCATTGCCAAGCCCCATTCTTTTAGGGTTTACTCACTGCTGGCTGAGACTTTTCAAAACTTTCCTCTGCATGCCCTTCCTTTCCCATGGTGTCCTTCACTATATCCACTGGAGCCTCACATTGAGTTCCAGCTCACCAAACCAGCTCAGTCAAAGAGATTCTCCAGCAGCAGAGCTAGGATTAAAGAAAAAGAGATGATTAGACAAAACTGCAGCATGACTCCAGCCAGTTCTGAGGCTGAAAGGCAGGTTCAATTCTTTAACTCTCTTTTATTCCATTTTAATTACATGCAGATAATAATAAGGCCAGTTCTAGGTTAAGAGAACAAGAAAGGCCATATAAAATTCCATAATCACTATTTCTAATGAGGGTTGTAAAGATGATGGGATTATCTGAACCTACTTTCCTGTCCTAGCCCAAAGTGAAGTTATAGCCTGAAGCCTATTTCTCTATTTGATCCTGAAATCAGATTCCTCTCTGAGCTTAATTCCCTGTCCTAGCCCAATGTCAAATTTTTTTCTGGAGTAGTTCTACTTTCTTTTCCTGGCCCCATGTCAGATTCCTGCCAAGAGACCCCAAAAGCTCTCTACGAAATTTCTCAGAAAGCTCAAAATATATGTAGAAAAAAATTTTGATAAAAATTCATATATACATTGAAAATATTTGAGAGAAAACTTGAGAACTGCCAAGACAGAATTCTGAAAAAATCAAAGGTTTCTATAAAAAAAAAAAACAAGATAAAAAGAATGCATAGAAAATATTACTCACATAATTAAAGAATGTAGAATTTTTTTAGAAAAACTAGAAAATTTATCTCGAAAATACTGCTGAAAAAAATTGAAGAAATATATAGAAACAATTGTGATAATATCAAAAATTCACCTTTAAGATTATCATGGTAAAAAAGAAGCAGAAAATGTCAATCTCAAAATTGAAGATACATTAAGAAACTCTTTTCTGAAAAAATACATATTTATATTGAAAGTACTTCTAAGAAAATTGAACAAATATATAGAAAGAATTTTCATAAAATTGGATATTCACATGGAATATAATCCTACTAAAACAGCATGCAAAAGTATTATTAAGAAAAGTAAACAGGCATTTAGAAACATTTTTTGACAAATTAAAATTTACATAAAATATTCTTTGAATAAATTTGAAAAATACACAGAAATATTTTGATAAATTTGAAGATTCTCATGAAAAATAGTCCTAAAAAAAAGAAGAAAAAAAAATTCAAAAATGAAGATGCTTCTGCAGAAACCGTTTAAAAATGAAAATTTGTATTGCTAATATTTCTGAGAAAATTGAAGAAGTATATAGAAAACACTCTGATAAAATTAAAATTTACATACAATAACAATGATAAAATACATCATGTAGAAAGAATTTCCCAAAACGTGAAGACACATGTGGAAAAATTTGTGGAATAAACTATGTATTTACATCCAAAATATTTCTAAGAAAATTAAATAATTGTATCAAGTTATTTTTGATAAAGTTGAACATTCACATGGGAAATAATCCTGCTAACATAAAAGACAGAAAATATTATTCTAAAACACGAAGACGAATATAGAAAAATTTTATGAAAATTTTAATATATACTTGGACATTTTTCTGAGAAAACTGAAAAAAATAGAATAAACTTCTGATGAAAATGAAAGTTTCAAGTATAAAATACGATAAAAGAGAGGAGTAAAATATTTTTTTCAAAAAAATGCAGACACATAAAGAAAAACTATTTAAATAATTCTACATTCTCTTAAAAAATATTTCTGAAAATTTCAAGAAATATATAAAAATTCTGATAAAATTGAAGGTTACCATGAAAAAAGTCATGTTAAAATGCAAGAAAAAGTAAATATTATTTAAATCCTTGAAAACCCATGTAAAAGATTTTTTAAAAATTAATATATAAAGCAAACATATTTCTAAGAAATAGAAAGAATATGAAGAAAGAAATCTGATAAAATTGAAGACTCACAACTAAAAAAATCACGTTATGATAGAAGATATAAAAACATTTAACAAAAAATTGAACATGTATGTAGAAAACATTTTAAAAAACACAAAAAATTACATCAACTAATTTCTAAAAAATTGAAAATACATATAAAAAATTTCTGAAAAATTTCAAGATTTACATAGAATATAATACTGATTACAGATAAAAGAGAAAACACAAAACATTTCTCAATAATTTTAAGACACATAGAGAAAAATGTTTTGATAAAATTCCACATTCACATCTGAAATTCTTTGAAGGAAACTGAACAAATATACGAACAGAAATCACAAAAAACTGGAGATTGACATGGAAAAATAATAATAATGGGACTTAATGAGATTGCAAAGTTTCTCTAAGGATAAAGACACTATCATGAAATCAAAAACGGCAGCCAACAGAGTGGGAAAAGATATTTACAAACCACACATCAGATAGAGGCCTAATATCCAAGGTATACTAAGAACTCAAAAAGGGAGATAACAGAGAATCGAAAAACCCTATTTAAAAATGAGGTACAGACTTAAACAAAAAGTTCTCAATTGAGGAATATTGAATCGCTGAGAAACATCTAAGGAGTGCTCAACATCCTTGGCCATCAGGGAAATGCAAACCAAAACAACCCTCACACCATTCAGATTGGCCAAGGTCCAAAACTCAGATGACAATAGATGCTGGCGAGGATGTGGAGAAAGAGGAACACTTCTCAGCTGCTGGTGGGGTTGTAAACTGATACAACCACTCTGGAAATGAGTCTGGAGTTTCCTCAGAAAAATGGACATAGTACTACCTGAAGACCCAGTTATTCTACTTCTGGGCATTTGCCCCAGAAATGCTCCAACATACAACAAAGATACATGCACCACAATGTTCATTGCAGCTCTATTTATAATAGCCAGAAGCTAGAAAGAACCCAGATGTCCTTCAGAAGATGAATGGATACAAAAATTGTGGTACATTTACACAATGGAATACTACTCAGCCACCAGAAACAATGACTTAACCAAATTCTTAAGAAAATGGATGCATCTAGAGAATATCATTCTGAGTTAGATAACCCAGTCACAAAAGAACAGACATAATATGCAGTCACTGTTAATGGGACACTAACCCCATAAAGCTCTGAACACCCCAGAAACAACTCACAAAATGTGTGAAGTTAAAGAAAAAAAAAAGAACATATTTTAATTAAAATAGAACTGTATCACATCCCCCCTTTCCTTCCTACAGCCCCTCCCAGTTTCTCTCCTATCCCCTTAATTAATAACCTCTTTTCCTATATTATTGTTAAATATATCCATATGTGTTTGTATATGTAACCACAAATACTAAATTACAACTTTATAAAAAATATATTCCTGTACTTTTATGCAAAAATGCTTAAAAATTTGTACATTTATCTTGGTTTTTAAAATAAAATTTTAAAAAATGAAATAAATATAATTCAACCAAAAGGAAAAAAAAACAAAAAAGGAAAAAAAGAGAGAATTCGGGAAACATTTCTCGAAAACCTGAAGACACATAGAGAAAAACGTTTTGTTAAAATTTCAAATTCACATCTGAAACATTTGGAAAGAAACTGAACAAATGTATGAACAGAAATCACATAAAACTGGAGATTGACATGGAAAAACAATAATAAAATTGAAGACCCTGCAAATATACTTCAAAATATGAAAAACACATGTATGAAAATTTTGTAAAAACATTATCTATACATAAAAATATTTCTGAGAACATTGACGGAATATATAGAGAGAAATATGATAAAATTAAAATTCACATGCAATAATAATGATAAAATAAACCAGATAGAAAATATTTCCCCCAAAATTGATGACACATGTAGGAAAATATTAAAAATATTTTATATATACATCAATAATTTTTCTGAGAAAAATAAAAAATTATATCAACAAAATTCTGGCAAAACTGATGATTCACATGGGAAATAATCCTAATAAGATAAAAGACTGAAAATGTTTATTCAAAAATTGAAGAGGCATTTAGAAACATATTTTGAAATAATTTAATATTTGCCCTATAAATATTTTCAGGGAAATTTGTAGAAATATATTGACAGAATTTAGATAAAATTGAAAAATCAAATAAAAAAAGAATAATTTTTAAAATGGAGACTTAAATTTTTTCACAATTAAACTAGAAATAAATGTAGAAAAACATTTTGAAATTGAAAATTTACATCAAAATTTCTGAGAAAATAAATTCTGATCAAATTTAACATTCACATGGAAAAAAATCTAAAAATTAAAGATAGATAAACGATTTCTCAATTAAAGATACATGCTGAAAATCAGCACCTGTGTGTTTCACACACACACACACACACACACACACACACAGAGAGAGATAGAGATGAGGGGGAAAGAGAAGAATATGTACCTAAGACATCATTACATACAATGTGGTACGTCAGCACATGCATGTGCAACACACACAGACACACTCACAGGGGATGTAGGGGAAGAGAGAGGCAGGGGACAGAGGCACATAAACGCAGTGAGCTCATCTCCAACTTTCAACAGCGCTCATTACCTCACAAGGACACAAAGGTGCTGCCATGTATCTGCTTGTAAATTTTCCTTCCTTGGTCGCTGTGCATCATGGGTATTTTCTCAGAAGTATCTCTTAATAGTTTTTTCCAGGTCTTGGCACGTTTCTGTTAAGAGCTAAATCAGTCAATCAATCAATCACACAAACAAACAAGCAAACTCATATAATTAAAAGTATTAATATCTAGGGCCTAGAGAGACAGCTCTGAGCTTAACAGCACCAGCTGCTGCTCTTCCTGAGAGCCTGGGTTTGATTCCCAGCACCCACAGGGAAGCTCGCAACTCCCTGTAATTCAACTTCCAGGGGATCTGAGGCAAAAACAAGACTGAACACAAATGCAAATAAGATAAAAATAAACAAGTCATTTTAAAATGTTTATAACCGGTCCCCTGTGATGTGTCCGCACACCTCATAATGTCCCCTTGTTTTTAACTCTGTCCACAGTACTTTCTCTGCCCTGTTTCCATTTCCCAATTCCATGTTTCAGTACCCAATATTCTGTTTCTGGTTCATGGTGCCCTGTTCGGTCCCTGATGCCCTATTACTGGTCCCCCATCCCCTGTTTCCGTTCCTGATGCCCTGTTTCTGGATGACAATGCTTACGTTTCTGGACCCTGATATCTTGTTTCTGATCCCCATGTCCTGTTTCCAGTGCTTGGTTCCCTGCTTCCAGTTCCCAGTGCCCTGTTTCCAATTCCCAGTGCTGTTTTTCTGTTTACCAATACCCTGTTTCTGGCCCATTAAATCTTGTTTCCTGTCCATGAAGCCTTGTTTCCGGGCCCCGTCCTATTTCCTGTCGTCCATGCAGAGCTTCCGGTCTGATGCCCTGTTCTGGTTCCCGTGCCCTGTTTCCATTCCCAATGTCCTCTTTCCATCCTTGAAGACCTGCTTCCTTTCCTAGATACCCTGTTTTGGGGCCTGGTTTCCCTGTTTCCAGTCCCGGTGGGCAGGTGCATTATCTCAGGGCAGACCAGGATGACTGGGAAACCTCACATCTGGTCCAGCAGTTATAGGTGCTATAGGTGTGCTATAGGTATGGACTTGCTCCATGAGTCCTGAAGAGGGGTCAGAGGTTATGGGCTAGGGTCAAAGGTCAGCAGTGAGCACTGTCTTAAATAAATAATATCTAGTATTAATTTAATTATTGTTAACTTATGTAAAATTAATTTTATATAAGCTTTCTTTTAAAATAATCTGGATAAAATTAATTTAATATGTATTTATTTTAAATAAAATTAATCAATATGAATTTAAATATTTATTTCCATTGGTGAATGTGTCACTGTGTAAGTACAATCTCTCCCCTGAAACCGGAAGCTAGGTGAGTGTGAGCCTCTGTGTGGGTGCTGGGTATTAGAGCAAGAAACTCAGAAAGAGCAGTTTGTTTTCTAACCACTGAACGATCTCTCAAGCACCAATGTTTTTATTCCTCATCAAATACACAGTATATATCATAAAGCTCTCTGCATTTTATTTTATCAATGGAGTCTTCCTGTTGGTTCTCAGCCCCTATCTGACCAGCAGTGGCCCCGGGGTTCATTCCCATGCTGACTCCCTCTGTCCTCTGTGAGGAAGCTGTGATTAAAGCCAGGCACTTCCACTTAGAGCTGGGGAGGCTCATTTGAAAATACTTAATTTAATCCCAACAGTGTATATGTGGTTGTGTAAATAGCCCATGTGAGGCATCCATTCTCCCTGATGTACAAGGATATTATAGTATAGAATTTATTCAGGGCATGGGGAGGGGACTTGGGGGTGTAATAGAGGCAGAGAGAGAGAGAGAGAGAGAGAGAGAGAGAGAGAGACATAGAGTGAGAGACATATAGAGAGAATCATAGATATAGTAATAGAGAGATAGATAGAAACAGAGAGTCACAGAGAGAGACACATAGAATGAGAAATATATAGAGAGAGAGACAGGAGAGAGATTGGAGACATAGAGAGATACATAAAAAACATAGAACCAGAGACATAGATAAATAGATAATCAGAGACAGAGAGATAGAAAGAGAGAGACAAAGACATTGAGAGAGAGAGAGAGTGAGAAGAAAAGAGAAGAGAAGAGAAGAGAAGAGAAGAGACAGAAAGCAGAGGCTGGCCATGAGCACCTGGAGAGAGAAGAGTAAGGGAAAGGAAGAGAGAGTGAAAGAATAGAGGAGCAAGGCCAAGAGAGAGAGGGGCAAACAAAATGTGCATGCTTCCATCCCACATAGATAATCACATGAGGTAGAGGGAAGAAGGCACATAGGAGGGAGTCAAGAGTGGGAGATAAAAAAAGGGTGGACAGGGTCAGGTATGGGAAGGGACAGAGAACAGGGGGTCAGGAAATAGAAATATGTTGCAGTAGATGATGGATAACTGGGAGTAGCCTCTAGAAAGTCCCAGGTGCCAGGGAAATAAGAGGTTTCCAGAACACAACAGAAATGACATTAGCCAAACTACACAACAAAGGGAAGCTAGAACCTGTAGAGATTGCTCCCAATTGATAGGCATGTGCCTCCCGCTCATATCAAAATATTTATTCCAGAATATTTCCTGTGAACAAAAGAACAGCCCCATCAGAATAGTCAGGGGGTAAGATTGAAGAAACTTAGGATTGCAACCCCAAGAGAAGAAAAATATCCACTAACCTGACCACACGGTACATTCAGGGACTAAACCAGCAACCAAAGAGCACAAATGGAGAGACCCTTGCTTCAGCTCTTGATGTAGCAGAGGATGTCATTATCTGACACTGATGGAAGGGGAGGCACTTGGGGCAAAAATTCAGAATTTCCCCTTATTTTGGGGCAAAAATGTAAATTTCCCCTCATTTTGTGCAAAGATGCAGAAATTTCCCTTATTTTAGTGCAAAAATGCAGAAATTCCCATATTTTAGGGCAAAAAGGCGGAAATTTTGCTTGTTTTGGGGCTTAAATGCAGAAATTTCACTTATTTCACAGTAAAAAGACAAAAATTTTTCTTATATTGGGACAAAATTGCCGAAATTTACTTATTTCAGTGCAAAAAGGCAGAAATTTTTCTTATATTGAGGCAAAAAGGCAGAAATTCCCTTTATTTTGGGGCAAAATTGGAGAAATTTTGATTATTTTGGGGCTAAATTGCAGAAATATCACTTTTTTCTAGTAAAAAATGTAGAAATTTTCTTTATTTTGGGGCAAAATTGCAGAAATTTTTTTTATTTTAGGGCAAAAAGGTAGAAATTCTTAATATTTTGGGGCAAAAATGCAGAAATTCCCTTTATTTGGGGGCAAAAGAGCAGAAATTCCCATTATTTTGGGGCGAAAATTCAGAAACTCTCCTTATTTTGGGCAAAATTGCAGAAATTTTACTTATTTCACGGAAAAAGGCAGAAATTTCTTTTATTTTAGATAAAATGAAGACATTATCACTAGAAAGACAGAAAGTCTACTTATTTTGGGGCAAAAAGGTAGAAATTCCCCTTATTTTGGGGTAAGAAGACAGAAATTCCCTTTCTTTTGGGAGAAAAATGCAGAGATTCCACTTATTATTTGGCAAAAAAGAAGAAATTCACCTTATTTGGGGGCAAAAAGGCAGAAATTTTCCTATTTTTGGGGCATAATAGCAGAAATTTCCCTTATTTCATAGTAAAATGGCAGAATTTTCCTTATTTTGGGGTTAAAATTGCAGAAATTTCACTTATTTCAGTGCAAAAAGGCAGAAATTTTCCTTCTTTTGGGGTAAAAATGCAGAAATTCCCTTTTTTTGAGGCAAAAAGGCAGAAATTCACCTTATTTTGCGGAAAAAATACAGAAATATTCCTTATTTTGGTGGATAATTGCAGAAATTTCACTTATTTCACGGCAAAAAATGAGGAAATTGTCCTTATTTTGGGGCAAAATTGCAGATTTAACTTATTTCCGGGCAAAAATGCAGAAATATTCCTTATTTTGGGGCAAAAATGCAGAAATTCCCTTTATTTTGGGGTAAAATTTCAGAAATTTCCCTTATTTTGCAGCAAAATAGCAGAAATTTCACTTATTTCATGTAAAAAAGGCAGAAATTTCCATTATTTTGGGGCAAAAAGGAAGAAGTTCCCCTTATCTTGGGGCAAAAATATAGAAATTCTTTTTATTTTGGGGCAAAAATGCAGAAATTTCCATTATTTTATGGCCAATGGTCAAAAATTCCCCTTATTTGTGGCAAAAGGCAGAAATTACCATGATTTTTGAGCGAAAAGGCAGAAATTCCCCTTATCTTGGTGCAAAAAGGTACAAATTCCCTTTATTTTAGGGGTCAAAAAGGAATAAATTCTTATTTTGAGGCAAAAAGGCTGAAATTCTTTTATTTTGGGGCAAAAATGCAGAAATTTTTCTTATTTTGGGGCAAAAATGCGGAAAATTTGCTTATTTTGGGGCATAATTGCAGAAATTTCACTTATTTCATGGTAAAAAGGCAGAAATTTTCTTTATTTTGGGGCAAAATTGGTGAAATTTCACTTATTTCAGTGCAAAAAGGCAGAAATTTTCTTTATTTTGTGGCAAAAAGGAGGAAATTCCCTTTATTTTGGGGCAAAATTGGAGAAATTTTGATTATTTTGGGGCTAAATTGCAGGAATTTAAATTATTTCTGGTAAATAATGCAGAAATTTCCTTTATTTTGGAAAATAAGGCAGAAATTTCTTTTATTTTGAGGCAAAATTGCAGAAATTTTCCTTACTTTAGGGCAAAAAGTTAGAAATTCATTGTATTTTCAGGCAAAAATTCAGAGATTCCCCTTATTTTGGGGCAAAAGAGCAGAAATTCCCATTATTTTGAGGCCAAAATGCAGAAACTCTCCTTATTTGGGGGCAAAATTGCAGAAATTTTACTTATTTCACTAAAAAATGCAGAAATTTCTTTGATTTTGGATAAAATGAAGAAATTTTCATTAGATTATGGCAGAAAGGCAGAAATTTCTTTTATTTTGGAACAAAATTGCAAAAATTTCACTTATTTTGGGGCAGAAAAGCAGAAATTGCCCTCATTTTGGGGCAAAAAATACAGAAATTCCCCTTATTTTGGGGCAAAAATGCAGAAATTCCCTTTATTTTGGGGCAAAAAGGCAGAAATTCCCCTTATTTTGGGGTAAAGAGGCAGAAATTTCCCTTCTCTATTGGGGAAAATTGGCAGAAATTTCCCTTATTTTAGGGCAAAAACGCAGAAATTCCCTTAATTTTAAGGAAAATGCAGAACTTCTCCTTATTTTGGGCCAAAAAGCAGAAATGCCATTTTTTGGGGTCAAAAAGGCAAAAATTTCAATTATTTTGTGGTATAAATGCAGAAATACCTTTTATTTTGGGAAAAAAAGGCAGAAATTTCCCGTATTTTCTGGTAGAAAGGCAGAAAGTCTACTTATTTTGGGGCAAAAAGTTAGAAATTCCCCTTATTTTGTGGTAAAAAGACAGAAATTCCCTTTATTTTGGGAGAAAAAGGCAGAAATTCCACTTATTTTTTGGCAAAAGGCAGCAATTCTCTTTATTTTGTGGCAAAAAGACATAATTTCCCATTATTTTAGGGCAAAAATGCAGAAATTCTCCCTATTTTTGGCAAAAATGCAGAAATACCCCTTATTTTGTGGCAAAAAGCAGAAATTTTCCTAATTATGGGGCAAAATTTTGGAAATTTCACTCATTTCACGGCAAAAAGGCAGAAATTCCCTTTATTTAGGGGAAAAAAGGCAGAAATTTCCCTTATTTTGGAACAAAAAGGAAAAAATTTCCCATTTTTCCGGTAGAAAGGCAGAAATTCCCCTTATTTTGGGGCAAAAATGGAGAAATTCGTCTTATTTTGGGGCAAAAAGAAAGAAATTCTCTTTCTTTTGGGGGGAAAAGGCATAAATTCCACATATTATTTGGCAAAAAGGCAGAAATTCTTCTAATTTTGGGGCAAAAATGCAGAAATTTTTTATTTTAATGAAAAAGAAAAAAATTTCTGTTATTTTCTGGCAGAAAGGCAGAAATTTCTTTTATTTTGGAACAAAATTGCAGGAATTTCAATTATTTTGGAAACAAAAGGCAGAATTTTCCTTTATTTTGGGGCAAAAATGCAGAAATTCCCCTTATTTGGGGGCAAAAGAGCAGAAATTCCCATTATTTTGGGGCAAAAATGCAGAAACTCTCCTTATTTTGGGCAAAATTGCAGAAATTTTACTTATTTCATGGAAAAATGCAGAAATTTCTTTTATTTTAGATAAAATTAAGACATTATCACTAGAAAGGCAGAAAGTCTACTTATTTTGGGGCAAAGAGGTAGAAATTCCGCTTATTTTGGGGTAAGAAGACAGAAATTCCCTTTCTTTTGGGAGAAAAATGCAGAGATTCCACTTATTTTTTGGCAAAAAAGCAGAAATTCACCTTATTTTGGGGCAAAAAGGCAGAAATTTTCCTATTTTTGGGGCATAATAGCATAAATTTCCATTATTTCATGGTAAAAAGGCAGAATTTTCCTTATTTTGTGGTTAAAATTGCAGAAATTTCACTTATTTCAGTGCAACAATGCAGAAATTTTCCTTCTTCTGGGACAAAAAGGCAGAAATTCCCTTTCTGTTGGTGCAAAATTGGAGAAATTTTGATTATTTTGGGGCTAAGTTGGCGAAATATAACTTACTTCTGGAAAAATTGCAGAAATTTCCTCTATTTTGGGGCAAATAGGCCGAAATTTCTTTTATTTTGAGGCAAAATTGCAGAATTTTTTAAATTTTAGGGCCACAAAGTAAATAGTCTTTTTATTTTGGGGCAAAAATGCAGAAATTCCCCATATTTTGGGGCAAAAATGAAGAAATTCCTTTTATTTTGGGCAAACAAAAGAAATTCCCCTTATTTTGGGGTAAATAGGCAGAAATTTTCCTTCTCTATTTTGGAAAATTTGCAGAAATTACCCTTATTTTTGGTCAAAAAGGCAGAAATTCCTTTTATTTTGGGGCAAAAATGCAGAAATTCCCTTTATTTTGGGCCAAAAAGCAGAAATGCAATTTTTTGGGGGCAAAAAGGCCAAAATTTCACTTGTTTTGTGGCAAAAATGCAGAAATTCTGCTTATTTTGGGACAAAAAGTCAGAAATTTCCCGTATTTTCGGGTAGAAAGGCAAAAATTCTCAATATTTTGGGGCAAAAAAGGAGAAATTTTCTTTATTTTGTGGCAGAAAGGCATAAATTCCCCTTATTTTGGGACAGAAACGCAGAAATTATCGGTATTTTCGGGTAGAAAAGCAGAAATTCTCCTCATTTTGTGGCAAAAATTCAGAAATTTCCCTTATTTTGGGGCTAAAACACAGAAATTCTCTTTATTTTTAGAGAAAAAGGCAGAAATTCCACTTATTTTTTGCAAAAAGGAAGCAATTACCTTCTTTTGGGGCAAAAAGGCAGAAATGCCCCTATTTTGGGGCCAAAAGGCGGTAATTCCCCTTATTTTAGGGCAAAAAGGCAGAAATTCCCCTAATTTTGAAACAAAAATGCAGAAATTTTCTTTATTTTGGTGAAAAAGCAGGAAATTTCTGTTATTTTCTGGCAGAAAGTCAGGAATTTCTTTTATTTTGGAACACTTCTTTCAGGGCAAAACTACAGAAATTCCCCTTATTTTGGGGCAAAAAGGCAGAAATTCCCCTTATCTTGGTGCAAAAAGGTAGAAATTCCCTTTACTTTGGGGTCAAAAAGGCAGAAATACTTCTTATTTTTGGGCAAAAAGGCAGAAATTCCCCTTATTTTGGGGCAAAAATGCATAAATTCCCCTTATTTTTAGGCAAAAATGCAGAAATTCCCCATTTTTGGGGGCAAAAATGCAGAAATTCACTTTATTTTGCGGAAAAAATGCAGAAATATTCCTTATTTTGAGGGAAAATTGCAGAAATTTCACTTATTTCACAGCTAAAAAGCAGAAATTTTCCTTATTTTGGGGCAAAATTGCAGAATTTTAACTTATTTCAGGGCAAAAATGCAGAAATATTCCTTATTTTGGGGCAAAAATGCAGAAATTCCCATTATTTTGTGGTAAAATTTCAGAAATTTCCTTTATTTTATAGCAAAATAGCAGAAATTTCACTTATTTCAGGTATAAAAGGCAGAAATTTCCCTTATTTTGGGGCAAAAAGGAAGAAATACCCCTTATCTTGAGGCAAAATATAGAAATTCTCTTTATATTGGGGTAAAAATGCAGAAATTTACATTATTTTATGGCCAAAAGTCAGAAATTCCCCTTATTTGTGGCAAAAAGGCAGAAATTTCCATGATTTTTGGGCAAAAATGGAGAAATTCCTCTTATTTTAGGGCAAAAATGCAGAATTTCCCTCTATTTTTGGCAAAAATGCAGAAATACCCCGTATTATGTGGCAAAAGCAGAAATTTTCCTTATTATGGGGCAAAATTGCAGAAATTTACTCATTTCATGGCAAAAAGGCAGAAATTCCCTTTATTTAAAGGCAAAAAGGCAGAAATTC
Organism: Micromys minutus; assembly: GCF_963924665.1. Lineage (NCBI taxonomy): Eukaryota > Metazoa > Chordata > Mammalia > Rodentia > Muridae > Micromys > Micromys minutus. The sequence continues at coordinate 1,332,324 of NW_027667985.1, forward strand.
TTCTGATTTTGGGGCAAAATTGCAGAAATTTCACTTATTTCAGAGAAAAAAAGTAAAAATTTTTCCTATTTTGGGGCAAAAAGGCAGAAATTCACCTTATTTTGGGGTAAAATTGCAGAAATTTAACATATTTCAGGGCAAAAAGGCAGAAATTTCCCGTTATTTTGGGGCAAAATTGCAGAAATTTCACTTATTTCAGGGTAATAAGTCAGAAATTCCTTTTATTTTGGGGCAAAAAAGACAGAAATTCCTTTTGTTTTGGGGGAAAAAGACAGAAATTCCACTTATCTAGGGGCAAAATGGAGAAATTCTGATTATTTTGGAGCAAAAATGAAGAAATTTTCCTCTTTTATGGCAAAAAGTTATGCATTCCCCTTATTTTCGGGCAAAAAGGCAGAAATTCCCCGTATTTTGAAGCAAAATTGCAGAAATTCCCCTAATTGTGGGGCAAAAAGGCAGAAATTCCCTATATGTTGGGGCAAAAAGACAGAAATTCTCTTTATTTTGGGGCAAAACTCAGAAATTCCCCTTATATTGGGCCAAAATTGCAGAAATTTCACTTATTTCAGGGAAAAAAGGCAGAAATTTTCCTTATTTTGGGGCAAAAATGCAGAAATTCTTAATATTTTGTGGCAAAAATGCAGAAATTCCCCTTATTTTGAGGTAAAAAGGCTGAAATTCCTTTTATTTGGGGGCAAAAAGGCAGAAATTTCCCTTATTTTGGGGCAAAAAGACAGAAATTCCCCTTATTTTGTGGCAAAAAGGCAGAAATTTCTTTATTTTGGGACAAAATTGCAGAAATTTCACTTATTTCAAGGCATAATTAAAAAATTCCTTATATTTTGGGGCAAAAAGACAGACATTCCGTTTATTTTTGGGTAAAAAGGCAGAAATTTCACTTATTTTGAGGTAAAAGGGCAGAAATTCCTCTTATTTTGGAGCAAAAATGAAGAAATTTCCCTTTTTTGTGGCAAAAGGTATACATTCCCCTTACTTTCGGGATAAAAAGCAGAAATTCCCCGTATTTTGAAGCAAAATTGCAGAAATTCTCATAATTTTCGGGCAAAAAGGCAGAAATTCTCCTTATTTTGGGGCAAAAAGACAGAAAATCTCCTTTGGGAGCAAACAGTCAGAAATTCCCTTTATTTTGGGGCAAAATTGCAGAAATTTCCTTTACATTGGGGCAAAATTGCAGAAATTTCCCTTATTTTGGGGAAAATTGCAGAAATTTCACTTATTTCAGGGTAATAAGTCAGAAATTCCCCTTATTTTGGGGCAAAAATGACAGAAATTCCCATTTTTGGGGGGAAAAAAAGACAGAAATTCCACTTATTTAGAGGCAAAAAGGCAGAAATTCCCCTTATTTTGGAGCAAAAATGAAGAAATTTCCCTTTTTATGGCAAAAAAGTATGCATTCCCATTATTTTCAGGCAAAAAAGCAAAAATTCCCTGTATTTTGGAGCAAAATTGCAGAAATTCCCCTAATTTTGGGGCAAAAGGCAGAAATTCCCTTTATTTTGGGGAAAAATCAAAAATTCCCCTTATTTTGAGGCAAAATTCAAGAAATTTCATTTATTTTGGGGCAAAATTGCAGGAATTTACCTTATTTTGGGGCAAAATTGCAGAAATTTTTCATATTTGGCGCAAAATTGCAGAAATTTCACTTATTTTCAGGTAAAAAGGCTTAAATTTCCTTTATTTTGGGGCAAAAAGGGAGAAATTCCTCTTGTTTTGGGGCAAAATTGCAGACATTTGCTTTATTATGGGGAAAAATTGCAGAAATTTCCCTTATTTTAGGGCAAAATTGCAGAAATTTCACTTATTTCAGAGAAAAAAAGCAAAAATTTTTTTTATTTTGAGGCAAAAAGGCAGAAATTTCCATTATTTTGCGGTAAAAAGGCAGAAATTCACCTTATTTTGGTGTAAAATTGCAGAAATTTTACATATTTCAGGGCAAAAAGGCAGAAATTTCCCTTATTTTGGGGCAAAATTGCAGAAATTTCACTTATTTTAGGGTAATAAATCAGAAATTCCCCTTATTTTTGGGCAAAAAAGACAGAAATTCCCTTTGTTTTGGGGGAAAATGACAGAAATTCAACTTATTTAGAGGCAAAAAGGCAGAAATTCCCCTTATTTTGGAGCAAAAATGATGAAATTTCCCTTTTTTATGGCAAAAAGTTATGCATTCCCCTTATTTTCAGGCAAAGAGGCAAATATTCCATGTATTTTGGAGCAAAATTGCAGAAATTCCTCTAATTGTGGGGCAAATACGGAGAAATTCCCTATATGTTGGGGCAAAAAGACAGAATTTTTCCTTATTTTGGGGCAAAACTCAGAAATTCCACATTTTGGGGGCAATATTCCAGAAATTTCCCTTATTTTGGGGCAAAATTGCAGAAATTTCACTTATTTTGGGGCAAAATTGCAGAAATTTCACTTATTTCAGAGAAAAAAGGCAGAAATTTTCCTTATTTTGGGGCAAAAAGGCAAAAATTCGTAATATTTTGTGGCAAAAATGCAGAAATTCCCCTTATTTTGAGGTAAAAAGGCTGAAATTTCCCTTATATGGGGGAAAAAGGGCAGAAATTTCCCTTATTTTGGGGCAAAATTGCAGAAATTTAACTTATTTCCGAGAAAAAAAGCAAAAATTTTTCTTATTTTGGGGCAAAAAGGCAGAAATTCCCATTATTTTGGGGCAAAAAGGCAGAAATTCACCTTATTTTGGGGAAAAATTGCAGCAATTTCACATATATCAGGGCAAAAAGGCAGAAATTTGCCTTATTTTGGGGAAATTGCAGAAATTTCACTTATTTCAGGGTAATAAGTCAGAAATTCCCCTTATTTTGGGGCAAGAAAGACAGAAATTCCCTTTGTTTTGGGGGAAAAAGACAGAAATTCCACTTATTTAGAGTCAAAAAAGCAGAAATTCTTCTTATTTTGGAGCAGAAATGAAGAAATTTCCTTTTTTTATGACAAAAAGGTATGCATTCTTCTTATTTTCGGGCAAAAAGGCAGAAATTCCCCATATTTTGGAGCAAAATTGCAGAAATTCCCCTAATTGTGGAGCAAAAAGGCAGAAATTCCCTATATGTTGTGGCAAAAAAACAGAAATTCTCCTTATTTTGGGGCAAAACTCAGAAATTCCACTTATTTTGGGGCAAAATTCCAGAAATTTCCCTTATTTGGGGCAAAATTCCAGAAATTTCCCTTATTTTGGGGCAAAATTGCAGAAATTTCACTTATTTTAGGGCAAAATTGCAGAAATTTCACTTATTTCATTGAAAAAAGGCAGAAATTTTCCTTATTTTGGGGCAAAAATGCAGAAATTCTTAATATTTTGTGGCAAAAATGCAGAAATTCCCCTTATTTTGAGGTAAAAAGTCTGAAATTCCTTTTATTTGGAAGCAAAAAGGCAGAAATTTCCCTTATTTTGGGGCAAAGAGACAGAAATTCCTCTTATTTTGTGACAAAAATGTAGAAATTTCTTTTATTTTGGGGCAAAATTGCAGAAATTCACTTATTTCAGGGCATAATTCAAAAATTCCTTATATTTTGGGGCAAAAAGACAGAAATTCCGTTTATTTTTGGGTAAAAAGGCAGAAATTTCACTTATTTTGAGGTAAAAAGGCAGAAATTCCTCTTATTTTGGGGCAAAAATAAAGAAATTCCCCTTTTTTTGTGGCAAAAGGTATACATTCCCCTTACTTTCGGGATAAAAAGCAGAAATTCCCCGAACTTTGAAGCAAAATTGCAGAAATTCTCATAATTTTCGGGCAAAAAGGCAGATATTCTCCTTATTTTGGGGCAAAAAGACAGAAAATCTCGTTTTTTTGGAAGCAAACAGTCATAAATTCCAGTTGGCAAAGGGCAAAGACCTTGGAGTAGATGGGAGGGGGCAAGCTTTCCAGCTTTGTTGAAAAGAAAGTGCATCTAAGGAAGAAGAAAACACTAGAAAGGATCAAAGTTCCTCAGACTTCTCCCTAAGAAACCAGCTCCAGGAGGAAAATAATGGCAGGCACACCCATAGCTCTTGAACACCATCTCATTGGTGAATGAGTGCTGTATTAAGGAAGCAGCAATTACCTTTCATCATGCCTAAGCAATTAAAGCACCAGTGGTTTGAAAACTGTAAAGAAATACTGAGAGTAATTAATATATTAGAGGACTTTTTTCTTGAACAGTAGTTAATTTGGGTCTGAAATGTTTCTGTATAAAAGTGTACAAGTTCAATACTTGTTTTTAATACCACAGTTTGTTTGTTTGTTTCTTTCTTTCTTTCTTAATTTCTTTCTTTCTTTCTTTCTGAGAGAGAGAGAGAGAGAGAGAGAGAGAGAGAGAGAGAGAGAGAGAGAGAGAGCAAGAGAGAGAGAGAGACAGACAGATAGACTGACTGACTAGATGTGGTTTGTGTATGTGAGTACAGGTGCCTACAGAGGCCAGAAGAGGAAGTAAGATGGCTGGAGTTACAGGTGATTGTGAGTCACCCGATGTGGTTGCTTGGAACCAAAATCAGGTCCTCTGGGAGAGCAGCAAGAGCTCTGAACTGAACTATCTCTTCTTCAGCCCCATAACTTGCATATTTATTGAAATAGGGTTTCTATGTTTAGCCCTGGCTGTCCGTGAACTCACTCTTTAGCCAAGGCTGGCCTGGAATTCAGATATCTGCCTCCCAAATGCTGGAATTAAAGGTGTGGGATTAAAGATGGCTCAGCAGTTGAGAGCACTGACTGCTCTTCCAGAGGTCATGAGTTCAATTCCCAGCAACCACATGGTAGCTCACAACCATCTGTAATGGAATCTGATGTCCTCTTCTGGTGTGTCTGAAGACAGTGATATTGTGTGTGTGTGTGTGTGTATCTGTGTCTGTGTGTGTGTGTGTGTAATCTTTTAAAGGTGTGCACCAGTTGCTGTTCTTTAGATAAAATGTTTTCCTTTACCTTTAATTTTGATGTACTTTCTTACCTTTATTTTTTTATAATTATAAAGAAAAGCATGCCCACATCAAATAAAAATAAATAAAAGATGAAATAAAAAGAAAGTGAATATTGGTAAAATACTCTTAAGTATATAATATCGCACAGAATTCTGAAATGTATCATTTACAACAAAAAAGGCAGAAGAGTCACTGGATTGAATTATCCAGTAATGTGAGGCTAGACAATATGACCACATGCTGTTGTATAGTCACATGATCCAACTTATTGGAATTATGAAATTCTCAGCCCTTATGGCTTATTAGACATAGGCACATTTATTTCTTTTTTTCCCAGATTTATCTATTTAATTTTTATGATTCATTTGACTTTTTGTCAATCATTGTTGAGTATTAGGGCCAAGAGAAGAACCATCAGTTAGAGAGAAGGTTCGATGAAAACAAGACTTCAGTCTTTCTTAGAAGAGAGAACAAAACAACCACAGGAGGAAATACAAGGTCAAATAGAGGAACAGGGATTAAAAAAAGATCATTCAGAAGCTCTCTCACCTGGGGATCCACCCCATATGCAGCCACTAAATCCAAGTACTATTGCTGATGCCAAGAAGTATTTACTGACAGGAACCAGATAAAGATATCTCCTCAGGGGCTCTGCCATATTCATACAGATATAGCTGAACATGCTTGCAGCTAACCATCAGACTGAACACAGGAACCCCAAATGAAGGTGCTAAAGAAAGGACTGAAGGAGCTGAAATGGGTTGCAACCTCATGGGAAGAACAACCAAACAAACCCTCCATGACTCCCATGAACTAAAACACCAACCACTGAGCACACATTGAGAGACCTATGGCTCCAGTTGCATATGTAGCTGAAGACAGCAATGTCTGGCATCAATGGGAGAAGAGGCCTTTGGTTCAGGGAGGACACATTTTTCCAATATAGAGGAAAGCCAAGGCAATGGAGTGGAGAGGTTGATTAGGAGCAAGTGCACCTTTGTGAAGACAAATGAAGGGGAAGGGGGAGGGGAATGGGAGCAGGGTGGGGGAAGGGATAACATTTCAAATGTAAATACAGAGAGTATCTAATAAAAAATTAGGGCAGTGGGAAAAACATGGCTTGTTGTTTTGTCTTTTATTAACTTGGTTCTTTGTCAAAGTAGAGAATGCTATTGACAGAAGATCACTGCTTTACATAGCCAAACTGTCTCTAACATTTGGAAAATCAAACTAGATGCTGAAAATCCCATATAAGGTTGATTTTGCTAGGTCTCACACCTAGCCTCATGGGTGGCCAGACTAAAGGGTTGACTTATATGTATGAAGAAAAAGCCAGTGTGTGTGTGTGGGGGGGGATTAGTATCACCAAGGTTTTCACTAACTGAGAACTGTGGCAAGCAAACAAGAGAATGTTTAATGGAGCCTAGAGGCCAAGGAATAAGGTTAGAAGCAACAGTGCTATGTGGTAGAGAAGAGGACAGACAAAGGGCAGGACTCGACTTGTTTGCAATCACTCAAAGGACCTCTCTAGAGGAGCAATGACCCTTGTACTGACATCATCTTAGACTGAGAATAATTAAGGTTCTAAGTGAACCCTATAGTGTTCTAGGTACTAAAAAGGTATCCCTGGCTGTTCTGTAAGCATTTAATTCCTGGCTCCAGGTCACCAAGATGCCAATGTAAGGGACAGCTGCACGATACAGAGCAGTCCTAGGACTGAGAGTGCATTCAGGGGCACTGAGGAGCAGCTTTGAAGCTATCAAACAAAGACACTTTATTTAAACCCAAAGATATGAGGTAGAATGTGGATGTCAGAAGATGAAAAGACACTGATTAAAGAGTTCAATCTAGCAGGTAGTGAAGCTCCCTGTTAATAAGATAGTAGTTAAGAGCCTAGCCTGGCCCCTACCCAGCATAAAAGTATAGCCTCCTCCTTAGGCTTAGAGAACATTCACAGGACATGTGAACTTTATACTTGGCTTAGCCAATGATGCTCTCATAAATGACCAATCCCAATAAAGATTACATCAGTCTCCCTCATACGACTCATAAAAGTTCAGCAAGCAGGGCATCATGAGACATAGGCACATTTCTAATATCAAATTTCTCATTAATTAGGTTTTGGTTTAGAATGTCTGATTTGCATATTAATTGTGTTATTTCACCTTTTTGTTTATTAATATTTTATTCAAATTTACTGAATATTATCTGCATTTACACTTCAAAAATTATACTCTCCCCCCCCCCACTACTCTCAGTCCTTCATCTTAACCTGCTTCCATGAAGGTGCTCCCTCTCCTAATTACCCTCTTGATCTCAGTGCCTTGGCAGGTTGATGATGTTATTTTTCCTATGAGGTTGCAAACCTTTCAGCTCTTTCTGTCCTTTCTCTAGCTTTTTAATTGGTGTCCCTGTGTACAGTCTGATGGGTAGCTGCAAGCATCCTCATCTATATATATGACTCTGGAAGAATCTCTCAGGAGACATCCATTTCTGTTTCTAGTCAGTAAACACTTCTTAGCACCAGCAATACTGCATGGGTTTGATGGGTGCATATGGGTGGTTCTCTCAGTAGGTAAATCTCAGTAGATGTTTTCTTCAGTTCCTGCTCCTCTATTTGATCTTGTTTTTCATCCCTTGACTATTTTATTCTCCATTCTAAGAAGGACTGATGCATCCACGTTCTGGGACTTCTTCTTTTTGAGTTTCATAATTTTTGTGGATAATTTCTTGGGTATTCTGAGCTTTTTGGGCTAGTTTCTGCTTAGGAGAGAGTACATAAGATAAGTGCTCTTTTGTGACAGGATTACATCACTGAGGACAATAGCTTCAAGATCCATATATTTGTCTAGAATTTCTTGTACTTATTGTTTTAAACAGTTGAGATGTAATCTATTGTATACTAAAATTTCTGTATTCATACGTCTGTTAAAAGATATCTGGGATTTTTCAACTTCTCATTAGTATACTTAAGGCTGCTATGAACATATTTGAGCATGCATCCTTGTGAGATATTGAAGCTACTTTTGGGTATATGCCCAAAAGTAGTATAGCTGGGTACTTGGGTAGTACTATGTACAACTTTATGAGGAACAGCTAGACTCATTTGCAGAGTGGTTGTACCAATTTAGAAATCCACTAACAGAGGAAATGAGTTCCTCTTTCTCCACATTCTCACCAGCATCTGTTGTCACCTGAGGTTTTTATATTTTAGCCAGTCTGGTGTATGTGATGTGGAATCTTAGGATTGTGTTGATTTGCATTTACCTGATAACTAGGGATGTTTAGCATTTCTTTAGTTGCTTCTCACCAATTCAATATTTTCAGTTGATAAGTCCTTATTTAGCTCTGTACTCCTAATTTCAATAGAATTATTTGATTCTCTTGAGTGTAACTTCTTGAGTACTTTGTATATATTTGGTACTAGCCTTCCTAGCCAAATTTTGGTGATTTCAAGGCCCTCCAGATCAGTATTTTTTGTATGTTATGAAGAAGTTTATGGCCAACCCACCAAAATGTTGTCTTAGGGAAGTGCTTGTGATCCTCAAAACAGAAATGAGCAAATATAATACAACTCAATGCAGCGTCTTTTTACCATTCTAGCAAGCCTTGGTCCCTCCACTGCCACAGTGCACCACCACCCTGTGGGAAGATTTTGATGGTGTTTGGTCCTGAATGTCTATCAGGGCAAAGCTGTATAGTAAGCAAAAAACAGGGAGTATGTGTGCAAGCACCTAATTGGAAAGTAACTGTGGCCTTTAATATACTTCATTGGTATTGGGATGATACCAATCAAAACGGGTCATAACATTAACTTGATTCCTGCTCTCCTACTCCTTAAGCAGGGGGCAGGCTTATAACCTGGGGCTACAGTTTTGATTTGTGAATAACCTGGAAGCAGTGGTCTTATTGAGAGTATAATACTTTAAATGCTGGTGGTGATGAGAATTAGCCTAGAGACTATAGCTATGTAACACCCTCTTAGTTTATCTGAATTTAAATTATATCAGGTTCACTAAAATGGACTCTGAAATTGAAAATTTTGGCATCTCAATTCAAAGTCTCAAATAAGCACACCTGAATAAGAGGACTGAAGTGAGGTAAGGAATCGGTCAGATCTGGTAAGGATGGATTGTCATTCTTCTGGCAATCATGGCCAACCAATGGATGGTAACACTTCTAAAAAATCTTTTATCGTGGAGGATTGATTTAGCTTTTATGGTGTTTTTAGTTTTCCATAGGGAGAATTGTTCCTTTAAGATCTTTAAGAATTCGGTTGGGATTTAATGGGTTTTGCATTGGATCAGTAGAATGTTGTCGGTAAGATAGCATTTTGTACTGCTTTAATCCTCTGAATGAAGGAGCATATGTGACCTGTGCATCTTCTAGTGGCTTCTTCAATTTATTTCTTCAGATAGTTGACTTTTTCATACAGGTAGTTTGCTTGCTCAGATAGTTACACCTATAAATATATAGCTTTGCTCTTTGGTAAGGTATTGTTTTCATCATTTCCTTCTTAGCCTATTTATTTTTTATGATAAGAAGGGCCTTTGCATTATTTGAATTAAGTTTTTTTCTAGACACATTGTTGAAGATCTTTATCATCTGCAGCAGTTCTGTGGTTAGAAATTCTAGGATCAGTTCCCAGAGATAAAGGACTGGTGATAAGGAGATCTGAGTTGCCAGGGGGCAGAGAGATCTCTGCCGAGTGTGCACGGAAAGCACTCCCCTGCTCTACCTGATCTAGGAACCCAGCATTCCCGCCCGGTGGCTTTGGGGCCAAGAACAGGGCTCTGACCATCTTCCTTCTGGACCAGCAGAGATCCAGGGACACAGACCTGTTACAAGAGAAAGGTGAGAACATATCACTGACAATGAGATGGCAAGAGGAAAGCAAAAGAGCATATCCCAAGGAAACCAAGACAACCTGGCAACACCAGTACCAAGCTCTCCCATCACAGCAAACAGCAGAATTCCAAACACAAAAGAAGACGCAGAACTAAAATCATACCTCAAGATGATGATAGAGATCCTTAAACAAGAACAGGGAGAAAAGCAAAAAGTATCAGAAGCTTTTAAAGAGGAAACAAGAAAAACACTCAAAGAACTCAACAAACTAGAAGAAAACAGAACCAAAGAGATGAAGGAATGGAAGAAGGAATTTAAAACGGAAATTGACAATATAAACAAAACACTTAAAGTGATAATCCTAGAGGTAGAACTCCTAAAAAAGAAATCAGGAGTCACAGATGTAAGCATTTCCAATAGACTACAAGAGATGAAAGAGAGAATCTCCGGGGCTGAAGACAACTTTGAAAACATAGACAAATTAGAAAAGATGCAAAAACCAAAATGCTTCTAACCCAAAATGTCCAGAAGGTCCAAGACACAATGAGAAGACCAAACGTAAGGATAATAAAAATAGAAGAAGGAGAAGAATATCAACTAAGAGGCACAGTAAATATCTTCAACAAAATTGTAGAAGAAAACTTCCCAACTCTTAAGAATGAGATGACCACGAGCATAAAAGAAGCCTTCAGAAATCCAAATACATTGGACAGGAAAAGAAATTCCTCCTGACACATAATAGTCAAAACACCAAGTGCCCAAAGCAAAGAAAGAATACTAAAAGAAGTAAGGAAAAAAGATCAGGTAACATATAAAGGCAGACCAATCAGAATCACATCCGATTTCTCACCAGAGACTATGAAAGCTAGAAGAGCCTGGAATGACATCTTGCAGACCCTAAGAGAGCACAAGTGCCAACCCAAGCTGATATACCCAGCAAAACTATCAATCACCATAGATGGAGAGATAAAGATATTTCAAGACAAATCTAAATTTACACAATATCTGACTACAAACCCAGCACTACAACAAATTATAGGTGGAAAACCCAATACAATGAGGGGAACTACATCCTAGTAAAAACCAGAAAACCCCTAAGCAAGAAAACCAAAAGAAGAAAGAGACACAGACACAACTCTTTCTACAAAAGCAATAATAGCAGGAAACAGAAACCACTATTCCTTGGTATCTATTAACATAAATGGTCTCAACTCCCCAATAAAGAGACATAGGCTATCAGACTGGATACATAAAAAAAAAAATCCAGCATTTTGCTGCATACAGGAAACTCATCTCAGAGACAAAGACAGACACTATCTCAGAATAAAAGTTAGGAAAAAAACTTCCAAGCATGCAGCCCCAAGAAGCAATCCGGAGTGGCTATTCTAATATCAAATAAAGTAAATTTCCAACAAAAAAAAATATCAAAAAGATAAAGAAGGACACTTTTTACTCATTAAAGGGAAAATATGTCAAGAGGAACTCTCAATCCTTAGCATATATATTCCAAATACAAAAGCACCCACATTCATACAAGAAACCGTAATAAAGCTCAAAAAATACATTTCACCCCACACAATAATAGTGGGAGACTTTAATACCCCACTCTCTCCAGTGGACAGATCATGGAAACAGTAACTGAACAAGGACACTCTAAAGCTAGCAGAGACTATGAACCAACTGAATTAATAGATATCTACAGAACATATCATCCTAAAGTAAAAGAATACACCTTCTTCTCAGTACCTTATGGCACCTTCTCGAAAATTGACCACATAATTGGACACAGAATGAGCCTCAATCCATATAAGAAGATAGAAATACTCCCATGCATCCTCTCAGATCACCGTGGTCTAAGGCTGGTCTTTAACAACAACAAAGACAACAAAATTCCACATACACATGGAAACTAAACAATGCTCTGTTAAAATAAAGCAGGGTCAAAGAAGAAATAAAGAAAGAAATTAAGGATTTTTTAGAATCAATGAAAACGAAAACACAACATACCCAAATCTATGGAATGCAATGAAAGCAGTACTGAGAGGAAAACTCATAGCCCTGAGTGCTTCCAAAATGAAACTGGAGAGAGCACACATCAGCAACTTGACAGCACAGCTGAAAATTCTAGAAGAAAAAGAAGAAGATACACGCAAGAGGAGTAGATGGCAAGAAATAATCAAACTTTGGGCAGAAATAGACCAAATAGAAATAAAAAGAACCATTGAAAGAATCAACAAAACTAAGAGCTGGTTCTTTGAGTAAATCAAGAAAATTGATAAACCCCTTGCCAGACTAATTAGAGGGCAAAGACAGAGTATCCAAATTAACAAAATCAGAAAGGAAAGTGGAGACATAACAACTGAAACTGGGGAAATTCAAAAAATCATCAGATCCTACTACAAAAGCCTATACTCCACAAAATTGGAGAATCTGGAGGAAATGGATAAATTCCTAGACAGATACAAGATCCTAAAATTAAACCAGGACCAGGTAAACCATCTAAATAATCCCATAACACATAAAGAGATAAAAGAAGTCATCAAAAGCCTCCCAACCAAAAAAAAAAAAAAAAAAAAAACCCAAGTCCAGATGGGTTACATGCAGAATTCCACCAGAGAACTCCTAGAGCTGATAAACAAGTTCAGCAAAGTGGCTGGATATAAAATTAACACAAACCAATCAGTAGCCTTCTTCTACTCAAAGGACAAACATGTGAAAAAAAAAATTAGGGAAATGATACCCTTCATAACAGTCATAAACAATATAAAATACATTGGTGTGACTCTAACTAAGCAAGTGAAGGACCTGTAGGACAACAACTTTAAACCTCTAAAAAAAGAAATTGTGGAAGATCTCAGAAAATGGAAAGATCTCCCATGCTAATGGATTGGAAAAATCAACATTTTAAAAATGGCCATCCTTCGAAAAGCAATCTAGAGATTCAATGCAATCCCCATCAAAAGTCCAACCCAGTTCTTCATAGAGTTGAAAAGATCAATGTGCAATTTCATCTGGAATAACAAAAGACATAGTAGAATAGCAAAATCCATCCTCAACAACAAGAAAACATCTGCGGGAATCACTATCCCTGACCTCAAGCTATATTACAATGCAATTGTGCTCAAAACTGCATGGTACTTGTACAGAAATAGGCACGAGGATCAATGGAATAGAATAGAAGAACCAGAAATGTGCCCTCACGTATATGGTAACCTGATTTTTGACAAAGGAGATGTAAACATTCAATGGAAATAGGACAGCCTATTCAACAAATGGTGTTGGTCCAACTGGCACTCAGCATGCAGAAGAATGAAAATAGACCCTTTCTTATCTCCTTGTTCAAAGATCAAGTGAAAATGGAACAAATATCTCCACATTAAACAAGATACACTGAAACTATTAAATGAGAAATTAGGGAACACCTTAGAACACATCGGCTCAGTAGAAAATTTTCTGAAAAAAATGTGAATGGCTCAAGCTCTAAGGTCAAAGATTAACAAATAGGACTTAATGAGATTGCAAAGTTTCTGTAAGGCTAAGGACATTGTCAAGAAAACAAAATGGCAGTCAACAGAATGGGAAAAGATCTTTACCAGCTCCACATCACATAGAGGCCTAATATCCATGGTATACAAAGAACTCAAAAAGCTAGACACCAGAGAATCAAACAACCCTATTAAAAATGGGGTACAGAGCTAAACAAAACGTTCTCATTTGAGGAATATAGAATAGCTGGGAAACATCTAAAGAAGTGCTCAACATCCTTAGCCATCAGGGAAATGCAAATCAAAACAACCCTGAGAGTCCACCTCACACCAGTCAGAATGGCCAAGATCCAAAACTCAGATGACAGCAGATGCTGGCGAGGTTGTAGAGAAAGAGGAACACTTCTCCACTGTTGGTGGGGTTTTAAACTGATACAACCACTCTGGAAATCAGTCTGGCGATTCCTCAGAAAATTGGACATAGTACTACCTGAAGATCCAGCTATTCCACTTTTGGGCATATAACCCAGAGACACTCCAATATACAACAAAGATACAAGCACCACAATGTTCATAGCAGCTCTATTTAGAGTAGCCAGAAGCTGGAAAGGTCCCAGATGTCCTTTTGCATCTAGAGAATATCTTGCTGAGTGAGATAACCCAGTCACAAAAGAACAGACATAATATGCAGTCACTGATAGTGGGATGCTCACCCCAGAGGCTGGGACTGCCCCAAAAACAACTCACAGACTGTTTAAATTTCAAGAAAAAAAGAAAAGAAAACAAACAAACAAACAAACAAAAAAAACCCATTATGCTCAATCCTTACACACCAAGAAAACGTTGACTAATTCCGGGTTACATCCTGTTTTACATGTACTTTTTGCTCATTGTAACTAGTAAGACCTTAATGCATAGTATCAAACCTTAAAAAAAAAAAAAAAGAAAAAAAAGCCAAGCACTGATAAAAATGTATTTGTATACATTTATGCAAAAATGTTTAAAATTTTTTCTTTAATCTTTGTTTTTTAAAATAAAGTTTAAAAGAAAAAGAAAAACAATAAAAAGAAATTCTAGGGTTTTTATATATACTAAACTATCATCTGTGAATAGATATACTGTGTCTTCTTCCTTTCCAACTTGTTACACCTTAATCACTTTATTTCTTTTATAGCTCTAGCTAGAATACAAAATTCTATATTGGATTGATAGGGAGATAGTACACTGTCTTTTCTCATCCCTGGTTTTTGTGGAATTGTTTTACCTTTTTCTCCATTTAATTTTATGTTGGTTATCAGATTTCTGTATATTTAATTTCTTGTGGTTGTGTATATGGCTTTTACCCTACAGTACTTTTATCACAAAGGGGTGCTGGATTTTGTCAAAGGCTTTTTTAGCATCTTATGAGATGGAATGTGACCTTTTTGTCTGTTTGTTTCAATGGTGGATTACACTGCTGTATTTATTTTACTATGTTGACCCATCCCTGCATCCTTGGGATGAAGCATACTGAATAGGATAGTTCATGTTTTTGTAGAGTTCTTGAATGTGGATTACCAGTATTTTATTTAGTATTGTATCAATATTTATATGAAAAATTGGTCTGAAATTTAAATTTTTCTTTTTGGTCATAGTTTTGTGATCTAGGTATCTATATGAGTGTGGTCTCACCTAATAGATAGATAAAGAGCCAGGCAGACAGATGGATAAACATATAGACAGAGACACAGATGGATAGATACAGACTTGGATAAACAGACAGACACCCAGTTTTCTTATATAAACTCTTTGTACTCTTTTGTTCCTCCATGGTGCAGACCTCAAACTGGAATCCAGTATAGTCTAGACAATTGTTCACCAATTGAGCTCAATGCACACACATGAAATACCACAAACTCTCTTTTTTGTGGTGTGTATTGGAGTAATATTTGAGCCACACCAAGTCTGGCAAATACCTTGCTACTGAACATCACCATTTTAATTAATTAGTTGGTTTTTTGAAGTGTTTGTGAAACAGAGGTTTTTTTTTTTTTTTTCCAAGATATTATCAGTTAGGTGAATACATAGGTGTTGTGCATATTGTGCCTGTAAAACCTGATAACCACAGCGATCTACATACATGGGCCTACACCCTGAAGCCAGAGATTCAGCTGAGAGCCACTTGATATTACTTCTGCAACCAAACTCCGGTTTTCCTTTAAAGAAACATGTGCGCGTAAAACATGAGTAATCTCACTTCAACTATCAGTTCCTGGGCTTTTATTTGTGTGTTTGTTTGTTTTATTGATTCTCTGCTGAGCATGAAAGAAGTTTATTGTGAGCAAACCTCAAGGAAATGAACAGGTTCTAAATAACAAGGCCTGCAAAGCTGACAGGCAGACAAGGAGAGAGTGTAGGGGCAGGAGAGAAAGAAACAAGGAGTGAGAGATACATACAGGTGGTTTCTATTATTCTTTTTTACCATAGGCCAACCTAGATGTCCACATGTGAACCATCTTAGCTGATAACTTTACCCACCTACCCATGATTTTCAATCATAACATGCCTGGCACCAATGTATACATTTTGACTCCTCAAGAGGTCAGGTGGTACAGATTTGTTATTTAGTTTATTCCACTCAGGAAACAGTAATGACATCTAAACAAAGTATCAATGATTTATTTATTCACTATATACTACAAGGAAGGACAAAAAGTTTACACATTGTTGAAAGATCATCTAGTTAAACAATCTTGTCAGAATCCAATCAAAATTGCCAAGGTGTGCTTCTGTTTCCACAAGTTCCCTCTTCCCAGAGTCCATCTGAATATTCCCTGTGTAAAACTCAGCATTCAAGATCTTAGTCACTGGACATTCTTTTGTTTCCAACCTTCTGAGCAGTCTGTGAAGTCACAATCTCTGAGAGACCCAGTTCAAAACAAGTCTGAAGCCATCCATTTCTTCACATTCTAAAGTCATAGTTTCCCATTTGGTGAGGCCTTCTTTTATACCAAAACTGTAGTTATTTTGTTCCATGTATGTCAGATATTTCATATTATTGAGAGGGGAAAAAAGGAACACAACCATTGTTTGACACATCTGGACATCTGGGTAAATGTGGGGTGCATAGAAAGGCATTAAAACAACCATTCTGTCTCTCATATTCCTTTTTTCCTTCTGCACATGCCTTCTAAGGGCAGGATAAACCTCAGTACATGCCTAGTTATATTGAGCATGTTCTGAGGTTTGCTAATATTATGGAGTTACACATCTATAATTTCCAAATACAACCAATCAGAATGAAGGTCAGTTAGAACTATTTAGTATATCTTGTGAAAATATCTTCAGTCAGAGCCCAATATAGAGCAGCTAATCTGTTTTCTCCTGGATTAGATTATCCTGTGAAATGTTCAATGTCCAGGTTAGGTCCACCTTCTGATCTGCAACCGTAATAGATCAGTCTTCAGGTATATGTTCAAAATATCTGGTATCTGACTGGTACTACTGTCTGTGTGATTTCTGGCTCTTTCTGAAACCCAAGATCATTTACAGCCATCAAAGACAATGACTACCACATGAATGACACATTTCTGTTGCAAAGGAGATGCTCTTGGGTTGTCTTATGGCCTGAGGGTAACAATGACCACAGCACAAAGCTGAAAAATTGCTCTTTGGTGGGAACACCCAAGTCATCATAGTACCGTAAAGGAGCAGTGTTCTCTCACATATTCAGTCAGCTCAAGTCAGCTGTGTGCTTCAAGAGGTCCCTCAGCACAGGAACAGAGATATTATTGTCATAGAAGCTGACCTTGGTGAGCTCAGAACAGTGGCAGATGGCCATTATCAGGAGAGTAAGTTGAGAGTCATTCATCCTACAAGCCTTTAAGCCCAGGGACTGCAAAGAGTCTTCCACATTTTCTTGGAGAACTCAGAGAGGCACAATATCTAAACACAATAAGACTATTCCTCTCATGTTCAGATACTTTAGCTGACAAATGCTTGGAGAAAAAGAAAAGGAATCCAAGTCTGACTGTGAAATTTGGTACTGTGTGATGGAGAAGGTCTCCAAGGGCATCATCAGGGACTAGAGAAAAGCAGCGGGTTAGTTCTAGCAAATGGTGATGGAGAGTGGAAATAATAAAATTAGGTAGTTGCCACAATAGAAATTTGACCAGATATTCAAGGATATTATCTTAGGTATGATGTATGTATTGTACCATGCTGAGACAAGTCAGTCCTATAGTTCATCTCCTGGCATCCATCTCAAGCAGAAAATACATTAAATCAAGATCTCTGCACAATTACTTTTATCATATACAGACTCAAAGTTTCCTCCCTTGTTTCATGTTCTCAAACCTGCTGGGTCTCAAACATTTTTTCCATAACAAATCAGGTGCAGACTGTAGAATGCTATCACTGACCTCAGCACAACTGCTGGCCTAACTGCTGTGTGGGTGAGTCCTGAGGCTCCTAACTACATTCTCCCTCCTTTCCTTTTGTATTGATTGGGTGGCCATGATACCAAGAATTATATCCTATTTTGCCCTACTCCTTAACTCAAGTCAGCTGCTTCATAAATGGCCATTTGAGACCATAATTCACGCTACTTATACCTTCTGCATTCTAATGTCTCCCTCATGGTCCATGAGTCCTTAAAATAAAAGGGAAATGTTTACTCTGGGAGCTCACCTAGTTCACCATCCTTACCTAAACAATTGCTTTATGGCTTAGAAAGCACATGCCATTCATGGAGAGATGCTGAAGTCCCTAGAGATGGGAAAACTGGGAAATGAACTCATTGACATACATCTGTTCCCTAGCATACGTGTTCCAGCCATTCATAAAAGTTTCCATGGAGGTGCATGCCATGAAAAATATATGAAGTTTCCTCATCTGCCAGAAGAAAGGAGTAAAATGTGACACTGTGTACTCAGTCAATGTCATGTTGAGTTCCAAATCCTCTATGTGCTTTGGATAGAAAACCTCCAAAATTTTTTTCATACCATAAACAGGCAGAGCCTAGATCTTCATCTCCACACAGCAGAAATGTATGAAGTCTTTTCTCTGCTGAGCCCACTGCAATAAGCATGCTTCTTCCTCATTCAGATGGTAATAATTGATTTTCTTTTTATGCTCTTGAGATTCTTGATTTGGATTATATTCCTAGACAACTGCCTTGTTCTATAGCTAGAGATAATTTAGAATTCTATCACACAGGGATCCTCTTGTCTATGGGTTCATTCTGAAGGATCACCAGGTGGAAAAAGTCACATGATTGTTTTTTTTTTTTTTTTTTCATTTGTGAGCAGCATGTTTTAGAGGGAAAATCACCTGGGGGCCATAACCTGTTCTTGTAAATACATCCACAAACCATCAATTGGCATGGTAAATGGACATGACAAATCCCTTTGTAGAGAGCTTTTGGGGACCTCCTTGTAGGAATACAGCAGGAATTCAGAATTGGGCTAGGACAGTGAAGTAGGTTCAGATAAGAACTTTTTGGGGGAGGGGAGGCTATTACAAAGCTCAAGGAAAACTAGGCAGAGAGATTTGTGGCACTCCTTTTATGTTGGTCTTCCTGATATATCCGTAAAACATTAATCAGGAGACTTAGCTTATTTTCCTTGTTTATTTCTTGTCCTAAAACTGACTTTATTCTTTGCAAGTATGTAAAATTGTATGTAAGCAGTCTGGAGAAAATTAAATTCCCTTCAGCCTTGCACTGTCTGAAATCATGTTATAGTGTTGTCTAATTGTCTTTATCTTTTCAATCTTCATTCTCTCCCTTGAGAACCTGTTGACTGACTGAGCAGGATTCTTTCCAGTTTACACAATCACTTGACTGTTCTGGAATAAAGAGATGAACTTGATGCTTTGACAATCATCTAATATGACAACACTCAGAAGGCTGATGCAGGAGGATGGCTTGTATACACTCAAAGCTCCCCTCAAGGTCATACCCTCTCACATCCCATTCCCCATATCTCTTTTCTTTCTCATCTAAGTGAGTGGATTCCCTGGCTATCCCTCACCCTAGTACTTTAAGTATTTTTCAATCTGGGCATATCCTCTCTCACTGAGTTCAGACAAAGCAGCCCAGCTAGAACAACACATCCCACAAAGAGGCAATAACTTTTGAAGTTAGGGGATCCACATCATGACCATGATCCCCATCTCCTACATCTGAGTGGGGAGACCTAGGTCCAGCCAATGTATGATCTTTAGGTGGTGGTTCCATCTCTGAGAACCTCAAGTGTCCATGGAAATTGACTCTGTTAGACTTACTATAGGGACCTTACCCCTTTCTTTGCTCATCTGTTATTGCTACCAATTTAGAGTTATTATTACACTGTTGTGAGTGTGATCCTGTCCTGCATCTCTATGTATTTTTTTTTGTATTTTTTGTCTCTTTTCCATCTATTTTTTTTATTTTGTCATATTCCAATATGTTTCTTTTTGTTCTATTTCATACAATCCTTTGTTAGCTTTCATTTCTCTGTTTGTTTAATTGATTGTTTGTTTCTTAAGACATGACTTATCTGTTTAATTGTTTGACCATGAACTCATTTTGTAAATAATACTGGACCAGCTCACAGAGATCTACCTGCCTCTTCCTCTTAAGTCCTAGGACTAAAGAAATGTCCCACTACATTTTTAGCTGCCTATTTGTTGTTTAGGAGAGAACAAAAGGGTGTTGATATAGTTGGAAGAGGAGGTGGTGAGAATGTCAGAGGAACTGGGTGTGGAAAAGATGAAATCACTGCATACTCTTATGGAAAAAAATCTATTTTCAATAAACAAAAAACACAAGAAGGGCAAGGTTGGGAAATTATTAGGCAGTTAAGAGCACAAAGGTCATTTGCCAGCATCCACAAACAAGCTCCCAAAGGTCTATAACCCCATTTTATAGCATAACTTCTGATGCCCATTAGACATAAACAGTACTCCATGGTTCAAAGATTAAAAAATAAAATAAATAAGTTAAATATTATATAAATATGCATTTGAGTTTTTATATGATTTATTATCATTTATTTTACATGCACTAGAATGTTACCTGAATGTATATTTCTGTGAAGGTGTTGGGTCCCATGGCACTGGAAGCACAGACAGTTGTGATCATCCGATGTTTTATGGGAATGAACCCAATTTCACTGGAAGTATAGCCGATGCTAATGACTGATTAAACTTCTTTCCTGCGCTTATCCTATGAATCTTAAGAAGAAAAGCAGAAAGAATCATCTTGGCACATTGTCTACAGATGGTACACCACCAAGAATGAGAGCTAGTCAGGGTTAAGGCTCATACTACACATGGAGGCAGAAACAAGACCATATCTAGTTTGAGTCTAGCCTGGGTTGTAGACTGGAAGGGTTTCACTTAGCCAACTGTAAATAATAGGTACTGGGGTTAAGCACAAGAGAGGATCTCAATATGTAGATGTGAAAAGTGCCAGAGTACAAGAGGAGAAGCTCTGAATGTCAGAGCTCTGGCATATCTGATTGTGGGAGAACAAGCAAAGTAGGCAAGGCCTGTGGCTCATTAAAGTCAGTTAGAGTATCTGCAGGTGACTGGTTGAGATTGAGAATGCCCAGCTTAATTTGAGAGTTAATATTATTCTGCACAGACAACATTGAAGCAACTCCCAAGAAAATTTGTCCTCAGTTCCAGTACTGGCTGCAGATTTAGAGAAGTCTGTGGTGGTGGTGGCAGAGATGGCAATGGTGGTGATAATAGCAGCAGTGATGCCAAAGTCTCTTTTGTGTAGGTAGAGCACAATAAGAAGCAGCCATTATCCTCCAGGGCTACAGGGATCACACCAGGAACTCAAACAACCTGAGCAAAATCCTCCCTCTCCCAACAGTTGGTCAACAGGCAATTCCTAGAACAATTGAGAATCTCCTCCCCAGATGATGCTTCTGTCTCATTGCATACCAAGAAGAGAAAGTGGTGCCAATATGCATGGTGAAGACAGCATGTTAAAGTTCCTACTCCTTAACTGAATAAAAGTGTACAGATTCCTTAGCTGACTCTGATGGATTCCAAGAAGCAGTACCATTATAGGTTATGCCTCACTTAAGCAGAAATGGAGCAGCAACTAAGCAAGTATGAGGCCATGGAAAAGTGCTAGGTGCATCTCAGAAGTCACAAGGTTGCTCAGGTGGAAAGCACCTAATGAGGAACCAAGAAGCAACAGCTGAATTATGGGAAGTCCCAGCCCCTAAATGGGGCAGAAAGCAGCTTTGAAGGGCATAAACAGGTTTGCACCACCGCAGTTGAAAAGGCTTAGCGAGGGAAGAAAGGGAGGCCCAAAGTTATAGTATCTAACATGATCATTTTGTGCTTAGAATACTACAAAGGGCAGAGCTGGATAAGTGAATGAATCCCTTTAGAGAAGTCCAGAATATCATGTGTGGATCCCAGACATTGGGACAAGAAGTTGTAATGTTGAAGTTGCCTTGGAGGCCCAAAGATATTCAGGAAGCCAGAGCTGTAAAATTTCTACTAAGGGAATCGGCTAACAATGAGTAGAAACTTGGCAGGAGAAAGAAATTTGTTGCAGTTAACAAAGGTGAAAAATGGAGTTAGAGATCTAAAGACCACATTGACATCCAACATAGAGGTATTCATTTGAGACCACTATAGACTATGAGGACTTTGGAAGTCATTTTGAACAACTGAATGTATTTAGTATTATGCTATATTTAGATATAGCTCCTATAGACTCATGTTTTTGAACAAGCCAATGTGGGCCATGGAGTAGAATGTGATTATTTATATATGCTTGACCCAGGGAATGGCAGTGTGTGGAGTTATGGCCTCGTTAAGTAGATGTGTCACTGTAGGCATGGACTTTAAGACTTCACTCCTCACTGCCAGGAAGTCAGTCTTCTGCTAGCAGCCTTCAGAAGAAGATGTAGAATTCTCATATTCTATACTATGCCTGCAAGGATGCTGCCATGTTTCTGCCTGGATGATAATAGATTGAACCTCTAAACCTGTAAGCCAGCCCAATTAAATGTTATTCTTCTAAGGGTTGCCTAGGTCATTTATATCTGTTCAAAACAATAAAATCAAAACTAAGACATGGAACCCAATGGAGGTGTTAAAGAAATGAATCAAGGTGCCCAAAGGATTTGCAACACTGTTCTGGTTTGTATAAGCTTGGCCTAGGTAGCAGCACTATTAGAAGGTGTGGTCTTGTTGGAGGAGTGTGTCACTTTGAGGTGGTGCGTGGAGACACTCCTACTAGCTGCCTGAGGATGCTTGGTCTGTTCCTGGCTTCCTTTGTTTGAAGATGTAGAACTCTCAGCTTCTGCTGTATCATGCCTGCCTGGATGCTGCCATGTTCTTATCTTGATGAAAATGGACTGCACCTCTGAACCTGTAAGCCAATCACAGTTAAATGTTGTTATTTATAAGACTTGCCTGGGTTATGGTGTCTGTTCACAGCAATAAAACCATAACCAAGACAGAATTTTGTAAGTGGATTTCCAGACACTGCATGGATAGAAGTTGATTTTGCTTTCACTGTGACTTTGTCCTGATATCTTTCCCTCTTGAAGAAAGAAGAAGAGCCCACAGTTTAGAGACTTTGAATTGTAAAAAGACCTTGATTTTTAAAAGAGACAGAATATTTTAAAGGTATTTCAGTGTTAAAATGTAAGAATTGGCAAAGGCTGTGGGACTCTTAAACTTATCCATGTCTTTGGAATGTACAAGAAAGTAAGGGTGGAAGCTAAATATTGATTTGCTTGCATGTCAAGTTGACAAGGTGCTGGTCAATTGTACTGGCTGGTTTAGTGTCAACTTGACACAAGCGGGAGTTGTCACAGTTGAGGAAATATCTCCATGAGATCCAGCTGTAAGGCAAATTCTCAACTAGTGATCAACACGGGGAGGGCCCAATCCATTGTGGGTAGTCACATCCCTGGGCTGGTAGACCTGGGTTCTAATAAAAGTGGGCTGAGCAAGCCATGGGAAGCAAGCCAGTAAGTAACATCCCTCCATCAGCTCCTGCTTCCTGACCTGCTTGAGTTCTAGTCCTGACTTCCTCTGGTGATGAACAGCGATATGGAAGTGTAAACTGAATAAACCCTTTCCTCTCCAACTTGCTTCTTGGTCTTGATATTTTGTGCAGGAATAGAAACCCTGACTTAACCAAAAGGCAAAGCTGGGTCAGTGAGATGCCAGTGGGTGGGTGGTATAATACTCTCATAGAAGCAGAAGCAAGGGAGAGTGGGGATGAGATGGGACGCTTGCAGAGGAGAATTGGGTAAGAGGTATAACTTTTGAACTTTAAATACATAAAATAACCAATAACAAAACCAAAAACATAAATATTAGCATATTTTACGAATATCATTCAGCTATTATTAGTAGTAATTTCCGATTCTCTATGTAGTTAGCACTTTAGAAATTATTTTATTCATTTACATTGCTCCCCTCCCAGTCTATGCTCCCAGAGATCTTCACACCGTTACCCCTCCTTTTATCATCTGAGATCTTGATCTTCCCACACCACACACTGCCATTACCTCACCACCACAACATCTCCACCAAACCTCCCATCACCTAGGCCAACAGCATTCTTTTTCCATGGAACACCAACTTTCAACAGGATTAGATATACCTTTTCCCACTGA
This sequence comes from Micromys minutus, assembly GCF_963924665.1. Classification (NCBI taxonomy): domain Eukaryota; kingdom Metazoa; phylum Chordata; class Mammalia; order Rodentia; family Muridae; genus Micromys; species Micromys minutus. Next base: position 1,356,215 of record NW_027667985.1, read on the forward strand.
GGCCAGAAAAATTTGTTCCAATATACATGTGCTGGGGTCACCAATTGGATGCCCTCACTACTTAGGTTGTCCATCAACAATAACAAAATTAACCTTTTCTTAATGTCTGATTTCAAAAATCTTTTCCTACTTTAATTTTTGTAAAATTATTAAGGATTAAATAAACTTTCTCATAATAATGTGGTTATTTTAATAAGTAAATGATTATTAGACAATTTATAGAGACATGTAATGCATTTTGTATACTCTCACTTTATGTCATGGGTTATCATATATGTTTCTCAATAATTCTATTTTTAATATTTTATGTTCTTTTACTAAGTGTAATTTCCAAATATTATTTTGTATGCTATGAAACATAAGTTAGTACTCAAGCAATAGAAGTGGGATCTTGAGCTATGGGTATCACTCAAAATCTGTTAATGATATTTTTGGGTAATAAAAGGTATTAATAGAGAAGATAGATGAAATATGTTAATGTATTATTTGATTCTTAAAATTATCAATATAATTAAGATAATTGACACATAAAAGAAATTTCAAATAATAAAACATTATAAAAAGAATAATTTATGGATTTCATAAATGGTTCAAGATAGGTTTTTGTTTCCTTGATTTTTTTTTATGTTGCTGTGGAAACAGAACTCCCAGATTATTGTATAACAGTCCTATTCTTGATGCCTATAATCTAGTTCATGCATCGCTTTCAGAAATAAAACCTCATGGATTTACACAAATATAAAAATTATCATATCAGAGTTTCCTGTTTATTATTTGAAATTGTATTCGACTCTAACTATCTCTAAATTCCCAAGCTTACTTCAGGAAAGGCAGCGTTTACACAGAAATATGCCATGTCTTGTAGTACAAACTTTACTGCAAATGAATAGAAAATTTTATGATTTGAACAATGGTGGTTTTAGTATGCTTGGTTCAGGGAGTGGTAGTACTACAAGGTATGGTCTTGTTGGAGTAGGCGTGGCCTATTGGAGGAATTGTGTCACTATGGGGTTTGAGGCTGCCAATGAGACCCTCCCTCTTCCTAACCACATGGGAGCCAGTCTTTTCTTAGTGGATTTCAGATGAAGATGCAGAACACTCAGCTCAGCCTCTACCATGCATTCCTGGATGTTGCCATGCTATCTCCTTGACAGTAATGGTCTGAACCTCTGAACATTTAGTCCAGTCCCAAAGTTAATGTTGTCTTTATAACTGTTTCCTTTTTAATGCTGTCTTTTCACAGCAGTAAAATCTTAACAAAGACAGAACTTGGTGTTAGAAACTGTGGTATTATTGTGATAGGACTGACCATCATTTTGGTTAGAGGAATGTGGTCCTAAAATATCCCAAATGTGATCCTTCCATGTAGGTGAACCTGGATCAGATTGGTCACCTCAGATGATGACCTGGGTATTCAGTTTCTCTCAGACTCAACAGAAACAAATGCAAAGATATGGGATCAGTTTGGTTTTTTTGTGAATGTGATACCAGAAAACATTTATACACACCCACATGTATAAACACACATACACACACATACACTCACTCACACATGGCAAGGACTAAGATATATGACAAAATATTATGGCACAAACAGCAAAGGTTGTTTACATTTATGGTAAAATGAACTCTACTGTAGAAGTCAGTGTTAGAAGATGGGGATATTTATGTGCACAGAGAATCTGGATCACAAATGCAAAATGAGATGTGATCAACGAAAGAGATTTCAGCCTTGGCTTCTTTCATGGGATCTGTCTTTTTTGCACACCACAATAGAGAAATTGGTATATATAACAATATTATATGGAGGAGGCTTTGTGGGCCTCCATTTGTTGTACCTGCACCACTAACAGCAACTCTGAACTGGGCGAAGGCCTAAGGGTTTTTGAAAGAAAGACACAAGTCCATTATCTGTGTTACCAGAAAGTTTACTCCATATTGAACTGCTGTCTCCCAGGACACCTTGCAGTCACAGTCACAAAGACAGTGGTCCCAGTATTATACACCCAGATAATTACAGGGGAGGAATGTAAGTTCTCACCTGCTGGGTGTAAGAGTCACCCCCTAGGGTGGTAGTCTGTAATTATCTTTTACAACTGAGAACAGGAAGGTCAGGTGTGGAGTGGCTTGTGACTAGGCCAAATACCATAAAAAAAGGGGGGCTTCTAATCCAAGGGGATGAGGAGAGTTGGGGTGATTATTGCAACATCTCCCCCAATATTATTTTTTTAAATTAGAGAACTGGCTTAGACCTCAACACTTGCTCTTACCGGTCTTGGAAATATCCTCATGGGCCCCCGTGGATTTTTGGTATTAGGTTGAGCAGCACCCTGTAGGTTTTCTCGTCATTGGTCACCTAATTTATACATGCTCTACCATTCTTGGGCTATAGGGTTGCTTACTGCTAGTCTGCCAGCTGACAGCTTGGTTCAAGGCTTGTCTTGCCTGAGGGATATTAGAGAGGATACTCACCCAAAGTGCACTAAGGGGTGCGCACCCAAATAGTCTCAGAAACCACATGGAATTGTTCCTGTTAACAGTGTGGAGTTAATTCAAAATTAACATTCCTAATTGAATGTATATCCAAGTTAATGAAAGATTATAGATTAACCTAAGTTGAGAGGGCCTCAGCCACTTTTCCTAAAAATTCCATGGGGCAGCTATGGCAATAAGGTGGGGAGAAGAGGATCACAGCTACAAAGATTGCTGCTGAAACAGCACTAATAGGGCTGCAGCCAAAATTTTCTTGATTCTCTCTGGTACGTTCCATGGGCACAAGTATGGGTGCAGATTCTGAGGTTCTTGTCACCGCTACACGTTTTAACTCCTCTAGTGGCTTCTCAACAGCTTCTCACACTGCCTTCACATACCGCCTTCACATCAGCTTCACACTGGCTTCACTCCAGCTTCTCACTTCGGCTTCACACTGGCTTCTCACCAGCTTCTCACACTGGCTTCACATACCGCCTTCACATCAGCTTCACAAAGGCTTCTTACACCGCCTTCTCACACTGGCTTCTCACACCGGCTTCACACACTGGCTTCACACACTGGCTTCATACACTGGCTTCACACACTGGCTTCACACACCTCCTTCATACACTGGCTTCACATCAGCTGCACACACTGGCTTCACACACTGGCTTCACACACTGGCTTCACACACTGGCTTCACACACTGGCTTCATATACTGGCTGCCTACATCGGCTTCATACCTGTTGAGAACAAATGAAACCCTCCCCCTTGTTAATAACAATAGTGCTAATCTGCAGTTTTCAGAGAACATACACAGAACTCAGGGGCCCAGACAGGTGACTCAGAATCCTGAGGGAAAACACAAACAGAGGCCCGAGCACTATTCAAAACCAGGTCTGGTCCCCGCCACAATGCAAGGTCCTTCTATTGCACCATTCCTTGCTGGACTGAGCATGCCCTCCAGTGTCTAGCAGCTGTAGAGCAGCCTTCAGAATTTACAGTTAAAAAAAATTAGAATATATAAAATTAAGGATAGATGCACATGAGGGGAGATATGCTCCCCCTTTTTTGTTTTAGACAAATACATCTTTATGGTGCGGTGAGCACATTCAATGATTGCTTGTCCTTGAGGATTATAAGGAATTCCAGTCTTATAAATTATAGCATAATATGAACAAAATTGTTTAAACCTTTTACTGGAATAGGCAGGACCATATTTTTTTTTTTAATCTTTTTGGGAGCATTGATATATGCAAAAGCTTGTAAGCAGTGATTTTTGACATCTTTTAATATTTTCTACTATGTGCATATATATATATATATATATATATATATATAATTCTTGAATGAGTATCAATTAAAACATACACAAATTATAAATTCCCAAAAGAAGGGACATGTGTGAGATCCATTTGCCAAATATCATTGGGATTCAGTCCCCTAGGAATGACTCCTAAATTAGGGGCAGAAATGAACTCTGCACATATGGGACATGTTTCTAGAACTTGTCCTTTTATAATTTTACAATGAAATCTTAAGGATCCTGCATTCAAATGAAATTTAGTATGCACCTGCATAGCCTTATCCACATTAGATTCTTTTATAGCCAATGCATAAGGGCAAGTGTATACATGTGCAAGACGATTCCCTCTCCATAGTGATCTTGGAAGGGCAGTATGGGCTCTAATGTGCCCTACAAATATGGAAAACTTCTTTGGCAAATCATGGGATCAGAATTACTCTTAAGAACACAATTGTCCAGAGGCTATACACATTTAGTTGCTTCTCAAATTAAAGTGATTACAACTAGACAGCCTGAAAAGGTGTTAATATTTAAATACATATTTTAATTCTCTAAAACCAGAAATATAATAAATATTTATATGTCATAATGGGTTAGGTACAAGTCCTTGAGGGTTAACAACATCATGTAGTATAAGAAACTGAGGACATTCAGAACAAATCTTTACAATTTGACATGCACATTCTCTAGAAATTTCAAATTTTTGTCTCAGGCCATTACTATTTTGGTAGCTGAAGAGTAAAAGGTTGTCAAAGGACACTGATTCCTTGCCCTAGGGATTTCCTCTGCCGCTCCCAGGAAATCACACTTTCTTGAGATTTGAGTTCCCAAAATACCACAGAAGGTCCGGATGAACTCTGTGGAATGTTCCAACGCCCTAGGTGTGCCTGGGGGTGTACTGATAAAAAAAAAATGTATGATTCTTCCCCTTATGAATTTCCTCATTCCCCCTGTCCCCCCCTCCTTTGTGATTTTTGCCTTTATAAGCCTGTTACACGTTCAGGCCGGGGTCGAACTCCTCTACCCCTGTGTGGTGTATGAGTCTCGACCCCATCATGCTGGCCTGAGATCTCACTCTTTCACTTTCAATAAACTTTCTCATGTGATTGCAGTGAGTCTGGTCTCGGTGCCTCGCTGTGTGCGTGCCTCTCCTGAGATTTGAGTGAGGGTCTCCCTTCAGAGGTCTTTCATTTGGGGGCTCGTCCGAGATTTGCGCGACCATCCAGGGGCCCTAGACCTACTTGAAGGTAAGGATTTTCTTTCCTTTCTTTTCTTGTTGTCCTGTTGTGACTCTGTGTTTGTGGATTGTCCAGATTGTGATTCTGTGTTTGTGATTTGTTCAGAGGTCTGGTGCGATAGCAGTTCGGTATTCGCAAACGCTCTAACCAAGTCGGCTCTTCCAAGGGAGGAGTGGAGTAGACGGGGATAGACGTGTCCTGGGTCCACCGTTTGCTCGCCCTGGGAGACGTCCCAGGAGGACAGGGGGAGGACCAGGGACGCCTGGTGGACCCCCACGGGAAAAGTCGGGAGATCAGTTTTTCTCCTTGACAATCTGTGTCAGAGGGCCAATTCTGGGCCATCTGGCTCTTTTCAGGATTTCGGGTCGAGTCGAGGTTGGCGACTGACTTTGTCTCTCTGTTTTGTAGTATCTGTGAGTGTTTTATGTGTGTGTGTCAGAACTAGAAATGGGCCAGACTGTGACGACCCCACTAACACTGACTTTGAACCATTGGACGGACGTTAAGGCAAGGGCCCATAATCTTTCTGTTGAAGTCAGGAAAGGACCGTGGCAAACTTTCTGCTCCCTGTCCCAAATGGCCGAGTTTTGGCGTAGGATGGCCTTCGGAGGGAACTTTTAATCTATCTCTTATTTCCGCTGTTAAGAGAATTGTTTTTCAGGCTTCAGGGGGACACCCTGATCAGGTTCCATACATCATTGTGTGGGAGGACCTGGTCTAAAACCCGACATCCTGTGTGAGACCCTGGACAGCGGGGGCAGAATCGGCAATGGTGGCCGAGGCCTCGAACAAGCTGGCACCTGCGCCATCGGCCCCCACGAAGATCTATCATGAAATTGATGATGGTTTTCTTCTCCTCGACAACCCTCCACCCCCATACCCTCAACTGGCTTCTCATGCAAGTCCCCCACATGCGCCGACTCCCACTTACTCCCAGACGGCCTCTGAAACAGAACCAGCGGCCGGGACCCAAAGCCCCCGGGTTCGAAGCCCAGGGGGAAATGGCGCGGGGCTTGGCTCTGCTATTGTCGTACCATTACAGGCTTATGGACCCGCCCCAGCTCAGGGAGAAGTAGTCCTGCTACAGTATTGGCCGTTTTCATCAGCCGATATGTATAACTGGAAAACTAACCACCCCTCTTTTTCAGAGGACCCCTCGGGCCTGACGGGACTCCTTGAGTCACTGATGTTTTCATATCAGCCCACTTGGGACAACTTCCAGCAGCTTTTGCAGGTCCTCTTTACTCCGGAAGAGAGGGAGAGGATCCTCCTGGAAGCTAGAAAAAATGTTCCAGGACCAGATGGGACCCCCACCAATCTTCCTAATCTTATAGATGCAGCTTTTCCCTTGATCTGCCCTGACTAGGATTACAACTCTGCAGAAGGTAAGGAGCGTCTCAAGGTCTACCGCCGGGCTCTAGTGGCAGGTCTCAAGGGAGCCACAAGGTGAACCACAAATTTGGCTAAGGTAAGAGAGGTTCTTCAGGGACCTGTTGAGCCGCCGTCTGTGTTTCTTGACAGGGGTTATACCTTGACCCAACCTCTGAGGTTCAGCAGGCAGAGGTGGCTATGGCCTTTATACAGCAGTCAGCATCAGATATTAAGAAAAAGTTACAATGGCTAGAGGGGTTCCAAAACTATACCTTGCAGTATTTGGTGAAGGAATCAGAGAAAGTGTTTCATAAGGAGGAGACTGAGGAAGAGAAACGAGAAAGAGAGAAGCAGAAGGCAGAGGAAAGAGAGGACCGGAGGGTAGTAGACAAAAAAGAAATTTGTAGGATTTTGGCCACAGTAGTGAAGGGCCAGGGAGTTAGGAATCAAGTCTGGCACTATGAGGGAGCCTCTTGGCAAAGGTCAATGTGCTTACTATAAAGAAGAAGGCCACTGAGACAAAAAATTGCCCCAACAAGAAAAAAAGGGGACACCAGCAACAGAAGCCCCGGACATGTGGCTCCAAAGTTTTATATATTTATGGACTACCCGAAGATCTGTGGATCTCGGAGTGGGCCGGGTATTCCACTTATTCATTGTAATTCGAGACTGTCACTGCACCCTGTTGGGGAGAGACCTCCTGACTAAGATGGGGCACAGATTCACTTCCACTCTGATGGAACACAGGTTAGAGGTCCAGAAGGGGAGCCTGTGCAGGTTCTAACCATTCAGCTGGAGGACAAGTACCAACTCTAAACAGCCTGCCTCAGATCAGACGGACTGGTGGCTGCAGGCATATCCACAGGCCTGGGCGGAGACTGCAGGAATGAGAGAGGCTAAGAACCAGCCCCTGCCCATATGGAGCTGAAAGTCCAGGCTAGTGGTGCGTTAGTACCCCATATCAAAGGAGGCATGAGACGGGATCAAGACACTCATCATTCGGTTACTCCAACAACTTCGTATGTGTCCATCATCCTGAGGTATAACTCCCCTACAGGTACGGAAACATGGAACCAACGACTGCTGGACAGCTCAAGATCTCTGGGAGGTAAACCAATTGGTGGCAGAACTCCACCTCACAGTACTTAACCCCTATAACCTGTTGAGCTCATTGCCCTATCCAGGACCTGGTGTACAGCACTGGACTTGAACAAAATGCATCAATGGACTCATCTAGAGGTAGACAAACTTGTAAAGACTGTCTTGAGGTCAAATTCTTTTGTGCCAGATTTGACTAGATAACTGTGTGTCATGTTAGAAAGCAAATGTATGTAGAAGGCTGGGAGGAGAGAAGATAGACCTGAGGTTTACTGAGAAGTGGATTTTACAGAACTGAGCCAAGAAGATATAGATATATAAGTATCTATTAGTCTTTATAGATACATTTTATGGGTGGGTAAAAGCCTCCCCACAAAGAGAGAAATGGCAGCAGCGGTCATAGCTATGAAGATTCCATAAAAGATCTTCCCTAGGTTTGGCACCCCTAAGGTAATTGGATCAGACAATGGGCCATCTGTGTTGCCCAGGTAAGTTAGATATTAGCTTGTTTACTGGGGACTAATTGGAAATAACATTGTGCTTACAGACCCCAGAGCTCAGGACAGGTAGAAAGAATGAATAGAACTCTAAAAGAGACCCTTACTAAATTAGCTATTGAGACCGGCGGTAAAGACTGGGTGACCCTCCTCCCCTTTGCGCTTCTTAGAGTCCGAAACACGCCGGAGCGTTTCGGCCTTACCCCTTATGAACTCCTACATGGGGGACCGCCCCCCTTAACGGAGTCATGCGGGATATTGGAACCTGGCACTAACTCCCCCTCCTCCTCTGCTCTATTTGCCCACTTAAAGGCCTTAGAAGTTATTAAAACACAGATCTGGCATCGAATCAAAGAAGCCTACACTCCAGGAACCACCGTGGTGCCCCACGGGTTCCAGGTCAGAGACTCAGTCCTGGTCAGACGACATCGCGCTGGCATGCTTGAGCCCCGGTGGAAGGGACACTACCTAGTGCTGTTGACTACCCCCTCGGCAGTCAAGGTCAACGAGATTGCTGCTTGGGTACAGTGGCAGCTGGTGACAATTCTCTTAAGCTGCACCTTCGTCGTAGCCCCAACCTTGGGTAATAACCCCCATGCCCCTCAAAAATTAACCTGGGAAGTGCTTAATGAAGCGGGCGACATCGTGTGGTCAACTACACCTTGGACTTGGTGGCCTGATCTTGCACTTGATGTCTGTAAGTTAGCAGCCGGCTCTATGGCCTAGGATCTTTCCAGTTATACCAATTTAGAAAAGCCACCCCCAGAAGAACAGTGTGTCCCTCATGGCATAGGGAGCACATTGGGGTGTTCAGGACAGTTTTACCGAGCCAACCTTCAGGCAGCAGACTTCTATGTCTGCCCCGGACAGGGACACACCAGGGAAATGAAGAGAGAGGCCTCAGACTATTTTTGTAGTAAATGGGGATGTGAGACCATGGGAAAAGCCTACTGTAACCCTTCCACCGCTTGGGTTCTAATTATAGTTAAAAAGGGTCGTAGGCCAGGGGAGCCAGAGAAAGGGGAAAGAGATCCATCCAAATACCTGGCTTGTAGGACTGGGTGTGCCTCTGAAAGCTCCAGTAGCCCTCAGGGACTGTGCAAAGACAGTTATTGTAACCCTCTAAATATCAGCTTTACCCCATATGGAAAACAAGATCGTCAGTGGGTAAGAGGAAACCGTTGGGGATGGAGAGTCTATACTGGCAGAAGGGACCCTAGATTCATTTTTTGTTATTAAGATAAAGATAGAGAGTCCACCCACATGACCCGTAGGCCCCAATTCGGTGCTTGATAACCCTGCACCCAGGCCTGAGAGTCCTCCTTGTCTCACTCTGTCACCAAAGGAGGACTCGTATCCCCTTTTGACCACACCCTCTTATCTCCCTATGAGAACTGAGGACCGCCTGTTCAATCTGCTTGATAGTGCATTTGTTGTTTTAAATTGCCGCTACTTTGACCTTAGCTGTCTTGTTAGGACTTAGAGTGGCAGCAGGAATTGGAACAGGGGCAGCTGCCCTCATCCAACAACCTTACTACTATAATAAACTCAGAGCATCTATGGACGCGGACCTGGGAGCATTAGAACAGTCCATAACCAAACTAGAAGAGTCATTGACTTCATTATCAGAGGTAGTGCTACAGAACAGAAGGGGATTAGATCTGCTTTTTCTAAAGGAAGGAGGGCTCTGTGCTGCCCTAAAAGAAGAATGTTGCTTTTACATAGATCATTCTGGTGTCATAAGAGATTCTATGGCAAAGCTTAGAGAAAGACTAGAAAACAGAAAAAAAGAAAGGGAAACATACCAAGGATGGTATGAAAATTGGTTTAACCAGTCACTCTGGTTCTCTAAGCTAGTCTCTGCTTTGGTCAGGCCTTTACTCATTTTAATGCTAATCCTAACCTTTGGGCCATGCATCCTCAATAGACTGGTGACTTTTATAAAAGAAAGGGTGAGTGCTGTACAGGTAATGGTCCTAAGACAACAATACCAGATATTACAAGAAGCTGAGGGATCGCTCTAAGATTAGAGCTTTTTACAAAAAGAAAAACAGGGGAATGAAGAGTAAAAGGTTGTCAAAGGACACTGATTCCTTGCCCTAGGGATTTCCTCTGCCGCTCTCAGGAAATCCCACTTTCTTGAGATTTGAATTCCCAAAATACTACAGAAGGTCCGGATGACCTCTGTGGAATGTTCCAACGCCCTAGGTGTGCCTAGGGGTGTACTGATTAATAAAATGTATGATTCTTCCCCTTATGAATTTCCTCATTCCTCCTGTCTTCCCCCTCCTTTGTGATTTTTTGCCTTTATAAGCCTGTTACAAGTTCAGGCCAGGGTCGAACTCCTCTATCCCTGCATGGTGTATGAGTCTCGAACCCAGCATCTGGCCTGAGATCTCACTCTTTCACTTTCAATAAACTTCCTCATGCGATTGCAGCAATTCTGGTCTCAGTGTCTCACTGGGTGTGCGCCTCTCCTGAGATTTGAGTGACGGTCGCCCTTCGGAGGTCTTTCAAACTATAAATGTGATTATAATCTGCCTGGTATACAAATCTGCTGTGGCATTCATTTCCTTTTCTATGTGATCCAGGCAATCCAGTATCTATTAAATACCCTATGAAATATGGGATAATACGCTCTCTTAAATTAAGTTGTATTTGCATAAACAATTGCAAGACTCAAGAATTATCAATATCTAAAAACAGAACAAATTTAAGCAATTATAAACTATTAATTAATTATATATTGGTGCAGGCCTTTAGCTATAAATATATATATATATATATATATATATATATATATATATATATATATATATATATATGCTATCTGTATATAAATTCAGAGTTTAACTGATTTATTTTTAACATCTAAAAACAGTGGCTACCAGTATATAAATTTTATAATCTATGCTGCAGCAGGCAAATTCAAGATAATGAACTTGTGTGATTTAATTGTATATACTGCTTTTCCATAGATGAACCATCTATAAATACAGCAATTGCATTATCAATGGGCTGCATGCATAAATTTACAGGAAATAAAAAAGCATGCATAGAGGAAGGAACCTTAATAACTTGTCTTTCAGATAATGATTTATCAATTTTGAATTTTGCCTGAAAAAGCCAAACATCAGTATCTAGCCATAACCAATTTAATTGCTGCTCAGAATAAGGAAAAAATATTTCATCAGGTTAAAACATTCTCCTTAAAAAAAAAAAAAAAAAAAAAAAAAACCTATCATACAATTCTGCATAAACATAGCAAAGAATGTTAAAACTGTATTTAAAAAGGAAATAAGATGAATTCACATTAATGGTTCCTTTTGCCAAAAGAACAAATACATATAGCCAACAATTGATCAAATATAATATCTGCTGTTAACTAATTGTTTCCTCTATATTCACTGCAGAGCCTCTCAGTTCACTGCAGAGGATTTGCATCTCTTAAGAACAGCAGAAAGAGGTTTGAGACATTCTATGGTGAGCTTAAGGCGAGGTTTTTGCCAGCTAACATCTGATGATTTTTGAAAATCACATTAAACAAGTAAATTAACTTTAGGAATCTCCTATGCCACAGTCTGACTAGGGAGTGGTTAGCTAACAAAGCATTTACAACAGTAAACACTGAGGATTTTAAGTTTCAGCTTCCTGCCATCTAGGCAGCAGCAAAATAACAACAGACCATCAGCCATTCCCTGAGGCAAAGATATTCAGTGATGCCCATTGTTTCAAGGGCTCTTTAAAACCTCAGACAAGCCAAAAGCAACCCCTTTTCAATCACGAGGATGCAACAGAATGGTATAAAAACAATCTTTTAAATCTATGGATAATTTTTGAAGCTGTAAACCAGGCCATAACCATAACTCTCTCCTAAGTTTCCTACTTTCATGCCACAAAGTGGCTGCAAGTTCATATATATTTATGCATCTTTTAATACCTCATTACTTTAAGTTGTATCCTTTAAGTCTGTTTTCTAGAAGAAGAATTATTCAAATATTGTCCCAAGTTTGGGGTATCCACAGAAATCCCTTTCCTTATATATAGAAAACATGTGGCTCATGCCACTTGTTGCACTTTAGGATGACTCTGTCCAAGTTACTAGTTTTAAACAAACTTTTGTTGCCAAAGTTACAAAATTTTAAACATACCCAATGCTTATAAGCCAATAATCTAAGACCAAGACATTCAGAGCACATTTATTCCAATTAAAACTAGTTAAGCAAACATGAACTGACCACACATCTTATATATTTAAACCATATAAAATTCTCATTTTCTCTATCAGTAAATTCAAGAAATGAGCACCTTGTCACTTGCAGAGCTCAATAAACACAGTCAGAGATTTTTCTAGAAAAAACAATCATCTGCTTTAAGCTGAGACACAGCCAGCACCCTTTACCAGTGGCCTGGGAAGACATCTAACTCCCATTGGGTCTCCAGTTGAGCTGACTTAAGGGGTAGAGTCTGAAGCCTCCTTCCTTTTTTTTCTTTTTCTTTTTCTTCTTTTTTACCTTCTATTGTTTCCCTTTTAGACACAAGTTAAGAATAAGTCAAGAGGTAAGCAACCATTTTATTTTTGAACGTGAAGCACCAGCAACATTCAGACACAGAAACATGGACACAAATTGACACACATGGACATCTTGGCACCAAGGGACAACAATACAGAGAGACAAGAACTAGATTTGTCAACAAGACCCTGATATCCTTCCTTAGGAACCCAGAACCAGAACTGGACATTTCTCCAGTGGGATCCGAAGAGTCAGGAATTCTCCTGTTCCCCTGTTCCTGCTGGAAGAACTCTGAAACAGTTTACAATAATTTTCCTCCTCTCCTCCCATACTGTCCAAGACAAAAGAAATGCATGCTTTTCCGAGATCTATTTTCTCTCTCTTCCAAATAAACTACCTCTAATCTGTTTACAAAGACTTAGAAACACTAATGGGAAATATCCTTTTTCTATTAGCTCTTTAAGTTTCTTGCTTAAGCACAAACACCACACCTACCAGCAGTGGATTTGATTTCTAAGAATGTGGCCATGGAGAGAGGAGCAGTCAATTCTTCTTTCCTTAATCCTTGTCACAAGTCTATTCTTACTAACTATCAATAAGATTTACTTAGGCTGCCCAAGTGAATTCTACTGCAGTCTTCTACCTTGATTCTAGTTCCCCTACTGTTTAAGCAAATTCAGTAACTGATCTAACAACCATAAAATAGAACTAGTTGTTTCCATCTCCAATCCACCCCACTATCCTTACTTATTTTGCTGGCTAATTCCATGGGGCAAACCCTACGGGTCGTTTCTTCCTTCCCATATCTTGGTGGAATCTCCATTTTTGGGTGGAATTGTGGACCTCCATTTGTGGTTCCTGTACCAATAACAGCTACTTCAAACCAGGCTAAGGCCTAAGGGTTTGAAAGAAACACACAAGTTTATTATTCGTGTTACCAGAAAGTTTACTTCATATTGAACTGCCCACATAGACAGTGGTCCCAGTATTATACCCTCAGGTAATTACAGGGGAGGTATGTAAATTCCCTAGCTGCTGGGTGTAAGAGTCACCCCCTGGGGTGGAAGTCTGTAATTATCTTTTAGCAACTGGGAACAGGAAGGCCAAGTGTGGAGTATGACTGGATGAAATTGCATAACAAAGGGGGGCGTGTATCTCTCCCAAGGTCAAGGCATGCAAGCAGGCAGTGAAGCTAACCTCAAGCAGATGCTGAGAGTTGGGATGATTATTCCAATATTTATACAAACAATGAACTTTTGAAATATCCAATAGACATTTCTCAGACTATGCTAGAGTGGATTGTTTTATTTGTTCAATCTCTGAAAACAGTATTAGTGAAATGGAACATTTTATATTCTCCAACAAAGCAGAATGGTTAGCACAGCACTACCTGACATGGTTCTGAGTGAAGAAGGCTACAACTGGTATAATGTTGTTTACCTTGTGGCCCATACCTACTATGAACTCATTCTTCAACATTTCTCAGGAAATGGTAAAAAAGAAGAAGGTGTAAAAGAAAGAGAAGCAGGAAGAGGAAAAGAGGAGGAGGAGGAGAAGGTGAAGAATTTAAAAAGAGAATATTCCAAAACTGTAAGCAGGTAAAAAATACTGTTCATTATGTTTAGATTTATAAATGTCATATTTCAAATGATTCCTGAGAAACTCATAATCATTTGTTAGAGATTATTCTCTGTGTGGAAAGATTTCTACATTACAAAAAAAAAAAAATAAACAAAAAAAAAAAAAAAAAAACAAAAAAAAAACAGAAGAACATAAGCAACAGACCCCATGTAATTTGGTATCAGAACACAGTTCTCCCATCACAGGAAGCCTAACACAAATGAAAATCAAAATTATAACCAAGAAAAAAAAATCTCACTTTATTCTGATAATACAGTCCTTTAAAGAGGATATAAAAAAAAAACTCCATTTAAAATCACAAGAAAACACAAGCAAACTGGTAGTAGCCTTTAAAGAGAAATCAAATCCCTTAAAGAAATACAGGTATATTCATTAAAGTACTTAAAGGAATTGAATAAAACTTTCTAAGATCTATATAGCGAAATAGATACAAAGAAATCACAAGTTGGGGGAAACTTGTAGATTACCCACTAAAGTGATCAGGAGGTACAGATGCTATCATCACATGATACAGAAGAGCAAAAAAGACTCTCAGGTGTAAGACATAACACAGAAGTTACTGACAAGTCAATCAAAGAAAATATAATGTTTGAAAAGCTCCTAAACCAAAACATCCAGTAAATTCAGGACACAATGAAAAAATCAATGCTAAGAATAATAGACCTAGAAGAGGGTGAAGGTTACCAGTTCAAAAGGTCAGAAAACATCTTAAACATATCATAGTAGAAAACTTCCTTAGCTCTATAGAAAGAAAGGACCATAGATGTGCATGATGCCCACAAAACACCAATAAATTGGATTAGAGTAGAAAATCATCCAATCACATATTAATCAAAAGAGAAGATGCATAGAAGAACAAAGGAATATTAAAAGGTTCATAAAAAATGGTCAAGTCATATACAAAGGCTGATCTGTGAGAATTACATCAGACTGCTCACCAGAGATGACAGAAATCAGGAAGAACCAAAAGTTCTCAATCAAAGAATATCAAATGACTAGAAACATCTAAGGAAGTGCTCAACATCCTTAGCCATCAGGGAAATGCAGATCAAAACAACCCTGAGATTCCACCTCACACTAGTCAGAATGGCCAATGTCCAAAACTCAGATGACAACAGATGCTGGCAAGGATGTGGAGAAAGAGGAACACTTCTCCACTGTTGGTGAGGTTGTAAACTGATACAACCACTCTTGATATCAGTCTGGCGATTCCTCAGAAAATTGTACATAGTACTACCTGAAGACCCAGTTATTCCACTTCTGGGCATTTACCCTAGAGACCCAAAGACACTCCAACATAGTACAAACATACATGCACCACAATGATCATTTCAGCTCTATTTATAATAACCAGAGGCTGGAAAGAACCCAGATGTCCTTCAGTAGATGAATGGATACAAGAATTGTGGTACATTTACACAATGGAGAACTACTCAGCTATCAGACACAATGGCTTAACAAAATTCTTAAGAAAATGGATACATCTAGAGAATATTATCCTGAGTGAGATAACTCAGTCACAAAAGAACAGACATAATATGCAGTCACTGATATTGGGATACTAACCACAGAAAGATCTGAACACCCCAGAAACAACTAACAGACTGTATGAAGTTTAAGGAAAAAAAGAATATATTTTAATTAATTCGCTCTGTATCACATCCCCCTGTTCTTTCTACAGAACCTTTCACTTTCTAACCTATCCCCTCAAATTAGTAGCCCTTTTTCCTATATTATTATTACATATATACATATGTTTATGTATACATACCCACAAGTACTTAATTACAACCTTAAAATGTATTTGTATATTTTTATGCAAAAATGCTGAAAATTTGTACATTCATCATTTTTTAAAATAAAGTTTTTCAATAAAAAAGAACATCAAATAAGAAAATCTCTCACACACAAAATACTAATTTGAAAAACAAAAATAAGTGAAACTAAAAACCATTGGGTTTTAATATCTCTCAATATCAATGGACTAAATTCACAATAAAAGACACAGCCTAACCAACTGGAAACAAAAAGAATCCTGCCTTTTGCTGCATCGAAGAAACACACCCTGTTGATAAAGAAAGACAAGACTCCAGAGTAAAGTGTTGTAAAATACTTTTCCATCTAAATGATCCCAAAAACCAATTTGGAGAAGCCAAAACTTGTCAATTAACAGGGAATGATTTAGGTATATCGGGGAACCTTGATTCTGAATGCAGATCTCTGAGACCTGAACACATTAAAATAAAGAAAGGGACATTGAAGGAAAGAAACACTGCAGATCTCTCAGTACAGTCTAGAGAATGGTGGTCGTGTCTCCTGCTTGCTTTGTGCCTGCTGTACCCAATACAGGAACAGGTTCATCCCTATATATTTGTTTAGATTGCTTCCTCACTGTTTCCCAGGTTCAGATATCAACAGATAGATATCAATTCTCTATTTCTTTTCACATTACCCGGTCATACATTTCTTTATAAAGGCAAGTCATCTCACTATTTGAAAGACTGAGGGGACTTCTGAGTTCGAAAAAAGCTCCTGCATTTACATGATTTTTTCCCACTCTTATACCTTAGAGATTAGGTGGTATTTAACCATGGATTCAGAACACCCATGTCAAGAAGGAAGAAGTCTCCTGAATATATGCATCCACTATCATTGAAGTTTCACAAGATTTGTGGCCTTTCCATTCCTTACCCATCCTATTGTGTCCTATGTATCTTAAATACAGTATCATATTCCAAACTCCCAACACCCTCAGGAGTGGACCTGAGAACTCAGGATGGTAGAGAATGGAGAAGTGATAGCTAATTGGAATATAGAGCTACATTCCAATAGCCCTGATGACATTTGCTCACAAATATTTACTTAATTACTTGTATTGGAGAAATGGAGACTATGAGATTTTATATTTTGAAAAAGGAATTAACTTTTCAACTGATATGTACCTTTTACCTGGAGAACTATGGTGTCAAGTCCTTGGAAGTTTTCATTGCAAAGAATGGGATTCTGAAAGAGATATTTCATAAAAACTCATTTCTGTATACATTGAAAGAATGTCCACCATCAAGGCATGCACAATAAGAAAATGTAACCAAACTTGCATAAAATTAAACGTGGAGGAAAATAATTTTGGCCTCTGGAAAATCCTGTGTCTGTGGACTGTCTGTCTGAATATACCCAAAGAGTACATTTATTATGGAGTAGAATCTTGCCCATTCAAATAGCATAGACCTTTATGTCTGATTGAAGATGATGCACCCATGCCATGACCATGAAAAAAACACTTTCCATCCAATTAATTAGATATGAAATTAAGCACAAAGTAATGTCTATCTTATGAAGGAAAAGGTACTGAGGTTCCAAAGGGGATCTCAAGTAATTACACCTCAGAAACTAGTCAATTTGGCTCAAGCTGGTTAGCATATAGATCATGGCAGTTCCCAGTGACTTCATCAGCCATCAATTCCCTGGACATTCTTTTGTATCCAGGAGAGCCCTAGAATCTTCTGTGATGTCAGCTGTGTTGTGATGATAGAAACTGCCTGTGGGGTATTCCTTCAGAGCCTATCGGGTTCACAAGTAGGCATGATGTCCATGCTGCTCAGGCTAATTCGGAGGGAGAATAGAGGACAAGCAGAGATTACACTGAGGCAGAAAGAGGCAAACCTTCTGTCATGTTCAAAAACAGGTAAAAAGAAGTGGTCTTGGGGAAAGCACTGTGAGTTCATGGCAGGGGTTGGGGAACTTACTGGAGGAGTGGGCCTGAGCTAGTCTTTCCAGGAGTAGGGCTTATGATCTGGAGCCTTGACATTCCTAAATGGCAGACCATGAGTCAAGAATTTCTGATTAATTTTTCAAAAAGCCAGGAATTGACAGGCCAGAAGTTGCTTTGCTGAGAGACCCAAATTATCTGCTGAGTAGCATAGGATTTCAGGAAATAGCTCTGTGAGAGGAACAATGTGTTGTTCTCAGGAATACAGTGTTGAAAAGTACTCTGATCTCAACAGATTTCTGTAGATAACTTGAGTAAGAGAGGGAAATATTCCTCTGGAAATGTATCAAGGTGTCAGACACTTTATCCTTAAACATAAATGATGTGGCATGCAACACAGTCTGGGGTAAGGGTAGTAGTTTGGGGAGTCTCATCATGTACTTTAAGAAGCCTGCACATGTGTTGGCTTGTGTCAGATGCCAGGTGTTGGTATTTATTGACAATATTTTTAGTGGTGAGCACTATGAACTCCAGAACTGACCTGTATCTATCAGATAGGAGGAGACAATGCCCTCCAATTCTTCTGGCCTTGGTCAGCTTATGAGTTTCAAGGCCAGGGAGACTGCACTAGGGAGTGAGGCATGTGTTTAGTGATAGTGGTTGGAAACAGGGACATGTTGAGGAGCCCAGCTTGAAGATAGCTTTCCTGTTCTTTCTGTTATTCACTGTGTCTCTAGTGTTTCCTCTTCCTAGGGCCACTGTTTGGGACTAAGCATGGTTGCTCTTGTCTCTGTCCTTTTATCTCTACAAGTTTACTTGTGTTTATATATCTACAGGGTCTGTTGGGAAGGCATTAACCAAACCTGCAACCACCAGCAACACCAAAAATAAGAAGATGATGAAGAGGTTGGAAAAGCTGAAAATTTATCTGCAGAAGATCACAAATGAGAGAGACAAACTTCGGGGAATCCTGGATAATTACACTGACAAAGATTTGAACAACAGGTAGTCATTATGCTTGGTATTTTGAAAACTATCTTGGGCCCTCTCTGTTAACCCCAGATTTCCTCATATCACAGAAGTCTTCAACTCCAGGCTGTCCTCATGCCCAAACTCATTTTCTTTTCTTTTCTTTTTTTTTTCCTAACTGGATTTCAAACACAGAATTGAAGGTATATAGGAGTGAGATGGAGTAACAGGGCATTTTGATTCCTCCAAAAGTAAATCAGAACCCATGGAATGAATCCCAGTCTGGGGATATTGGTAGTATTGTGTGAACTCCCACTATTCATTTTAAAAATCTAGACAATTCTTGGTGTGTGGGAGAGGCTAGATGTTGCTCTTTATGGTCAAATTCTTTCTATCTGATCTAAAATTGCATTGGATCTAATTGGTCCTTTCAACAGCTGGAGGGGCCTGGTCTCATTTGCTCTCTCTTACTGTGTGACTCGATTGGCTGCATGTTAGCACTGCTTTCCTCAAATTTTGTTTATTATACTCTGAGATCAAGACAAATCATTGTATTTCTTTAGGATTCTGATTGTGTTTGGGTGTGCCTTCGTGTGTGTGTGTGTGTGAGTGTGTGAGTGTTTGTTTGTGTGTGTGTGTGTGTTCCACATAAGACCTCAAGAGTCTATAGAGAGTTGTGGCCGTGTAGATTTGTTGACTCAGTTTTCACTAAATCACAATTGTGAGGCCAAGAAGCCTCACCTTGAGCAGCATGTGACCTGTGTGTCCAACTTGGATGAACCTTAGAATATCCTGCTGTAAGTTACAGGCTTTTCCCCTGTAAATACTAATTATGTCATTTGGGAAATTGACATAATCAGTAGAAACAATGATTATCAATCCTTGTCTAAAAATGGAGAAGAGTCATCACAGATTTAAGTTGGACCAAGGCATGGGGCACAGGCATTTAGAAAGTTCATGGAGAGCTAAGCTATTCCTTCAAACACCCTCAGGAAGCTAAAGGAGATTAATCCCTCCTTTTGCTTCCCTGTTTCTACTGGCCTGAGGCTAATAATAATAAATTTAATAAGATCCTAGAGGATGCAGTACCAAAGAACAAGTATATACAATATATGGGCAGGGGTAGTTAATCTAGTTAGAATCATGTGATCCTTGAATCTTTAGTCAAAAGAGTTATTTGATTTCTGCCATGCCCTACACCAGAATCAACTTTGAGTCTCATATGCAGAAGACACAGCATCATGAGTTGATGTCTGACCTTGAGGAAATGCCACAGAAGATCAGTGAGGCCTTGTACAAGTTCCAGGATCTGATTCAAGAAAATCAGTATTATTGGTGAGTGACTAATAGAGACTTGATTCCAGCACTATGCACAGAATATGTCTGCCCATCCTTGTCTTTGAAGCAATGTGAGGGTTCAGGTTCTGTACTGTTTACCTCTTAATGGAAAGTGGAAGGCTCTAGGATTGTTACCTCTTGGACTTATTTTGACCAAATGTAAAGAGTATGTAAGTACCGCCGATCATTTTCAATCCAAAATAAGGATCCTCTAGATAAAAAAGGTTTGCATCATGATGGAAATATCAATCAACCTTGAGCTTCCAGGGCCCTTAAAGTAGATTTGCAAAACTGAATTTCATAAGATATACAGAATTTATGTGTACTTATTGGGTCTCCTCTTGACTTACACAGACAGTTTGCTCTCTACCTACAAGTAGTTGTATAATTCCAATGACATATAAGCATACATGGGAGCCATGTCTTCTTGAATTTCATTGGTACTTTGTGTCTTCTGGAATGGGTCTGTTCTCTGGATTTGACCTTTTCCTATGTGATGATTCATGAGTGATCTAAACTGTAGTCTGGGTCTGTCTGGGGATAAGAACCCATGAAGTGTGCATGGTATTTGGAGGAGAATGAGGAAGATAAATTCTAGTTTGGAGTCACCAATTTTCTTTGTGGTTCAGCATCTGGAACTGCTATCTCCAGAGAGAGTCAATTCATATGCAGAAGAAAGCAAAGCTATTGTGGGAGGAAAACGAAATGCTTGAAGCAAAGCAGAAGGTAACTGAAATGCCATATAGCAGGAGAAAGAAGCTCTGTGGTAAGGCCAGCATAAACATTTATGGACTATTGCCAAACAGCAGTAGGTAAAACTAATGAAGCATCAGGGTAGATTGTCCTCATCTGTAACCATAACGCCCATAGACATCCCATACCACAAAGCAGATTGTCTCTGATGTGTGTGTCTGTGTGTATGTGTTTGTGCATGTATGTGTTTTAGCTTAGGTCTGGGTTATCATGATCATGGGATATATGTGGTTGGTGATAGTTCTTTGATGTAGATATTTGCAGAGTGGGTACTTGCATATAAAACTCTATGTGTGTGTTCTTTTGTGTGTAAAGACATGAAGATGTGTTCTTCTCTACATATATGTGTATATTATATCCATATATACAGATTCACTTGGAAAACAATTATCTTAAAAAATAACAATGGCCAAGTTTACTGGATAAAGTACTCTGTCAGTTCTCTTTGCATCGGAGCCTCACTAAATACAGCAGCCACCTTTAGGCCCAGCCACCTAGCTCAGTAGGACAAGAGTAGATAATGAATTCTCTAAAGTCTGATATTCAACTGATTTTGTAATAAAAATATGTCAGTATTGAAATCATTTTTTAAAAATCAAACAACTGCGGTACATGCAGGTGCGAAAGATGCTGCTGTGTCAAATGAATGAGCCTGAGAGTCAAAAGTGCTGGCTTAAGTTTTGTGAATATCATATGGTCCTAATGTGCAGTGCCTGGCTACTGGAATACAGCAGGCAGGTTGCATACTCTCAGCATCCTAGTTTTCTCTGCAGTGCCTGTTAACATTTTCTTTCCAACTTCCCCTAAACGTGACTCAGTTATCCTTGGCATTGGAGGTTGTCCTGTACATTATTATTTGAAAGACTGATTTGCTTGTTGTGCATATGCATCCAGTATAAAGCCCAGAATTCTAATGTGAGTAAAGAACAGAAAACCTCAGACAGCCCCTAACCCTCATGATAGTCTAAAACACTCACCCCGTGTTCTGTCTGTAGCACTCTGTAACTGCTGTTAATCAAAATCATTCTCTCCGAGTTAAAATCAGCCTAAAGGAGGATTGGGAACAATGAGCACCCTCAGATATTTTTGATAGTATAAAATGTGCTAGCTCTGTGAGAAGCCATGTACAACTCTTCAGAAATTGAAACAGCAGTCCCCACTGACCCAGCAATTCCAGAACAAGAAGTCAGTATCCTGAAAAAAATTATGGTAATCACGTTTGTACTGGTACTTCTCATAGCAGCTTTGCAGTAGGAACTATCCAGATCTCATGAACACATTCAGGGACCATTTCCAAATGTGATCATTCATGCAACCACTTGGCCTTGAACCAGCCAGCCTTATTTTACTCAAAATATCTTTCAAATTGTATCCTTACAGGGAGAATAGTTTTATTTTGCAACCTGGTTATACAGATTTGGTAATTGCCTGGTCTCATATTTTTGGTTCCAAAGTTTGCAGCCTCTAGTAAATGGAGTACTTATTGGAACATGCTGCCCACTGTAGAGCCATTGAGAGACAGTGTACAAGAGGCAGGAACAGGCTTGTTCAATACCATGCAGTGTGTCTTTGCTAGGAGCCAAGTTTGCTGTGCAAAACCTTGGAATCTTGCTAAGCAGGCTTGGCTAACAGGCAAAGTTTGTTTAGTAGGGGAAAACACATTATTGACCTAGCTGTCTATCTGCTATGCCCACTATGTTCTTACTACATTCAAGGGTTGTATCCTGTGCCTTCATACCTTCCTGGGTGAACTTTTATCTTTTCTGGGAATCTAAAAATGTTTCTGCAATGAAGTCTGCTTGCATGTGTGAGCACATGTAATTGCATGTATTGTGGAATGTGTGTCTGGGTGTCAACCTCTCTCCCCCCACTTTTTCTCTCTGCATTTTTCTCTGTGTCTGTTGTGTGTGTGTTGAGAGAGAGAGATTGTGTGTGTATCTATGTGTGTCTGTGTGCACTTGTGTGTGCCTGGATTAGTGGAAATGATGCAGTATCTTTTTGATGTCTATAGGGAGTAGTAGTAGCACAGGATGGCAGGAGCCATGTAGATTTCCTGGACATGTACAATAGTCTATGTTGGGTTACTGGTATTCAACATTACTCTCTACCTCAATCAACTAGAAGCACCTCAGAGTATTGATCTCGTCCAGTTTAAAATCCTTATGTCCATGATATAATGCATGTTGGCCACAGAGTTTCTGGCGATGGTGATGGTGTACTCCTTCCACCCTTCTGAGTTCTGTGTTATGACCTCAGCCTAATGTCACTTATGTCTCCTTAGAAAAAGTCCTAGAATACTCACACACATAGCTGGGGTGTCATCTCTTTCTTCATGAGTATAACTTGAGAGTTTAATGCTAACCATTGGGAAGATATGCATGCAGTACAAAATTGTAGATCATATCATCTCTTCAGTGTGCATAGATTTTCTGTGAGAAGGTTTCTCTGGGTTTCACAGATTTCGTGGTTCACAAGTAGAACAGAGGCAGGTTTCTGCATTCTAGAAACAAGAGAGTTTGCTTAAGTTTTAGCCAGACTCCCTAGAAGGCCTTCAAATGGTTTTCTAGGCTGCTCACACCTATTGTGAAATGAGATTCCGACATTGCTAAACTGTTATTTTTCAATATAATATATATTGACTACTGAAGTAATGTTGCATTTTATTTTAATTCTTGCACAATGTTTAGTTCACAATTCAGTTTCAAAATTAATTTTTTTTAAATCTGAAAATAAAATTCAGGCCCAGGTATTTTGTCCCTTCTCCTTTCAGGATGCTTAGAATGACCTTAGCTGAAAGGTTGTACTAGGGTGTCCTCTGAATAAATCTGGTGTTTGCTGGATAGCTGACCTGGCAGGTCCACCTAACAAGGGTCAACAACCAGCTCCTCCCCTTTCTGGATATTGATCTTGTGCTCAGCAGCTCCTGACACAGAAAAATAACTTGCCTCAGTGAAGGGCATTGCTAACCACTTATTCTGTGACGTTCTGTATGTTCTGGTCTTTTTTAATCTTAAAAGTACCACAACCATAAGCTCCCCTCAGGACAAATCAGAATACAGTATAATGAGAAATTTCTGTCTAGCTAGCCAAAGTAGCTGGGATCAAAAGCAACAACCTGGGAACATTTTATAAAACTTCACAAGAGTCATTAGTGTTTTGGGGTTTTTTGTTTGTTTGTTTGCTTGCTTTTCAATTATGATTTGGACTTGAGAAAATTTCAGAATCTTACCTCAGCACACAAACTTTGAGCTATGGCACTAAGATCATTTAGTATTAGGGTGTGTGTTCAATATCCCCTCACATTCTGAAATTTTTTTTTATATGTGTGGGTGTTTAACTTCCTGGAGGTCTGTGCTCTACATGCATGTAATACCCACATTGTCCAGCAGAGATCAATGGATTCCATCTGAAACTGATGTGATAGAGGATTGTTAACTGCTTTTTAGCCACTATGAGAATAAAAGCCTCAAATGGATAAAAGCCATCTCTCTTGCCCCTGTCCTGGACATTTGTTTTACTTGTGTGGTGTATTAGTTGGACTGGATCACACCCAACCAAAGAGGGAAGTTTCTTGAGACATGAAGGGAAACATACTTGGAATAGGCATGCTAAATGTTTAAATTTCCAGGCATGCATGTAAGGCATTAGTGTGTCAGGATCATGACTATTCATCTCTTATTTTCAGGGTTGAAGGAGATCTCTCATGTGTCATCCTGCATGACAATGTAGATGAATCTGTCAAATGAAATGGAGACTTGAGAACTCTCTTGGGAGCGAAGGTATTAAATAAATTATGTAATAAACAGATCAGGATCAAGAAATCTCTGTACTGGAGAATTGTCAGAAGTCGTAGGTACTGTATAAATAACCATTAAACAGTCATGGGAATCATGTCTTTTCTCAGCTCATGGACTAATCCCACTCTCAAGAGTCTTCCAGATTCTCATGTCCAGGGCAAAGAATTCCAAGAGGGACACATGGTAATTTACTAAAAATAGAGATCATTTGTTAAAAAAAAGCAAAAGGCACTTCTCCAAATGAAACACTGCCAGCAATTTCTTTAAATCAGTGTTCATTGAAGGTACTTCTATATTTGTTTTACAAGTATACTTTGTATATGTCTCCTGCCTCCATGACTTTCTTCCTATGCATTTAGTTTACAATGGGGAGAGAGTAATGGTGGTAGCTTTAGAAATCTTGGATTCTGGCCCAGATTTACCACCAACTGTCTCCATAGTCCTATTCACTAAGGTAAATGTACATAGGAGTATGTTCTAAGGCCTGTTTATCTATCTAAGGAATGGTGAAACCCTATGCAGTTCTAAAAGAATCCTTAGCAAAAGACATTTGAGCAAGAGGATCATTTCCTAGTGAAACCACCCAACTTGCCAAACCCCTTATTTTAGGGCCCGTAAACATTATCTGAACAAAAATGTTACTGAGATAAAAACAACGTCAGTGGACTCTAATCTCAAAGTTGACTACAAGTCCATAAATAAACATAGTAAAAGCAATATAGAGCAAACCAGTAGCCAATATCATACTAAATGGAGAGAAACTTAAAGCAATCCCATTAAAATCAGGGACTAGAAAAGGCTGGCCACTATCCCCTACCTATTCAATATAGACTGGAAGTCTTGGCCAGAGCAATTAGACAACAAAAAGAAATCATAGGGATTCACATTGGAAAGGAAGAAGTCAAAATATCACTATTTGCAAATGATATGAGAGTATACTTAAGTGACCCCAAAAAATTTTATCAGAAAACTTTTACAACTAATAAACATCTTCAGCAAAGTGGCTGGATATAAATTTAACTCAAAAAATTTCCTGCCTTCCTCTACTCAAATGATAAACAGGCTGAGCAAAAAATTAGGGAATCAACACCCTTCACAATACTCACAAAAATGATAAAATATCTGGGGTTCCTCTAAACAAGCAAATGGAGGTTCTGTATGAGAAAAACTTCAAGAATCTGAGGAAGAAAATCTCAGAAGTTGGAAAGATTTCCCATGCTCATGAATTGTAAAAAGCAATCTAGAGATTCAAAGCAATTCCCAGCAAAATTCCAACTCAATTCTTCAGAGAGTTGAAAAAAACCAATTCATCTGGAATAACAAAATATACGAGAATAGTGAAAGCTATTCTCAAAAGTAAAACACCTCTGTGGAAATCACCATCCCTGATTCCAAACTATATTACAAAGAATTTGTGTTAAAAACTGCATGGTACTGCTACAGAGATAGACAGGTATATCAATGGAACAAAACTGAGGACCCAGTAATGGATCCACACACCTAAGGTCACTTGATCATTGAAAATGGAGCTGAAAACATTCCTTGGAAAAAGGACAGACTCTTTAACAAATGGTGTTGTTTCAACTGGCAGTCAGCATGCAGAAGAATGAAAATCAATCTTTCCTATCTCCTTTTACAAAGGTCAATTCCAAGTGGATCGAAGACATCCACATAATACCAGGTATACTTCAACTCTTAGAAGAGAAATTGGGGAAAAACTTAGAATACACAGGCACAGGAGAAAAGTTTCTGAACAGAACAATGGCTTGTGCTCTAAGATCTAGAATGGATAAATGGGACTTAGTGAGATTCCAAAGTTTCTGTAAGGCTAAGGACACTGTCAAGAAAACAAATGACAACCAACAGATTGGGAAAAGATCTTTACAACTCCCATATCTGATAGGGGACTAATATGTAATATATACAAAACACTGAAAAATTTAGACTCCAGAGAATCTAACAATCCTTTTAAAATAAAGGTGCAGATCTAAAAAAGAATTCTGGAGTACAGATCTAAAATATATTTACACTTGTGGAATATTGAATGGCTGAGAAGTACCTAAGGAAATGTTCAACATCCCTAGTCATCAGGAAAATGGAAATCAAAACAACCCAGAGATTCCAACTCAAACAATCAAAATGGCTAAGATCAAAAATTCAGATTACAGCAGATGGTGGCAAGGATGGAGAGCAAAGGCACATTCCTCCATCGTTGGTGAGGCTGTAAGCTGGTACAACCACTCTGGAATTCAATCTGGCAGTTCCTTAAAAAGTTGGACATAGTACTACTTGAAGACCCAGCTATTCCACTTCTGGGCATATTCCCCAAAGATGCTGCAATACACAATAAGGACACATGCTCCACCATGTTGATAGCAGCCTTATTTATAATAGTCAAAACCTGTAAAGAACCCACATGTCCTTCAGTAAATGAATGGATACAGAAATTGTGGTATATTCACACAATGGAGTACTACTCAGCTATTAGAAACAATGACTTTATGAAATTCCTAGGAAAATGGATGCATCTAGAAAATATCATTATGAGTGCGGTATCCCATTCATAAAATAAAAGACATAATATGCAGTCACTGATAATTGGATACTAGCCCCAGAAATCTATGAATACCCAAGAAACAAATCACAGACTATATTAAGTTCAAAAACAAAAAAAAAAAAACAAGCTTATAGCACTTTCTCAGAGTGGGTACACCTAGATTTTAAATCATTAATAACTCAAAAGTTAAGAAGATAGCCTCGTGGCAATTTTTGGTATTTAAAATCATATGTTAAATCTTTAAACACCAAGAAAACTTTTACCATTTCCATGTTATGTTATTTTAAATGTACTTTATGCTCATTATAACTAGTAAGAATTCAATGCATACGATCAAACTTTCAGAAAAAGTACTGAGAAAAATATATAGTTTTATGCCAAAATGCTTTCATATGTATCTCTGTTTTTAAAAAAATAAAGTTGAAAAAAAACTCTTATTAACACACACACACACACAGAAATAAATTATATTGTGGAAACTAGATGTCTGTGGGTAAAAAGGAAAAAAAAAATAAAAAACTACACAACTATCATACTCCATAAACAAGTCAAATCAAAATAGATGAATTGATGACATACCTCACACTTTTAACTGGAGCTCTCAAGAGACACAGGCAGACAGCTCTCTGTAAGTACAAGACAAACCTTCCCTAAATAACATGTTGCAGTTCACCAGAGCTATCGAGTAATAGCCTAAATAAATAAATAACTAAATAAATAAACAAAAACCCCAAAAGTACCCCTCCCGATACAAAAAAAAAAAAAAGGAACATTTCATAATATTTGCCTTAGCAAAAACTTTATGCATTTATCTTACAGTGGAGAAAGAATAATGGAATTCATGTTGGAAATCACAGGTTCCAGCTCAGCTTTACCACCAATGTCTCCAAAGTCCCAAGAGGAATCTTGGGCAGTAAGACTGAGAATAGGCAAATGGGGCTTTGTCACAGCAAAGTGCTTCCCAGTAGCATTAAGAAAAGGTCATAAGATCTGAAACAGTATGGTTGCCAGTAGAAAATTTAAAAAGAAGAAGAAGAGGAAGGAGGAGGAAGAGGAGCAGGAAGAAGAAAAAAAAAGAGCAGGAGGAGGATGATGACAATGACAAGGACGACAACAACGTGCAAGGACGGGAGACATGTCAGTTTGCACATGACTTCCATGAGCTGTGCAGCCCCTCCCCACACCCCAACTACATGATGGAGCTCTACTGCAACTTCCACACTATTGGCTTCTACCCCTATGACCTGTGCTCCCATTTTATTCGAAACACAGACAAGTACTGGCCTGTGTTATCAGGGGCACCTCTTGATACCTGTGAGCTTTTGGTTTGCTTGGTTTAGGTGATGTGCTGCTCTACCTGGGCTTTGCCTGAAAACCATTGCACAAACTGCACCACAGCCTAAGTTTCTCTGGCTTTTCCCCCCATTTCTGGCCACCATAGGTGTTAGGGTGTGGTGGGGCTGAGGTTGCTACAACTGCTGAACTGACCCACTTCCACAAACTGCAGCCCTACTGCTCCTCTGCATACAGAGCCCACACACACTCCAGTGACCCTACATGCTGCTCCTTGGTGGTGGCTGAGGTGGCAGCCACACTGTTCTACACTGCCTGCCATCCAGACCCACAGCCTAGTCACTGTAGCCACTGCTTACAACTGTCCCCAGCAGCAGGGCCTGTGTGCCCACACGGCCTCTTGCACAACCCAGTGCAGCTAATGAATGTGATGAAAATGATATCATAAGGACACTGACATTTTTGTGACACCTAATGAATGAATTCTACATGTAAGCACAACAATGATTAAACTACTGCTGCTATTACAAAACTAGACAAGCAAAGATTATGCAGATTCTTATAAAATATCTAAATATTCGTTGAAATGACACCAAAAAATCAGTTCTAACACAACACCAGTCTTGCAGATTGATTTAGTGAAGATGTGGAGATCAAACAACTGTAGGCCAACAGTTGTTCAGGAACATCTCTGTGTTCTCCTGAGCAGAATTTAACTTGTACAAGCTTCACAGGAACACTGAAGGCCTTGTTTGCCATATCAATGGCAATGAGAGGTAGCAATACACGATTTTACTATGTAACATGTAACTTACTTTCTAATCAGTTGAAAGAACACATAAAGCACAAAGTGCAAACTATGTTTGTCTTACAAATTTAAGAGTTTAAAGAGCATTAGAAAATTTAGCGATCTAATTATGAAAGTCAGAGAAGAAAAGTCCACCATCTCCTTGCCAGTATTTGATGACATTTTGTAAGGGGGTGAAACTGATACTAAAATTTGATTCCCTAATTGAGTCTTGATTATGTCAATAAAGAAGGCAGAAGTTAATTGCTGGCCCTAAAGAAAACGATGGGGCCTTTGGGTTACAGAAGGAAGAAGAGGGACATGGGGAGAAAAAAGACATCGGACAGGCTTTGGAAATAGTAAGATACAACAGTCATGTAAGATCTTAGCGCAACTGAAACTGGTGGCCTCTGATACCAGACATTGGATGAAGTAGGTCAGCTGATAAGAGCTCAGTAATTGTGCTGTGTTTGATGGCACCAGGTTGTCTTTGTTTCCATTGCTTATGTTCTTGTGATTGCCTCTTGCCATCTTGATATCTGTGATATTAGGTGATTTGTTTTCTCAGTAATAAGCATGGCTCCACAGCCTGAAGATGGGACATCCAGTTATGGCTCAGTGCATAACCCAACGACAGTTTCTGAATTCATCCTGATCCTTAGGGCTTAGGCGACCTCTAGATATAAATTAAAATCTTTTTTTTCAAGTACACTCCCAACACAAAGAGAAGACAATCTTGACTCATTAAAGTATATGCAGTTTACAAAGATTGGCCAAGACCTATTTAGGTCTCAGATTCTCTGAAAAATGTATTTCTCAAATTAAAAACAAAATGCATATATACACATGTACACATACTTCTGAGTTTATAATTGAAATTACAAATTCCCAACATTGATTTTCCATGTCACTTATCCATGTCCTCTAAAATGGGAGTAATAAGTAATCTAAAAGGTCAGAATGTCATTCTATAGTTATGATATCTTGGATATGTGAGTACAAACTGGTTAAGTACCTTCTCAATAACTGTTTTCCATATTTGAAAATGAATAATAGCATTGTCTGTAGTGTGGCTGATCACAATAAAAGTATTGATTAATATGACTCATCTGGCCTTACAGAGCATGGTATGAACATTCTAGGTATGAAACTAGTACCTGGCTGGAGATTACAAAATTAAAAATACAAAAACACAACCAGAAGAACAAGAACAAGGCATCAATTCTTAAAACACCTTCTGAGTGCTGGGACTACTACATGTGCCAACTCTGAACAGCTTTCTAGATATTTCTAATTAAGAAATCCTAAAACAAAAAAAAAAAATAAATAAATAAAAACCCTCTTATAGTTTCAGCAGAGAGACTTGTAAACTAGGATATGCTGTTCTGTTTTCTCTGATACTCTTAGTCCTCAGACATTTACCAGGTGAGCTAAGATTAAGAGCAGACCAGGTGACTCTGCTGGTGCCATATCATGAATCTGTGGCAATTATTTATTGCCAACATAAATTCTGGATGGAGATAGCATCTTTGCAGGCTATCTAGTATGCCTTGTTCCCTTGTTTCCTGTATTGTGCTAAAGACAAGCACAAATATGAATCCAAGGAAGTCACTTGTTGGGTGGGTACAGGCCTTGACTGCCTTAAAGAATGGTAATCTTTCAGTGTTAAAGAATTTTCTATTACCCTCATTAAGTGTGTGCCAATTGCTGAGCTGCTGTGTAAACAGTGAACATCAATCCTTGCTTGTAACATCCAGGAAGAATCATCATCCCTGAATTCAAGCTGTATTACTGAGCAAAAATGATAATAATAATAAAAAAAAACCTGTATGGTATTGGTACAGGGACAGGAAGGTACATCAATGGAATAAAATCGAAGACTGAGAAATAAACCAACACATCTGTAGTCACTTGACCTTTGAAAAATATGCTAAAATAATCCAGTGTCATAAGAGATAGGATTTTTAAACAATGGTGATGAATCAATTGGTGGTCAGCATGAAGAAGAAAGCAAATCTATTCATCCTTATCTCATTGTATAAATCTCAAGTCCAAGTGGTCCATGCATCTCAACAGAAAACAGGATACACTCAACCTAATAGAAGGGAAATTAGGGTAGAGCCTCAAGCACACGATCACTGGAGAAAATTCCTTAAGAGCACATAAATGGCTTATACTATAAGATAAAGACTCAACAAATGCCACCTCATAAAATTGTGAAGCTTCTGTAAGGCGAGGACACTGTCAGTAGGACAAAACAACCACCAATAGATTGTGAAAAGACCTTTGTGAAATTTAAATCGGATAGAGAACTAATAGCCAATGTATACAAAGACCTGAAGAAATTTGATTTCGAGAATCAAATAAACCTATTAATATATTGGGCAACAGAGGTAAACTAATAATTCTCAACTGAGGAATAACGAAGGGTTGAAAAGAAACAAAAGACATGTCCAACATCCTTAGTCACCAGGAAAATACTAATCAAAACAAACATGAAATTCCACCTCAAATCAGCCAGAATGGCTAAAATTAAAAACTCATGTGGCATCCAATGCCAACTGACGTATGCAGAAAGAGGAACACTCAAATTTATTTCTGGGATTGAAGTCTGGTATAACCATTTTGGAAGTCAGTCTTGAGGCACATTAGAAAATTTGACAAAGTACTATCCATGTACACAGCTATACCACTCCTAGGCATATATCCAAACATGTTACAACACATAACAATGACACATGTTCTACTATGCTTATAGCAGCCTTATAATAGCCAGAAGCCAGAAAAAAAAAAAAAAACAGTTGTTGTCCTTTAACAGAAATTATGGATACAGAAAATGTACATTTACATATTGGAGTACTACTCAGCTATTACAATTACTTCATGAAATTGGTAGGTAAATGGATGGAACTAGAAAATATTAACACAGACATAAAAAGAACACTCTTGGCATGCACTCATTGACAGAAGAATAATAGACCATAAGCTCTTAATACACAGGATACAATTCACAAACCACATGAAGCTCAAGATGCAGGAAAATAGAAGTGCAGATGATTCAGTGCTATTTATAGTTGGAAACAAATATTCATAGGAGGAATTATGTAGACAAATTTTGTAGCAGAGACTGAAACAAAGGCTATCATTAGTCTGCCCCAATTGGGAATAAACCACATATACAGCCACCAAATCCAGACAGTATTGCAGATGCCAAGAAGAATATGGTGACAGGACCCTGATGTAGCTGAGTCCTGAGAGTCTCTGCCAGAGCATGACCAATACAGATGCAGATGATCTCAGCCAACCATTGAAGTGAGAACAGGGTCCTCAATGGAAGAGCTAGAAAAAGGACTGAAGGAGCTAAAGAGGTTTTCACCCAAAAGAACAACAATACCTACAAACCAGAGCTTCTAGGGACTAAACCCCAATCCAAAGAATACACATGGAAAGATTTATGGCTCCAGTAGCATATGTAGCAGAGGAGGGCCTTGTTGAGCATCTATGTGAGGATAATTTCTTGGTCCTTCTTAGGTTCAGTGCCCTGGTGTAGGGAAATGTCAAGGAGAAAAGCAGGAGTTGTAGGTGGGAGGGTGAAAGGGTTAACTGGAGAGCACTCTTATAAAAACAAAAGAGAGTGGATGAGATGGAGGGGTATATTAGCTAGGGTTTTATTGCTGTGAACAGACACCATGACCGAGGCAAGCCTTACAAATAACATTTAATTAAGGCTGGCTTACAGGTTCAGAGGTTCAGTCCAGTAACAAGGCAGAAGCATGGCAGCATCCAGGCAGGCATGGTGCTGGAGGAGCTGAGAGTTCTACATCTTTATCCAAAGGAAGCCAGGAACGGATTGAAAATCCTCAGACAACTAGAAGGAGTAACTCCAAGCCCACTCCCAGAGTTACACACATCCTCCAACAATGCCACACATACCAATAGTGGCACTCCCTGGGCCAAGCATATGCACAATATCACAAGGGGAACTGAGAAAGGGGATGACTTTTGAAATGTAAATAAAATGTATTGAATAAAAATATTAATCTTATGCTGAAACTTCAAAATAAAATAAAAAGAATGAAAGATCTGGTTCATTTAGATGTTTAGGGGTGCTCAATGAATGTTAAATACAAAAGTAGGGAAATATCATTTTCACAATAGATTTTGCTCAAAGGCATGAAAATAGAATTTGGGTACCCTCCATGGACTAATGTCTGTATTGCTCTGGGGTTTAGAGAAAGCGTTGGGAGGCACAAAGACAGGCCATGTAGATGATTTCATATGGGGCCTTTCAGAAGCTATTTCTGTATATTTACAATTTGTTTTGCTGTGTGTTATACACACTTGAATCCACAAAACTAGTAAAATGAGGTCTAGACCAGAGCATTGCGGTTTTGAAGGTAGTTTATGACCGCAGCCTTGTCATGTATACTGCAGTGTACACATGCTGGGAAAACTGAGGTACTTATTGGAAATATGCAGTGTCTATACTTTAAAGCTCCAACACTTTGGCGTGGTAATGAGTGTTGTTAAATCTGTGCTCAGGGATTGATACCCAGGTGTTGCAGGCCAGCCAGGGCTATGTGTCCTGTGCCACAGAAACCAAATGAAATGTGGGTAAGTGCACCGATGGGTGGAACAGCAGGTGAACATGCTTGAAACCAAGCTGGTGACCAGAGTTTGATGTCCAGGAATCACGAGATGGATAAATTTTTCTTCACAACATGTCCTTTAGGCTACACACAAGTGAAGTGGTACAAACGTTTATAAATGTGATACAAATTCATAATTTAAAAACAATGTATAACATGTAAAATGTAGAGGGCAGACACAACATTCTTTGGATTGTTACTTCATAGAAATATTTACACTGGCCAGAATGTGTCAGTCTGAAGAAGAGACCCTAGTCTTAACAGTGTCGCCTACCCATGCGTATAGGTTCTCCTTCTCCTTCCACTCTATCCTACCCATATGGGATTCCCCTAAATTTATCACTGTTTGGTAGGAAATGGGGTTGATATAAAAGTCACAGTTAACAGAGCTACTCCGATGCAGTGCCTTTGTAATCAGTGCATCCTGAAAGGCCTAGGTTTATCCAGCATAGACAAGGTCCTCAAAATTAGCTTTTCCTGTGGATACACTGTGCCAAGTACATGATTATTTTCCCTCATGCTTAATGCAATCCTCTGAGGTTAAAAAAAAAAAAAAAACAAAACACACACACATTCTACATGAAAGACACTGAAACTCCTCACACAACTTAAGTTGAATTACTAAGCCAAAATCCTAAGTGTTCTTCTGTGTAATTCTGAAGGTTAAACTCTTCCTGATACATGACATGAAAAGCTGGAAAAATATTCAACTGGAGGCAGCTTCTCTCCCACCCTTCATGATGAGAAGTAGGGCCTTGCCCTCTTTCATATTCTGTCCATCAGAATAGGCAGAGTCAACCACAAATAAAGCTAGGACTAATCTACCTGCTTAGATAATTTGGCCCAAACCTTCCTACAACAATTCAAAGCTGAAAGTCTTTTGCTGTCCCAGAATGTTGAATTATAAAGAAAAAAAATTCAGTTAATTCTGTCTCACATTTTTATGGGCTTGTTCTCTCCAGAAGGAAAGTCAGATTCCGCAGTGGTCATAGAGCTAATAATTAGGAATGACCCACAATAAGGCCTTGCCTACATATTTGAAATACACAAAGCAACCATGACAGAAGCTACTGCTTAGAAAGCTGAGCAATAAAAAAGTAACAATAGATCCAGGACTTATTCCAAGCATGATGTCACCCCCAGTTCACTTAACTATATGCCTCACAGGCTGGCTAAGAGTCACTGTCATTTCTGACTTGCAAATGAGTATCACCTCTCGAATTTTACTGTGTAGAGAAACATGGCCCTGAAATTTGGTCTCCCTCTTGAGAAAAGCTGCCATGGAAGTGTAAAGGTGTAACTAAAACACCAGTTTCATGTCTGACTCTGCCACTTCCAAAATCTGCTGCCTAAAGCTGGTCCCCTAACTAGCCAAGAACCCTGTTTGCAGAACTCACTGTTAATCTTCACCTTGTGGAGACCTAAAAAAGAGTAGTGGTTTCAAGACTGGTGGAAAGCTTGGCCCTTTTGCAGCTTTCCTGCTTGGCTAATCTGACCAGACAGTGTTAATGTAATAAAACCACGTAAGCATACTCTAGTTTCATGAATTCACATTGAAATTTGCCATGAACTCTGGGCAGAGTTCATGACCACCAGGAATACCTGGCCTCCCTTCTCCCTGTTGGTGCTTACTGAGTTCCTCTCCATTTTTTCTGTTCCCCTGTCTAACCTGATGAATCAGTCTTGGATATTCAGATACTGATAACTTTTTCTTCCCTTCAGACAGTGAATATCGGCTCTATCTCTACTTAGAATCCCATGTGTCAGGCTGGGTTTCCTTCTCTTCAGAACTAGATATCCACAGGGGCTTCATCCCAATAATGTTTGTTTGGACTACTTACCCCACTGCCTAAGGTCACATTTCAGTTTGAATTCATGTGATCCTTGAATCTTTAGTTCAAAGGGTTATTTGGTCTTTTGCCATGCCCTCCCCAGGATCAACTCTGAGTCCCATAAGCTGAAAACACAGCATCATGAGGTGATGAATGACCTTCAGGAAATGCTCCAGAAGAAAAGTGAGGCCTTGTACAAGTTCCAGGAATTGAATCAAGAAAATCAATACTATTGGTGAGTGACTAAGAGGGTCTTAACCCCAGCACTTGGCACAGAATATGTCTCTCCATCCTTGTCTTCGAAGCAATGTGAGGGTTCAGGTTCTATACTGTTGTCCCCTTAAAGAAGGTGTACTAAAATCAAATCTCTAAAAGTTTTACCTCTTGGACTCATTTTGACCATGTGTGAAGAGTCTCTGAGTCTCTGCAATCATGTCTTTCCCAGCATAGATCCTGAATATCGCGATATTGACTTTCTCCTGTTAGCATTTCATAAGTAACTGGATAGTTTGATGTAGCTTTTAATTCTGCTGTTTGCTGACATCTTTCAAAAAATTATGTTTTCCACAGCAAAAAATTTAGTCACCCTAGACATGCATGAGCTATTCTTTTCCAATCTGCAGGTGAATGATCTTCAGTGGACAGGCCATCCAACATAGCCATGGAACATAGAACATTTTATCAAAACCATGGATTTTATAGTGCCCTTTTATTCCTTCTCCTACTTTATCTCATGTCTGTAAACTTACAGAACCTTCCTCAGGCAACCAAGGACAGATTTCTTCTTTAAAAATCAGAAACTGGATAACTTGTTTCTGACTTATTTTTTCTCCTCTATCCTTTAGCATATTTTAAGCATATATATAAATGGCATTGTGCCATTGCCAAGCCCCATTCTTTTAGGGTTTACTCACTGCTGGCTGAGACTTTTCAAAACTTTCCTCTGCATGCCCTTCCTTTCCCATGGTGTCCTTCACTATATCCACTGGAGCCTCACACTGAGTTCCACCTCACCAAACCAGCTCAGTCAAAGAGATTCTCCAGCAGCAGAGCTAGGATTAAAGAAAAAGAGATGATTAGACAAAACTGCAGCATGACCCCAGCCAGTTCTGAGGCTGAAAGGCAGGTTCAATTCTTTAACTCTCTTTTATTCCATTTTAATTACATGCAGATAATAATAAGGCCAGGTCTAGGTTAAGAGAACAAGAAAGGCCATAGAAAATTTCATAATCACTATTTCTAAGGAGGGTTGTAAAGATGATGGGATTATCTGAACCTACTTTCCTGTCCTAGCCCAAAGTGAAGTTATTGCCTGAAGCCTATTTCTCTATTTGATCCTGAAATCAGATTCCTCTCTGAGCTTAATTCCCTGTCCTAGCCCAATGTCAAATTCCTTTCTGGAGTAGCTCTACTTTCTTTTCCTGGCCCCATGTCAGATTCCTGCCAAGAGACCCCAAAAGCTCTCTACAAAATTTCTCGGAAAGCTGAAAATATATGTAGAAAAAAATTTTGACAAAAATTCATATATACATTGAAAATATTTGAGAGAAAACTTGAGAACTGCCAAGACAGAATTCTGATAAAATCAAAGGTTTCTATAAAAAAAAAACAAGATAAAAAGAATGCATAGAAAATATTACTCACATAATTAAAGAATGTAGAATTTTTTTAGAAAAACTAGAAAATTTATTTCGAAAATACTGCTGAAAAAAATTGAAAAAATATATAGAAACAATTGTGATAATATCGAAAATTCACCTTTAAGGTAATCATGGTAAAAAAGAAGCAGAAAATGTCAATCTCAAAATTGAAGATACATTAAGAAACTCTTTTCTGAAAAAATACATATTTATATTGAAAACACTTCTGAGAAAATTGAACAAATATATAGAAAGAATTTTCATAAAATTGGATATTCAAATGGAATATAATCCTACTAAAACAGCATGCAAAAGTATTATTAAGAAAAGTAAACAGGCATTTAGAAACATTTTTTGACAAATTAAAATTTACATAAAATATTCTTTGAATAAATTTGAAAAATACACAGAAATATTTTGATAAATTTGAAGATTCTCATGAAAAATAGTCCTAAAAAAAAAAAAGAAAAAAAATTCAAAAATGAAGATGATTCTGCAGAAACCGTTTAAAAATGAAAATTTGTATTGCTAATATTTCTGAGAAAATTGAAGAAGTATATAGAAAACACTCTGATAAAATTAAAATTTACATACAATAACAATGATAAAATATATCATGTAGAAAGTATTTCCCAAAACGTGAAGACACATGTGGAAAAATTTGTGGAATAAACTATGTATTTACATCCAAAATATTTCTAAGAAAATTAAATAATTGTATCAAGTTATTTTTGATAAAGTTGAACATTCACATGGGAAATAATCCTGCTAACATAAAAGACAGAAAATATTATTCTAAAACACAAAGACGAAAATAGAAAAATTTTATGAAAATTTTAATATATACTTGGACATTTTTCTGAGAAAACTGAAAAAAATAGAATAAACTTCTGATGAAAATGAAAGTTTCAAGTATAAAATACGATAAAAGAGAGGAGTAAAATATTTTTTTCAAAAAAATGCAGACACATAAAAAAATTATTTAAATAATTCTACATTCTCTTCAAAAATATTTCTGAAAATTTCAAGAAATATATAAAAATTTTGATAAAATTGAAGGTTACCATAAAAAAAGTCATGTTAAAATGCAAGAAAAAGTAAATATTATTTAAATCCTTGAAAACCTATGTAAAAGATTTTTTAAAAAATAATATATGAAGCAAACATATTTCTAAGAAATAGAAAGAATGTGAAGAAAGAAATCTGATAAAATTGAAGACTCACAACTAGAAAAATCACGTTATGATAGAAGATATAAAAACATTTAACAAAAAATTGAAAATGTATGTAGAAAACATTTTAAAAAACACAAAAAAGTACATCAAATAGTTTCTAAAAAATTGAAAATACTTATTAAAAATTTCTGATAAATTTCAAGATTTACATAGAATATAATACTGATTACAGATAAAAGAGAAAACACAAAATATTTCTCGATAATCTTAAGACACATAGAGAAAAATGTTTTGATAAAATTCCACATTCACATCTAAAATTCTTTGAAGGAAACTGAACAAATATACGAACAGAAATCACAAAAAACTGGAGATTGACATGGAAAAATAATAATAATGGGACTTAATGAGATTGCAACGTTTCTCTAAGGCTAAAGACACTATCATGAAAACAAAAACGGCAGCCAAAAGAGTGGGAAAAGATATTTACAAACCACACATCAGATAGAGGCCTAATATCCAAGGTATACCAAGAACTCAAAAAGGGAGATAACAGAGAATCAAAAAACCCTATTAAAAAATGAGGTACAGACTTAAACAAAAAGTTCTCAATCGAGGAATATTGAATTGCTGAGAAACATCTAAGGAGTGCTCAACATCCTTGGCCATCAGGGAAATGCAAACCAAAACAACCCTCACACCATTCAGATTGGCCAAGGTCCAAAACTCAGATGAAAATAGATGCTGGCGAGGATGTGGAGAAAGAGGAACACTTCTCCGCTGCTGGTGGGGTTGTAAACTGATACAACCACTCTGGAAATGAGTCTGGAGTTTCCTCAGAAAAATGGACATAGTACGACCTGAAGACCCAGTTATTCTACTTCTGGGCATTTGCCCAAGAGATGCTCCAACATACAACAATGATACATGCACCACAATGTTCATTGCAGCTCTATTTATAATAGCCAGAAGCTAGAAAGAACCCAGATGTCCTTCAGAATATGAATGGATACAAAAATTGTGGTACATTTACACAATGGAATACTACTCCGCCACCAGAAACAATGACTTAACCAAATTCTTAAGAAAATGGATGCATCTAGAGGATATCATCCTGAGTTAGATAACCCAGTCACAAAAGAACAGACATAATATGCAGTCACTGTTAATGGGACACTAACCCCATAAAGCTCTGAACACCCCAGAAACAACTCACAAAATGTGTGAAGTTCAAGAAAAAAAAAAGAACATATTTTAATTAAAATAGAACTGTATCACATCCCCCTTTCCTTCCTACAGCCCCTCCCAGTTTCTCTCCTATCCCCTCAATTAATAACCTCTTTTCCTATATTATTGTTACATATATACATATGTGTTTGTATATGTAACCACAAATACTAAATTACAACTTTATAAAAAATATATTCCTGTACTTTTATGCAAAAATGCTTAAAAATTTGTACATTTATCTTGGTTTTTTAAATTAAATTTTAAAAAATGAAATAAATAAAATACAACCAAAAGAAAAAAAACAAAAAAGGAAAAAAAGAGAGAAGTCGGGAAACTTTTCTCGAAAACCTGAAAACACATAGAGAAAAACGTTTTGTTAAAATTTCAAATTCACATCTGAAACATTTGGAAGGAAACTGAACAAATGTATGAACAGAAATCACATAAACCTGGAGATTGACATGGAAAAATAATAATAAAATTGAAGACCCTGCAAATATACTTCAAAATATGAAAAACACATTAATGAAAATTTTGTAAAAACATTATCTATACATAAAAATATTTCTGAGAATATTGAAGGAATGTATAGAGAGAAATATGATAAAATTAAAATTCACATGCAATAATAATGATAAAATAAACCAGATAGAAAATATTTCTCCCAAAATTGATGACAAATGAAAGAAAATATTAAAAATATTTTATATATACTTCAATAATTTTTCTGAGAAAAATAAAAAATTGTATCAACAAAATTCTGGCAAAACTGATGATTCACATGGGAAATAATCCTAATAAGATAAAAGACTGAAAATGTTTATTCAAAAATTGAAGAGGCATTTAGAAACATATTTTGAAATAATTTAATATTTGCCGTATAAATATTTTCAGGGAAATTTGTAGAAATATATTGACAAAATTTAGATAAAATTGAAAAATCAAATAAAAAAAGAATAATTTTTAAAATGGAGACTTAATTTTTTTTCACAATTAAACTAGAAATAAATGTAGAAAAACATTTTGAAATTGAAAATTTACATCAAAATTTCTGAGAAAATAAATTCTGATCAAATTTAACATTCACATGGAAAAAAATCTAAAAATTAAAGATAGATAAACGATTTCTCAATTAAAGATACATGCTGAAAATCAGCACCTGTGTGTTTCACACACACACACACACACACACACACACACACACACACACACACACAGATGAGGGGGAAAGAGAAGAAAATGTACCTAAGACATCATTACATACAATGTGGTACGTCAGCACATGCATGTGCAGCACACACAGACACACTCACAGGGGATGTAGGGGAAGAGAGAGGCAGGGGACAGAGGCACATAAACGCAGTGAGCTCATCTCCAACTGTCAACAGCGCTCATTACCTCACAAGGACACAAAGGTGCTGCCATGTATCTGCTTGTAAATTTTTTTTCCTTGGTCGCTGTGCATCATGGGTATTTCTCAGAAGTATCTCTTAATAGTTTTTCCAGGTCTTGGCACATTTCTGTTAGGAGCTAAATCAGTCAATCAATCAATCACACAAACAAACAAGCAAACTCATATAATTAAAAGTATTAATAACTAGGGCCTAGAGAGACAGCTCTGAGCTTAACAGCACCAGCTGCTGCTCTTCCTGAGTGCCTAGGTTTGATTCCCAGCACCTGCAGGGAAGCTCGCAACTCCCTGTAATTCAACTTCCAGGGGATCTGAGGCAAAATCAAGACTGAACACAAATGCAAATAAGATAAAAATAAACAAGTCATTTTAAAATGTTTATAATCGGTCCCCTGTGATGTGTCCGCACACCTCATAATGTCCCCTTGTTTTTAACTCTGTTCACAGTACTTTCTCTGCCCTGTTTCCATTCCCCAATTCCATGTTTCAGTACCCAATACCCTGTTTCTGGTTCATGATGCCCTGTTCGGTCCCTGATGCCCTATTACTGGTCCCCCATCCCCTGTTTCTGTTCCTGATGCTCTGTTTCTGGATGACAATGCTTACGTTTCTGGACCCTGATATCTTGTTTCTGATCCCCATGTCCTGTTTCCAGTGCTTGGTTCCCTGCTTCCAGTTCCCAGTGCCCTGTTTCCAATTCCCAGTGTTGTTTTTCTGTTTACCAATACCCTGTTTCTGGCCCATGAAATCCAGTTCCCTGTCCATGAAGCCTTGTTTACGGGCCCCGTCCTATTTCCAGTCGTCCATGCAGAGCTTCCGGTCTGATGCCCTGTTCTGGTTCTCGTGCCCTGTTTCCATTTCCAATGTCCTCTTTCCATCCTTGAAGACCTGCTTCCTTTCCTAGATACCCTGTTTTGGGGCCTGGTTTGCCTGTTTCCAGTCCCGGTGGGCAGGTGCATTATCTCAGGGCAGACCAGGATGACTGGGAAACCTCACATCTGGTCCAGCAGTTATAGGTGCTATAGGTGTGCTATAGGTATGGACTTGCTCCATGAGTCCTGAAGAGAGGTCAGAGGTTATGGGCTAGGGTCAAAGGTCAGCAGTGAGCACTGTCTTAAATAAATAAAATCTAGTATTAATTTAATTATTGTTAACTTATGTAAAATTAATTTTATATAAGCTTTCTTTTAAAATAATCTGAATAAAATTAATTTAATATGTATTTATTTTAAATAAAATTAATCAATATGAATTTAAATATTTATTTCCATTGGTGAATGTGTCACTGTGTAAGTACAATCTCTCCCCTTAAACCGGAAGCTAGGTGAGTGTGAGCCTCTGTGTGGGTGCTGGGTATTAGAGCAAGGAACTCAGAAAGAGCAGTTTGTTTTTTAACCACTGAACGATCTCTCAAGCACCAATGTTTTTATTCCTCATCAAATACACAGTATATATCATAAAGCTCTCTGCATTTTATTTTATCAATGGAGTCTTCCTGTTGGTTCTCAGCCCCTATCTGACAAGCAGTGGCCCCGGGGTTCATTCCCATGCTGACTCCCTCTGCCCTCTGTGAGGAAGCTGTGATTAAAGCCAGGCACTTCCACTTAGAGCTGGGGAGGCTCATTCGAAAATACTTAATTTAATCCCAACAGTGTATATGTGGTTGTGTAAATAGCCCATGTGAGGCATCCCTTCTCCCTGAGGTACCAGGATATTATAGTATAGAATTTATTCAGTGCATGGGGAGGGGACTTGGTAGTGTAATAGAGGCAGAGAGAGAGAGAGAGAGAGAGAGAGAGAGAGAGAGACATAGAGTGAGAGACATATAGAGAGAAACATAGATATAGTAATAGAGAGATAGAAAGAAACAGAGAGTCACAGAGAGAGACACATAGAGTGAGAAACATATATAGAGAGAGACATGAGAGAGATTGGAGACATAGAGAAATACATAAAAAAACATAGAACCAGAGACATAGATAAATAGATAATCAGAGACAGAGAGATAGAAATAGAGAGACAAAGACATTGAGAGAGAGAGAGAGTGAGAAGAAAAGAGAAGAGAAGAGAAGAGAAGAGAAGAGAAGAGAAGAGACAGAAAGCAGAGGCTGGCCATGAGCACCTGGAGAGAGAAGAGTAAGGGAAAGGAAGAGAGAGTGAAAGAATAGAGGAGCAAGGCCAAGAGAGAGAGGAACAAACAAAATGTGCATGCTTCCATTCTACATAGATTATCACATGAGGTAGAGGGAAGAAGGCACATAGGAGGGAGTCAAGAGTGGGAGATAAAAAAAGGGTGGACAGGGTCAGGTATAGGAAGGGACAGAGAACAGGGGGTCAGGAAATAGAAACATGTTGCAGTAGATGATGGATAACTGGGAGTAGCCTCTAGAAAGTTCCAGGTGCCAGGGAAATAAGAGGTTTCCAGAACCCAACAGAAATGACATTAGCCAAACTACACAACAAAGGGAAGCTAGAACCTGTAGAGATTGCTCCCAATTGATAGGAATGTGCCTCCCGCTCATATCAAAATATTTATTCCAGAATTCTTCCTGTGAACAAAAGAACAGCCCCATCAGAATAGTCAGGGGGTAGGATTGAAGAAACTGAGGATTGCAACCCCAAGGGAAGAAAAATATCCACTAACCTGACCACACGGTACATTCAGGGACTAAACCAGCATCCAAAGAGCACAAATGGAGAGACCCTTGCTTCAGCTCTTGATGTAGCAGAATATGTCATTATCTGACACTGATGGAAGGGGAGGCACTTGGGGCAAAAATGCAGAATTTCCCCTTATTTTGGGGCAAAAATGTAAAAAATCCCCTCATTTTGTGCAAAGATGCAGAAATTTCCCTTATTTTAGTGCAAAAATGCAGTAATTCCCATATTTTCGGGCAAAAAGGCAGAAATTTTGCTTGTTTTGGGGCTTAAATGCAGAAATTTCACTTATTTCACAGTAAAAAGACAAAAATTTTTCTTATTTTGGGACAAAATTGCCGAAATTTACTTATTTCAGTGCAAAAAGGCAGAAATTTTCATTATATTGGGGCAAAAAGGCAGAAATTCCCTTTATTTTGGGGCAAAATTGGAGAAATTTTGATTATTTTGGGGCTAAATTGCAGAAATATCCCTTTTTTCTGGTAAAAAATGCAGAAATTTTCTTTATTTTGGGGCAAAATTGCAGAAATTTTCCTTATTTTAGGGGAAAAAGGTAGAAATTCTTTATATTTTGTGGCAAAAATGCAGAAATTCCCC
Organism: Micromys minutus; assembly: GCF_963924665.1. Lineage (NCBI taxonomy): Eukaryota > Metazoa > Chordata > Mammalia > Rodentia > Muridae > Micromys > Micromys minutus. Next base: position 1,400,748 of record NW_027667985.1, read on the forward strand.
TTATTGTGGGGCAAAAAGGCAGAAATTCCCTATATGATGTGGCAAAAAGACAGAAATTCTCCTTATTTTGGGGCAAAACTCAGAAATTCCACTTATTTTAGGGCAAAATTCCAGAAATTTCCCTTATTTTGGGGCAAAATTGCAGAAATTTCCCTTATTTTGGGGCAAAATTGCAGAAATTTCACTTATTTCATTGAAAAAAGGCAGAAATTTTCCTTATTTTGGGCAAAAATGCAGAAATTCTTAATATTTTGTGGCAAAAATGCAGAAATTCCCCTTATTTTGAGGTAAAAAGGCTGAAATTCCTTTTATTTGGAGGCAAAAAGGCAGAAATTTCCCTTATTTTGGGGCAAATAGACAGAAATTCCTTTTATTTTGTGGCAAAAATGTAGAAATTTCTTTTATTTTGGGGCAAAATTGCAGAAATTCACTTATTTCAGGGCATAATTTAAAAATTCCTTATATTTTGGGGCAAAAAGACAGAAATTCCGTTTATTTTTGGGTAAAAAGGCAGAAATTTCACTTATTTTGAGGTAAAAAGGCAGAAATTCCTGTTATTTTGGGGCAAAAATGAAGAAATTCCCCTTTTTCTGTGGCAAAAGTTATACATTCCCCTTACTTTCGGGATAAAAGGCAGAAATTCCCCGTATTTTGAAGCAAAATTGCAGAAATTCTCATAATTTTCGGGCAAAAAGGCAGAAATTCTCCTTATTTTGGGGCAAAAAGACAGAAAATCTCTTTTTTTCAGGAGCAAACAGTCATAAATTCCAATTGGCAAAGGGCAGAGACATTGGAGTAGATGGGAGGGGGTAAGCTTTCCAGCTTTGTTGAAAAGAAAGTGCATCTAAGGAAGAAGAAAACACTAGAAAGGATCAAAGTTCCTCAGACTTCTCCCTAAGAAACCAGCTCCAGGAGGAAAATAATGGCAGGCACACCCATAGCTCTTGAACACCATCTCATTGGTGAATGAGTGCTGTATTAAGGAAGCAGCAATTACCTTTCATCATGCCTAAGCAATTAAAGCACCAGTGGTTTAAAAACTGTAAAGAAATACTGAGAGTAATTAATATATTAGGGGACTTTTTTTTCTTGAACAGTAGTTAATTTGGGTCTGAAATGTTTCTGTATAAAAGTGTACAAGTTCAATACTTGTTTTTTATACCACAGTTTGTTTGTTTGTTTGTTTGTTTGTTTCTTTCTTTCTTTCTTTCTTGCTTTCTTAATTTCTTTCTTTCTTTCTTTCTTTCTGTGTGTGTGTGAGAGAGAGAGAGAGAGAGAGAGACAGATAGACTGACTGACTAGATGTGGTTTGTGTATGTGAGTACAGGTGCCTACAGAGGCCAGAAGAGGAAGTAAGATGGCTGGAGTTACAGGTGATTGTGAGTCACCCGATGTGGTTGCTTGGAACCAAAATCAGGTCCTCTGGGAGAGCAGCAATAGCTCTGAACTGAACTATCTCTTCTTCAGCCCCATAACTTGCATATTTATTGAAATAGGGTTTCTATGTTTAGCCCTGGCTGTCCTGGAACTCACTCTTTAGCCCAGGCTGGCCTGGAATTCAGATATCTGCCTCCCAAATGCTGGAATTAAAGGTGTGGGATTAAAGATGGCTCAGCAGTTCAGAGCACTGACTGCTCTTCCAGAGGTCAGGAGTTCAAATCCTAGCAACCACATGGTAGCTCACAACCATCTGTAATTGGATCTGATGTCCTCTTCTGGTGTGTCTGAAGACAGTGATATTGTGTGTGTGTGTGTGTCTGTGTATGTGTGTGTGTGTGTGTGTGTAATCTTTCAAAGGTGTGCACCAGTTGCTGTTCTTTAGATAAAATGTTTTCCTTTACCTTTAATTTTGATGTACTTTCTTACCTTTATTTTTTTATAATTATAAAGAAAAGCATGCCCACATCAAATAAAAATATATAAAAGATGAAATAAAAAGAAAGTGAATATTGGTAAAATACTCTTAAGTATATAAAATCGCACAGAATTCTGAAATATATCATTTACAACAAAAAAGGCAGAAGAGTCACTGGATTGAATTATCCAGTAATGTGAGGCTAGACAATATGACCACATGCTGTTGTATAGTCACATGATCCAACTTATTGGAATTATGAAATTCTCAGCCCTTATGGCTTATTAGGCATAGGCACATTTATTTCTTTTTTTTCCCAGATTTATCTATTTAATTTTTATGATTAATTTGACTTTTTGTCAATCACTGTTGAGTAGTAGGGCCAAGAGAAGAACCATCAGTTAGAGAGAAGGTTCGATGAAAACAAGACTTCAGTCTTTCTTAGAAGGGAGAACAAAAAGACCACAGGAGGAAATACAAGGTCAAATAGAGGAACAGGGATTGAAAAAAGATCCTTCAGAAGCTCTCTCACCTGGGGATCCACCCCATATGCAGCCACTAAATCCAAGTACTATTGCTGATGCCAAGAAGTATTTACTGACAGGAACCAGATAAAGATATCTCCTCAGGGGCTCTGCCATATTCATACAGATATAGCTGAACATGCTTGCAGCTAACCATCAGACTGAACACAGGAACCCCAAATGAAGGTGCTAAAGAAAGGACTGAAGGAGCTGAAATGGGTTGCAAACTCATGGGAAGAACAACCAAACAAACCCTCCATGACTCCCATGAACTAAAACACCAACCACTGAGCACACATTGAGAGACCTATGGCTCCAGTTGCATATGTAGCTGAAGACAGCAGTGTCTGGCATCAATGGGAGAAGAGGCCTTTGGTTCAGGGAGGACACATTTTTCCAATATAGAGAAAAGCCAAGGCAATGGAGTGGAGAGGTTGTTTAGGAGCAAGTGCACCTTTGTGAAGACAAATGAAGGGGAAGGGGGAGGGGAATGGGAGCAGGGTGGGGGAAGGGATAACATTTCAAATGTAAATACAGAGAGTATCTAATAAAAAATTAGGGCAGTGAGAAAAACATGGCTTGTTGTTTTGTCTTTTATTAACTTGGTTCTTTGTAAAAGTAGAGAATGCTATTGACAGAAGATCACTGCTTTACATAGCCAAACTGTCTCTAACATTTGGAAAATCAAACTAGATGCTGAAAATCCCATATAAGGTTGATTTTGCTAGGTCTCACACCTAGCCTCATGGGTGGCCAGACTAAAGGGTTGACTTATATGTATGAAGAAAAAGCCAGTGTGTGTGTGGGGGGGGGATTAGTATCAAAAAGGTCTTCACTAACTGAGAACTGTGGCAAGCAAACAAGAGAATGTTTAATGGAGCCTAGAGGCCAAGGAATAAGGTTAGAAGCAACAGTGATATGTGGTAGAGAAGAGTACAGACAAAGGGCAGGACTCGACATGTTTGCAATCACTCAAAGGACCTCTCTAGAGGAGCAATGACCCTTGTACTGACATCATCTTAGACTGAGCATAATTAAGGTTCTAAGTGAACCCTATAGTGTTCTAGGTACTAAAAAGGTATCCCTGGCTGTTCTGTAAGCATTTAATTCCTAGCTCCAGGTCACCAAGATGCCAATGTAAGGGACAGCTGCAAGAGACAGAGCAGTCCTAGGACTGTGAATGCATTCAGGGGCACTGAGGAGCAGCTTTGAAGCTATCAAACAAAGACACTTTATTTAAACCCAAAGATATGAGGTAGAATGTGGATGTCAGAAGATAAAAAGACACTGATTAATGAGTTCAATCTAGCAGGTAGTGAAGCTTCCTGTTAATAAGATAGTAGTTAAGAGCCTAGCCTGGCCCCTACCCAGCATAAAAGTATAGCCTCCTCCTTAGGCTTAGAGAACATTCACAGGACATGTGAACTTTATACTTGGCTTAGCCAATGATGCTCTCATAAATGACCAATCCCAATAAAGATTACATCAGTCTCCCTCATAAGACTTATAAATGTTCAGCAAGCAGGGCATCATGAGACATAGGCACATTTCTAATATCAAATTTCTCATTGATTAGGTTTTGGTTTAGAATGTCTGATTTGCATATTAATTGTGTTATTTCACCTTTTTGTTTATTAATATTTTATTCAAATTTACTGAATATTATCTGCATTTACACTTCAAAATTATACTCTTCCCCCCCCACTACTCTCAGTCCTCCATCTTAACTTGCTTCCATGAAGGTGCTCCCTCTCCTAATTACCCTCTTGATCTCAGTGCCTTGGCAGGTTGATGATGTTATTTTTCCTATGAGGTTGCAAACCTTTCAGCTCTTTCTGTCCTTTCTGTAGCTTTTTAATTGGTGTCACTGTGTACAGTCTGATGGGTAGCTGCAAGCATCCTCATCTATATATATGACTCTGGAAGAATCTCTCAGGAGACATCCATTTCTGTTTCCTGTCAGTAAACACTTCTTGGCACCAGCAATACTGCATGGGTTTGCTGGGTGCATATGGGTGGTTCTCTCCGTAGGTAAATCTCAGTAGATGTTTTCTTCAATCCCTGCTCCTCTATTTGATCTTGTTTTTCAACCCTTGACTGTTTTATTCTCCATTCTAAGAAGGACTGATGCATCCACGTTCTGGGACTTCTTCTTTTTGAGTTTCATAATTTTTGTGGATAATTTCTTGGGTATTCTAAGCTTTTTGGGCTAGTTTCTGCTTAGGAGAGAGTACATAAGATAAGTGCTCTTTTGTGACAGGATTACATCACTGTGCACAATAGCTTCAAGATCCATATATTTGTCTAGAATTTCTTGAACTCATTGTTTTAAACAGTTGAGATGTAATCTATTGTATACTAAAATTTCTGTATTCATACATCTGTTAAAAGTTATCTGGGATATTTCAACTTCTCATTAGTATACTTAAGGCTGCTATGAACATATTTGAGCATGCATACTTCTTAGATGTTGAAGCTACTTTTGGGTATATGCCCAAAAGTAGTATAGCTGGGTACTTGGGTAGTACTATGTACAACTTTATGAGGAACAGCTAGACTCATTGGCAGAGTGGTTGTAACAATTTAGAAACCCACTAACAGAGGAAATGAGTTCCTCTTTCTCCACATTCTCACCAGCATCTGTTGTCACCTGAGGTTTTTATATTTTAGCCAGTCTGGTGTATGTGATGTGGAATCTTAGGATTGTGTTGATTTGCATTTACCTGATAACTAGGGATGTTTAGCATTTCTTTAGTTGCTTCTCACCAATTCAATATTTTCAGTTGATAAGTCCTTATTTAGCTCTGTACTCCTAATTTCAATAGAATTATTTGATTCTCTTGAGTGTAACTTCTTGAGTACTTTGTATATATTTGGTACTAGCCTTCCTAGCCAAATTTTGGTGATTTCAAGGCCCTCCAGATCAGTATTTTTTGTATGTTATGAAGAACTTTATGGCCAACCTACCAAAATGTTGTCTTAGGGAAGTGCTTGTGATCCTCAAAACAGAAATGAGCAAATATAATACAACTCACTGCAGCGTCTTTTTACCATTCTACCAAGCCTTGGTCCCTCCACTGCCACAGTGCACCACCACCCTGTGGGAAGATTTTGATGGTGTTTGGTCCTGAATGTCTATCAGGGCAAAGCTGTATAGTAAGCAAAAAACAGGGAGTATGTGTGCAAGCACCTAATTGGAAAGTAACTGTGGCCTTTAATATACTTCATTGGTATTGGGATGATACCAATCAAAACGGGTCATAACATTAACTTGATTCCTACTCTCCTACTCCTTAAGCAGGGGGCAGGCTTATAACCTGGGGATACAGTTTTGATTTGTGAATAACCTGGAAGCAGTGGTCTTATTGAGAGTGTAATACTTTAAATGCTGGTGATGATGAGAATTAGCCTAGAGACTATAGCTATGTAACATCCTCTTAGTTTATCTGAATTTAAATTACATCAGGTTCACTAAAATGGACTCTGAAATTGAAAATTTTGGCATCTCAATTCAAAGTCTCAAATAAGCACACCTGAATCAGAGGACTGAAGTGAGGTAAGGAATCGGTCAGATCTGGTAAGGATGGATTGTCATTCTTCTGGCAATCATGGCCAACCAATGGATGGTAACACTTCTAAAAAATCTTTTATCGTGGAGGATTGATTTAGCTTTTATGGTGTTTTTAGTTTTCCATAGGGAGAATTGTTCCTTTAAGATATTTAAGAATTCGGTTGGGATTTAATGGGTTTTGCATTGAATCAGTAGAATGTTGTTGGTAAGATAGCATTTTGTACTGCATTAATCCTCTGAATGCAGGAGCATATGTGACCTGTGCATCTTCTAGTGGCCTCTTCAATTTATTTCTTCAGATAGTTGACTTTTTCATACAGGTAGTTTGCTTGCTCAGATAGTTACACCTATAAATATATAGCTTTACTCTTTGGTAAGGTATTGTTTTCATCATTTCCTTTTTAGCCTATTTATTTTTATGATAAAAAGGGCCTTTGAATTATTTGAATTAAGTTTTTTTCTAGACACATTGTTGAAGATCTTTATCATCTGCAGCAGTTCTGTGGTTAGAAATTCTAGGAGCAGTTCCCAGAGATAAAGGACTGATGATAAGGAGATCTGAGTTGCCAGGGGGCAGAGAGATCTCTGCCGAGTGTGCACGGTAAGCACGCCCCTGCTCTACCTGATCCAGGAACACAGCATTCCTGCCCGGTGGCTTTGGGGCCAAGAATTGGGCTCTGACCATCTTCCTTCTGGACCAGCAGAGATCCAGGGACACAGACCTGTTACAAGAGAAAGGCAAGAACATATCACTGACAATGAGATGGCAAGAGGAAAGCAAAAGAGCATATCCCAAGGAAACCAAGACAACCTGGCAACACCAGTACCAAGCTCTCCCATCACAGCAAACAGCAGAATTCCAAACACAAAAGAAGACGCAGAACTAAAATCATACCTCAAGATGATGATAGAGATCCTTAAACAAGAACAGGGAGAAAAGCAAAAAGTATCAGAAGCTTTTAAAGAGGAAACAAGAAAAACACTCAAAGAACTCAACGAACTAGAAGAAAACAGAACCAAAGAGATGAAGGAATGGAAGAAGGAATTTAAAACGGAAATTGACAATATAAACAAAACACTAAAAGAGATAATCCTAGAGGTAGAACACCTAAAAAAGAAATCAGGAGTCATGGATGCAAGCATTTCCAATAGACTACAAGAGATGGAAGAGAGAATCTCCGGGGCTGAAGACAACTTTGAAAACATAGACAAATTAGAAAAGATGCAAAAACCAAAATGCTTCTAACCCAAAATGTCCAGAAGGTCCAAGACACAATGAGAAGACCAAACGTAAGGATAATAAAAATAGAAGAAGGAGAAGAATATCAACTAAGAGGCACAGTAAATATCTTCAACAAAATTGTAGAAGAAAACTTCCCTACTCTTAAGAATGAGATGACCACGAGCATAAAAGAAGCCTTCAGAAATCCAAATACGTTGGACCAGAAAAGAAATTCCTCCTGACACATAATAGTCAAAACACCAAGTGCCCAAAGCAAAGAAAGAATACTAAAAGAAGTAAGGAAAAAAGATCAGGTAACATATAAAGGCAGACCAATCAGAATCACATCCGATTTCTCAACAGAGACTATGAAAGCTAGAAGAGCCTGGAATGACATCTTGCAGACCCTAAGAGAGCACAAGTGCCAACCCAAGCTGATATACCCAGCAAAACTATCAATCACCATAGATGGAGAGATAAAGATATTTCAAGACAAATCTAAATTTACACAATATCTGACTACAAACCCAGCACTACAACAAATTATAGGTGGAAAACCCAATACAATGAGGGGAACTACATCCTAGTAAAAACCAGAAAACCCCTAAGCAAGAAAACTAAAAGAAGAAAGAGACACAGACACAACTCTTTCTACAAAAGCAATAATAGCAGGAAACAGAAACCACTATTCCTTGGTATCTATTAATATAAATGGTCTCAACTCCCCAATAAAGAGACATAGGCTATCAGACTGGATACATAAAAAAAAAAAATCCAGCATTTTTCTGCATACAGGAAACTCATCTCAGAGACAAAGACAGACACTATCTCAGAATAAAAGTTGGGAAAAAATCTTCCAAGCATGCAGCCCCAAGAAGCAATCTGGAGTGGCTATTCTAATATCAAATAAAGTAAATTTCCAACCAAAAGATATCAAAAAGATAAAGAAGGACACTTTTTACTCATTAAAGGGAAAATATGTCAAGAGGAACTCTCAATCCTTAGCATACATATTCCAAATACAAAAGCACCCACATTCATAAAAGAAACCGTAATAAAGCTCAAAAAATACATTTCACCCCACACAATAATAGTGGGAGACTTTAATACCCCACTCTCTTCAGTGGACAGATCATGGAAACAGTAACTGAACAAGGACACTCTAAAACTAGCAGAGACTATGAACCAACTGGAATTAATAGATATCTACAGAACATATCATCCTAACGTAAAAGAATACACCTTCTTCTCAGTACCCCATGGCACCTTCTCGAAAATTGACCACATAATTGGACACAGAATGAGCCTCAATCCATATAAGAAGATAGAAATACTCCCATGCATCCTCTCAGATCACTGTGGTCTAAGGCTGGTCTTTAACAACAACAAAGACAATAAAAAGTCCACATACACATAGAAACTAAACAATGCTCTGTTAAAATATAGCAGGGTCAAAGAAGAAATAAAGAAAGAAATTAAGGATTTTTTAGAATCAATGAAAACAAAAACACAACATACCTAAATCTATGGAATGCAATGAAAACAGTACTGAGAGGAAAACTCATAGCCCTGAGTGCTACCAAAAAGAAACTGGAGAGAGCACACATCAACAACTTGACAACAAAGCTGAAAATTCTAGAAGAAAAGGAAGAAGATACACGCAAGAGGAGTAGATGGCAAGAAATAATCAAACTTTGGGCAGAAATAGACCAAATAGAAATAAAAAGAACCATTGAAAGAATCAACAAAACTAAGAGCTGGTTCTTTGAGTAAATCAAGAAAATTGATAAACCCCTAGCCAGACTAATTAGAGGGCAAAGAGAGAGTATACAAATTAACAAAATCAGAAAGGAAAGTGGAGACATAACAACTGAAACTGGGGAAATTCAAAAAATCATCAGATTAACTACAAAAGCCTATACTCCACAAAATTGGAGAATCTGGAGGAAATGGATAAATTCCTAGACAGATACAAGATCCTAAAATTAAACCAGGACCAGGTAAACCATCTAAATAATCCCATAACACATAAAGAGATAGAAGAAGTCATCAAAAGCCTCCCAACCAAAAAAAAAAAAAAAAAACCCTAAGTCCAGATGGGTTACATGCAGAATTTTATTAGACATTTATTGTAGAAATAACACCAATACTCTCCAAACTATTCCACAAGATAGAATCAGATGGAAAAATACCTAACTCAATTTTAGAGGCTACAATAACCATCTTACCTAAACCACACTAAGACCCTAAAACGAAAGAGAACTTCAGACCTATCTCACTTATGAACATTGACGCAAAAATACTCAACAAAATCCTTGAAAACTGAATCTAAGTATATATCAAAACGATCATTCACCATGTCCAAGTAGGTTTTATCCCTGGGATGAAGGGATGGTTTAATATAAGGAAATCCATCATTGTAATCCAACATATAAAAAAACTCAGAGAACAAAATCACATGGTCATCTCACTAGATGCTGACCAAGCATTTGACAAAATTCAACACCCCTTCATGTTAAAAGTCTTGGAAAGAACAGGAATCCAAGGTCCATACTTAAACATAATATAAGCAATATACAGCAAACCAGCAGCCAGCATCAAACTTAACGGTGGGAAACTTGAAGCAATCTCACTAAAATCAGGGAATTGACAAGGCTGCTCAATCTCCCCCTACCTATTAAACACAGTCTGGAATCCTGATTGGAGCAATTAGACAGCCAAAGGAGATCAAGGGGATATAAATCGAAAATGGAGAAGAAAAACCTCACTCTTTGCAGAGGACATGATAGTGTACTTAAGTGACCCCACGAATTCCACCAGAGAACTCCTAGAGCTGATAAACAAGTTCAGCAAAGTGGCTGGATATAAAATTAACACAAACCAATCAGTAGCCTTCTTCTACTCAAAGGACAAACATGTGAAGAAAAAAATTAGGGAAATGATACCCTTCACAATAGTCATAAACAATATAAAATACATTGGTGTGACTCTAACTAAGCAAGTGAAGGACCTGTAGGACAACAACTTTAAACCTCTAAAAAAGAAAATTTTGGAAGATCTCAGAAAATGGAAAGATCTCCCATGCTAATGGATTGGAAAAATCAACATTTTAAAAATGGCCATCCTTCAAAAAGCAATCTAGAGATTCAATGCAATCCCCATCAAAATTCCAACCCAGTTCTTCATAGAGTTGAAAAGATCAATGTGCAATTTCATCTGGAATAACAAAAGACATAGTAGAATACTAAAATCCATCCTCAACAACAAGAAAACATCTGCGGGAATCACTATCCCTGACCTCAAGCTATATTACAATGCAATTGTGCTCAAAACTGCATGGTACTGGTACAGAAATAGGCACGAGGATCAATGGAACAGAATAGAAGATCCAGAAATGTGCCCTCACGTATATGGTAACCTGATTTTTGACAAAGGAGATGTAAACATTCAATGGAAAAAGGACAGCCTATTCAACAAATGGTGTTTGTCCAACTGGCACTCAGCATGCAGAAGAATGAAAATAGACCCTTTCTTATCTCCTTGTTCAAAGATCAAGTGAAAATGGAACAAATATCTCCACATTAAACAAGATACACTGAAACTATTAAATGAGAAAGTAGGGAACACCTTAGAACACATAGGCTCAGGAGAAAATTTTCTGAACAAAATGTGAATGGCTCAAGCTCTAAGGTCAAAGATTAACAAATAGGACTTAATGAGATTGCAAAGTTTCTGTAAGGCTAAGGACATTGTCAAGAAAACAAAACGGCAGTCAGCAGAATGGGAAAAGATCTTTACCAGCTCCACATCAGATAGAGGCCTAATATCCAAGGTATACAAAGAACTCAAAAAGCTAGACACCAGAGAATCAAACAACCCTATTAAAAATGGGGTACAGAGCTAAATAAAACGTTCTCATTTTAGGAAAATGGAATGGCTGGGAAACATCTAAAGAAGTGCTCAACATCCTCAGCCATCAGGGAAATGCAAATCAAAACAACCCTGAGAGTCCACCTCACACCAGTCAGAATGGCCAAGATCCAAAACTCAGATGACAGCAGATGCTGGTGAGGTTGTAGAGAAAGAGGAACACTTCTCCACTGTTGGTGGGGTTTTAAACTGATACAACCACTCTGGAAATCAGTCTGGCGATTCCTCAGAAAATTGGACATAGTACTACCTGAAGATCCAGCTATTCCACTTTTGGGCATATAACCCAGAGACACTCCAATATACAACAAAGATACAAGCATCACAATGTTCATAGCAGCTCTATTTAGAGTAGCCAGAAGCTGGAAAGGTCCCAGATGTCCATTTGCATCTAGAGAATACCTTGCTGAGTGAGATAACCCAGTCACTAAAGAACAGACATAATATGCAGTCACTGATAGTGGGATGCCAACCCCAGAGGATGGGACTGCCCCAAAAACAACTCACAGACTGTTTAAATTTCAAGAAAAAAAGAAAAGAAAACAAACAAACAAACAAACAAACAAAAAAACCCATTATGCTCAATCCTTACACACCAAAAAAACGTTGACTAATTCCGGGTTACATCCTGTTTTACATGTACTTTTTGCTCATTGTAACTAGTAAGACCTTAATACATAGTATCAAACCTTAAAAAAAAAGAAAAAGAAAAAAAAGCCAAGCACTGATAAAAATGTATTTGTATACATTTATGTGAAAATGTTTAAAATTTTTTCTTTAATCTTTGTTTTTTAAAATAAAGTTTAAAAGAAAAAGAAAAACAATAAAAAGAAATTCTAGGGTTTTTATTTATACTAAACTATCATCTGTGAATAGATATACTGTGTCTTCTTCCTTTCTAACTTGTTACACCTTAATCATATTATTTCTTTTATAGCTCTAGCTAGAATACAAAATTCTATATTGGATTGATAGGGAGATAGTACACTGTGTTTTCTCATCCCTGGTTTTTGGGAATTGTTTTACCTTTCTCTCCATTCAATTTTATGTTGGTTATCAGATTTCAGTATATTTGATTTCTTGTGGTTGTTTATATGGCTTTTACCCTACAGTACTTTTATCACAAAGGGGTGCTGGATTTTGTCAAAGGCTTTTTTAGCATCTTATGAGATGGAATGTGACCTTTTTGTCTGTTTGTTTCTATGGTGGATTACACTGCTGTATTTATTTTACTATGTTGACCCATCCCTGCATCATTGGGATGAAGCATACTGAATAGGATAGTTCATGTTTTTGTAGAGTTCTTGAATGTGGATTACCAGTATTTTATTTAGTATTGTATCAATATTTATATGAAAAATTGTTCTGAAATTTAAATTTTTCTTTTGGGTCATGGTTTTGTGATCTAGGTATCTATATGAGTGTGGTCTCACCTAATAGATAAAGAGCCAGGCAGACAGATGGATAAACATATAGACAGAGACACAGATGGATAGATACAGACTTGGATAAACAGACAGACACCCAGTTTTCTTATATAAACTCTTTGTACTCTTTTGTTCCTCCATTGTGCAGACCTCAAACTGGAATCCAGTGTAGTCTAGACAATTGTTCACCAATTGAGCTCAATGCACACACATGAAATACCACAAACTCTCTTCTTAGTGGTTTGTATTGGAGTAATATTTGAGCCACACCAAGTCTGGCAAATACCTTGCTACTGAACATCACCATTTTAATTAATTAGTTGGTTTTTTGAAGTGTTTGTGAAACAGAGGTTTTTTTTCCAAGATATTATCAGTTAGGTGAATACATAGGTGTTGTGCATATTGTGCCTGTAAAACCTGATAACCACAACGATCTACATACATGGGCCTACACCCTGAAGCCAGAGATCCAGCTGAGAGCCACTTGATATTACTTCTGCAACCAAACTCCGGTTTTCCTTTAATGAAACATGTGCGCTTAAAACATGAGTAATCTCACTTCATCTATCAGTTCCTGGGCTTTTGTTTGTGTGTTTGTTTGTTTTATTGATTCTCTGCTGAGCATGAAAGAAGTTTATTGTGAGCAAACCTCCAGGAAATCAACAGGTTCAAAATAACAAGGCCTGCAAAGCTGACAGGCTGAAAGGGAGAGAGTGTAGGGGCAGGAGAGAAAGAAACAAGGAGTGAGAGATACATAGAGGTGGTTTCTATTATTCTTTTTTACCATAGGCCAACCTAGATGTCCACATGTGAACCATCTTAGCTGATAACTTTACCCACCTATCCATGATTTTCAATCATAACATGCCTGGCACCAATGTATACATTTTGACTCCTCAAGAGGTCAGGTGGTACAGATTTGTTATTTAGTTTATTCCACTCAGGAAACAGTAATGACATCTAAACAAAGTATCAATGATTTATTTATTCACTATATACTACAAGGAAGGACAAAAAGTTTACACATTGTTGAAAGATCATCTAGTTAAACAATCTTGTCAGAATCCAATCAAAATTGCCAAGGTGTGCTTCTGTTTCCACAAGTTCCCTCTTCCCAGAGTCCATATGAATATTCCCTGTGTAAAACTCAGCATCCAAGATCTTAGTCACTGGACATTCTTTTGTTTCCAACCTTCTGAGCAGTCTGTGAAATCACAATCTCTGAGAGACCCAGTTCAAAACGAGTCTGAAGCCATCCATTTCTTCACATTCAAAAGTCATAGTTTCCCATTTGGTGAGGCCTTCTTTTATACTAAAACTGTAGTTATTTTTTTCCATGTATGTCAGATATTTCATATTATTGAGAGGGGAAAAAAGGAACACAACCATTGTTTGACACATCTGGACATCTGGGTAAATGTGGGGTGCATAGAAAGGCATTAAAACAACCATTCTGTCTCTCATATTCCTTTTTTCCTTCTGCACATGCCTTCTAAGGGCAGGATAAAGCTCAGTACATGCCTAGTTATATTGAGCATGTTCTGAGGTTTGCTAATATTATGGAGTTACACATCTATAATTTCCAAATACAACCAATCAGAATGAAGGTCAGTTAGAACTATTTAGTATATCTTGTAAAAATATCTTCAGTCAGAGCCCAATATAGAGCAGCTAATCTGTTTTCTCCTGGATTAGATTATCCTGTGAAATGTTCAATGTCCAAGCTAGGTCCACCTTCTGATCTGCAACCGTAATAGATCAGTCTTCAGGTATATGTTCAAAATATCTGGTATCTGACTGGTACTACTGTCTGTGTGATTTCTGGCTTTTTCTGAAACCCAAGATCATTTACAGCCATCAAAGACAATGACTACCACATGAATGACACATTTCTGTTGCAAAGGAGATGCTCTTGGGTTGTCTTATGACCTGAGGGTAACAATGACCACAGCACAAAGCTGAAAAATTGCTCTTTGGTGGGAACACCCAAGTCATCATAGCACCATAAAGGAGCAGGGTTCTCTCACATATTCAGTCAGCTAAAGTCAGCTGTGTGCTCCAAGAGGTCCCTCAGCACAGGAACAGAGATATTATTGTCATAGAAGCTGACCTTGGTGAGCTCAGAACAGTGGCAGATGGCCGGTATCAGGAGAGTAAGTTGAGAGTCATTCATCCTACAAGCCTTTAAGCCCAGGGACTGCAAAGAGTCTTACACATTTCCTTGGAGAACTCAGAGAGGCACAATATCTAAACACAATAAGACTATTCCTCTCATGTTCAGATACTTTAGCTGACAGATCCTTGGAGAAAAAGAAAAGGAATCCAAGTCTGACTGTGAAATTTGGTACTGTGTGATGGAGAAGGTCTCCAAGGGCATCATCAGGGACTAGAGAAAAGCAGCGGGTTAGTTCTAGCAAATGGTGATGGAGAGTGGAAATAATAAAATTAGGTAGTTGCCACAATAGAAATTTGACCAGATATTCAAGGATATTATCTTAGGTATGATGTATGTATTGTACCATGCTGAGACAAGTCAGTCCTATAGTTCATCTCCTGTCATCCATCTCAAGCAGAAAATACATTACATCAAGATCTCTGCACAATTACTTTTATCATATACAGACTCAAAGTTTCCGCCTTTGTTTCATGTTCTCAAACCTTCTGGGTCTCAAACATTTTTTTCCATAACAAATCAGGTGCAGACTGTAGAATGCTATCACTGACCTCAGCACAACTGCTGGCCTAACTGCTGTGTGGGTGATTCCTGAGGCTCCTAACTACATTCTCCCTCCTTTCCTTTTGTATTGATTGGGTTGCCATGATACCAAGAATTACATCCTATTTTGCCCTACTCCTTAACTCACTTAAGTCAGCTGCTTCATAAATGGCCATTTGAGACCTTAATTCATGCTACTTATTCCTTCTGCATTCTAATGTCTCCCTCATGGTTCATGAGTCCTTAAAATAAAAGGGAAATGTTTACTCTGGGAGCTCACCTAGTTCACCATCCTTAACTGAACACCTGCTTTATGGCTTAGAAAGCACATGCCATTCATGGAGAGATGCTGAAGTCCCTAGAGATGGGAAAACTGGGAAATGAACTCATTGACATACATCTGTTCTCTAGCATATGTGTTCCAGCCATTCATAAAAGTTTCCATGGAGGTGAATGCCATGAAAAATATATGAAGTTTCCTCATTTGCCAGAAGAAAGGAGTAAAATGTGACACTGTGTACTCAGTCAATGTCATGTTGAGTTCCAAATCCTCTATGTGCTTTGGATAGAAAACCTCCAAAATTTTTTGGATACTATAAACAGGCAGAGCCTAGATCTTCACCTCCACACAGCAGAAATGTATAAAGTCTTTTCTCTGCTGAGCCCACTGCAATAAGCATGCTTCTTCCTCATTCAGATGGTAATAATTGATTTTCTTTTTATGCTCTTGAGATTCTTGATTTGGATTATATTCCTAGACAACTGCCTTGTTCTATAGCTAGAGATAATTTAGAATTCTATCACACAGGGATCCTCTTGTCTATGGCTTCATTCTGAAGGATCACCAGGTGGAACAGTTCACATGATTGTTTTTTTTTTTCATTTGTGAGCAGCATGTTTTAGAGGGAAAATCACCTGGGGGCCATAACCTGTTCTTGTAAATACATCCACAAACCATCAATTGGCATGGTAAATGGACATGACAAATCCCTTTGTAGAGAGCTTTTGGGGACCTCCTTGTAGGAATACAGCAGGAATTCAAAATTGGGCTAGGACAGTGAAGTAGGTTCAGATAAGAACTTTTTGGGGGAGGGGAGGCTATTGCAAAGCTCAAGGAAAACTAGGCAGAGAGATTTGTGGCACTCCTTTTATGTTGGTCTTCCTGATATTTCCGTAAAACATTAATCAGGAGACTTAGCTTATTTTCCTTGTTTATTTCTTGTCCTAAAACTGACTTTATTGTTTGCAAGTATGTAAAATGGTATGTAAGCAGTCTGGAGAAAATTAAATTCCCTTCAGCCTTGCACTGTCTGGAGTCATGTTATAGTGTTGTCTAATTGTCTTTATCTTTTCAATCTTCATTGTCTCCCTTGAGACCCTGTTGACTGACTGAGCAGGATTCTTTCCAGTTTATACAATCACTTGACTCTTCTGGAATAAAGAGATGAACTTGATGCTTTGACAATCATCTAATATGACAACACTCAGAAGGCTGATGCAGGAGGATGGCTTGTATACACTCAAAGCTCCCCTCAAGGTCATACCCTCTCACATCCCATTCCCCATATCTTTTTTTCTTTCTCATCTAAGTGAGTGGATTCCCTGGCTATCCTTCACCCTAGTACTTTAAGTATTTTTCAATCTGGGCATATCCTCTCTCACTGAGTACAGACAAAGCAGCCCAGCTAGAACAACACATCCCACAAAGAGGCAATAACTTTTGAAGTTAGGGGATCCACATCATGACCATGATCTTAATCTCTTACATCTGAGTGGGGAGACCTAGGTCCAGCCAATGTATGATCTTTAGGTGGAGGTTCCATCTCTGAGAACCTCAAGTGTCCATGGAAATTGACTCTGTGGGACTTACTATAGGGACTTTACCCCTTTCTTTGCTCATCTGTTATTGCTACCAATTTTGAGTTTTTATTACACTCTTGTAAGTGTGATCCTGTCCTGCATCTCTATGTATTTTTTTTTGTATTTTCTTTGTCTCTTTTCCATCTATTTTTTTATTTTGTCATATTCCAATATGTTTCTTTTTGTTCTATTTCATATGATCCTTTGTTAGCTTTCATTTCTCTGTTTGTTTAATTGATTGTTTGTTTCTTAAGACATGACTTCTCTGTTTAATTGTTTGACCATGAACTCACTTTGTAAATAATACTGGACCAGCTCACAGAGATCTACCTGCCTCTTCCTCTTAAGTCCTAGGACTAATGAAATGTCCCACTACATTTTTAGCTGCCTATTTGTTGTTTACGAGAGAACAAAAGGGTGTTTATATAGTTGGAAGAGGAGGTGGTGAGAATGTCAGAGGCACTGGGTGTGGAAAAGATGTAATCACTGCATACTCTTATGGAAAATAATCTATTTTCAATAAACAAAAAACACAAAGAAGGGCAAGGTTGGGAAATTATAAGCAGTTAAGAGCACAAAGGTCATTTGCCAGCATCCACAAAGAAGCTCCCAAAGGTCTATAACCCCATTTTATAGCATAACTTCTGATGCCCATTAGACATAAACAGTACTCCATGGTTCAAAGATTAAAAAATAAAATAAATAAGTTAAATATTATATAAATATGCATTTGAGTTTTTATATGATTTATTATCATTTATTTTACATGCACTAGAATGTTACCTGAATGTATATTTCTGTGAAGGTGTTTGGTCCCATGGCACTGGAAGCACAGACAGTTGTGATCATCCTATGTTTTATGGGAATGAACCCAATTTCACTGGAAGTATAGCCGATGCTAATGACTGATTAAACTTCTTTCCTGCGCTTATCCTATGAATCTTAAGAAGAAAAGCAGAAAGAATCATCTTGGCACATTGTCTACAGATGGTACACCACCAAGAATGAGAGCAAGTCAGGGTTAAGGCTCATACTACACATGGAGGCAGAAACAGGACCATATCTAGTTTGAGTCTAGCCTGGGTTGTAGACTATAAGGGTTTCACTTAGCCAACTGTAAATAATAGGTACTGGGGTTAAGCACAAGAGAGGATCTCAATATGTAGATGTGAAAAGTGCCAGAGTACAAGAGGAGAAGCTCTGAATGTCAGAGCTCTGGCATCTCAGATTGTGGGAGAACAAGCAAAGTAGGCAAGGCCTGTGGCTCATTAAAGTCAGTAGAGTATCTGCAGGTGACTGGTTGATATTGAGAATGCCCAGCTTAATTTGAGAGTTAATATTATTCTGCACAGACAACATTGAAGCAACTCCCAAGAAAATTTGTCCTCAATTCCAGTACTGGCTGCAGATTTAGAGACGTCTGTGGTGGTGGTGGCAGAGATGGCAATGGTGGTGATAATAGCAGCAGTGATGCCAAAGTCTCTTTTGTGTCGGTAGAGCACAATAAGAAGCAGCCATTATCCTCCAGGGCTACAGGGATCACACCAGGAACTCAAACAACCTGAGCAAAATCCTCCCTCTCCCAACAGTTGGTCAACAGGCAATTCCTAGAACAATTGAGAATCTCCTCCCCAGATGATGCCTCTGTCTCATTGCATACCAAGAAGAGAAAGTGGTGCCAATATGCATGGTGAAGACAGCATGTTAAAATTCCTACTCCTTAACTGAATAAAAGTGTACAGATTCCTTAGCTGACTCTGATGGATTCCAAGAAGCAGTACCATTATAGGTTATGCCTCAGTTAAGCAGAAATGGAGCAGCAACTAAGCAAGTATGAGGCCATGGAAAAGTGCTAGGTGCATCTCAGAAGTCACAAGGTTGCTCAGGTGGAAAGCACCTAATGAGGAACCAAGAAGCAACAGGTGAATTATGGGAAGTCCCAGCCCCCAAATGGGGCAGAAAGCAGCTTTGAAGGGCATAAACAGGTTTGCACCACCGCAGGTTAAAAGGCTTAGCGAGGGAAGAAAGGGAGGCCCAAAGTTATAGTATCTAACATGATCATTTTGTGCTTACAATACTACAAAGGGCAGAGCTGGATAAGTGAATGAATCCCTTTAGAGAAGTCCGGAATATCATGTGTGGATCCCAGACATTGGGACAAGAAGTTGTAATGTTGAAGTTGCCTTGGAGGCCCAAAGATATTCAGGAAGCCAGAGCTGTGAAATTTCTACTAAGGGAATCGGCTAACAATGAGTGGAAACTTGGCAGGAGAAAGAAATTTGTTGCAGTTAACAAAGGTGAAAAATGGAGTTAGAGATCTAAAGACCACATTGACATCCAACATAGAGGTATTCATTTGAGACCATTATAGACTATGAGGACTTTGGAAGTCATTTTGAATAACTGAATGTATTTAGTATTATGCTATGTTTAGATATAGCTCCTATAGACTCATGTTTTTGAACAAGCCAATGTGGGCCATGGAGTAGAATGTGATTATTTATATATGCTTGGCCCAGGGAATGGCAGTGTGTGGAGTTATGGCCTCGTTAAGTAGATGTGTCACTGTAGGCATGGACTTTAAGACTTCACTCCTCACTGCCAGGGAGTCAATCTGCTGCTAGCAGCCTTCAGAAGAAGATGTAGAATGCTCATATTCTATACTATGCCTGCAAGGATGCTGCCATGTTTCTGCCTTGATGATAATAGATTGAACCTCTAAACCTGTAAGCCAGCCCAATTAAATGTTATTCTTCTAAGGGTTTCCTAGGTCATTTATATCTGTTCAAAACAATAAAATCAAAACTAAGACATGGAACCCAATGGAGGAGTTAAAGAAATGAATCAAGGTGCCCAAAGGATTTGCAACACTGTTCTGGTTTGTATAAGCTTGGCCTAGGTAGCAGCACTATTAGAAGGTGTGGTCTTGTTGGAGGAGTGTGTCACTTTGAGGTGGTGCGTGGAGACACTCCTACTAGCTGCCTGAGGATGCTTGGTCTGTTCCTGGCTTCTTTTGTTTGAAGATGTAGAACTCTCAGCTTCTGCTGTATCATGCCTGCCTGGATGCTGCCATGTTCTTATCTTGATGAAAATGGACTGCACCTCTGAACCTGTAAGCCAATCACAGTTAAATGTTGTTATTTATAAGACTCGCCTGGGTGTTGGTGTCTGTTCACAGAAAATAAAACCATAACCAAGACAGAATTTTGTAAGTGGATTTCCAGGTACTGGATGGATAGAGGTTGATTTTGCTTTCACTGTGACTTTGTCCTGATATCTTTCCCTCTTGAAGAAAGAAGAAGAGCCCACAGGTTAGAGACTTTGAATTGTAAAAAGACCTTGATTTTTAAAAGAGACAGAATATTTTAAAGGTATTTCAGTGTTAAAATGTAAGAATTGGCAAAGGCTGTGGGACTCTTAAACCTATCAAGGTCTTTGGAATGTACAAGAAAGTAAGGGTGGAAGCTAAATATTGATTTGCTTGCATGTCAAGTTGACAAGGTGCTGGTCAATTGTACTGGCTGGTTTTGTGTCAACTTGACACAAGCTGGAGTTATCACAGTTGAGTAAATAACTCCATGAGATCCAGCTGTAAGGCAAATTCTCAACTAGTGATCAACACGGGGAGGGCCCAATCCATTGTGGGTAGTCACATCCCTGGGCTGGTAGACCTGGGTTCTAATAAAAGTGGGCTGAGCAAGCCATGGGAAGCAAGCCAGTAAGTAACATCCCTCCATCAGCTCCTGCTTCCTGACCTGCTTGAGTTCTAGTCCTGACTTCCTCTGGTGATGAACAGCGATATGGAAGTGTAAATCTGAATAAACCCTTTCCTCTCGAACTTGCTTCTTGGTCTTGATATTTTGTGCAGGAATAGAAACCCTGACTTAACCAATAGGGGAAAGCTGGGTCAGTGAGATGCCAGTGGGTGGGTGGTATAGTACTCTCATAGAAGCAGAAGCAAGGGAGAGTGGGGATGAGATGGGACGCTTGCAGAGGAGAATTGGGTAAGAGGTATAACTTTTGAACTTTAAATACATAAAATAACCAATAACAAAACCAAAAACATAAATATTAGCATATTTTATGAATATCATTCAACTATTATTAGTAGTAATTTCCGATTCTCTATGTAGTTAGCACTTTAGAAATTATTTTATTCATTTACATTGCTCCCCTCCCAGTCTATGCTCCCAGAGATCTTCACACCGTTACCCCTCCTTTTATCATCTGAGATCTTGATCTTCCCACACCACACACTGCCATTACCTCACCACCACAACATCTCCACCAAACCTCCCATCACCTAGGCCAACAGCATTCTTTTTCCATGGAACACCAACTTTCAACAGGATTAGATATACCTTTTCCCACTGAGGCCAGAAAAATTTGTTCCAATATACATGTGCTGGGGTCACCAATTTGATGCCCTCACTACTTAGGTTGTCCATCAACAATAACAAAATTAACATTTTCTTAATGTCTGATTTCAAATAACTTTTCCTACTTTAATTTTTGTAAAATTATTAAGGATTAAATAAACTTTCTCATAATAATGTGGTTATTTTAATAAGTAAATGATTATTAGACAATTTATAGAGACATGTAATGCATTTTGTATACTCTCACTTTATGTCATGGGCTATCATATATGTTTCTCAATGATTCTATTTTTAATATTTTATGTTCTTTTACTAAGTGTAATTTCCAAATATTATTTTGTATGCTATGAAACATAAGTTAGTACTCAAGCAATAGAAGTGGGTTCTTGAGCTATGGGTATCACTCAATATCTGTTAATGATATTTTTGGGTAATAAAAGGTATTAATAGAGAAGATAGATGAAATATGTTAATGTATTATTTGATTCTTAAAATTATCAATATAATTAAGATAATTGACACATAAAAGAATTTTCAAATAATAAAACATTATAAAAAGAATAATTTATGGATTTCATAAATGGTTCAAGATAGGATTTTGTTTCCTTGATTTTTTTTTATGTTGCTGTGGAAACAGAACTCCCAGATTATTGTATAACAGTCCTATTCTTGATGCCTATAATCTAGTTCATGCATCGCTTTCAGAAATAAAACCTCATGGATTTACACAAATATAAAAATTATCATATCATAGTTTCCTGTTTATTATTTGAAATTGTATTCGACTCTAACTATCTCTAAATTCCCAAGCTTACTTCAGGAAAGGCAGCGTTTACACAGAAATTTGCCATGTCTTGTAGTACAAACTTTACTGCAAATGAATAGAAAATTTTATGATTTGAACAATGGTGGTTTTAGTATGCTTGGTTCAGGGAGTGGTAGTACTACAAGGTATGGTCTTGTTGGAGTAGGCGTGGCCTATTGGAGGAATTGTGTCACTATGGGGTTTGAGGCTGCCAATGAGACCCTCCCTCTTCCTAACCACATGGGAGCCAATCTTTTCTTAGTGGATTTCAGATGAAGATGCAGAACTCTCAGCTCAGCCTCTACCATGCATTCCTGGATGTTGCCATGCTATCTCCTTGACAGTAATGGTCTGAACCTCTGAACATTTAGTCCAGTCCCAAAGTTAATATTGTCTTTATAACTGTTTCCTTTTTAATGCTGTCTTTTCACAGCAGTAAAATCTTAACAAAGACAGAACTTGGTGTTAGAAACTGTGGTATTATTGTGATAGGACTGACCATCATTTTGGTTAGAGGAATGTGGTCCTAAAATATCCCAAATGTGATCCTTCCATGTAGGTGAACCTGGATCAGATTGGTCACCTCAGATGATGACCTGGGTATTCAGTTTCTCTCAGACTCAACAGAAACAAATGCAAAGATATGGGATCAGTTTGGTTTTTTGTGAATGTGATACCAGAAAACATTTATACACACCCACATGTATAAACACACATACACACACATACACTCACTCACACATGGCAAGGACTAAGATATATGGCAAAAAATTATGGCACAAACAGCAAAGGTTGTTTACATTTATGGTAAAATGAACTCAACTGTAGAAGTCAGTGTTAGAAGATGGGGATATTTATGTGCACAGAGAATCTGGATCACAAATGCAAAATGAGATGTGATCAACGAAAGAGATTTCAGCCTTGGCTTCTTTCATGGGATCTGTTTTTTTTTTTTTGCACACCACAATGGAGAAATTGGTATATATAACAATATTATATGGAGGAGGCTTTGTGGGCCTCCATTTGTTGTACCTGCACCACTAACAGCAACTCTGAACTGGGCGAAGGCCTAAGGGTTTGAAAGAAAGACACAAGTCCATTATCTGTGTTACCAGAAAGTTTACTCCATATTGAACTGCTGTCTCTCAGGACACCTTGCAGTCACAGTCACATAGACAGTGGTCCCAGTATTATACACCCAGATATTTACAGGGGAGGAATGTAAGTTCTCACCTGCTGGGTGTAAGAGTCACCCCCTAGGGTGGTAGTCTGTAATTATCTTTTAGCAACTGGGAACAGGAAGGTCAGGTGTGGAGTGGCTTGTGACTATGCCAAATACCATAAAAAAAGGGGGGCTTCTATCCCAAGAAGATGAGGAGAGTTGGGGTGATTATTGCAACATCTCCCCCAATATTATTTTTTTAAATTAGAGAACTGGCTTAGACCTCAACACTTGCTCTTACCTGTCTTGGAAATATCCTCATGGGTCCCCGTGGATTTTTGGTCTTAGGTTGAGCAGCACCCCGTAGGTTTTCTCATCATTGGTCACCTAATTTATACATGCTCTACCATTCCTGGGCTATAGGGTTGCTTACTGCTAGTCTGCCAGCTGACAGCTTGGCTCCTGGCTTGTCTTGCCTGAGGGATATTAGAGAGGATACTCACCCAAAGTGCTCTAAGGGGTGCGCACCCAAAGCTAATACTATCTTAGTTTTAATAGTCTCAGAAACCACACGGAATTGTTCCTGTTAACAGTGTGGAGTTAATTCAAAATTAACATTCCTGATTGAATGTATATCCAAGTTAATAAAAGATTATAGATTAACCTAAGTTGAGAGGGCCTCAGCCACTTTTCCTAAAAATTCCACGGGGCAGCTATGGCAATAAGGTGGGGAGAAGAGGATCACAGCTACAAAGATTGCTGCTGAAACAGCACTAATAGGGCTGCAGCCAAAATTTTCTTGATTCTCTCTGGTAAGTTCCATGGGCACAAGTATGGGTGCAGATTCTGGGGTTCTTGTCACCGCTACACGTTTTAACTCCTCTAGTGGCTTCTCAACAGCTTCTCACACTGCCTTCACATACCGCCTTCACATCAGCTTCACACTGGCTTCACTCCAGCTTCTCACTTCGGCTTCACACTGGCTTCTCACCAGGTTCTCACACTGGCTTCACATACTGCCTTCACATCAGCTTCACAAAGGCTTCTTACACCGCCTTCTCACACTGGCTTCTCACACCGGCTTCACACACTGGCTTCACACACTGGCTTCATACACTGGCTTCACACACTGGCTTCACACACCTCCTTCATACCCTGGCTTCACATCAGCTGCACACACTGGCTTCACACACTGGCTTCACACACTGGCTTCACACACTGGCTTCACACACTGGCTTCATATACTGGCTGCCTACATCGGCTTCATACCTGTTGAGAACAAATGAAACCCTCCCCCTTGTTAATAACAATAGTGCTAATCTGCAGTTTTCAGAGAACATATACAGAACTCAGGGGCCCAGACAGGTGACTCAGAATCCTGAGGGAAAACACAAACAGAGGCCCGAGCACTATTCAAAACCAGGTCTGGTCCCCGCCACAATGCAAGGTCCTTCCATTGCACAATTCCTTGCTTGACTGAGCATGCCCTCCAGTGTCTAGCAGCTGTAGAGCAGCCTTCAGAATTTACAGTTAAAAAAAATTAGAATATATAAAATTAAGGATAGATGCACATGAGGGGAGATATGCTCCCCCTTTTTTGTTTTAGACAAATACATCTTTATGGTGCGGTGAGCACATTCAATGATTGCTTGTCCTTGAGGATTATAAGGAATTCCAGTCTTATAAATTATAGCATAATATGAACAAAATTGTTTAAAACTTTTACTGGAATAGGCAGGACCATATTTTTTTTTAATCTTTTTGGGAGCATTGATATATGCAAAAGCTAGTAAGCAGTGATTTTTTACATCTTTTAATATTTTCTACTATGTGCATATATATATATATATATATATATATATATATATATATATATATATATATATTCTTGAATGAGTATCAATTAAAACATACACAAATTATAAATTCCCAAAAGAAGGGACATGTGTGAGATCCATTTGCCAAATATCATTGGGATTCAGTCCCCTAGGAATGACTCCTAAATTAGGGGCAGAAATGAACTCTGCACACATGGGACATGTTTTTAGCACTTGTCCTTTTATAATTTTACAATGAAATCTTAAGGATCCTGCATTCAAATGAAATTTAGTATGCACCTGCATAGCCTTATCCACATTAGATTCTTTTATAGCCAATGCATAAGGGCAAGTGTATACATGTGTAAGACGATTCCCTCTCCATAGTGGTCTTGGAAGGGCAGTATGGGCTCTAATGTGCCCTACAAATATGGAAAACTTCTTTGGCAAATCATGGGATCAGAATTACTCTTAAGAACACAATTTTCCAGAAGCTATACACATTTAGTTGCTTCTCAAGTTAAAGTGATTACAACTAGACAGCCTGAAAAGTTGTTAATATTTAAATACATATTTTAATTCTCTAAAACCAGAAATATAAGGAATATTTATATGTCATAATGGGTTAGGTACAAGTCCTTGAGGGTTAACAACATCATGTAGTATAAGAAACTGAGGACATTCTGAACAAATCTTTACAATTTGACATGCACATTCTCTAGAAATTTCAAATTTTTGTCTCAGGCCATTACTATTTTGGTAGCTGAAGAGTAAATGGTTGTCAAAGGACACTGATTCCTTGCCCTAGGGATTTCCTCTGCCGCTCCCAGGAAATCCCACTTTCTTGAGATTTGAGTTCCCAAAATACCACAGAAGGTCCAGATGACCTCTGTGGAATGTTCCAACGCCCTAGGTGTGCCTGGGGGTGTACTGATAAAAAAAATGTATGATTCTTCCCCTTATGAATTTCCTCATTCCCCCTGTCCCCCCCTCCTTTGTGATTTTTGCCTTTATAAGCCTGTTACAAGTTCAGGCCGGGGTCGAACTCCTCTACCCCTTCGTGGTGTTTGAGTCTCGACCCCAGCATGCTGGCCTGAGATCTCACTCTTTCACTTTCAATAAACTTCCTCATGTGATTGCAGCAAGTCTGGTCTCGGTGCCTCGCTGGGTGCAGGCCTCTCCTGAGATTTGAGTGAGGGTCTCCCTTCGGAGGTCTTTCATTTGGGGGCTCGTCCGAGATTTGCGCGACCATCCACGGGCCCTAGACCTACTTGAAGGTAAGGATTTTCTTTCCTTTCTTTTCTTGTTGTCCTGTTGTGACTCTGTGTTTGTGGATTGTCCAGATTGTGATTCTGTGTTTGTGATTTGTTCAGAGGTCTGGTGCGATAGCAGTTCGGTATTCGCAAACGCTCTAACCAAGTCTGCTCTTCCAAGCGAGGAGTGGAGTGGACGGGGATAGACTTGTCCAGGGACCACCGTTTGCTCGCCCTGGGAGACGTCCCAGGAGGACAGGGGGAGGACCAGGGACGCCTGGTGGACCCCCATGGGAAAAGTCGGGAGATCAGTTTTTCTCCTTGACGATCTGTGTCAGAGGGCCAATTCTGGGCCATCTGGCTCTTTTCGGGATTTCGGGTAGACTCGAGGTCGGCGACTGACTTTGTCTCTCTGTTTTGTAGTATCTGTGAGTGTTTTAAGTGTGTGTGTCAGAACTAGAAATGGGCCAGACTGTGACGACCCCACTAACACTGACTTTGAACCATTGGACGGACGTTAAGGCAAGGGCCCATAATATTTCTGTTGAAGTCAGGAAAGGACCGTGGCAAACTTTCTGCTCCCTGTCCCAAATGGCCGAGTTTTGGCATAGGATAGCCTTCGGAGGGAACTTTTAATCTATCTCTTATTTCCGCTGTTAAGAGAATTGTTTTTCAGGCTTCAGGGGGACACCCTGATCAGGTTCCATACATCATCGTGTGGGAGGACCAGGTCTAAAACCCGACATCCTGGGTGAGACCCTGGACAGCAGGGGCAGTAACGGCAAAGGTGGCCGTGGCCTCGAACAAGCTGGCACCTGCGCCATCGGCCCCCACGAAGATCTATCCTGAAATTGATGATGGTTTTCTTCTCCTCGACAACCCTCCACCCCCATACCCTCAACTGGCTTCTCATGCAAGTCCCCCACAGGCGCCAACTCCCACTGACTCCCAGACGGCCTCTGAAACAGAACCAGCGGCCGGGACCCGAAGCCCCAGGGTTCGAAGCCCAGGGGGAAATGGCGCGGGGCTTGGCTCTGCTATTGTCGTACCATTACAGGCTTATGGACCCGCCCCAGCTCGGCGAGAAGTAGTCCTGCTACAGTATTGGCCGTTTTCATCAGCCGATATGTATAACTGGAAAACTAACCACCCCTCTTTTTCAGAGGACCCCTCGGGCCTGACGGGACTCCTTCAGTCCCTGATGTTTTCTCATCAGCCCACTTGGGACAACTGCCAGCAGCTTTTGCAGGTCCTCTTTAATACGGAAGAGAGGGAGAGGATCCTCCTGGAAGCTAGAAAAAATGTTCCAGGACCAGATGGGACCCCCACCAATCTCCCTAATCTTATAGATGCAGCTTTTCCCTTGATCCGCCCTGACTAGGATTACAACACTGCAGAAGGTAAGGAGCGTCTCAAGGTATACCGCCAGGCTCTAGTGGCAGGTCTCAAGGGAGCCACAAGGCGACCCACGAATTTGGCTAAGGTAAGAGAGGTTCTTCAGGGACCTGTTGAGCCGCCGTCTGTGTTTCTTGACAGGGGTTATACCTTGACCCAACCTCTGAGGATCAGCAGGCAGAGGTGGCTATGGCCTTTATACAGCAGTCAGCATCAGATATTAAGAAAAAGTTACAATGGCTAGAGGGGTTCCAAAACTATACCTTGCAGGATTTGGTGAAGGAATCAGAGAAAGTGTTTCATAAGGAGGAGACTGAGGAAGAGAAGCGAGAAAGAGAGAAGCAGAAGGCAGAGGAAAGAGAGGACCGGAGGGTAGTAGACAAAAAAGAAATTTGTAGGATTTTGGCCACAGTAGTGAAGGGCCAGGGAGTTAGGAATCAAGTCTGGCACTAGGAGGGAGCCTCTTGGCAAAGGTCAATGTGCTTACTATAAAGAAGAAGGCCACTGAGACAAAAAATTGCCCCAACAAGAAAAAAAGGGGACACCAGCAACAGAAGCCCCGGACATGTGGCTCCAAAGTTTTATATATTTATGGACTACCCGAAGATCTGTGGATCTCGGAGTGGGCCGGGTATCCCTCTTATTCATTGTAAAGCGAGACTGTCACTGCACCCTGTTGGGGAGAGACCTCCTGACTAAGATGGGGCACAGATTCACTTTCACTCTGATGGAACACAGGTTAGAGGTCCAGAAGGGGAGCCTGTGCAGGTTCTAACCATTCAGCTGTAGGACAAGTACCAACTCTAAACAGCCTGCCTCAGATCAGACGGACTGGTGGCTGCAGGCATATCCACAGGCCTGGGTGGAGACTGCAGGAATGAGAGAGGCTAAGAACCAGCCCCTGCCCATATGGAGCTGAAAGTCCAGGCTAGTGGTGCGTTAGTACCCCATATCAAAGGAGGCATGAGACGGGATCAAGACACTCATCATTCGGTTACTCCAACAACTTCGTATGTGTCCATCATCCTGAGGTATGCCTCTCCTACAGGTACGGAAACATGGAACCAACGACTGCTGGACAGCTCAAGATCTCTGGGAGGTAAACCAATTGGTGGCAGAACTCCACCTCACAGTACTTAACCCCTATAACCTGTTGAGCTCATTGCCCTATCCAGGACCTGGTGTACAGCACTGGACTTGAACAAAATGCATCAATGGACTCATCTAGAGGTAGACAAACTTGTAAAGACTGTCTTGAGGTCAAATTCTTTTGTGCCAGATTTGACTAGATAACTGTGTGCCATCTTAGAAAGCAAATGTATGTAGAAGGCTGGGAGGAGAGAAGATAGACCTGAGGTTTACTGAGAAGTGGATTTTACAGAACTGAGCCAAGAAGATATAGATATATAAGTATCTATTAGTCTTTATAGATACATTTTATGGGTGGGTAAAAGCCTCCCCACAAAGAGAGAAATGGCAGCAGCGGTCATAGCTAAGAAGATTCCAGAAGAGATCTTCCCTAGGTTTGGCACCCCTAAGGTAATTGGATCAGACAATGGGCCATCTGTGTTGCCCAGGTAAGTTAGATATTAGCTTGTTTACTGGGGACTAATTGGAAATAACATTGTGCTTACAGACCCCAGAGCTCAGGACAGGTAGAAAGAATGAATAGAACTCTAAAAGAGACCCTTACTAAATTAGCTATTGAGACCGGCGGTAAAGACTGGGTGACCCTCCTCCCCTTTGCGCTTCTTAGAGTCCGAAACACACCGGAGCCTTTCGGCCTTACCCCTTATGAACTCCTACATGGGGGACCGCCCCCCTTAACGGAGTCATGCGGGATATTGGATCCTGGCACTAACTCCCCCTCCTCCTCTGCTCTATTTGCCCACTTAAAGGCCTTAGAAGTTATTAAAACACAGATCTGGAGTCGAATCAAAGAAGCCTACACTCCAGGAACCACCGCGGTGTCCCACGGGTTCCAGGTCGGAGACTCATTCCTGGGCAGACGAAATCGCGCTGGCATGCTTGAGCCCCGGTGGAAGGGACACTACCTGGTGCTGTTGACTACCCCCTCGGCAGTCAAGGTCAACGACATTGCTGCTTGGGTACAGTGGCAGCTGGTGACAATTCTCTTAAGCTGCACCTTTGTCGTAGCCCCAACCTTGGGTAATAACCCCCATGCCCCTCAAAAATTAACCTGGGAAGTGCTTAATGAAGCGGGCGACATCGTGTGGTCAACTACCCCTTGGACTTGGTGGCCTGATCTTGCACCCGATGTCTGTAAGTTAGCAGCCGGCTCTATGGCCTAGAATCTTTCCAGTTATACCAATTTAGAAAAGCCACCCCCAGAAGAACAGTGTGTCTCTCATGGCATAGGGAGCACATTGGGGTGTTCAGGACAGTTTTACCGAGCCAACCTTCAGGCAGCAGACTTCTATGTCTGCCCCAGACAGGGACACACCAGGGAAATGAAGAGAGGGGCCTCAGACTATTTTTGTAGTAAATGGGGATGTGAGACCATGGGAAAAGCCTACTGGAACCCTTCCACTGCTTGGGTTCTAATTATAGTTAAAAAGGGTCGTAGGCCAGGGGAGCCAGAGAAAGGGGAAAGAGATCCATCCAAATACCTGGCTTATAGGACTGGGTGTGCCTCTGAAAGCTCTGGTAGCCCTCAGGGACCGTGCAAAGACAGTTATTGTAACTCTCTACATATCAGCTTCACCCCATATGGAAAACAAGATCGTCAGTGGGTAAGAGGAAACCGTTGGGGATGGAGAGTCTATACTGGCAGAGGGGACCCTAGATTCATTTTTTGTTATTAAGATTAAGATAGAGAGTCCAACCACATGACCCGTAGGCCCCAATTCGGTGCTTGATAACCCTGCACCCAGGCCTGAGAGTCCTCCTTGTCTCACTCTGTCACCAAAGGAGGACTCGTATCCCCTTTTGACCACACCCTCTTATCTCCCTATGAGAACTGAGGACCGCCTGTTCAATCTGCTTGATAGTGCATTTGTTGTTTTAAACCGCCGCTACTTTGACCTTAGCTGTCTTGTTAGGACTTGGAGTGGCAGCAGGAATTGGAACAGGGGCAGCTGCCCTCATCCAACAACCTTACTACTATAATAAACTCAGAGCATCTATGGACGCGGACCTGGGAGCATTAGAACAGTCCATAACCAAACTAGAAGTGTCATTAACTTCATTATCAGAGGTAGTGCTACAGAACAGAAGGGGATTAGATCTGCTTTTTCTAAAGGAAGGAGGGCTCTGTGATGCCCTAATAGAAGAATGTTGCTTTTAAGTAGATCATTCTGGTGTCATAAGAGATTCTATGGCAAAGCTTAGAGAAAGACTAGAAAACAGAAAAAAAGAAAGAGAAACATACCAAGGATGGTATGAAAATTGGTTTAACCAGTCACTCTGGTTCTCTATGCTAGTCTCTGCTTTGGTCAAGCCTTTACTCATTTTAATGCTAATCCTAACCTTTGGGCCATGCATCCTCAATAGACTGGTGACTTTTATAAAAGAAAGGGTGAGTGCTGTACAGGTAATGGTCCTAAGACAACAATACCAGATATTACAAGAAGCTGAGGGATCGCTCTAAGATTAGAGCTTTTTACAAAAAGAAAAACGGGGGAATGAAGAGTAAAAGGTTGTCAAAGGACACTGATTCCTTGCCCTAGGGATTTCCTCTGCCGCTCCCAGGAAATCCCACTTTCTTGAGATTTGAATTCCCAAAATACTACAGAAGGTCCGGATGACCTCTGTGGAATGTTCCAATGCCCTAGGTGTGCCTGGGGGTGTACTGATTAATAAAATGTATGATTCTTCCCCTTATGAATTTCCTCATTCCTCCTGTCTTCCCCCTCCTTTGTGATTTTTGCCTTTATAAGCCTGTTACAAGTTCAGGCCGGGGTCGAACTCCTCTACCCCTGCGTGGTGTATGAGTCTCAACCCCAGCATGCTGGCCTGAGATCTCACTCTTTCACTTTCAATAAACTTCCTCATGCAATAGCAGCAAGTCTGGTATCGGTGCCTCGCTGGGTGCGTGCCTCTCCTGAGATTTGAGTGACGGTCTCCCTTCGGAGGTCTTTCAAGCTATAAATGTGATTATAATCTGCCTGGTATACAAATCTGCTGTGGCATTCATTGCCTTTTCTATGTGATCCAGGCAATCCAGTATCTCTTAAATACCCTATGAAATATGTGATAATAAGCTCTCTTAAATTAAATTGTATTTGCATAAACAATTGCAAAACTCAAGAATTAGCAATATCTAAAAACAGAACAAATTTAAGCAATTATAAACTATTAATTAATTATATATTGGTGCAGGCCTTTAGATATAAATATATATATATATATATATATATATATATATATATATATATGCTATCAGTATATAAATTCAGAGTTTAACTGATTTATTTTTAACATCTAAAAACAGTGGCTACCAGTATATAAATTTTATAATCTATGCTGCAGCAGGCAAATTCAAGATAATAAACTTGTGTGATTTAATTGTATATACTGCTTTTCCATAGATGAACCATCTATAAATACAGCAATTGCATTATCAATGGGCTGCATGCATAAATTTACAGGAAATAAAAAAGCATGCATAGAGGAAGGAACCTTAAGAACTTGTCTTTCAGATAATGATTTATCAATTTTGAATTTTGTCTGAAAAAGCCAAACATCAGTATCTAGCCATAACCAATTTAATTGCTGCTCAGAATAAGGAACAAATATTTCATCAGGTTAAAACATTCTCCTTAAAAAAAAAAAAAAAAAAAAAAAAAAAAAAAAAAAAAACCTATCATACAATTCTGCATAAACATAGCAAAGAATGTTAAAACTGTATTTAAAAAGGAAATAAGATGAATTCACATTAATGGTTCTTTTTGCCAAAAGAACAAATACATACAGCCAACAGTTGATCAAATATAATATCTGCTGTTAACTAATTGTTTCCTCTATATTCACTGCAGAGCCTCTTAGTTCACTGCAGAGGATTTGCGTCTCTTAAGAACAGCAGAAAGAGGTTTGAGACATTCTATGGTGAGCTTAAGGCGAGTTTTTTGCCAGCTAACATCTGATGATTTTTGAAAATCACATTAAACAAGTAAATTAACTTTATGAATCTCCTATGCCACAGTCTGACTAGGGAGTGGTTAGCTAACAAAGCATTTACAACAGTAAACACTGAGGATTTTAAGTTTCAGCTTCCTGCCATCCAGGCAGAAGCAAAATAACAACAGACCATCAGCCATTCCCTGAGGCAAAGATATTCAGTGATACCCATTGTTTCAAGGGCTCTTTAAAACCTCAGACAAGCCAAAAGCAACCCCTTTGCAATCACGAGGATGCAACAGAACGGTATAAAAACAATCTTTTAAATCTACGGATAATTTTTGAAGCTGTAAACCAGGCCATAACCATAACTCTCTCCTAAGTTTCCTACTTTCATGCCACAAAGTGGCTGCAAGTTCATATATATTTATGCATCTTTTAATACCTCATTACTTTAAGTTGTATCCTTTAAGTCTGTTTTCTAGAAGAAGAATTATTCAAATATTGTCCCAAGTTTGGGGTATCCACAGAAATCCCTTTCCTTATATATAGAAAACATGTGGCTCATGCCACTTGTTGCACTTTAGGATGACTCTGTCCAAGTTACTAGTTTTAAACAAACTTTTGTTGCCAAAGTTACAAAATTTTAAACATACCCAATGCTTATAAGCCAATAATCTAAGACCAAGACATTCAGAGCACATTTATTCCAATTAAAACTAGTTAAGCAAACATGAACTGACCACACATCTTATATATTTAAACCATATAAAATTCTCATTTTCTCTATCAGTAAATTCAAGAAATGAGCACCTTGTCACTTGCAGAGCTCAATAAACACAGTCAGAGATTTTTCTAGGAAAAACAATCATCTGCTTTAAGCTGAGACACAGCCAGCACCCTTTACCAGTGGCCTGGGAAAACATCTAACTCCCATTGGGTCTCCAGTTGAGCTGACTTAAGGGGTAGAGTCTGAAGCCTCCTTTCTTTTTTTTCTTTTTCTTTTTCTTCATTTTTACCTTCTATTGTTTCCCTTTTAGACAGAAGTTAAGAATAAGTCAAGAGGTAAGCAACCATTTTATTTTTGAACATGAAGCACGAGCAACATTCAGACACAGAAACATGGACACAAATTGACACACATGGACAGCTTGGCACCAAGGGACAACAATATAGAGAGACAAGAACTAGATTTGTCAACCAGACCCTGATAACCTTCCTTACGAACCCAGAACCAGAACTGGACATTTCTCCAGTGGGATCCTAAGAGTCAGGAATTCTCCTGTTCCCCTGTTCCTGCTGGAAGAACTCTGAAACAGTTTACAATAATTTTCCTCCTCTCCTCCCATACTGTCCAAGACAAAAGAAAGGCATGCTTTTCCAAGATCTATTTTCTCTCTCTTCCAAATAAACTACCTCTAATCTGTTTACAAAGACTTAGAAAAACTAATGGGAAATATCCTTTTTCTATTAGCTCTTTAAGTTTCTTGCTTAAGCACAAACACCACATCTACCAGCAGTGGATTTGATTTCTAAGAATGTGGCCATGGTGAGAGGAGCAGTCAATTCTTCTTTCCTTAATCCTTGTCACAAGTCTATTCTTACTAACTATCAATAAGATTTACTTAGGCTGCCCAAGTGAATTCTACTGCAGTCTTCTACCTTGATTCTAGTTCCCCTACTGTTTAAGCAAATTCAGCAACTGATCTAACAACCATAAAATAGAACTAGTGGTTTCCATCTCCAATCCACCCCACTATCCTTACTTATTTTGCTGGCTAGTTCCATGGGGCAAACCCTACGGGTCGTTTCTTCCTTCCCATATCTTGGTGGAATCTCCATTTTCGGGTGGAATTGTGGACCTCCATTTGTGGTTCCTGTACCAATAACAGCTACTTCAAACCAGGCGAAGGCCTAAGGGTTTGAAAGAAACACACAAGTTTATTATTCGTGTTACCAGAAAGTTTACTTCATATTGAACTGCCCACATAGACAGTGGTCCCAGTATTATACCCTCAGGTAATTACAGGGGAGGTATGTAAATTCCCTAGCTGCTGGGTGTAAGAGTCACCCCCTGAGGTGGAAGTCTGTAATTATCTTTTAGCAACTGGGAACAGGAAGGCCAGGTGTGGAGTGTGACTGGGCGAAATTGCATAACAAAGGGGGTGTGTATCTCTCCCAGGGTCAAGGCATGCAAGCAGGCAGTGAAGCTAATCTCAAGCAGATGCTGAGAGTTGGGATGATTATTCCAATATTTATACAAACAATGAACTTTTGAAATATCCAATAGACATTTCTCAGACTATGCTAGAGTGGATTGTTTTATTTGTTCAATCTCTGAAAACAGTATTAGTGAAATGGAACATTTTATATTCTCCAACAAAGCAGAATGGTTAGCACAGCACAACCTGACATGGTTCTGAGTGAAGAAGGCTACAACTGGTATAATGTTGTTTACCTTGTGGCCCATACCTACTATGAACTCATTCTTCAACATTTCTCAGGAAATGGTAAAAAAGAAGAAGGAGTAAAAGAAAGAGAAGCAGGAAGAGGAAAAAGAGGAGGAGGAGGAGAAGGAGAAGAATTTAAAAAGAGAATATTCCAAAACTGTAAACAGGTAAAAAATACTGTTCATTATGTTTAGATTTATAAATGTCATATTTCAAATGATTCCTGAGAAACTCATAATCATTTGTTAGAGATTATTCTCTGTGTGGAAAGATTTCTACATTACAAAAAAAAAAAAACAAACAAAAAAAAAAAACAAAAACAAAAAAAACAGAAGAACATAAGCAACAGACCCCATGTAATTTTGTATCAGAACACAGTTCTCCCATCACAGCAAGCCTAACACAAATGAAAATCAAAATTATAACCAAGAAAAAAAATCTCACTTTATTCTGATAATAAAGTCCTTTATAGAGGATATAAAAAAAAAAAAAAAAAAAAAAAAACTCCACAAGAAAACACAAGCAAACTGGTAGTAGCCTTTAAAGAGAAATCAAATCCCTTAAAGAAATACAGGTATATTCATTCAAGTACTTAAAGGAATTGAATAAAACTTTCTAAGATCTATATAGCGAAATAGATACAAAGAAATCACAAGTTGGGGGAAACTTGTAGATTACCCACTAAAGTGATCAGGAGGTACAGATGCTATCATCACATGATACAGAAGAGCAAACAAGACTCTCAGGTGTAAGACATAACACAGAAGTTACTGACAAGTCAATCAAAGAAAATATAATGTTTGAAAAGCTCCTAAACCAAAACATCCAGTAAATTCAGGACACAATGAAAAAATCAATGCTAAGAATAATAGACCTAGAAGAGGGTGAAGGTTACCAGTTCAAAAGGTCAGAAAACATCTTAAACATATCATAGTAGAAAACTTCCTTAGCTCTATAGAAAGAAAGGACCATAGATGTGCATGATGCCCACAAAACACCAATAAATTGGATTAGAGTAGAAAATCATCCAATCACATATTAATCAAAAGAGAAGATGCATAGAAGAACAAAGAAATATTAAAAGGTTCATGAAAAATCGTCAAGTCATATACAAAGGCTGATCTGTGAGAATTATATCAGACTGCTCACCAGAGATGACAGAAATCAGGAAGAACCAAAAGTTCTCAATCAAAGAATATCAAATGACTAGAAACATCTAAGGAAGTGCTCAACATCCTTAGCCATCAGGGAAATGCAGATCAAAACAACCCTGAGATTCCACCTCACACTAGTCAGAATGGCCAATGTCTAAAACTCAGATGACAACAGATGCTGGCAAGGATGTGGAGAAAGAGGAACACTTCTCCACTGTTGGTGAGGTTGTAAACTGATACAACCACTCTTGATATCAGTCTGGCGATTCCTCAGATAATTGTACATTGTACTACCTGAAGACCCAGTTATTCCACTTCTGGGCATTTACCCTAGAGACCCAAAGACACTCCAACATAGTACAAACATACATGCACCACAATGATCATTTCAGCTCTATTTATAATAACCAGAAGCTGGAAAGAACCCAGATGTCCTTCAGTAGATGAATGGATACAAGAATTGTGGTACATTTACACAATGGAGAACTACTCAGCTATCAGACACAATGGCTTAACAAAATTCTTAAGAAAATGGATGCATCTAGAGAATATTATCCTGAGTGAGATAACCCAGTCACAAAAGAACAGACATAATATGCAGTCACTGATATTGGGATACTAACCACAGAAAGATCTGAACACCCCAGAAACAACTCACAGACTGTATGAAGTTTAAGGAAAAAAAGAATATATTTTAATTAATTCGCTCTGTATCACATCCCCCTGTTCTTTCTACAGAACCTTTCACTTTCTAACCTATCCCCTCAAATTAGTAGCCCTTTTTCCTATATTATTGTTACATATATACATATGTTTATGTATACATACCCACAAGTACTTAATTACAACCTTATAATGTATTTGTATATTTTTATGCAATAATGCTGAAAATTTGTACATTCATCATTTTTTAAAATAAAGTTTTTCAATAAAAAGAACATCAAATAAGAAAATCTCTCACACACAAAATACTAATTTGAAAAACAAAAATAAGTGAAACTAAAAACCATTGGGTTTTAATATCTCTCAATATCAATGGACTCAATTCACAATAAAAGACACAGCCTAACCAACTGGAAACAAAAGAATCCTGCCTTTTGCTGCATAGAAGAAACACACCCTGTTGATAAAGAAAGACAAGACTCCAGAGTAAAGTGTTGTAAAATACTTTTCCATGTAAATGATCCCAAAAACCAATTTGGAAAAGCCAAAACTTGTCAATTAACAGGGAATGATTTAGGTATATCGGGGAACCTTGATTCTGAATGCAGATCTCTGAGACCTGAACACATGAAAATAAAGAAAGGGACATTGAAGGAAAGAAACACTGCAGATCTCTCAGTACAGTCTAGAGAATGGTGGTCGTGTCTCCTGCTTGCTTTGTGCCTGCTGTACCCAATACAGGAACAGGTTCATCCCTATATATTTGTTTAGATTGCTTCCTCACTGTTTCCCAGGTTCAGATGTCAACAGATAGATATCAATTCTCTATTTCTTTTCACATTACCCGGTCATACATTTCTTTATAAAGGCAAGTCATCTCACTATTTGAAAGACTGAGGGGACTTCTTAGTTAGAAAAAAGCTCCTGCATTTACATGATTTTTTCCCACTCTTATACCTTAGAGATTAGATATATAGGAGTGAGATGGAGTAACAGGGCATTTTGATTCCTCCAAAAGTAAATCAGAACCCATGGAATGAATCCCGGTCTGGGGATATTGGTAGTATTGTGTGAACTCCCACTATTCATTTTAAAAATCTAGACAATTCTTGGTGTGTGGGAGAGGCTAGATGTTGCTCTTTATGGTCAAACTCTTTCTATCTGATCTAAAATTGCTTTGGATCTAATTGGTCCTTTCAACAGCTGGAGGGGCCTGGTCTCATTTGCTCTCTCTTACTGTGTGACTGGATTGGCTGCATGTTAGCACTGCTTTCCTCAAATTTTGTTCATTATACTCTGAGATCAAGACAAATCATTGTATTTCTTTAGGATTCTGATTGTGTTTGGGTGTGCCTTCGTGTGTGTGTGTGTGAGTGTGTGAGTGTTTGTGTGTGTGTGTGTGTGTGTGTGTGTGTTCCACATAAGACCTCAAGAGTCTATAGAGAGTTATGGCCATGTAGATTTGTTGACTCAGTTTTCACTAAATCACAATTGTGAGGCCAAGAAGCCTCACTTTGAGCAGCATGTGACCTGTGTGTCCTACTTGGATGAACCTTAGAATATCCTGCTGTAAGTTACAGGCTTTTCCCCTGTAAATACTAATTATGTCATTTGGGAAATTGACATAATCAGTAGAAACAATGATTATCAATCCTTGTCTAAAAATGGAGAAGAGTCATCACAGATTTAAGTAGGACCAAGGCATGGGGCACAGGCATTTAGAAAGTTCTTGGAGAGCTAAGCTATTCCTTCAAACACCCTCAGGAAGCTAAAGGAGATTAATCCCTCCTTTTGCTTCCCTGGTTCTACTGGCCTGAGGCTAATAATAATAAATTTAATAAGATCCTAGAGGATGCAGTACCAAGGAACAAGTATATACAATATATGGGCAGGGGTAGTTAATCTAGTTAGAATCATGTGATCCTTGAATCCTTAGTCAAAAGAGTTATTTGATTTCTGCCATGCCCTACACCAGAATCAACTTTGAGTCTCATATGCTGAAGACACAGCATCATGAGTTGATGTCTGACCTTGAGGAAATGCCACAGAAGATCAGTGAGGCCTTGTACAAGTTCCAGGATCTGATTCAAGAAAATCAGTATTATTGGTGAGTGACTAATAGAGACTTGATTCCAGCACTATGCACAGAATATGTCTGCCCATCCTTGTCTTTGAAGCAATGTGAGGGTTCAGGTTCTGTACTGTTTACCTCTTAATGGAAAGTGGAAGGCTCTAGGATTGTTACCTCTTGGACTTATTTTGACCAAATGTGAAGAGTATGTAAGTACCTCTGATCATTTTCCTTCCAAAATAAGGATCCTCTAGATAAAAAAGGTTTGCATCATGATGGAAATATCAATCAACCTTGAGCTTCCAGGGCCCATAAAGTAGATTTGCAAAACTGAATTTCATAAGATATACAGAATTTATGTGTACTTATTGGGTCTCCTCTTGACTTACACAGAAAGTTTGCTCTCTACCTACAAGTAGTTGTATAATTCCAATGACATATAAGCATACATGGAAGCCATGTCTTCTTGGATTTCATTGGTACTTTGTGTCTTCTAGAATGGGTCTGTTCTCTGGATTTGACCTTTTCCTATGTGATGATTCATGAGTGATCTGAACTGTAGTCTGGGTCTGTCTTGGGATAAGAACCCATGAAGTGTGCATGGTATTTGGAGGAGAATGAGGAAGATAAATTCTAGTTTGGAGTCACCAATTTTCTTTGTGGTTCAGCATCTGGAACTGCTATCTCCAGAGAGAGTCAATTCATATGCAGAAGAAAGCAAAGCTATTGTGGGAGGAAAACGAAATGCTTGAAGCAAAGCAGAAGGTAACTGAAATGCCATATAGCAGGAGAAAGAAGCTCTGTGGTAAGGCCAGCATGAACATTTATGGACTATTGCCAAACAGCAGTAGGTAAAACTAATGAAGCATCAGGGTAGATTGTCCTCATCTGTAACCATAACGCCCATAGACATCCTATACCACAGAGAAGATTGTCTCTGATGTGTGTGTCTGTGTGTATGTGTTTGTGCATGTATGTGTTTTAGCTTAGGTCTGGGTTATCATGATCATGGGATATATGTGGTTGGTGATAGTTCTTTGATGTAGATATTTGCAGAGTGGGTACTTGCATATAAAACTCTATGTGTGTGTTCTTTTGTGTGTAAAGGCATGAAGATGTGTTCTTCTCTACATATATGTGTATATTATATCCATATATACAGATTCACTTGGAAAACAATTATCTTAAAAAATAACAATGGCCAAGTTTACTGGATAAAGTACTCTGTCAGTTCTCTTTGCATCGGAGCCTCACTAAATACAGCAGCCACCTTTAGGCCCAGCCACCTAGCTCAATAGGACAAGAGTAGATAATGAATTCTCTAAAGTCTGATATTCAACTGATTTTGTAAGAAAAATATGTCAGTATTGAAATCATTTTTTAAAAATCAAACAACTGTGGTACATGCAGGTGCGAAAGATGCTGCTGTGTCAAATGAATGAGCCTGAGAGTCAAAAGTGCTGGCTTAAGTTTTGTGAATAACATATGGTCCTAATGTGCAGTGCCTGGCTACTGGAATACAGCAGGCAGGTTGCATACTCTCAGCATCCTAGTTTTCTCTGCATTGCCTATTAACATTTTCTTTCCAACTTCCCCTAAACGTGACTCAGTTATCCTTGGCATTGGAGTTTGTCCTGTGCATTATTATTTGGAAGACTGATTTGCTTGTTGTGCATATGCATCCAGTATAAAGCCAAGAATTCTAATGTGAGTAAAGAACAGG
This sequence comes from Micromys minutus, assembly GCF_963924665.1. Lineage (NCBI taxonomy): Eukaryota > Metazoa > Chordata > Mammalia > Rodentia > Muridae > Micromys > Micromys minutus. The sequence continues at coordinate 1,441,804 of NW_027667985.1, forward strand.
GAACCTCAGACAGCCCCTAACCCTCATGATAGTCTAAAACACTCACCCCATGTTCTGTCTGTAGCACTCTGTAACTGCTGTTAATCAAAATCATTCTCTCCGAGTTAAAATCAGCCTAAAGGAGGATTGGGAACAATGAGCACCCTCAGATATTTTTGATAGTATAAAATGTGCTAGCTCTGTGAGAAGCCATGTACAACTCTTCAGAAATTGAAACAGCAGTCCCCACTGACCCAGCAATTCCAGAACAAGAAGTCAGTATCCTGAAAAAAATTATGGTAATCACGTTTGTACTGGTACTTCTCATAGCAGCTTTGCAGTAGGAACTATCCAGATCTCATGAACACATTCAGGGACCATTTCCAAATGTGATCATTCATGCAACCACTTGGCCTTGAACCAGCCAGCCTTATTTTACTCAAAATATCTTTCAAATTGTATCCTTTCAGGGAGAATAGTTTTATTTTGCAACCTGGTTATACAGATTTGGTAATTGCCTGGTCTCATATTTTTGGTTCCAAAGTTATGCAGCCTCTAGTAAATGGAGTACTTATTGGAACATGCTGCCCACTGTAGAGCCATTGAGAGACAGTGTACAAGAGGCAGGAACAGGCTTGTCCAATACCATGCAGTGTGTCTTTGCTGGGAGCCAAGTTTGCTGTGCAAAACCTTGGAATCTTGCTAAGCAGGCTTGGCTAACAGGCAAAGTTTGTTTAGTAGGGGAAAACACATTATTGACCTAGCTGTCTATCTGCTATGCCCACTATGTTCTTACTACATTCAAGGGTTGTATCCTGTGCCTTCATACCTTCCTGGGTAAACTTTTATCTTTTCTGAGAATCTAAAAATGTTTCTGCAATGAAGTCTGCTTGCATGTGTGAGCACATGTAATTGCATATATTGTGGAATGTGTGTCTGGGTGTCAACCTCTCTCCCCCCTCTTTTTCTCTCTGCATTTTTCTCTGTGTCTGTTGTGTGTGTGTTGAGATAGAGAGATTGTGTGTGTATCTATGTGTGTCTGTGTGCACTTGTGTGTGCCTGGATTAGTGGAAATGATGCAGTATATTTTTGATGTCTATAGGGAGTAGTAGTAGCACAGGATGGCAGGAGCCATGTAGATTTCCTGGACATGTACAATAGTCTATGTTGGGTGACTGGTATTCAATATTACTCTCTACCTCAATCAACTAGAAGCATCTCAGAGTATTGATCTCGTCCAGTTTAAAATCCTTCTGTCCATGATATAATGCATGTTGGCCACAGAGTTTCTGGCGATGGTGATGGTGTACTCCTTCCACCCTTCTGAGTTCTGTGTTATGACCTCAGCCTAATGTCACTTATGTCTCCTTAGAAAAAGTCCTAGAATACTCACACACATAGCTGGGGTGTCATCTCTTTCTTCATGAGTATAACTTGAGAGTTTAATGCTAACCATTGGGAAGATTTGCATGCAGTACAGAATTGTAGATCATATCATCTCTTCAGTGTGCATAGATTTTCTGTGAGATGGTTTCTCTAGGTTTCACAGATTTCTTGGTTCACAAGTAGAACAGAGGCAGGTTTCTGCATTCTAGAAACAAGAGAGTTTGCTTAAGTTTTAGCCAGACTCCCTAGAAGGCCTCCAAATGGTTTTCTAGGCTGCTCACACCTATTGTGAAATGAGATTCCGACATTGCTAAACTGTTATTTTTCAATATAATATATATTGACTACTGAAGTAATGTTGCATTTTATTTTAATTCTTGCACAATGTTTAGTTCACAATTCAGTTTCAAAATTTCTTTTTTTAAATCTGAAAATAAAATTCAGGCCCAGGTACTCTTTGTCCCTTCTCCTTTCAGGATGCTTAGAATGACCTTAGCTGAAAGGTTGTACTAGGGTGTCCTCTGAATAAAGCTGGTGTTTGCTGGATAGCTGACCTGGCAGGTCCACCTAACAAGGGTCAACAACCAGCTCCTCCCCTTTCTGGATATTGATCTTGTGCTCAGCAGCTCCTGAAACAGAAAAATAACTTGCCTCAGTGAAGGGCATTGCTAACCACTTATTCTGTGACGTTCTGTATGTTCTGGTCTTTTTTAATCTTAAAAGTACCACAACCATAAGCTCCCCTAAGGACAAATCAGAATACAGTATAATGAGAAATTTCTGTCTAGCTAGCCAAAGTAGCTGGGATCAAAAGCAACAACCTGGGAACATTTTATAAAACTTCACAAGAGTCATTAGTGTTTTGGGGTTTTTTGTTTGTTTGTTTGCTTGCTTTTCAATTATGATTTGGACTTGAGAAAATTTTAGAATCTTACCTCAGCACACAAACTTTGAGCTATGGCACTAAGATCATTTAGTATTAGGGTGTGTGTTCAATATCCCCTCACATTCTGAAATTTTTTTTATATGTGTGGGTGTTTTACTTCCTGGAGGTCTGTGCTCTACATGCATGTAATACCCACATTGTCCAGCAGAGATCAATGGATTCCATCTGAAACTGATGTGATAGAGGATTGTTAACTGCTTTTTAGCCACTATGAGAATAAAAGCCTCAAATGGATAAAAGCCATCTCTCTTGCCCCTGTCCTGGGCATTTGTTTTACTTGTGTGGTGTATTAGTTGGACTGGATCACACCCAACCAAAGAGGGAAGTTTCTTGAGACATGAAGGGAAACATACTTGGAATAGGCATGCTAAATGTTTAAATTTCCAGGCATGCATGTAAGGCATTAGTGTGTCAGGATCATGACTTTTCATCTCTTATTTTAAGGGTTGAAGGAGATCTCTCATGTGTCATCCTGCATGACAATGTAGATGAGTCTGTCAAATGAAATGAAGACTTGAGAACTCTCCTGGGAGTGAAGGTATTAAATAAATTATGTAATAAACAGATCAGGATCAAGAAATCTCTGTACTGGAGAAACGTCAGAAGTCGTAGGTACTGTACAAATAACCATTAAACAGTCATGGGACTCATGTCTTTTCTCAGCTCATGGACTAATCCCATTCTCAAGAGTCTTCCAGATTCTCATGTCCAGGGCAAAGAACTCCAAGAGGGACACATGGTAATTTACTAAAAATAGAGATCATTTGTTAAAAAAAAGCAAAAGGCACTTCTCCAAATAAAACACTGCCAGCAATTTCTTTAAATCCGTGTTCATTGAAGGTACTTCTAGATTTGTTTTACAAGTATACTTTGCATATGTCTCCTGCCTCCATGACTTTCTTCCTATACATTTAGTTTACAATGGGGAGAGAGTAATGGTGGTAGCTTTAGAAATCTTGGAATCTGGCCCAGATTTACCACCAACTGTCTCCATAGTCCTATTCACTAAGGTAAATGTACATAGGAGTATGTTCTAAGGCCTGTTTATCTATCTAAGGAATGGTGAAACCCTGTGCAGTTCTAAAAGAATCCTTAGCAAAAGACATTTGAGCAAGAGGATCATTTCCTAGTGAAACCACCCAACTTGCCAAACCCCTTATTTTAGGGCCCGTAAACATTATCTGAACAAAAATGTTACTGAGATAAAAACAAAATCAGTGGACTCTAATCTCATAGTTTGCTACAAGCCCATAAATAAACATAGTAAAAGCAATATAGAGCAAAACAGTAGCCAATATCATACTAAATGGAGAGAAACTTAAAGCAATCCCATTAAAATCAGGGACTAGAAAAGGCTGGCCACTATCCCCTACCTATTCAATATAGACTGGAAGTCTTGGCCAGAGCAATTAGACAACAAAAAGAAATCATAGGAAATTCACATTGGAAAGGAAGAAGTCAAAATATCACTATTTGCAAATGATATGAGAGTATACTTAAGTGACCCCAAAAAATTTTATCAGAAAACTTTTACAACTAATAAACATCTTCAGCAAAGTGGCTGGATATAAATTTAGCTCAAAAAATTTCCTGCCTTCCTCTACTCAAATGATAAACAGGCTGAGCAAAAAATTAGAGAATCAACACCCTTCACAATACTCACAAAAATGATAAAATATCTGGGGTGCCTCTAAACAAGCAAATGGAAATTCTGTATGAGAAAAACTTCAAGAATCTGAGGAAGGAAATCTCAGAAGTTGGAAAGATTTCCCATGCTCATGAATTATAAAAAGCAATCTAGAGATTCAATGCAATTCCCAGCAAAATTCCAACTCAATTCTTCAGAGAGTTGAAAAAAACCAATTCATCTGGAATAACAAAATATACGAGAATAGTGAAAGCTATTCTCAAAAGTAAAACACCTCTGTGGGAATCACCATCCCTGATTCCAAACTATATTACAAAGAATTTGTGTTAAAAACTGCATGGTACTGCTACAGAGATAGACAGGTATATCAATGGAACAAAACTGAGGACCCAGTAATGGATCCACACACCTAAGGTCACTTGATCATTGAAAATGGAGCTGAAAACATTCCTTGGAAAAAGGACAGACTCTTTAATAAATGGTGTTGTTTCAACTGGCAGTCAGCATGCAGAAGAATGAAAATCAATCTTTCCTATCTCCTTTTACAAAGGTCAATTCCAAGTGGATCGAAGACATCCACATAATACCAGGTATACTTCAACTCTTAGAAGAGAAATTGGGGAAAAACTTAGAATACACAGGCACAGGAGAAAAGTTTCTGAACAGAACAATGGCTTGTGCTCTAAGATCTAGAATGGATAAATGGGACTTAGTGAGATTCCAAAGTTTCTGTAAGGCTAAGGACACTGTCAAGAAAAAAAATGACAACCAACAGATTGGGAAAAGATCTTTACAACTCCCATATCTGATAGGGGACTAATATCTAATATATACAAAACACTGAAAAATTTAGACTCCAGAGAATCTAACAATCCTTTTAAAAAGAAGGTGCAGATCTAAAAAAAAATTCTGGAGTACAGATCTAAAATATATTCACAGTTGTGGAATATTGAATGGCTGAGAAGTACCTAAGGAAATGTTCAACATCCCTAGTCATCAGGAAAATGGAAATCAAAACAACCCAGAGAATCCAACTCAAACAATCAAAATGGCTAAGATCAAAAATTCAGATGACAGCAGATGGTGGCAAGGATGCAGAGCAAGAGGCACATTCCTCCATCGTTGGTGAGGCTGTAAGCTGGTACAACCACTCTGGAATTCAATCTGGCAGTTCCTTAAAAGTTGGACATAGTACTACTTGAAGACCCAGCTATTCCACTTCTGGGCATATTCCCCAAAGATGCTGCAATACACAATAAGGACACATGCTCCACCATGTTGATAGCAGCCTTATTTATAATAGTCAAAAGCTGTAAAGAACCCACATGTCCTTCAGTAAATGAATGGATACAGAAATTGTGGTATATTCACACAATGGAGTACTACTCAGCTATTAGAAACAATGACTTTATGAAATTCCTAGGAAAATGGATGCATCTAGAAAATATCATTATGAGTGCGGTATCCCATTCATAAAAAAAAAGACATAATATGCAGTCACTGATAATTGGATACTAGCCCCAGAAATCTATGAATACCCAAGAAACAAATCACAGACTATATTAAGTTCAAAAAAAAAAAAAAACAAGTTTATAGCACCTTCTCAGAGTGGGTACACCTAGATTTTAAATCATTAATAACTCAAAAGTTAAGAAGATAGCCTCGTGGCAATTTTGGGTATTTAAAATCATATGTTAAATCTTTAAACACCAAGAAAACTTTTACCATTTCCATGTTATGTTATTTTAAATGTACTTTATGCTCATTATAACTAGTAAGAATTCAATGCATACGATCAAACTTTCAGAAAAAGTACTGAGAAAAATATATAGTTTTATGCCAAAATGCTTTAAAATGTATCTCTGTTTTTAAAAAAATAAAGTTGAAAAAAAACTCTTATTAACACACACACACACAGAAATAAATTATATTGTGGAAACTAGATGTCTGTGGGTAAAAAGGAAAAAAAAATAAAAAACTACACAACTATCATACTCCATAAACAAGTCAAATCAAATAGATGAATTGATGACATACCTCACACTTTTAACTGGAGCTCTCAAGAGACACAGGCAGACAGCTCTCTGTAAGTACAAGACTAACCTTCCCTAAATAACATGTTGCAGTTCACCAGAGCTATCGAGTAATAGCCTAAATAAATAAATAACTAAATAAATAAACAAAAACCCCAAAAGTACCCCTCCCGATACAGAAAAAAAAGGAACATTTCATAATATTTGCCTTAGCAAAAACTTTATGCATTTATCTTACGGTGGAGAAAGAATAATGGAATTCATGTTGGAAATCACAGGTTCCAGCTCAGCTTTACCACCAATGTCTCCAAAGTCCCAAGAGGAATCTTGGGCAGTAAGTCTGAGAATAGGCAAATGGGGCTTTGTCACAGCAACGTGCTTCCCAGTAGCATTAAGAAAAGGTCATAAGATCTGAAACAGTATGGTTGCCAGTAGAAAATTTAAAAAGAAGAAGAAGAGGAAGGAGGAGGAAGAGGAGCAGGAAGAAGAAAAAGAAAGAGCAGGAGTAGGATGATGACAATGACAAGGCCGACAACAACGTGCAAGGACGGGAGACATGTCAGTTTGCACATGACTTCCATGAGCTGTGCAGCCCCTCCCCACACCCCAACTACATGATGGAGCTCTACTGCAACTTCCACACTATTGGCTTCTACCCCTATGACCTGTGCTCCCATTTTATTCGAAACACAGACAAGTACTGGCCTGTGTCATCAGGGCCACCTCTTGAGACCTGTGAGCCTTTGGTTTGCTTGGTTTAGGTGATGTGCTGCTCTACCTGGGCTTTGCCTGAAAACCATTGCACGAACTGCACCACAGCCTAAGTTTCTCTGGCTTTTCCCCCCATTTCTGGCCACCAGAGGTGTTAGGGTGTGGTGGGCCTGAGGTTGCTACAACTGCTGAACTGACCAACTTCCACAAACTGCAGCCCTACTGCTCCTATGCCTACAGAGCCCACACACACTCTAGTGACCCTACATGCTGCTCCTTGGTGGTGGCTGAGGTGGCAGCCACACTGTTCTACACTGCCTGCCATCCAGACCCACAGCCTAGTCACTGTAGCCACTGCTTACAACTGTCCCCAGCAGCAGGGCCTGTGTGCCCACACTGCCTCTTGCACAACCCAGTGCAGCTAATGAATGTGATGAAAATGATATCATAAGGACACTGGCATTTTTGTGACACTTAATGAATGAATTCTACATGTAAGCACTACAATGATTAAACTACTGCTGCTATTACAAAACTAGACAAGCAAAGATTATGCAGATTCTTATGAAATATCTAAATATTCGTTGAAATGACACCAAAAAATCAGTTCTAACACAACACCAGTCTTGCAGATTGATTTAGTGAAGATGTGGAGATCAAACAACTGTAGGCCAACAGTTGTTCAGGAACATCTCTGTGTTCTCCTGAGCAGAATTTAACTTGTACAAGCTGCACAGGAACACTGAAGGCCTTGTTTGCCATATCAATGGCAATGAGAGGTAGCAATACACGATTTTACTATGTAACATGTAACTTACTTTCTAATCAGTTGAAAGAACACATAAAGCACAAAGTGCAAACTATGTTTGTCTTACGAATTTAAGAGTTTAAAGAGCATTAGAAAATTTAGCGATCTAATTATGAAAGTCAGAGAAGAAAAGTCCACCATCTCCTTGCCAGTATTTGATGACATTTTGTAAGGGGGTGAAACTGATACTAAAATTTGATTCCCTAAATGAGTCTTGATTATGTCACTAAAGAAGGCAGAAGTTAATTGCTGGCCCTAAAGAAAACGATGGGGCCTCTGGGTTACAGAAGGAAGAAGAGGGACATGGGGAGAAAAAAGACATCGGACACGCTATGGAAATAGTAAGATACAACAGTCATGTAAGATCTTAGCGCAACTGAAACTGGTGGCCTCTGATACCAGACATTGGATGAAGTAGGTCAGCTGATAAGAGATCAGTAATTGTGCTGTGTTTGATGGCACCAGGTTGTCTTTGTTTCCATTGCTTATGTTCTTGTGATTGCCTCTTGCCATCTTGATATCTGTGATATTAGGTGATTTGTTTTCTCAGTAATAAGTGTGGCTCCACAGCCTGAAGATGGGACATCCAGTTATGGCTCAGTGCATAACCCAACGACAGTTTCTGAATTCATCCTGATCCTTAGGGCTTAGGCTACCTCTAGATATAAATTAAAATCTTTTTTTTCAAGTACACTCCCAACACAAAGAGAAGACAGTCTTGACTCATTAAAGTATATGCAGTTTACAAAGATTGGCCAAGACCTATTTAGGTCTCAGATTCTCTGAAAAATTTATATCTCAAATTAAAAACAAAATGCATATATACACATGTACACATACTTCTGAGTTTATAATTGAAATTACAAATTTCCAACATTGATTTTCCATGTCACTTATCCATGTCCTCTAAAATGGGAGTAATAGGTAATCTAAAAGGTCGGAATGTCATTCTATAGTTATGATATCTTGGATATGTGAGTACAAACTGTTTAAGTACCTTCTCAATAACTGTTTTCCTTATTTGAAAATGAATAATAGCATTGTCTGTAGTGTGGCTGATCACAATAAAAGTATTGATTAATATGACTCATCTGGCCTTACAGAGCATGGTATGAACATTCTAGGTATGAAACTAGTACCTGGCTGGAGATTACAAAATTAAAAATACAAAAACACAACAAGAAGAACAAGAACAAGGCATCAATTCTTAAAACTCCTTCTGAGTGCTGGGAATACTACATGTGCCAACTCTGAACAGCTTTCTAGATATTTCTAATTAAGAAATCCTAAAACAAAAAAAAAAAAAAATAAAAACCCTCTTATAGTTTCAGCAGAGAGACTTGTAAACTAGGATATGCTATTCTGTTTTCTCTGATACTCTTAGTCCTCAGACATTTACCAGGTGAGCCAAGATTAAGAGCAGACCAGGTGACTCTGCTGGTGCCATAGCATGAATCTGTGGCAATTATTTATTGCCAACATAAATTCTGGATGGAGATAGCATCTTTGCAGGCTATCTAGGATGCCTTGTTCCCTTGTTTCCTGTATTGTGCTAAAGACAAGCACAAATATGAATCCAAGGAAGTCACTTGTTGGGTGGGTACAGGCCTTGACTGCCTTAAAGAATGGTAATCTTTCAGTGTTAAAGAATTTTCTATTACCCTCATTAAGTGTGTGCCAATTGCTGAGCTGCTGTGTAAACAGTGAACATCAATCCTTACTTGTAACATCCAGGAAGAATCATCATCCCTGAATTCAAGCTGTATTACTGAGCAAAATTGATAATAATAATCAAAAAAAACCTGTATGGTATTGGTACAGGGACAGGAAGGTACATCAATGGAATAAAATCGAAGACTGAGAAATAAACCTACACATCTGTAGTAACTTGACCTTTGAAAAATATGCTAAAATAATCCAGTGTCATAAGAGATGGGATTTTTAAACAATGGTGATGGATCAATTGGTGGTCAGCATGAAGAAGAATGCAAATCTATTCATCCTTATCTCATTGTATAAATCTCAAGTCCAAGTGGTCCATGCATCTCAACAGAAAACAAGATACACTCAACCTAATAGAAGGGAACTTAGGGTAGAGCCAAAAGCACACGATCACTGGAGAAAATTCCTTAAGAGCACATAAATGGCTTATACTATAAGATAAAGACTCAACAAATGCCACCTCATAAAATTGTGAAGCTTCTGTAAGGTGAGGACACTGTCAGTAGGACAAAACAACCACCAATAGATTGTGAAAAGACCTTTGTGAAATTTAAATCGGATAGAGAACTAATAGCCAATGTATACAAAGACCTGAAGAAATTTGATTTGGAGAATCAAATAAACCTATTAATATATTGGGCAACAGAGGTAAACTAATAATTCTCAACTGAGGAATAACGAAGCGTTGAAAAGCAACAAAAGACATGTCCAACATCCTTAGTCACCAGGAAAATACTAATCAAAACAAACATGAAATTCCACCTCAAATCAGCCAGAATGGCTAAAATTAAAAACTCATGTGGCATCCAATGCCAACTAACGTATGCAGAAAGAGGAACACTCAAATTTATTTCTGGGATTGAAGTCTGGTATAACCATTTTGGAAGTCAGTCTTGAGGCACATTAGAAAATTTGACAAAGTACTATCCATGTACCCAACTATACCACTCCTAGGCATATATCCAAACATGTTACAACACATAACAATGACACATGTTCTACTATGCTTATAGCAGCCTTATAATAGCCAGAAGACAGAAAAAAAAAAAAACAGTTGTTGTCCTTTAACAGAAATTATGGATACAGAAAATGTACATTTATATATTGGAGTACTACTCAGCTATTACAAACAATTACTTCATGAAATTGGGCGGTAAATGGATGGAACTAGAAAATATTAACACAGACATAAAAAGAACACTCTTGGCATGCACTCATTGACAGAAGAATAATAGACCAGAAGCTCTGAATACACAAGATACAATTCACAAACCACATGAAGCTCAAGATGCAGGAAAACGAAAGTGCAGATGATTCAGTGCTATTTATAGTTGGAAACAAATATTCATAGGAGAAATTATGTAGACAAATTTTGTAGCAGAGACTGAAACAAAGGCTATCATTAGTCTGCCCCAATTGGGAATAAACCACATATACAGCCACCAAATCCAGACAGTATTGCAGAGGCCAAGAAGAATATGGTGACAGGACCCTGATATAGCTGTGTTTTGAGAGTCTCTGCCAGAGCATGACCAATACAGATGCAGATGATCTCAGCCAACCATTGAAGTGAGAACAGGGTCCTCAATGGAAGAGCTAGAAAAAGGACTGAAGGAGCTAAAGAGGTTTTCACCCAAAAGAACAACAATACCTACAAACCAGAGCTTCTAGGGACTAAACCCCAATCCAAAGAATACACATGGAAAGATTTATGGCTCCAGTAGCATATGTAGCAGAGGAGGGCCTTGTTGAGCATCTATGTGAGGATAATTTCTTGGTCCTTCTTAGGTTCAGTGCCCTGGTGTAGGGAAATGTCAGGGAGGGAAGCAGGAGTTGTAGGTGGGAGGGTGAAAGGGTTAACTGGAGAGCACTCTTATAAAAACAAAAGAGAGTGGATGAGATGGAGGGGTATATTAGCTAGGGTTTTATTGCTGAGAACAGACACCATGACCGAGGCAAGCCTTACAAATAACATTTAATTAAGGCTGGCTTACAGGTTCAGAGGTTCAGTCCAGTAACAAGGCAGAAGCATGGCAGCATCCAGGCAGGCATGGTGCTGGAGGAGCTGAGAGTTCTACATCTTTATCCAAAGGAAGCCAGGAACGGATTGAAAATCCTCAGACAACTAGAAGGAGTAACTCCAAGCCCACTCCCAGAGTTACACACATCCTCCAACAATGTTACACATACCAATAGTGGCACTCCCTGGGCCAAGCATATGCAAACTATCACAAGGGGAAACTGAGAAAGGGGATGACTTTTGAAATGTAAATAAAATGTATTGAATAAAAATATTAATCTTATGCTGAAACTTCAAAATAAAATAAAAAGAATGAAAGATCTGGTTCATTTAGATGTTTAGGGGTGCTCAATGAATGTTAAATACAAAAGTAGGGAAATATCACTTTCACAATAGATTTTTCTCAAAGGCATGAAAATAGAATTTGGGTACCCTCCATGGACTAATGTCTGTATTGCTCAGGGGTTTGGAGAAAGCGTTGGGAGGCACAAAGACAGGCCATGTAGATGATTTCATATGGGGCCTTTCAGAAGCTATTTCTGTATATTTACAATTTGTTTTGCTGTGTGTTATACACACTTGAATCCACAAAACTAGTAAAATGAGGTCTAGACCAGAGCATTGCGGTTTTGAAGGTAGTTTATGACCGCAGCCTTGTCATGTATGCTGCAGTGTACACATGCTGGGAAAACTGAGGTACTTATTGGAAATATGCAGTGTCTATACTTTAAAGCTCCAACACTTTGGCGTGGTAATGAGTGTTGTTAAATCTGTGCTCAGGGATTGATACCCAGGTGTTGCAGGCCAGCCAGGGCTATGTGTCCTGTGCCACAGAAACCAAATGAAAGGTGGGTAAGTGCACCGATGGGTGGAACAGCAGGTGAACATGCTTGAAACCAAGCTGGTGACCAGAGTTTGATGTCCAGGAATCACGAGATGGATAAATTTTTCTTCACAACATGTCCTTTAGGCTACACACAAGTGAAGTGGTACAAAAGTGTATAAATGTGATACAAATTCATAATTTAAAAACAATGTATAACATTTAAAATGTAGAGGGCAGACACAACATTCTATGGATTGTTACTTCATAGAAATATTTACACTGGCCAGAATGTGTCAGTCTGAAGAAGAGACCCTAGTCTTAACAGTGTCGCCTACCCATGCATATAGGTTCTCCTTCTCCTTCCACTCTATCCTACCCATATGGGATTCCCCTAAATTTATCACTGTTTGGTAGGAAATGGGGTTGATATAAAAGTCACAGTTAACAGAGCTAATCCGATGCAGTGCCTTTGTAATCAGTGCATCCTGAAAGGCCTAGGTTTATCCAGCATAGACAAGGTCCTCAAAATTAGCTTTTCCTGCGGTTACACTGTGCCAAGTACATGATTATTTTCCCTCATGCTTAATGCAATCCTCTGAGCTTAAAAAAAAAAAACAAAACAAAACACACACTCATTCTACATGAAAGACACTGAAACTCCTCACACAACTTAAGATGAATTACTAAGCCAGAATCCTAAGTGTTCTTCTGTGTAATTCTGAAGGTTAAACTCTTCCTGATACATGACATGAAAAGCTGGAAAAATATTCAACTGGAGGCAGCTTCTCTCCTACCCTTCATGATGAGAAGTAGGGCCTTGCCCTCTCCCATATTCTGTCCATCAGAATAGGCAGAGTCAACCACAAATAAAGCTAGGACTAATCTACCTGCTTAGATAATTTGGCCCAAACCTTCCTACAACAATTCAAAGCTGAAAGTCTTTTGCTGTCTCAGAATGTTGAATTATAAAGAAAAAAACTCCAGTTAATTCTGTCTCACATTTTTATGGGCTTGTCCCCTCCAGAAGGAAAGTCAGATTCCGCAGTGGTCATAGAGCTCATAATTAGGAATGACCCACAATAAGGCCTTGCCTACATATTTGAAATACACAAAGCAACCATGACAGAAGCTACTGCTTAGAAAGCTGAGCAATAAAAAAGTAACAATAGATCCAGGACTTATTCCAAGCATGATGTCACCCCCAGTTCACTTAACTATATGCCTCACAGGCTGGCTAAGAGTCACTGTCATTTCTGACTTGCAAATGAGTATCACCTCTCGAATTTTACTGTGTAGAGAAACATGGCCCTGAAATTTGGTCTCCCTCTTGAGAAAAGCTGCTATGGAAGTGTAAAGGTGTAACTAAAACACCAGTTTCATGTCTGACTCTGCCACTTCCAAAATCTGCTGCCTAAAGCTGGTCCCCTAACTAGCCAAGAACCCTGTTTGCAGAACTCACTGTTAATCTTCACCTTGTGGAGACCTAAAAAAGAGTAGTGGTTTCAAGACTGGTGGAAACCTTGGCCCTTTTGCAGCTTTCCTGCTTGGCTAATCTGACCAGACAGTGTTAATGTAATAAAACCACGTAAGCATACTCTAGTTTCATGAATTCACATTGAAATTTGCCATGAACTCTGGGCAGAGTTCATGACCACCAGGAATACCTGGCCTCCCTTCTCCATGTTGGTGCTTACTGAGTTCCTCTCCATTTTTTCTGTTCCCCAGTCTAACCTGATTAATCAGTCTTGGATATTCAGATACTGATAACTTTTTCTTCCCTTCAGACAGTGAATATCGGCTCTATCTCTAATTAGAATCCCATGTGTCAGGCTGGGTTTCCTTCTCTTCAGAACTAGATATCCACAGGGGCTTCATCCCAATACTGTTTGTTTGGACTACTTACCCCACTGCCTAAGGTCACATTTCAGTTTGAATTCATGTGATCCTTGAATCTTTAGTTCAAAGGGTTATTTGGTCTTTTGCCATGCCCTCCCAAGGATCAACTCTGAGTCCCATAAGCTGAAAACACAGCATCATGAGGTGATGAATGACCTTCAGGAAATGCCCCAGAAGAAAAGTGAGGCCTTGTACAAGTTCCAGGAATTGAATCAAAAAAATCAATACTATTGGTGAGTGACTAAGAGGGTCTTAACCCCAGCACTTGGCACAGAATATGTCTGTCCATCCTTGTCTTCGAAGCAATGTGAGGGTTCAGGTTCTATACTGTTGTCCCCTTAAAGAAGGTGTGCTAAAATCAAATCTCTAAAAGTTTTACCTCTTGGACTCATTTTGACCATGTGTGAAGAGTCTCTGAGTCTCTGCAATCATGTCTTTCCCAGCATAGATCCTGAATATCGCGATATTGACTTTCTCCTGTTAGCATTTCATAAGTAACTGGATAGTTTGATGTAGCTTTGAATTCTGCTGTTTGCTGACATCTTTCAAAAAATTCTGTTTTCCACAGCAAAAAATTTAGTCACCCTAGACATGCATGAGCTATTCTTTTCCAATCTGCAGGTGAATGATCTTCAGTGGACAGGCCATCCAACATAGCCATGGAACATAGAACATTTTATCAAAACCATGGATTTTATAGTGCCCTTTTATTCCTTCTCCTACTTTATCTCATGTCTGTAAACTTACAGAACCTTCCTCAGGCAACCAAGGATAGATTTCTTCTTTAAAAATCAGAAACTGGATAACTTGTTTCTGACTTATTTTTGCTCCTCTATCCTTTAGCATATTTTAAGCATATATATAAATGGCATTGTGCCATTGCCAAGCCCCATTCTTTTAGGGTTTACTCACTGCTGGCTGAGACTTTTCAAAACTTTCCTCTGCATGCCCTTCCTTTCCCATGGTGTCCTTCACTATATCCACTGGAGCCTCACACTGAGTTCCACCTCACCAAACCGGCTCAGTCAAAGAGATTCTCCAGCAGCAGAGCTACGATTAAAGAAAAAGAGATGATTATAAAAAAACTGCAGCATTACCCCAGCCAGTTCTGAGGCTGAAAGGCAGGTTCAATTCTTTAACTCTCTTTTATTCCATTTTAATTACATGCAGATAATAATAAGGCCAGGTCTAGGTTAAGAGAACAAGAAAGGCCATATAAAATTCCATAATCACTATTTCTAAGGAGGGTTGTAAAGATGATGGGATTATCTGAACCTACTTTCCTGTCCTAGCCCAAAGTGAAGTTATTGCCTGAAGCCTATTTCTCTATTTGATCCTGAAATCAGATTCCTCTCTGAGCTTAATTCCCTGTCCTAGCCCAATGTCAAAATCCTTTCTGGAGTAGCTCTACTTTCTTTTTTTGGCCCCATGTCAGATTCCTGCCAAGAGACCCCAAAAGCTCTCTACAAAATTTCTCTGAAAGCTGAAAATATATGTAGAAAAAAATTTTGATAAAAATTCATATATACATTGAAAATATTTGAGAGAAAACTCGAGAACTGCCAAGACAGAATTCTGATAAAATCAAAGGTTTCTATAAAAAAAAAAAACAAGATAAAAAGAATGCATAGAAAATATTACTCACATAATTAAAGAATGTAGAATTTTTTTAGAAAAACTAGAAAATTTATCTCGAAAATACTGCTAAAAAAAATTGAAGAAATATATAGAAACAATTGTGATAATATCGAAAATTCACCTTTAAGATAATCATGGTAAAAAAGAAGCAGAAAATGTCAATCTCAAAATTGAAGATACATTAAGAAACTCTTTTCTGAAAAAATACATATTTATATTGAAAATACTTCTGAGAAAATTGAACAAATATATAGAAAGA
Source organism: Micromys minutus (assembly GCF_963924665.1). Classification (NCBI taxonomy): domain Eukaryota; kingdom Metazoa; phylum Chordata; class Mammalia; order Rodentia; family Muridae; genus Micromys; species Micromys minutus. The sequence continues at coordinate 1,457,676 of NW_027667985.1, forward strand.
ATTTTCATAAAATTGGATATTCACATGGAATATAATCCTACTAAAACAGCATGCAAAAGTATTATTAAGAAAAGTAAACAGGCATTTAGAAACATTTTTTGACAAATTAAAATTTACATAAAATATTCTTTGAATAAATTTGAAAAATACACAGTAATACTTTGATAAATTTGAAGATTCTCATGAAAAATAGTCCTAAAAAAAAGAAGAAAAAAAATTCAAAAATGAAGATGCTTCTGCAGAAACCGTTTAAAAATGAAAATTTGTATTGCTAATATTTCTGAAAAAATTGAAGAAGTATATAGAAAACACTCTGATAAAATTAAAATTTACATACAATAACAATGATAAAATATATCATGTAGAAAGTATTTCCCAAAACGTGAAGACACATGTGGAAAAATTTGTGGAATAAACTATGTATTTACATCCAAAATATTTCTAAGAAAATTAAATAATTGTATCAAGTTATTTTTGATAAAGTTGAACATTCACATGGGAAATAATCCAGCTAACATAAAAGACAGAAAATATTATTCTAAAACACGAAGACGAATATAGAAAAATTTTATGAAAATTTTAATATATACTTGGACATTTTTTGGAGAAAACTGAAAAAAATAGAATAAACTTCTGATGTAAATGAAAGTTTCAAGTATAAAATACGATAAAAGAGAGGAGTAAAATATTTTTTTCAAAAATATGCAAACACATAAAAAAACTATTTAAATAATTCTACATTCTCTTCAAAAATATTTCTGAAAATTTCAAGAAATATATGAAAATTTTGATAAAAGTGAAGGTTACCATGAAAAAAGTCATGTTAAAATGCAAGAAAAAGTAAATATTATTTAAATCCTTGAAAACCCATGTAAAAGATTTTTTAAAAAATAATATATAAAGCAAACATATTTCTAAGAAATAGAAAGAATGTGAAGAAAGAAATCTGATAAAATTGAAGACTCACAACTAGAAAAATCACATTACTATAGAAGATATAAAAACATTTAACAAAAAATTGAACATGTATGTAGAAAACATTTTAAAAAACACAAAAAATTACATCAAATAATTTCTAAAAAATTGAAAATACTTATTAAAATTTCTGATAAATTTCAAGATTTACATAGAATATAATACTGATTACAGATAAAAGAGAAAACACAAAACATTTCTCAATAATCTTAAGACACATAGAGAAAAATGTTTTGATAAAATTCCACATTCACATCTGAAATTCTTTGAAGGACACTGAACAAATATACGAACAGAAATCACAAAAAACTGGAGATTGACATGGAAAAATAATAATAATGGGACTTAATGAGATTGCAAAGTTTCTCTAAGGCTAAAGACACTATCATGAAAACAAAAACAGCAGCTAACAGAGTGGGAAAAGATATTTACAAACCACACATCAGATAGAGGCCTAATATCCAAGGTATACCAAGAACTCAAAAAGGGAGATAACAGAGAATCAAAAAAACCTATTAAAAAATGAGGTACAGACTTAAACAAAAAGTTCTCAATCGAGGAATATTGAATTGCTGAGAAACATCTAAGGAGTGCTCAACATCCTTGGCCATCAGGGAAATGCAAACCAAAACAACCCTCACACCATTCAGATTGGCCAAGGTCCAAAACTCAGATGACAATAGATGCTGGCGAGGATGTGGAGAAAGAGGAACACTTCTCCGCTGCTGGTGGGGTTATAAACTGATACAACCACTCTGGAAATGAGTCTGGAGTTTCCTCAGAAAAATGGACATAGTACTACCTGAAGACCCAGTTATTCTACTTCTGGGCATTTGCCCAAGTGATGCTCCAACATACAACAAAGATACATGCACCACAATGTTCATTGCAGCTCTATTTATAATAGCCAGAAGCTAGAAAGAACCCAGATGTCCTTCAGAAGATGAATGGATACAAAAATTGTGGTACATTTACACAATGGAATACTACTCAGCCACCAGAAACAATGACTTAACCAAATTCTTAAGAAAATGGATGCATCTATAGAATATCATCCTGAGTTAGATAACCCAGTCACAAAAGAACAGACATAATATGCAGTAACTGTTAATGGGACACTAACCCCATAAAGCTCTGAACACCCCAGAAACAACACACAAAATGTGTGAAGTTCAAGAAAAAAAAAAGAACATATTTTAATTAAAATAGAACTGTATCACATCCCCCTTTCCTTCCTACAGCCCCTCCCAGTTTCTCTCCTATCCCCTCAATTAATAACCTCTTTTCCTATATTATTGTTACATATATACATATGTGTTTGTATATGTAACCACAAATACTAAATTACAATTTTATTAAAAATATATTCCTGTACTTTTATGCAAAAATGCTTAAAAATTTGTACATTTATCTTGGTTTTTAAAATTAAAGTTTAAAAAATGAAATAAATAAAATACAACCAAAAGAAAAAAAACAAAAAAGGAAAAAAAGAGAGAAGTCGGGAAACATTTCTCGAAAACCTGAAAACACATAGAGAAAAACGTTTTGTTAAAATTTCAAATTCACATCTGAAACATTTGGAAGGAAACTGAACAAATGTATGAACAGAAATCACATAAACCTGGAGATTGACATGGAAAAATAATAATAAAATTGAAGACCCTGCAAATATACTTCAAAATATGAAAAACACATGTATGAAAATTTTGTAAAAACATTATCTATACATAAAAATATTTCTGAGAACATTGAAGGAATGTATACAGAGAAATATGATAAAATTAAAATTCACATGCAATAATAATGATAAAATAAACCAGATAGAAAATATTTCTCCCAAAATTGATGACACATGAAAGAAAATATTAAAAATATTATATATATACATCAATAATTTTTCTGAGAAAAATAAAAAATTATATCAACAAAATTCTGGCAAAACTGATGATTCACATGGGAAATAATCCTAATAAGATAAAAGACTGAAAATGTTTATTCAAAAATTGAAGAGGCATTTAGAAACATATTTTGAAATAATTTAATATTTGCCCTATAAATATTTGCAGGGAAATTTGTAGAAATATATTGACAGAATTTAGATAAAATTGAAAAATCAAATAAAAAAAGAATAATTTTTAAAATGGAGACTTAAATTTTTTCACAATTAAACTAGAAATAAATGTAGAAAAACATTTTGAAATTGAAAATTTACATCAAAATTTCTGAGAAAATAAATTCTGATCAAATTTAACATTCACATGGAAAAAAATCTAAAAATTAAAGGTAGATAAACGATTTCTCAATTAAAGATACATGCTGAAAATCAGCACCTGTGTGTTTCACACACACACACACACACACACACACACACACACACAGAGAGAGAGATGAGGGGGAAAGAGAAGAAAATGTACCTAAGACATCATTACATACAATGTGGTACGTCAGCACATGCATGTGCAGCACAAACAGACACACTCACAGGGGATGTAGGGGAAGAGAGAGGCAGGGGACAGAGGCACATAAACGCAGTGAGCTCATCTCCAACTGTCAACAGCGCTCATTACCTCACAAGGACACAAAGGTGCTGCCATGTATCTGCTTGTAAATTTTCTTTCCTTGGTCGCTGTGCATCATGGGTATTACTCAGAAGTATCTCTTAATAGTTTTTCCAGGTATTGGCACGTTTCTGTTAAGAGCTAAATCAGTCAATCAATCAATCACACAAACAAACAAGCAAACTCATATAATTAAAAGTATTAATAACTAGGGCCTAGACAGACAGCTCTGAGCTTAACAGCACCAGCTGCTGCTCTTCCTGAGTGCCTGGGTTTGATTCCCAGCACCTGCAGGGAAGCTCGCAACTCCCTGTAATTCAACTTCCAGGGGATCTGAGGCAAAATCAAGACTGAACACAAATGCAAATAAGATTAAAATAAACAAGTCATTTTAAAATGTTTATAATCGGTCCCCTGTGATGTGTCCGCACACCTCATAATGTCCCCTTGTTTTTAACTCTGTTCACAGTACTTTCTCTGCCCTGTTTCCATTCCCCAATTCCATGTTTCAGTACCCAATACCCTGTTTCTGGTTCATGATGCCCTGTTCGGTCCCTGATGCCCTATTACTGGTCCCACATCCCCTGTTTCTGTTCCTGATGCTCTGTTTCTGGATGACAATGCTTACGTTTCTGGACCCTGATATCTTGTTTCTGATCCCCATGTCCTGTTTCCAGTGCTTGGTTCCCTGCTTCCAGTTCCCAGTGCCCTGTTTCCAATTCCCAGTGTTGTTTTTCTGTTTACCAATACCCAGTTTCTGGCCCATGAAATCCAGTTCCCTGTCCATGAAGCCTTGTTTCCGGGCCCCGTCCTATTTCCAGTCGTCCATGCAGAGCTTCCGGTCTGATGCCCTGTTCTGGTTCCCGTGCCCTGTTTCCATTTCCAATGTCCTCTTTCCATCCTTGAAGACCTGCTTCCTTTCCTAGATACCCTGTTTTGGGGCCTGGTTTGCCTGTTTCCAGTCCCGGTGGGCAGGTACATTATCTCAGGGCAGACCAGGATGACTGGGAAACCTCACATCTGGTCCAGCAGTTATAGGTGCTATAGGTGTGCTATAGGTATGGACTTGCTCCATGAGTCCTGAAGAGAGGTCAGAGGTTATGGGCTAGGTTCAAAGGTCAGCAGTGAGCACTGTCTTAAATAAATAAAATCTAGTATTAATTTAATTATTGTTAACTTATGTAAAATTAATTTTATATAAGCTTTCTTTTAAAATAATCTGAATAAAATTAATTTAATATGTATTTATTTTAAATAAAATTAATCAATATGAATTTAAATATTTATTTCCATTGGTGAATGTGTCACTGTGTAAGTACAATCTCTCCCCTGAAACCGGAAGCTAGGTGAGTGTGAGCCTCTGTGTGGGTGCTGGGTATTAGAGCAAGGAACTCAGAAAGAGCAGTTTGTTTTCTAACCACTGAATGATCTCTCAAGCACCAATGTTTTTATTCCTCATCAAATACACAGTATATATCATAAAGCTCTCTGCATTTTATTTTATCAATGGAGTCTTCCTGTTGGTTCTCAGCCCCTATCTGACAAGCAGTGGCCCCGGGGTTCATTCCCATGCTGACTCCCTCTGTCCTCTGTGAGGAAGCTGTGATTAAAGCCAGGCACTTCCACTTAGAGCTGGGGAGGCTCATTTGAAAATACTTAATTTAATCCCAACAGTGTATATGTGGTTGTGTAAATAGCCCATGTGAGGCATCCCTTCTCCCTGAGGTACCAGGATATTATAGTATAGAATTTATTCAGGGCATGGGGAGGGGACTTGGGAGTGTAATAGAGGCAGAGAGAGAGAGAGAGAGAGAGAGAGAGAGAGAGAGAGAGACATAGAGTGAGAGACATATAGAGAGAATTATAGATATAGTAATAGAGAGATAGAAAGAAACAGAGAGTCACAGAGAGAGACACATAGAGTGAGAAACATATATAGAGAGAGACATGAGAGAGATTGGAGACATAGAGAAATACATAAAAAAACATAGAACCAGAGACATAGATAAATAGATAATCAGAGACAGAGAGATAGAAAGAGAGAGACAAAGACATTGAGAGAGAGAGAGTGAGAAGAAAAGAGAAGAGAAGAGAAGAGAAGAGAAGAGACAGAAAGCAGAGGCTGGCCATGAGCACCTGGAGAGAGAAGAGTAAGGGAAAGGAAGAGAGAGTGAAAGAATAGAGGAGCAAGGCCAAGAGAGAGAGAAACAAACAAAATGTGCATGCTTCCATTCTACATAGATTATCACATCAGGTAGAGGGAAGAAGGCACATACCAGGGAGTCAAGAGTGGGAGATAAAAAAAGGGTGGACAGGGTCAGGTATAGGAAGGGACAGAGAACAGGGGGTCAGGAAATAGAAACATGTTGCAGTAGATGATGGATAACTGGGAGTAGCCTCTAGAAAGTCCCAGGTGCCAGGGAAATAAGCGGTTTCCAGAACCCAACCGAAATGACATTAGCCAAACTACACAACAAAGGGAAGCTAGTACCTGTAGAGATTGCTCCCAATTGATAGGCATGTGCCTCCCGCTCATATCAAAATATTTATTCCAGAATTCTTCCTGTGAACAAAAGAACAGCCCCATCAGTATAGTCAGGGGGTAGGATTGAAGAAACTGAGGATTGCAACCCCAAGGTAAGAAAAATATCCACTAACCTGACCACACGGTACATTCAGGGACTAAACCAGCAACCAAAGAGCACAAATGGAGAGACCCTTGCTTCAGCTCTTGATGTAGCAGAATATGTCATTATCTGACACTGATGGAAGGGGAGGCACTTGGGGCAAAAATGCAGAATTTCCCCTTATTTTGGGGCAAAAATGTAAAAAATCCCCTCATTTTGTGCAAAGATGCAGAAATTTCCCTTATTTTAGTGCAAAAATGCAGTAATTTCCATATTTTCGGGCAAAAAGGCAGAAATTTTGCTTGTTTTGGGGCTTAAATGCAGAAATTTCACTTATTTCACATTAAAAAGACAAAAATTTTTCTTATTTTGGGACAAAATTGCCGAAATTTACTTATTTCAGTGCAAAAAGGCAGAAATTTTCATTATATTGGGGCAAAAAGGCAGAAATTCCCTTTATTTTCGGGCAAAATTGGAGAAATTTTGATTATTTTGGGGCTAAATTGCAGAAATATCCCTTTTTTCTGGTAAAAAATGCAGAAATTTTCTTTATTTTGGGGTAAAATTGCAGAAATTTTCCTTATTTTAGGGGGAAAAAGGTAGAAATTCTTTATATTTTGGGGCAAAAATGCAGAAATTCCCCTTATTTGGGGGCAAAAGAGCAGAAATTCCCATTATTTTGGGGCAAAAATGCAGAAACTCTCCTTATTTTGGGCAAAATTGCAGAAATTTTACTTATTTCATGGAAAAATGCAGATATTTCTTTTATTTTAGATAAAATGAAGACATTATCACGAGAAAGGCAGAAAGTCTACTTATTTTGGGGCAAAAAGGTAGAAATTCCCCTTATTTTGAGGTAAGAAGACAGAAATTCCCTCTCTTTTGGGAGAAAAATGCAGAGATTCCAGGCAAAATTGCACAATTTTTTAAATTTTAGGGCAACAAGGTAGATAGTCTTTTTATTTTGGGGCAAAAATGCAGAAATTCCCCATATTTTGGGGCAAAAATGAAGAAATTCCTTTTATTTTGGGCAAACAAAAGAAATTCCCCTTATTTTGGGGTAAATAGGCAGAAATTTTCCTTCTCTATTTTGGAAAATTTGCAAAAATTACCCTTATTTTTGGTCAAAAATGCAGAAATTCCGCTTATTTTGGGGCAAAAAGTCAGAAATTTCCCGTATTTTCGGGTAGAAAGGCAAAAATTCTCAATATTTTGGGGCAAAAAAGGAGAAATTCTCTTTATTTTGTGGCAGAAAGGCATAAATTCCCTTTATTTTGGGACAGAAACACAGAAATTATCGGTATTTTCGGGTAGAAAAGCAGAAATTCTCCTCATTTTGTGGCAAAAATTCAGAAATTTCCCTTATTTTGGGGCTAAAACACAGAAATTCTTTTTATTTTTAGAGAAAAAGGCAGAAATTCCACTTATTTTTTGCAAAAAGGAAGCAATTACCTTCTTTTGGGGCAAAAAGGCAGAAATGCCCCTATTTTGGGGCCAAAAGGCAGTAATTCTCCTTATTTTAGGGCAAAAAGGCAGAAATTCCCCTAATTTTGAAACAAACATGCAGAAATTTTCTTTATTATGGTGAAAAAGCAGGAAATTTCTGTTATTTTCTGGCAGAAAGGCAGGAATTTCTTTTATTTTGGAACAAAATTGCAGAAATTTCACTTATTTTGGGGCCAAAAGGCAGAATTTCCCCTTATTTTGGGGCAAAATTCAAAAATTCCCCTTATTTTTTGGGCAAAACTGCAGAATTTTCACTTCTTTCAGGGCAAAACAACAGAAATTCCCCTTATTTTGGGGCAAAAAGGCAGAAATTCCCCTTATCTTGGTGCAAAAAGGTAGAAATTCCCTTTACTTTGGGGTCAAAAAGGCAGAAATACTTCTTATTTTTGGGAAAAAAGGCAGAAATTCCCCTTATTTTGGGGCAAAAATGCATAAATTCCCCTTATTTTTAGGCAAAAATGCAGAAAATCCCCATTTTTGGGGGCAAAAATGCAGAAATTCACCTCAAAATATTCTTTATTTTGAGGGAAAATTGCAGAAATTTCACTTATTTCACGGCTAAAAAGCAAAAATTTTTCTTATTTTGTGGCAAAATTGCAGAAATTTAACTTATTTCAGGGCAAAAATGCAGAAATATTCCTTATTTTGGGGCAAAAATGCAGAAATTCCCTTTATTTTGTGGTAAAATTTCAGAAATTTCCTTTATTTTACAGCAAAATAGCAGAAATTTCACTTATTTCAGGTATAAAAGGCAGAAATTTCCCTTATTTTGGGGCAAAAAGGAAGAAATTCCCCTTATCTTGAGGCAAGATATAGAAATTCTCTTTATATTGGGGTAAAAATGCAGAAATTTACATTATTTTATGGCTAAAAGTCAGAAATTCCCCTTATTTGTGGCAAAAAGGCAGAAATTTCCATGATTTTTGGGCAAAAATGGAGAAATTCCCCTTATTTTAGGGCAAAAATGCAGAATTTCCCTCTATTTTTGGCAAAAAATGCAGAAATGTCCCGTATTATGTGGCTAAAGCAGAAATTTTCCTTATTATGGGGCAAAATTGCAGAAATTTACTAATTTCATGGCAAAAAGGCAGAAATTCCCTTTATTTAAAGGCAAAAAGGCAGAAATTCTCCTTATTTTGGGGCAAAAAGGAATAAATTTCCTTTATCTTGTGGTAAAAAGGCAGAAATTCTTCTGATTTTGGGGCAAAATTGCAGAAATTTCACTTATTTCAGAGAAAAAAAGCAAAAATTTTTCTTATTTTGGGGCAAAAAGGCAGAAATTCCCATTATTTTGGGGCAAAAAGGCAGAAATTCACCTTATTTTGGGGTAAAATTGCAGAAATTTCACATATTTCAGGGCAAAAAGGCAGAAATTTCCCATTATTTTGGGGCAAAATTGCAGAAATTTCACTTATTTCAGGGTAATAAGTCAGAAATTTTCCTTATTTTGGGGCAAAAAAGACAGAAATTCCTTTTGTTTTGGGGGAAAAAGACAGAAATTCCACTTATCTAGAGGCAAAATGCAGAAATTCTGATTATTTTGGAGCAAAAATGAAGACATTTTCCTCTTTTATGGCAAAAAGTTATGCATTCCCCTTATTTTCGGGCAAAAAGGCAGAAATTCCCCGTATTTTGAAGCAAAATTGCAGAAATTCCCCTAATTGTGGGGCAAAAAGGCAGAAATTCCCTATATGTTGGGGCAAAAAGACAGAAATTCTCCTTATTTTCGGGCAAAACTCAAAAATTCCCCTTATTTTGGGACAAAATTGCAGAAATTTTATTTATTTAGGGGCAAAATTGCAGAAATTTTCCTTATTTGGGGGCAAAAAGGCAGAAATTTCCCTTATTTTGGGGCAAAAAGACAGAAATTTCCCTTATTTTGTGGCAAAAAGGCAGAAATTTCTTTTATTTTGGGGCAAAATTGCAGAAATTTCACTTATTTCAGGGCATAATTAAAAAATTCCTTATATTTTGGGGCAAAAAGACAAAAATTCTGTTTATTTTTGGGTAAAAAGGCGGAAATTTCACTTATTTTTAGATAAAAAGGCAGAAATTCCTCTTATTTTGGGGCAAAAATGAAGAAATTTCCCTTTTTTGTGGCAAAAGGTATACATTCCCCTTACTTTTGGGATAAAAAGCAGAAATTCCCCGTATTTTGAAGCTAAATTGCAGAAATTCTCATAATTTTCGGGCAAAAAGGCAGAAATTCTCCTTATTTTGGGGCAAAAAGGCAGAAAATCTCCTTTTTTGGGAGCAAACAGTCAGAAATTCCCTTTATTTTGGGGCAAAATTGCAGAAATTTCCTTTACATTGGGGCAAAATTGCAGAAATTTCCCTTATTTGGGGGCAAAATTGCAGAAATTTCACTTATTTCAGGGTAATAAGTCAGAAATTCTCTTTATTTTGGGGCAAAAAAGACAGAAATTCCCTTTCTTTTGGGGGAAAAAGACAGAAATTCCACTTATTTAGAGGCAAAAAGGCAGAAATTCCCCTTATTTTGGAGCAAAAATGAAGAAATTTCCCTTTTTATGGCAAAAAGGTATGCATTACCATTATTTTCAGGCAAAAAGGCAGAAATTCCCCGTATTTTGGAGCAAAATTGCAGAAATTCCCCTAATTTTGGGGCAAAAGGCAGAAATTCCCTTTATTTTGGGGAAAAATCAAAAATTCCCCTTATTTTGGAACAAAATTCAAGAAATTTCCTTTATTTTGGGGCAAAATTGCAGGAATTTACCTTATTTTGGGGCAAAATTGCAGAAATTTTTCTTATTTGGGGCAAAATTACAGAAATTTCACTTATTTTCAGGTAAAAAGGCTGAAATTTCCTTTATTTTGGGGCAAAAAGGGAGAAATTCCCTTTGTTTTGGGGCAAAAGTGCAGACATTTGCCTTATTATGGGGAAAAATTGCAGAAATTTCCCTTATTTTAGGGCAAAATTGCAGAAATTTCACTTATTACAGAGAAAAAAAGCAAAAATTTTTCTTATTTTGAGGCAAAAAGGCAGAAAGTCCCATTATTTTGGGGTAAAAAGGCAGAAATTCACCTTATTTTGGGGTAAAATTGCAGAAATTTCACATATTTCAGGGCAAAAAGGCAGAAATTTCTCTTATTTTGGGGCAAAATTGCAGAAATTTCACTTATTTTAGGGTAATAAGTCAGAAATTCCCCTTATTTTGGGGCAAAAAAGACAGAAATTCCCTTTGTTTTGGGGGAAAATGACAGAAATTCCACTTATTTAGAGGCAAAAAGGCAGAAATTCCCCTTATTTTGGAGCAAAAATGAAGAAATTTCCCTTTTTTATGGCAAAAAGTTATGCATTCCCCTTATTTTCGGGCAAAAAGGCAGAAATTCCATGTATTTTGGAGCAAAATTGCAGAAATTCCTCTAATTGTCGGGCAAAAACGGAGAAATTCCCTATATGTTGGGGCAAAAAGACAGAAATTTTTCTTATTTTGGGGCAAAACTCAGAAATTCCACTTTTTTTGAGGCAATATTCCAGAAATTTCTTTTATTTGGGGGCAAAATTGCAGAAATTTCACTTATTTTGGGGCAAAATTGCAAAATTTCACTTATTTCACTGAAAAAAGGCAGAAATTTTCCTTATTTTGGGGCAAAAAGGCAGAAATTCCTAATATTTTGTGGCAAAAATGCAGAAATTCCCTATATTTTGAGGTAAAAAGGCTGAAATTCCCCTTATATGGGGGAAAAAGGGCAGAAATTTCCCTTATTTTGGGGCAAAATTGCAGAAATTTCACTTATTTCAGGGTAATAAGTCAGAAATTCTCCTTATTTTGGGGCAAAAAAGACAGAAATTCCCTTTCTTTTGGGGGAAAAAGACAGAAATTCCACTTATTTAGAGGCAAAAAGGCAGAAATTTCCCTTATTTTGGGGTAAAATTGCAGAAATTTCACTTATTTTAGGGTAATAAGTCAGAAATTCCCCTTATTTTGGGGCAAAAAAGACAGAAATTCCCTTTGTTTTGGAGGAAAATGACAGAAATTCCACTTATTTAGAGGCAAAAAGGCAGAAATTCCCCTTATTTTGGAGCAAAAATGAAGAAATTTCCCTTTTTTATGGCAAAAAGTTATGCATTCCCCTTATTTTCGGGCAAAAAGGCAGAAATTCCATGTATTTTGGAGCAAAATTGCAGAAATTCCTCTAATTGTGGGGCAAAAACGGAGAAATTCCCTATATGTTGGGGCAAAAAGACAGAAATTTTCCTTATTTTGGGGCAAAACTCAGAAATTCCACTTTTTTTGAGGCAATATTCCAGAAATTTCTTTTATTTGGGGGCAAAATTGCAGAAATTTCACTTATTTTGGGGCAAAATTGCAAAATTTCACTTATTTCACTGAAAAAAGGCAGAAATTTTCCTTATTTTGGGGCAAAAAGGCAGAAATTCCTAATATTTTGTGGCAAAAATGAAGAAATTCCCTATATTTTGAGGTAAAAAGGCTGAAATTCCCCTTATATGGGGGAAAAAGGGCAGAAATTTCCCTTATTTTGGGGCAAAATTGCAGAAATTTAACTTATTTCAGAGAAAAAAAGAAAAATTTTTCTTATTTTGGGGCAAAAAGGCAGAAATTCCCATTATTTTGGGCAAAAATGCAGAAATTCCTCTTATTTTGGGGCAAGAAAGACAGAAATTCCTTTTGTTCTGGGGAAAAAAGACAGAAATTCCACTTACTTAGAGTCAAAAAAGCAGAAATTCTTATTTTGGAGAAAAAAGGAAGAAATTTCCTTTTTTTATGGCAAAAAGGTATGCATTCCCCTTATTTTCGGGCAAAAAGGCAGAAATTCCCCATATTTTGGAGCAAAATTGCAGAAATTCCCCTAATTGTGGGGCAAAAAGGCAGAAATTCCCTATATGTTGTGGCAAAAAGATAGAAATTCTCCTTATTTTGGGGCAAAACTCAGAAATTCCACTTATTTTAGGGCAAAATTCCAGAAATTTCCCTTATTTTGGGGCAAAATTGCAGAAATTTTTCTTATTTTGGGGCAAAATTGCAGAAATTTCACTTATTTAAGGCAAAATTGCAGAAATTTCACTTATTTCATTGAAAAAAGGCAGAAATTTTCCTTATTTTAGGCAAAAATGCAGAAATTATTAATATTATGTTGCAAAAATGCAGAAATTCCCCTTATTTTGAGGTAAAAAGGCTGAAATTCCTTTTATTTGGAAGCAAAAAGGCAGAAATTTCCCTTATTTTGGGGCAAATAGACAGAAATTCCTCTTATTTTGTGGCAAAAATGTAGAAATTTCTTTTATTTTGGGGCAAAATTGCAGAAATTCACTTATTTCAGGGCATAATTTAAAACTTCCTTATATTTTGGGGCAAAAAGACAGAAATTCCGTTTATTTTTGGGTAAAAAGGCAGAAATTTCACTTATTTTGAGGTAAAAAGGCAGAAATTCCACTTATTTTGGGGCAAAAATGAAGAAATTCCCCTTTTTTGTGGCAAAAGGTATACATTCCCCTTACTTTCGGGATAAAAAGCAGAAATTCCCTGTATTTTGAGGCAAAATTGCAGAAATTCTCATAATTTTCGGGCAAAAAGGCAGAAATTCTCCTTATTTTGGGGCAAAAAGACAGAAAATCTCCTTTTTTCGGGAGCAAAATGTCAGAAATTCCAATTGGCAAAGGGCAGAGACCTTGGAGTAGATGGGAGAGGGCAAGCTTTCCAGCTTTGTTGAAAAGAAAGTGCATCTAAGGAAGAAGAAAACACTAGAAAGGATCAAAGTTCCTCAGACTTCTCCCTAAGAAACCAGCTCCAGGAGGAAAATAATGGCAGGCACACCCATAGCTCTTGAACACAATCTCATTGGTGAATGAGTGCTGTATTAAGGAAGCAGCAATTACCTTTCATCATGCCTAAGCAATTAAAGCACCAGTGGTTTAAAAACTGTAAAGAAATACTGAGAGTAATTAATATATTAGGGGACTTTTTTTTCTTGAACAGTAGTTAATTTGGGTCTGAAATGTTTCTGTATAAAAGTGTACAAGTTCAATACTTGTTTTTAATACCACAGTTTGTTTGTTTGTTTGTTTCTTTCTTTCTTTCTTTCTTGCTTGCTTTCTTAATTTCTTTCTTTCTTTCTTTCTTTCTGTGTGTGTGTGTGTGTGAGAGAGAGAGAGAGAGAGAGAGAGAGAGAGAGAGAGAGAGAGAGAGAGAGACAGACAGATAGACTGACTGACTAGATGTGGTTTGTGTATGTGAGTACAGGTGCCTACAGAGGCCAGAAGAGGAAGTAAGATGGCTGGAGTTACAGGTGATTGTGAGTCACCCGATGTGGTTGCTTGGAACCAAAATCAGGTACTCTGGGAGACAAGAAAGAGCTCTGAACTGAACTATCTCTTCTTCAGCCCCATAACTTGCATATTTATTGAAATAGGGTTTCTATGTTTAGCCCTGGCTGTCCTGGAACTCACTCTTTAGCCCAGGCTGGCCTGGAATTCAGATATCTGCCTCCCAAATGCTGGAATTAAAGGTGTGGGATTAAAGATGGCTCAGCAGTTGAGAGCACTGACTGCTCTTCCAGGGGTCATGAGTTCAATTCCCAGCAACCACATGGTAGCTCACAACCATCAGTAATTGGATCTGATGTCCTCTTCTGGTGTGTCTGAAGACAGTGATATTGTGTGTGTGTGTGTGTGTCTGTGTGTGTGTGTGTGTGTGTGTGTGTGTGTGTGTGTGTGTAATCTTTTAAAGGTGTGCACCAGTTGCTGTTCTTTAGATAAAATGTTTTTCTTTACCTTTAATTTTGATGTACTTTCTTACCTTTATTTTTTTATAATTATAAAGAAAAGCATGCCCACATCAAATAAAAATAAATAAAAGATGAAATAAAAAGAAAGTGAATATTGGTAAAATACTCTTAAGTATATAAAATCGCACAGAATTCTGAAATATATCATTTACAACATAAAAGGCAGAAAAGTCACTGGATTGAATTATCCAGTAATGTGAGGCTAGACAATATGACCACATGCTGTTGTATAGTCACATGATCCAACTTATTGGAATTATGAAATTCTCAGCCCTTATGGCTTATTAGACATAGGCACATTTATTTCTTTTTTTCCCAGATTTATCTATTTAATTTTTATGATTAATTTGACTTTTTGTCAATCATTGTTGAGTAGTAGGGCCAAGAGAAGAACCATCAGTTAGAGAGAAGGTTCGATGAAAACAAGACTTCAGTCTTTCTTAGAAGGGAGAACAAAACAACCACAGGAGGAAATACAAGGTCAAATAGAGAAACAGGGATTGAAAAAAGATCATTCAGAAGCTCTCTCACCTGGGGATCCACCCCATATGCAGCCACTAAATCCAAGTACTATTGCTGATGCCAAGAAGTATTTACTGACAGGAACCAGATAAAGATATCTCCTCAGGGGCTCTGCCATATTCATACAGATATAGCTGAACATGCTTGCAGCTAACCATCAGACTGAACACAGGAACCCCAAATGAAGGTGCTAAAGAAAAAACTGAAGGAGCTGAAATGGGTTGCAACCTCATGGGAAGAACAACCAAACAAACCCTCCATGACTCCCATGAACTAAAACACCAACCACTGGGCACACATTGAGAGACCTATGGCTCCAGTTGCATATGTAGCTGAAGACAGCAGTGTCTGGCATCAATGGGAGAAGAGGCCTTTGGTTCAGGGAGGACACATTTTTCCAATATAGAGAAAAGCCAAGGCAATGGAGTGGAGAGGTTGATTAGGAGCAAGTGCACCTTTGTGAAGACAAATGAAGGGGAAGGGGGAGGGGAATTGGAGCAGGGTGGGGGAAGGGATAACATTTCAAATGTAAATACAGAGAGTATCTAATAAAAAATTAGGGCAGTGAGAAAAACATGGCTTGTTGTTTTGTCTTTTATTAACTTGGTTCTTTGTCAAAGTAGAGAATGCTATTGACAGAAGATCACTGCTTTACATAGCCAAACTGTCTCTAACATTTGGAAAATCAAACTAGATGCTGAAAATCCCATATAAGGTTGATTTTGCTAGGTCTCACACCTAGCCTCATGGGTGGCCAGACTAAAGGGTTGACTTATATGTATGAAGAAAAAGCCAGTGTGTGTGTGGGGGGGGGATTAGTATCACAAAGGTCTTCACTAACTGAGAACTGTGGCAAGCAAACAAGAGAATGTTTAATGGAGCCTAGAGGCCAAGGAATAAGGTTAGAAGCAACAGTGATATGTGGTAGAGAAGAGGACAGACAAACGGCAGGACTGGACTTGTTTGCAATCACTCAAAGGACCTCTTTAGAGGAGCAATGACCCTTGTACAGACATCATCTTAGACTGAGCATAATTAAGGTTCTAAGTGAACCCTATAGTGTTCTAGGTACTAAAAAGGTATCCCTGGCTGTTCTGTAAGCATTTAATTCCTGGCTCCAGGTCAAGAAGATGCCAATGTAAGGGACAGCTGCAAGAGACAGAGCAGTCCTAGGACTGAGAGTGCATTCAGGGGCACTGAGGAGCAGCTTTGAAGCTATCAAACAAAGACACTTTATTTAAACCCAAAGATATGAGGGAGAATGTGGATGTCAGAAGATAAAAAGACACTGATTAATGAGTTCAATCTAGCAGGTAGTGAAGCTCCCTGTTAATAAGATAGTAGTTAAGAGCCTAGCCTGGCCCCTACCCAGCATAAAACTATAGCCTCCTCCTTAGGCTTAGAGAACATTCACAGGACATGTAAACTTTATACTTGGCTTAGCCAATGATGCTTTCATAAATGACCAATCCCAATAAAGATTACATCAGTCTCCCTCAAAAGACTCATAAATGTTCAGCAAGCAGGGCATCATGAGACATAGGCACATTTCTAATATCAAATTTCTCATTGATTAGGTTTTGGTTTAGAATGTCTGATTTGCATATTAATTGTGTTATTTCACCTTTTAGTTTATTAATATTTTATTCAAATTTACTGAATATTATCTGCATTTACACTTCAAAAATTATACTCTTCCCCCCCCCACTACTCTCAGTCCTCCATCTTAACTTGCTTCCATGAAGGTGTTCCCTCTCCTAATTACCCTCTTGATCTCAGTGCCTTGGCAGGTTGATGATGATATTTTTCCTATGAGGTCGCAAACCTTTCAGCTCTTTCTGTCCTTTCTCTAGCTTTTTAATTGGTGTCCCTGTGTACAGTCTGATGGGTAGCTGCAAGCATCCTCATCTATATATATGACTCTGGAAGAATCTCTCAGGAGACATCCATTTCTGTTTCCTGTCAGTAAACACTTCTTGGCACCAGCAATACTGCATGGGTTTGCTGGGTGCATATGGGTGGTTCTCTCGGTAGGTAAATCTCAGTAGATGTTTTCTTCAATCCCTGCTCCTCTATTTGATCTTGTTTTTCATCCCTTGACTGTTTTATTCTCCATTCTAAGAAGGACTGATGCATCCACGTTCTGGGACTTCTTCTTTTTGAGTTTCATAATTTTTGTGGATAATTTCTTGGGTATTCTGAGCTTTTTGGGCTAGTTTCTGCTTAGGAGAGAGTACATAAGATAAGTGCTCTTTTGTGACAGGATTACATCACTGAGGACAATAGCTTCAAGATCCATATATTTGTCTAGAATTTCTTGAACTTATTGTTTTAAACAGTTGAGATGTAATCTATTGTATACTAAAATTTCTGTATTCATACATCTGTTAAAAGATATCTGGGATTTTTCAACTTCTCATTAGTATACTTAAGGCTTCTATGAACATATTTGAGCATGCATCCTTGTTAGATGTTGAAGCTACTTTTGGGTATATGCCCAAAAGTAGTATAGCTGGGTACTTGGGTAGTACTATGTACAACTTTATGAGGAACAGCTAGACTCATTTGCAGAGTGGTTGTACCAATTTAGAAACCCACTAACATCGGAAATGAGTTCCTCTTTCTCCCCATTCTCACCAGCATCTGTTGTCACCTGAGGTTTTTATATTTTAGCCAGTCTGGTGTATGTGATGTGGAATCTTAGGATTGTGTTGATTTGCATTTACCTGATAACTAGGGATGTTTAGCATTTCTTTAGTTGCTTCTCACCAATTCAATATTTTCAGTTGATAAGTCTTTATTTAGCTCTGTACTCCTAATTTCAATAGAATTATTTGATTCTCTTGAGTGTAACTTCTTGAGTACTTTGTATATATTTGGTACTAGCCTTCCTAGCCAAATTTTGGTGATTTCAAGGCCCTCCAGATCAGTATTTTTTGTATGTTATGAAGAACTTTATGGCCAACCCACCAAAATGTTGTCTTAGGGAAGTGCTTGTGATCCTCAAAACAGAAATGAGCAAATATAATACAACTCACTGCAGCATCTTTTTAAAATTCTAGCAAGCCTTGGTCCCTCCACTGCCACAGTGCACCACCAGCCTGTGAGAAGATTTTGATGGTGTTTGGTCCTGAATGTCTATCAGGGCAAAGCTGTATAGTAAGCAAAAAACAGGGAGTATGTGTGCAAGCACCTAATTGGAAAGTAACTGTGGCCTTTAATATACTTCATTGGTATTGGGATGATACCTATCAAAACGGGTCATAACATTAACTTGATTCCTGCTCTCCTACTCCTTAAGCAGGGGGCAGGCTTATAACCTGGGGATACAGTTTTGATTTGTGAATAACCTGGAAGCAGTGGTCTTATTGAGAGTGTAATACTTTAAATGCTGGTGGTGATGAGAATTAGCCTAGAGACTATAGCTATGTAACACCCTCTTAGTTTATCTGAATTTAAATTACATCAGGTTCACTAAAATGGACTCTGAAATTGAAAATTTTGGCATCTCAATTCAAAGTCTCAAATAAGCACACCTGAATAAGAGGACTGAAGTGAGGTAAGGAATCGGTCAGATCTGGTAAGGATGGATTGTCATTCTTCTGGCAATCATGGCCAACCAATGGATGGTAACACTTCTAAAAAATCTTTTATCGTGGAGGATTGATTTAGCTTTTATGGTGTTTTTAGTTTTCCATAGGGAGAATTGTTCCTTTAAGATCTTTAAGAATTCGGTTGGGATTTAATGGGTTTTGCATTGAATCAGTAGAATGTTGTCGGTAAGATAGCATTTTGTACTGCTTTAATCCTCTGAATGCAGGAGCATATGTGACCTGTGCATCTTCTAGTGGCTTCTTCAATTTATTTCTTCAGATAGTTGACTTTTTCATACAGGTAGTTTGCTTGCTCAGATAGTTACACCTATAAATATATAGCTTTGCTCTTTGGTAAGGTATTGTTTTCATCATTTCCTTCTTAGCCTATTTATTTTTTATGATAAGAAGGGCCTTTGAATTATTTGAATTAAGTTTTTTTCTAGACACATTGTTGAAGATCTTTATCATCTGCAGCAGTTCTGTGGTTAGAAATTCTAGGATCAGTTCCCAGAGATAAAGGACTGGTGAAAAGGAGATCTGAGTTGCCAGGGGGCAGAGAGATCTCTGCCGAGTGTGCCCGGAAAGCACGCCCCTGCTCTACCTGATCCAGGAACCCAGCATTCCCGCCCGGTGGCTTTGGGGCCAAGAACAGGGCTCTGACCATCTTCCTTCTGGACCAGCAGAGATCCAGGGACACAGACCTGTTACAAGAGAAAGTTGAGAACATATCACTGACAATGAGATGGCAAGAGGAAAGCAAAAGAGCATATCCCAAGGAAACCAAGACAACCTGGCAACACCAGTACCAAGCTCTCCCATCACAGCAAACAGCAGAATTCCAAACACAAAAGAAGACGCAGAACTAAAATCATACCTCAAGATGATGATAGAGATCCTTAAACAAGAACAGGGAGAACAGCAAAAAGTATCAGAAGCTTTTAAAGAGGAAACAAGAAAAACACTCAAAGAACTCGACGAACTAGAAGAAAACAGAACCAAAGAGATGAAGGAATGGAAGAAGGGATTTAAAACGGAAATTGACAATATAAACAAAACACTAAAAGAGATAATCCTAGAGGTAGAACACCTAAAAAAGAAATCAGGAGTCATGGATGCAAGCATTTCCAATAGACTACAAGAGATGAAAGAGAGAATCTCCGGGGCTGAAGACAACTTTGAAAACATAGACAAATTAGAAAAGATGCAAAAACCAAAATGCTTCTAACCCAAAATGTCCAGAAGGTCCAAGACACAATGAGAAGACCAAACGTAAGGATAATAAAAGTAGAAGAAGGAGAAGAATATCAACTAAGAGGCACAGTAAATATCTTCAACAAAATTTTAGATGAAAACTTCCCTACTCTTAAGAATGAGATGACCACGAGCATAAAAGAAGCCTTCAGAAATCCAAATACGTTGGACCAGAAAAGAAATTCCTCCTGACACATAATAGTCAAAACACCAAGTGCCCAAAGCAAAGAAAGAATACTAAAAGAAGTAAGGAGAAAAGATCAGGTAACATATAAAGGCAGACCAATCAGAATCACATCCGATTTCTCAACAGAGACTATGAAAGCTAGAAGAGCCTGGAATGACATCTTGCAGACCCTAAGAGAGCACAAGTGCCAACCCAAGCTGATATACCCAGCAAAACTATCAATCACCATAGATGGAGAGATAAAGATATTTCAAGACAAATCTAAATTTACACAATATCTGACTACAAACCCAGCACTACAACAAATTATAGGTGGAAAACCCAATACAATGAGGGGAACTACATCCTAGTAAAAACCAGAAAACCCCTAAGCAAGAAAACCAAAAGAAGAAAGAGACACAGACACAACTCTTTCTACAAAAGCAATAATAGCAGAAAACAGAAACCACTATTCCTTGGTATCTATTAACATAAATGGTCTCAACTCCCCAATAAAGAGACATTGGCTATCAGACTGGATACATAAAAAAAAAAATCCAGCATTTTGCTGCATACAGGAAACTCATCTCAGAGACAAAGACAGACACTATCTCAGAATAAAAGTTGGGAAAAAAACTTCCAAGCATGCAGCCCCAAGAAGCAATCTGGAGTGGCTATTCTAATATCAAATAAAGTAAATTTCCAACAAAAAAGAATATCAAAAAGATAAAGAAGGACACTTTTTACTCATTAAAGGGAAAATATGTCAAGAGGAACTCTCAATCATTAGCATATATGTTCCAAATACAAAAGCACCCACATTCATACAAGAAACCGTAATAAAGCTCAAAAAATACATTTCACCCCACACAATAATATTGGGAGACTTTAATACCCCACTCTCTCCAGTGGACAGATCATGGAAACAGTAACTGAACAAGGACACTCTAAAACTAGCAGAGACTATGAACCAACTGGAATTAATAGATATCTACAGAACATATCATCCTAAAGTAAAAGAATACACCTTCTTCTCAGTACCCCATGGCACCTTCTAGAAAATTGACCACATAATTGGACACAGAATGAGCCTCAATCCATATAAGAAGATAGAAATACTCCCATGCATCCTCTCAGATCACCGTGGTCTAAGGCTGGTCTTTAACAACAACAAAGACAACAAAAAGTCCACATACACATGGAAACTAAACAATGCTCTGTTAAAATATAGCAGGGTCAAAGAAGAAATCAAGAAAGAAATTAAGGATTTTTTAGAATCAATGAAAACGAAAACACAACATACCCAAATCTATGGAATGCAATGAAAGCAGTACTGAGAGGAAAACTCATAGCCCTGAGTGCTTCCAAAAAGAAACTGGAGAGAGCACACATCAGCAACTTGACAGCACAGCTGAAAATTCTAGAAGAAAAAGAAGAAGATACACGCAAGAGGAGTAGATGGCAAGTAATAATCAAACTTTGGGCAGAAATAGACCAAATAGAAATAAAAAGAACCATTGAAAGAATCAACAAAACTAAGAGCTGGTTCTTTGAGTAAATCAAGAAAATTGATAAACCCCTTGCCAGACTAATTAGAGGGCAAAGACAGAGTATCCAAATTAACAAAATCAGAAAGGAAAGTGGAGACATAACAACTGAAACTGGGGAAATTCAAAAAATCATCAGATCCTACTACAAAAGCCTATACTCCACAAAATTGGAGAATCTGGAGGAAATGGATAAATTCCTAGACAGATACAAGATCCTAAAATTAAACCAGGACCAGGTAAACCATCTAAATAATCCCATAACACATAAAGAGATAAAAGAAGTCATCAAAAGCCTCCCAACCAAAAAAAAAAAAAAAAAAAAAAAAAAAAAAAAAAAAAAACCAAGTCCAGATCTGTTACATGCAGAATTTCATTAGACATTTATTGTAGACATAACACCAATACTCTCCAAACTATTCCACAAGATAGAATCAGATGGAAAAATACCTAACTCAATTTTAGAGGCTACAATAACCATCTTACCTAAACCACACAAAGACCCTAAAACTAAAGAGAACTTCAGACCTATCTCACTTATGAACATTGACGCAAAAATACTCAACAAAATCCTTGAAAACTGAATCTAAGAATATATCAAAACGATCATTCACCATGACCAAGTAGGTTTTATCCCTGGGATGAAGGGATGGTTTAATATAAGGAAATCCATCATTGTAATCCAACATATAAAAAAACTCAGAGAACAAAATCACATGGTCATCTCACTAGATGCTGACAAAGCATTTGACAAAATTCAACACCCCTTCATGTTAAAAGTCTTGGAAAGAACAGGAATCCAAGGTCCATACTTAAACATAATATAAGCAAAATACAGCAAACCAGCAGCCAGCATCAAACTTAACGGTGGGAAACTTGAAGCAATCTCACTAAAATCAGGGAATTGACAAGGCTGCTCAATCTCCCCCTACCTATTTAACACAGTCTGGAATCCTGATTGGAGCAATTAGACAGCCAAAGGAGATCAAGGGGATATAAATCGGAAATGGAGAAGGAAAAACCTCACTCTTTGCAGAGGACATGATAGTGTACTTAAGTGACCCCACGAATTCCACCAGAGAACTCCTAGTGCTGATAAACAAGTTCAGCACAGTGGCTGGATATAAAATTAACACAAACCAATCAGTAGCCTTCTTCTACTCAAAGGACAAACATGTGAAGAAAAAAATTAGGGAAATGATACCCTTCACAATAGTCATAAACAATATAAAATACATTGGTGTGACTCTAACTAAGCAAGTGAAGGACCTGTAGGACAACAACTTTAAACCTCTAAAAAAAGAAATTTTGGAAGATCTCAGAAAATGGAAAGATCTCCCATCTAATAGATTGGAAAAATCAACATTTTAAAAATGGCCATCCTTTGAAAAGCAATCTAGAGATTCAATGCAATCCCCATCAAAATTCCAACCCAGTTCTTCATAGAGTTGAAAAGATCAATGTGCAATTTCATCTGGAATAACAAAAGACATAGTAGAATAGCAAAATCCATCCTCAACAACAAGAAAACATCTGCGGGAATCACTATCCCTGACCTCAAGCTATATTACAATGCAATTGTGCTCAAAACTGCATGGTACTTGTACAGAAATAGGCACGAGGATCAATGGAATAGAATAGAAGAACCAGAAATGTGCCCTCACGTATATGGTAACCTGATTTTTGACAAAGGAGATGTAAACATTCAATGGAAAAAGGACAGCCTATTCAACAAATGGTGTTGGTCCAACTGGCACTCAGCATGCAGAAGAATGAAAATAGACCCTTTCTTATCTCCTTGTTCAAAGATCAAGTAAAAATGGAACAAATATCTCCTCATTAAACAAGATACACTGAAACTATTAAATGAGAAAGTAGGGAACACCTTAGAACACATAGGCTCAGGAGAAAATTTTCTGAACAAAATGTGAATGGCTCAAGCTCTAAGGTCAAAGATTAACAAATAGGACTTAATGAGATTGCAAAGTTTCTGTAAGGCTAAGGACATTGTCAAGAAAACAAAACGGCAGTCAACAGAATGGGAAAAGTTCTTTACCAGCTCCACATCAAATAGAGGCCTAATATCCAAGGTATACAAAGAACTCAAAAAGCTAGACACCAGAAAATCAAACAACCCTATTAAAAATGGGGTACAGAGCTAAACAAAACGTTCTCATTTGAGGAATATGGAATAGCTGGGAAACATCTAAAGAAGTGCTCAACATCCTTAGCCATCAGGGAAATGCAAATCAAAACAACCCTGAGAGTCCACCTCACACCAGTCAGAATGGCCAAGATCCAAAACTCAGATGACAGCAGATGCTGGCGAGGTTGTAGAGAAAGAGGAACACTTCTCCACTGTTGGTGGGGTTTTAAACTGATACAACCACTCTGGAAATCAGTCTGGCGATTCCTCAGAAAATTGGACATAGTACTACCTGAAGATCCAGCTATTCCACTTTTGGGCATATAACCCAGAGACACTCCAATATACAGCAAAGATACAAGCATCACAATGTTCATAGCAGCTCTATTTAGAGTAGCCAGAAGCTGGAAAAGTCCCAGATGTCCATTTGCATCTAGAGAATATCTTGCTGAGTGAGATAACCCAGTCACAAAAGAACAGACATAATATGCAGTCACTGATAGTGGGATGCTAACCCCAGAGGCTGGGACTGCCCCAAAAACAACTCACAGACTATTTAAATTTCAAGAAAAAAAAAAGAAAACAAACAAACAAACAAACAAACAAACAAAAAAAACCCATTATGCTCAATCCTTACACACCAAGAAAACGTTGACTAATTCCGGGTTACATCCTGTTTTACATGTACTTTTTGCTCATTGTAACTAGTAAGACCTTAATGCATAGTATCAAACCTTAAAAAAAAAGAAAAAGAAAAAAAAGCCAAGCACTGATAAAATTGTATTTGTATACATTTATGCAAAAATGTTTAAAATTTTTTCTTTAATCTTTGTTTTTTAAAATAAAGTTTAAAAGAAAAAGAAAAACAATAAAAAGAAATTCTAGGGTTTTATTTATACTAAACTATCATCTGTGAATAGATATACTATGTCTTCTTCCTTTCCAACTTGTTACACCTTAATCACTTTATTTCTTTTATAGCTCTAGCTAGAATACAAAATTCTATATTGGATTGATAGGGAGATAGTACACTGTCTTTTCTCATCCCTGGTTTTTGTGGAATTGTTTTACCTTTCTCTCCATTTAATTTTATGTTGGTTATCAGATTTCTGTAAATTTGATTTCTTGTGGTTGTGTATATGGCTTTTACCCTACAGTACTTTTATCACAAAGGGGTGCTGGATTTTGTCAAAGGCTTTTTTAGCATCTTATGAGATGGAATGTGACCTTTTTGTCTGTTTGTTTCTATGGTGGATTACACTGCTGTATTTATTTTACTATGTTGACCCATCCCTGCATCCTTGGGATGAAGCGTACTGAATAGGATAGTTCATGTTTTTGTAGAGTTCTTGAATGTGGATTACCAGTATTTTATTTAGTATTGTATCAATATTTATATGAAAAATTGGTCTGAAATTTAAATTTTTCTTTTGGGTCATGGTTTTGTGATCTAGGTATCTATATGAGTGTGGTCTCACCTAATACATAGATAAAGAGCCAGGCAGACAGATGGATAAACATATAGACAGAGACACAGATGGATAGATACAGACTTGGATAAACAGACAGACACCCAGTTTTCTTATATAAACTCTTTGTACTCTTTTGTTCCTCCATGGTGCAGACCTCAAACTGGAATCCAGTATAGTCTAGACAATTGTTCACCAATTGAGTTCAATGCACACACATGAAATACCACAAACTCTCTTCTTTGTGGTGTGTATTGGAGTAATATTTGAGCCACACCAAGTCTGGCAAATACCTTGCTACTGAACATCACCATTTTAATTAATTAGTTGGTTTTTGAAGTGTTTGTGAAACAGAGGTTTTTTTTTTCCAAGATATTATCAGTTAGGTGAATACATAGGTGTTGTGCATATTGTGCCTGTAAAACCTGATAACCACAACGATCTACATACATGGGCCTACACCCTGAAACCAGAGATCCAGCTGACAGCCACTTGATATTACTTCTGCAACCAAACTCCGGTTTTCCTTTAAAGAAACATGTGCGCTTAAAACATGAGTAATCTCACTTCAACTATCAGTTCCTGGGCTTTTATTTGTGTGTTTGTTTGTTTTATTGATTCTCTGCTGAGCATGAAAGAAGTTTATTGTGAGCAAACCTCAAGGAAATGAACAGGTTCCAAATAACAAGGCCTGCAAAGCTGACAGGCTGACAGGGAGAGAGTGTAGGGGCAGGCGAGAAAGAAACAAGGAGTGAGAGATACATAGAGGTGGTTTCTATTATTCTTTTTTACCATAGGCAAACCTAGATGTCCACATGTGAACCATCTTAGCTGATAACTTTACCCACCTATCCATGATTTTCAATCATAACATGCCTGGCACCAATGTATACATTTTGACTCCTCAAGAGGTCAGGTAATACAGATTTGTTATTTAGTTTATTCCACTCAGGAAACAGTAATGACATCTAAACAAAGTATCAATGATTTATTTATTCACTATATACTACAAGGAAGGACAAAAAGTTTACACATTGTTGAAAGATCATCTAGTTAAACAATCTTGTCAGAATCCAATCAAAATTGCCAAGGTGTGCTTCTTTTTCCACAAGTTCCCTCTTCCCAGAGTCCATCTGAATATTCCCTGTGTAAAACTCAGCATCCAAGATCTTAGTCACTGGACATTCTTTTGTTTCCAACCTTCTGAGCAGTCTGTGAAGTCACAATCTCTGAGAGTCCCAGTTCAAAACGAGTCTGAAGCCATCCATTTCTTCACATTCAAAAGTCATAGTTTCCCATTTGGTGAGGCCTTATTTTATACCAAAACTGTAGTTATTTTGTTCCATGTATGTCAGATATTTCATATTATTGAGAGGGGAAAAAAGGAACACAACCATTGTTTGACACATCTGGACATCTGGGTAAATGTGGGGTGCATAGAAAGGCATTAAAACAACCATTCTGTCTCTCATATTCCTTTTTTCCTTCTGCACATGCCTTCTAAGGGCAGGATAAAGCTCAGTACATGCCTAGTTATATTGAGCATGTTCTGAGGTTTGCTAATATTATGGAGTTACACATCTATAATTTCCAAATACAACCAATCAGAATGAAGGTCACTTAGAACTATTTAGTATATCTTGTGAAAATATCTTCAGTCAGAGCCAAATATAGAGCAGCTAATCTGTTTTCTCCTGGATTAGATTATCCTGTGAAATGTTCAATGTCCAGGTTAGGTCCACCTTCTGATCTGCAACCGTAATAGATCAGTCTTCAGGTATATGTTCAAAATATCTGGTATCTGACTGGTACTACTGTCTCTGTGATTTCTGGCTCTTTCTGAAACCCAAGATCATTTACAGCTATCAAAGACAATGACTACCACATGAATGACACATTTCTGTTGCAAAGGAGATGCTCTTGGGTTGTCTTATGGCCTGAGGGTAACAATGACCACAGCACAAAGCTGAAAAATTGCTCTTTGGTGGGAACACCCAAGTCATCATAGCACCGTAAAGGAGCAGGGTTCTCTCACATATTCAGTCAGCTCAAGTCAGCTGTGTGCTTCAAGAGGTCCCTCAGCACAGGAACAGAGATATTATTGTCATAGAAGCTGACCTTGGTGAGCTCAGAACAGTGGCAGATGGCCGGTATCAGGAGAGTAAGTTGAGAGTCATTCATCCTACAAGCCTTTAAGCCCAGGGACTGCAAAGAGTCTTCCACATTTTCTTGGAGAACTCAGAGAGGCACAATATCTAAACACAATAAGACTATTCCTCTCATGTTCAGATACTTTAGCTGACAGATCCTTGGAGAAAAAGAAAAGGAATCCAAGTCTGACTGTGAAATTTGGTACTGTGTGATGGAGAAGGTCTCCAAGGGCATCATCAGGGACTAGAGAAAAGCAGCGGGTTAGTTCTAGCAAATGGTGATGGAGAGTGGAAATAATAAAATTAGGTAGTTGCCACAATAGAAATTTGACCAGATATTCAAGGATATTATCTTAGGTATGATGTATGTATTGTACCATGCTGAGACAAGTCAGTCCTATAGTTCATCTCCTGGCATCCATCTCAAGCAGAAAATACATTAAATCAAGATCTCTGCACAATTACTTTTATCATATACAGACTCAAAGTTTCCTCCCTTGTTTCATGTTCTCAAACCTGCTGGGTCTCAAACATTTTTTCCATAACAAATCAGGTGCAGACTCTAGAATGCTATCACTGACCTCAGCACAACTGCTGGCCTAACTGCTGTGTGGGTGAGTCCTGAGGCTCCTAACTACATTCTCCCTCCTTTCCTTTTGTATTGATTGGGTTGCCATGATACCAAGAATTACATCCTATTTTGCCCTACTCCTTAACTCAAGTCAGCTGCTTCATAAATGGCCATTTGAGACCTTAATTCACGCTACTTATACCTTCTGCATTCTAATGTCTCCCTCATGGTCCATGAGTCCTTAAAATAAAAGGGAAATGTTTACTCTGGGAGCTCACCTAGTTCACCATCCTTATCTGAACACCTGCTTTATGGCTTAGAAAGCACATGCCATTCATGGAGAGATGCTGAAGTCCCTAGAGATAGGAAAACTGGGAAATGAACTCATTGACATACATCTGTTCTCTAGCATATGTGTTCCAGCCCTTCATAAAAGTTTCCATGGAGGTGCATGCCATGAAAAATATATGAAGTTTCCTCATCTGCCAGAAGAAAGGAGTAAAATGTGACACTGTGTACTCAGTCAATGTCATGTTGAGTTCCAAATCCTCTATGTGCTTTGGATAGAAAACCTCCAAAATTTTTTGGATACTATAAACAGGCAGAGCCTAGATCTTCATCTCCACACAGCAGAAATGTATAAAGTCTTTTCTCTGCTGAGCCCACTGCAATAATCATGCTTCTTCCTCATTCAGATGGTAATAATTGATTTTCTTTTTATGCTCTTGAGATTCTTGATTTGGATTATATTCCTAGACAACTGCCTTGTTCTATAGCTAGAGATAATTTAGAATTCTATCACACAGGGATCCTCTTGTCTATGGCTTCATTCTGAAGGATCACCAGGTGGAACAGGTCACATTATTGTTTTTTTTTTTTTCATTTGTGAGCAGCATGTTTTAGAGGGAAAATCACCTGGGGGCCATAACCTGTTCTTGTAAATACATCCACAAACCATCAATTGGCATGGTAAATGGACATGACAAATCCCTTTGTAGAGAGTTTTGGGGACCTCCTTGTAGGAATACAGCAGGAATTAAAAATTGGGCTAGGACAGTGAAGTAGGTTCAGATAAGAACTTTTTGGGGAAGGGGAGGCTCTTACAAAGCTCAAGGAAAACTAGGCAGAAAGATTTGTGGCACTCCTTTTATGTTGGTCTTCCTGATATTTCCGTAAAACATTAATCAAAAGACTTAGCTTATTTTCCTTGTTTATTTTTTGTCCTAAAACTGACTTTATTCTTTGCAAGTATGTAAAATGGTATGTAAGCAGTCTGGAGAAAATTAAATTCCCTTCAGCCTTGCACTGTCTGGAGTCATGTTATAGTGTTGTCTAATTGTCTTTATCTTTTCAATCTTCATTCTCTCCCTTGAGACCCTGTTGACTGACTGAGCAGGATTCTTTCCAGTTTACACAATCACTTGACTCTTCTGGAATAAAGAGATGAACTTGATGCTTTGACAATCATCTAATATGACAACACTCAGAAGGCTGATGCAGGAGGATGGCTTGTATACACTCAAAGCTCCCCTCAAGGTCATACCCTCTCACATCCCATTCCCCATATCTCTTTTCTTTCTCATCTAAGTGAGTGGATTCCCTGGCTATCCCTCACCCTAGTACTTTAAGTATTTTTCAATCTGGGCATATCCTCTCTCACTGAGTTCAGACAAAGCAGCCCAGCTAGAACAACACATCCCACAAAGAGGCAATAACTTTTGAAGTTAGGGGATCCACATCATGACCATGATCCCAATCTCCTACATCTGAGTGGGGAGACCTAGGTCCAGCCAATGTATGATCTTTAGGTGGTGGTTCCATCTCTGAGAACCTCAAGTGTCCATGGAAATTGACTCTGTGGGACTTACTATAGGGACCTTACCCCTTTCTTTGCTCATCTGTTATTGCTACCAATTTTGAGTTTTTATTACACTCTTGTAAGTGTGATCCTGTCCTGCATCTCTATGTATTTTTTTTTTTTGTATTTTCTTTGTCTCTTTTCCATCTATTTTTTTATTTTGTCATATTCCAATATGTTTCTTTTTGTTCTATTTCATATGATCCTTTGTTAGCTTTCATTTCTCTGTTTGTTTAATTGATTGCTTGTTTCTTAAGACATGACTTCTCTGTTTAATTGTTTGACCATGAACTCACTTTGTAAATAGTACTGGACCAGCTCACAGAGATCTACCTGCCTCTTCCTCTTAAGTCCTAGGACTAAAGAAATGTCCCACTACATTTTTAGCTGCCTATTTGTTGTTTAGGAGAGAACAAAAGGGTGTTGATATAGTTGGAAGAGGAGGTGGTGAGAATGTCATAGGAACTGGGTGTGGAAAAGATGTAATCACTGCATACTCTTATAAAAAAAAATCTGTTTTCGATTAACAAAAAACACAAAGAAGGGCAAGGTTGGGAAATTATTAGGCAGTTAAGAGCACAAAGGTAATTTGCCAGCATCCACAAAGAAGCTCCCAAAGGTCTATAACCCCATTTTATAGCATAACTTCTGATGCCCATTAGACATACACAGTACTCCATGGTTCAAAGATTAAAAAATAAAATAAATAAGTTAAAAATTATATAAATATGCATTTGAGTTTTTATATGATTTATTATCATTTATTTTACATGCACTAGAATGTTACCTGAATGTATATTTCTGTGAAGGTGTTGGGTCCCATGGCACTGGAAGCACAGACAGTTGTGATCATCCTATGTTTTATGGGAATGAACCCAATTTCACTGGAAGTATAGCTGATGCTAATGACTGATTAAACTTCTTTCCTGCGCTTATTCTATGAATCTTAAGAAGAAAAGCAGAAAGAATCATCTTGGCACATTGTCTACAGATGGTACACCACCAAGAATGAGAGCAAGTCAGGGTTAAGGCTCATACTACACATGGAGGCAGAAACAGGACCATATCTAGTTTGAGTCTAGCCTGGGTTGTAGACTGGAAGGGTTTCACTTCGCCAACTGTAAATAATAGGTACTGAGGTTAAGCACAAGAGAGGATCTCAATATGTAGTTGTGAAAAGTGCCAGAGTACAAGAGGAGAAGCTCTGAATGTCAGAGCTCTGGCATCTCAGATTGTGGGAGAACAAGCAAAGTAGGCAAGGCCTGTGGCTCATTAAAGTCAGTTAGAGTATCTGCAGGTGACTTGTTGAGATTGAGATTGCCCAGCTTAATTTGAGAGTTAATATTATTCTGCACAGACAACATTGAAGCAACTCCCCAGAAAATTTGTCCTCAGTTCCAGTACTGGCTGCAGATTTAGAGACGTCTGTGGTGGTGGTGGCAGAGATGGCAATGGTGGTGATAATAGCAGCAGTGATGCCAAAGTCTCTTTTGTGTCGGTAGAGCACAATAAGAAGCAGCCATTATCCTCCAGGGCTACAGGGATCACACCAGGAACTCAAACAACCTGAGCAAAATCCTCCCTCTCCCAACAGTTGGTCAACAGGCAATTCCTAGAACAATTGAGAATCTCCTCCCCAGATGATGCCTCTGTCTCATTGCATACCAAGAAGAGAAAGTGGTGCCAATATGCATGGTGAAGAGAGCATATTAAAATTCCTACTCCTTAACTGAATAAAAGTGTACAGATTCCTTAGCTGACTCTGATGGATTCCAAGAAGCAGTACCATTATAGGTTATGCCTCACTTAAGCAGAAATGGAGCAGCAACTAAGCAAGTATGAGGCCATGGAAAAGTGCTAGGTGCATCTCAGAAGTCACAAGGTTGCTCAGGTGGAAAGCACCTAATGAGGAACCAAGAAGCAACAGCTGAATTATGGGAAGTCCCAGCCCCCAAATGGGGCAGAAAGCAGCTTTGAAGGGCATAAACAGGTTTGCACCACCGCAGGTGAAAAGGCTTAGCGAGGGAAGAAAGGGAGGCCCAAAGTTATAGTATCTAACATGATCATTTTGTGCTTAGAATACTACAAAGGGCAGAGCTGGATAAGTGAATGAATCCCTTTAGAGAAGTCCAGAATATCATGTGTGGATCCCAGACATTGGGACAAGAAGTTGTAATGTTGAAGTTGCCTTGGAGGCCCAAAGATATTCAGGAAGCCAGAGCTGTGAAATTTCTACTAAGGGAATCGGCTAACAATGAGTGGAAACTTGGCAGGAGAAAGAAATTTGTTGCAGTTAACAAAGGTGAAAAATGGAGTGAGAGATCTAAAGACCACATTGACATCCAACATAGAGGTATTCATTTGAGACCACTATAGACTATGAGGACTTTGGAAGTCATTTTGAATAACTGAATGTATTTAGTATTATGCTATGTTTAGATATAGCTTCTATAGACTCATGTTTTTGAACAAGCCAATGTGGGCCATGGAGTAGAATGTGATTATTTATATATGCTTGGCCCAGGGAATGGCAGTGTGTGGAGTTATGGCCTCGTTAATTAAATGTGTCACTGTAGGCATGGACTTTAAGACTTCACTCCTCACTGCCAGGAAGTCAGTCTTCTGCTAGCAGCCTTCAGAAGAAGATGTAGAATTCTCATATTCTATACTATGCCTTCAAGGATGCTGCCATGTTTCTGCCTTGATGATAATAGATTGAACCTCTAAACCTGTAAGCCAGCCCAATTAAATGTTATTCTTCTAAGGGTTGCCTAGGTCATTTATATCTGTTCAAAACAATAAAATCAAAACTAAGACATGGAACCCAATGGAGGAGTTAAAGAAATGAATCAAGGTGCCCAAAGGATTTGCAACACTGTTCTGGTTTGTATAAGTGTGGCCTAAGTAGCAGCACTATTAGAAAGTGTGGTCTTGTTGGAGGAGTGTGTCACTTTGAGGTGGTGCATGGAGACACTCCTACTAGCTGCCTGAGGATGCTTGGTCTGTTCCTGGCTTCCTTTGTTTGAAGATGTAGAACTCTCAGCTTCTGCTGTATCATGCCTGTCTGGATGCTGCCATGTTCTTATCTTGATGAAAATGGACTGCACCTCTGAACCTGTAAGCCAATCACAGTTAAATGTTGTTATTTATAAGACTCGCCTGGGTTATGGTGTCTGTTCACAGCAATAAAACCATAACCAAGACAGAATTTTGTAAGTGGATTTCCAGACACTGGATGGATAGAAGTTGATTTTGCTTTCACTGTGACTTTGTCCTGATATCTTTCCCTCTTGAAGAAAGAAGAAGAGCCCACAGTTTAGAGACTTTGAATTGTAAAAAGACCTTGATTTTTAAAAGAGACAGAATATTTTAAAGGTATTGCTGTTTTAAAATGTAAGAATTGGCAAAGGCTGTGGGACTCTTAAACTTATCAAGGTCTTGGGAATGTACAAGAAAGTAAGGGTGGAAGCTAAATATTGATTTGCTTGCATGTCAAGTTGACAAGGTGCTGGTCAATTGTACTGGCTGGTTTTGTGTCAAATTGACACAAGCTGGAGTTATCACAGTTGAGGAAATATCTCCATGAGATCCAGCTGTAAGGCAAATTCTCAACTAGTGATCAACACGGGGAGGGCCCAATCCATTGTAGGTTGTCACATCCCTGGGCTGGTAGACCTGAGTTCTAATAAAAGTGGGCTGAGCAAGCCATGGGAAGCAAGCCAGTAAGTAACATCCCTCCATCAGCTCCTGCTTCCTGACCTGCTTGAGTTCTAGTCCTGACTTCCTCTGGTGATGAACAGCGATATGGAAGTGTAAACTGAATAAACCCTTTCCTCTCGAACTTGCTTCTTGGTCTTGATATTTTGTGCAGGAATAGAAACCCTGACTTAACCAGTAGGGGAAAGCTGGGTCAGTGAGATGCCAGTGGGTGGGTGGTATAGTACTCTCATAGAAGCAGAAGCAAGGGAGAGTGGGGATGAGATGGGAAGCTTGCAGAGGAGGATTGGGTAAGAGGTATAACTTTTGAACTTTAAATACATAAAATAACCAATAACAAAACCAAAAACATAAATATTAGCATATTTTATGAATATCATTCAACTGTTATTAGTAATAATTTCTGATTCTCTATGTAGTTAGCACTTTAGAAATTATTTTATTTATTTACATTGCTCTTCTCCCTGTCTATGCTCCCAGAGATCTTCACACCGTTACCCCTCTTTTTATCATCTGAGACCTTAATCTTCCCACACCACACACTGCCATTACCTCACCACCACAACATCTCCACCAAACCTCCCATCACCTAGGCCAACAGCATTCTTTTTCCATGGAACACCAACTTTCAACAGGATTAGATATACCTTTTCCCACTGAGGCCAGAAAAATTTGTTCCAATATACATGTGCTGGTGTCACCAATTGGATGCCCTCACTAATTAGGTTGTCCATCAACAATAACAAAATTAGCATTTTCTTAATGTCTGATTTCAAAAAACTTCTCCTACTTTAAGTTTTATAAAATTATTAAGGATTAAATAAACTTTCTCATAATAATGTGGTTATTTTAATAAGTAAATGATTATTAGACAATTTATAGAGACATGTAATGCATTTTGTATACTCTCACTTTATGTCATGGGCTATCATATATGTTTCTCAATGATTCTATTTTTAATATTTTATGTTCTTTTACTAAGTGTAATTTCCAAATATTATTTTGTATGCTATGAAACATAAGTTAGTACTCAAGCAATAGAAGTGGGATCTTGAGCTATGGGTATCACTCAAAATCTGTTAATGATATTTTTGGGTAATAAAAGGTATTAATAGAGAAGATAGATGAAATATGTTAATGTATTATTTGATTCTTAAAATTATCAATATAATTAAGATAATTGACACATAAAAGAAATTTCAAATAATAAAACATTATAAGAAGAATAATTTATGGATTTCATAAATGGTTCAAGATAGGTTTTTTGTTTCCTTGATTTTTTTTTTTATGTTGCTGTGGAAACAGAACTTCCAGATTATTGTATGACAGTCCTATTCTTGATGCCTATAATCTAGTTCATGCATCGCTTTCAGAAATAAAACCTCATGGATTTACACAAATATAAAAATTATCATATCAGAGTTTCCTGTTTATTATTTGAAATTGTATTCGACTCTAACTATCTCTAAATTCCCAAGCTTACTTCAGGAAAGGCAGCGTTTACACAGAAATTTGCCATGTCTTGTAGTACAAACTTTACTGCAAATGAATAGAAAATTTTATGATTTGAACAATGGTGGTTTTAGTATGTTTGGTTCAGGGAGTGGTAGTACTACAAGGTATGGTCTTGTTGGAGTAGGCGTGGCCTATTGAAGGAATTGGGTCACTATGGGGTTTGAGGCTGCCAATGAGACCCTCCCTCTTCCTAACCACATGGGAGCCAGTCTTTTCTTAGTGGATTTCAGATGAAGATGCAGAACACTCAGCTCAGCCTCTACCATGCATTCCTGGATGTTGCCATGCTATCTCCTTGACAGTAATGGTCTGAACCTCTGAACATTTAGTCCAGTCCCAAAGTTAATGTTGTCTTTATAACTGTTTCCTTTTTAATGCTGTCTTTTCACAGCAGTAAAATCTTAACAAAGACTTAACTTGGTGTTAGAAACTGTGGTATTATTGTGATAGGACTGACCATCATTTTAGTTAGAGGAATGTGGTCCTTAAATATCCCAAATGTGATCCTTCCATGTAGGTGAACCTGGATCAGATTGATCACCTCAGATGATGACCTGGGTATTCAGTTTCTCTCAGACTCAACAGAAACAAATGCAAAGATATGGGATCAGTTTGGTTTTTTGTGAATGTGATACCAGAAAACATTTATACAAACCCACATGTATAAACACACATACACACACATACACTCACTCACACATGGCAAGGACTAAGATATATGACAAAAAATTATGGCACAAACAGCAAAGGTTGTTTACATTTATGGTAAAATGAACTCTACTGTAGAAGTCAGTGTTAGAAGATGGGGATATTTATGTGCACAGAGAATCTGGATCACAAATGCAAAATGAGATGTGATCAACGAAAGAGATTTCAGCCTTGGCTTCTTTCATGGGATCTGTCTTTTTTGCACACCACAATGGAGAAATTGGTATATATAACAATATTATATGGAGGAGGCTATGTGGGCCTCTATTTGTTGTGCCTGCACCACTAACAGCAACTCTGAACTGGGTGAAGGCCTAAGGGTTTGACAGAAAGACACAAGTCCATTATCTGTGTTACCAGAAAGTTTACTCCATATTGAACTGCTGTCTCTCAGTACACTTTGAAGTCACAGTCACATAGACAGTGGTCCCAGTATTATACACCCAGATAATTACAGGGGAGGAATGTAAGTTCTCACCTGCTGGGTGTAAGAGTCACCCCCTAGGGTGGTAGTCTGTAATTATCTTTTAGCAACTGGGAACAGGAAGGTCAGGTGTGGAGTGGCTTGTGACTAGGCCAAATACCATAACAAAAGGGGGGCTTCTATCCCAAGGGGATGAGGAGAGTTGGGGTGATTATTGCAACATCTCCCCCAATATTATTTTTTTAAATTAGAGAACTGGCTTAGACCTCAACACTTGCTCTTACCTGTCTTGGAAATATCCTCATGGGCCCCCGTGGATTTTTGGTCTTAGGTTGAGCAGCATCCTGTGGGTTTTCTCATCATTGGTCACCTAATTTATACATGGTCTACCATTCTTGGGCTATAGGCTTGCTTACTGCTAGTCTGCCAGCTGACAGCTTGGCTCCAGGCTTGTCTTGCCTGAGGGATATTAGAGAGGATACTCACCCAAAGTGCTCTAAGGTGTGCGCACCCAAAGCTAATACTATCTCAGTTTTAATAGTCTCAGAAACCACACGGAATTGTTCCTGTTAACAGTGTGGAGTTAATTCAAAATTAACATTCCTAATTGAATGTATATCCAAGTTAATGAAAGATTATAGATTAACCTAAGTTGAGAGGGCCTCAGCCACTTTTCCTAAAAATTCCACGGGGCAGCTATGGCAATAAGGTGGGGAGAAGAGGATCACAGCTACAAAGATTACTGCTGAAACAGCACTAAAAGGGCTGCAGCCAAAATTTTCTTGATTCTCTCTGGTACGTTCCATGGGCACAGGTATGGGTGCAGATTCTGGAATTCTAGTCACCTCTACACGTTTTAAGTCCTCTAGTGGCTTCTCAACAGCTTCTCACACTGCCTTCACATACCGCCTTCACATCAGCTTCACACTGGCTTCACTCCAGCTTCTCACTTCGGCTTCACACTGGCTTCTCACCAGCTTCTCACACTGGCTTCACATACTGCCTTCACATCAGCTTCACACAGGCTTCTTACACCGCCTTCTCACACTGGCTTCTCACACCGGCTTCACACACTGGCTTCACACATTGGCTTCATACACTGGCTTCACACACTGGCTTCACACACCTCCTTCATACACTGGCTTCACATCAGCTGCACACACTGGCTTCACACACTGGCTTCACACACTGGCTTCACACACTGGCTTCACACACTGGCTTCATATACCGGCTACCTACATCGGCTTCATACCGGTTGAGAACAAATGAAACCCTCCC
This sequence comes from Micromys minutus, assembly GCF_963924665.1. NCBI lineage: Eukaryota > Metazoa > Chordata > Mammalia > Rodentia > Muridae > Micromys > Micromys minutus. The sequence continues at coordinate 1,495,028 of NW_027667985.1, forward strand.
CCTTGTTAATAACAATAGTGCTAATCTGCAGTTTTCAGAGAACATATACAGAACTCAGGGGCCTAGACAGGTGACTCAGAATCCTGAGGGAAAACACAAACAGAGGCCCGAGCACTATTCAAAACGAGGTCTGGTCCCCACCACAATGCAAGGTCCTTCCATTGCACCATTTCTTGCTGGACTGAGCATGCCCTCCAGTGTCTAGCAGCTATAGAGCAGCCTTTAGAATTTACAGTTAAAAAAAATTAGAATATATAAAATTAAGGATAGATGCACATGAGGGGAGATATGCTCCCCCTTTTTTTGTTTTAGACAAATACATCTTTATGGTGCAGTGAGCACATTCAATGATTGCTTGTCCTTGAGGATTATAAGGAATTCCAGTCTTATAAATTATAGCATAATATGAACAAAATTGTTTAAACCTTTTACTGGAATAGGCAGGACCATATTTTTTTTTAATCTTTTTGGGAGCATTGATATATGCAAAAGCTAGTAAGCAGTGATTTTTGACATCTTTTAATATTTTCTACTATGTATATATATATATATATATATATATATATATATATATATATATATATATATATAATTCTTGAATGAGTATCAATTAAAACATACACAAATTATAAATTCCCAAAAGAAGGGACATGTGTGAGATCCATTTGCCAAATATCATTGGGATTCAGTCCCCTAGGAATGACTCCTAAATTAGGAGCAGAAATGAACTCTGCACACATGGGACATGTTTCTAGAACTTGTCCTTTTATAATTTTACAATGAAATCTTAAGGATCCTGCATTCAAATAAAATTTAGTATGCACCTGCATAGCCTTATCCACATTAGATTCTTTTATAGCCAATGCATAAGGGCAAGTGTATACATGTGCAAGACGATTCCCTCTCCATAGTGGTCTTGGAAGGGCAGTATGGGCTCTAATGTGCCCTACAAATATGGAAAACTTCTTTGGCAAATCATGGGATCAGAATTACTCTTAAGAACACAATTGTCCAGAGGCTATACACATTTAGTTGCTTCTCAAGTTAAAGTGATTACAACTAGACAGCCTGAAAAGGTGTTAATATTTAAATACATATTTTAATTCTCTAAAACCAGAAATATAAGGAATATTTATATGTCATAATGGGTTAGGTACAAGTCCTTGAGGGTTAACAACATCATGTAGTATAAGAAACTGAGGACATTCAGAACAAACATTTCCAATTTGACATGCACATTCTCTAGAAATTTCAAATTTTTGTCTCAGGCCATTACTATTTTGGTAGCTGAAGAGTAAAAGGTTGTCAAATGACACTGATTCCTTGCCCTAGGGATTTCCTCTGCCTCTCCCAGGAAATCCCACTTTCTTGAGATTTGAGTTCCCAAAATACCACAGAAGGTCCGGATGACCTCTGTGGAATGTTCCAATGCCCTAGGTGTGCATGGGGGTGTACTGATAAAAAAAATGTATGATTCTTCCCCTTATGAATTTCCTCATTCCCCCTATCCTCCCCCTCCTTTGTGATTTTTGCCTTTATAACCCTGTTACAAGTTCAGGCCGGGGTCGAACTCCTCTACCCCTGCATGGTGTATGAGTCTCGACCCCAGGATGCTGGCCTGAGATCTCACTCTTCCACTTTCAATAAACTTCCTCATGCTATTGCAGCAAGTCTAGTCTCGGTGCCTCGCTGGGTGCGCGCCTCTCCTGAGATTTGAGTGAGGTTCTCCCTTCGGAGGTCTTTCAAGCTATAAATGAGATTATAATCTGCCTGGTATACAAATCTGCTGTGGCATTCATTGCCTTGTCTATGTGATCCAGGCAATCCAGTATCTCTTAAATACCCTATAAAATATGGGATAATATGCACTTTTAAATTAAGTTGTATTTGCATAAACAATTGCAAAACTCAAGAATTAGCAATATCTAAAAACAGAACAAATTTAAGCAATTATAAACTATTAATTAATTATATATTGGTACAGGCCTTTAGCTATAAATATATATATATATATATATATATATGCTATCAGTATATAAATTCAGAGTTTAACTGATTTTTTTTTAACATCTAAAAACAGTGGCTACCAGTATATAAATTTTATAATCTATGCTGCAGCAGGCAAATTCAAGATAATGAACATGTGTGATTTAATTGTATATACTGCTTTTCCATAGATGAACCATCTATAAATACAGCAATTGCATTATCAATGGGCTGCATGCATAAATTTACAGGAAATAAAAAAGCATGCACAGAGGAAGGAACCTTAACAACTTGTCTTTCAGATAATGATTTATCAATTTTGAATTTTGCCTGAAAAAGCCAAACATCAGTATCTAGCCATAACCAATTTAATTGCTGCTCAGAATAAGGAACAAATATTTCATCAGGTTAAAACATTCTCCTTAAAAAAAAAAAAAAAAAAAAAAAAAAAAAAAAAAAAAAAACCTATGATACAATTCTGCATAAACATAGCAAAGAATGTTAAAACTTTATTTAAAAAGGAAATAAGATGAATTCACATTAATGGTTCCTTTGGCCAAAAGAACAAATACATATAGCCAACAGTTGATCAAATATAATATCTGCTGTTAACTAATTGTTTCCTCTATATTCACTGCAGAGCCTCTCAGTTCACTGCAGAGGATTTGCATCTCTTAAGAACAGCAGAAAGAGGTTTGAGACATTCTATGGTGAGCTTAAGGTGAGGTTTTTGCCAGCTAACATCTGATGATTTTTGAAAATCACATTAAACAAGTAAATTAACTTTATGAATCTCCTATGCCACAGTCTGACTAGGGAGTGGTTAGCTAACAAAGCATTTACAACAGTAAACACTGAGGATTTTAAGTTTCAGCTTCCTGCCATCCAGGCAGCAGCAAAATAACAACAGACCATCAGCCATTCCCTGAGGCAAAGATATTCAGTGATACCCATTGTTTCAAGGGCTCTTTAAAACCTCAGACAAGCCAAAAGCAACCCCTTTGCAATCACGAGGATGCAACAGAATGGTATAAAAACAATCTTTTAAATCTACGGATAATTTTTGAAGCTGTAAACCAGGCCATAACCATAACTCTCTCCTAAGTTTCCTACTTTCATGCCACAAAGTGGCTGCAAGTTCATATATATTTATGCATCTTTTAATACCTCATTATTTTAAGTTGTATCCTTTAAGTCTGTTTTCTAAAAGAAGAATTATTCAAATATTGTCCCAAGTTTGGGGTATCCACAGAAATCCCTTTCCTTATATATAGAAAACATGTGGCTCATGCCACTTGTTGCACTTTAGGATGACTCTGTCCAAGTTACTAGTTTTAAACAAACTTTTGTTGCCAAAGTTACAAAATTTTAAACATACCCAATGCTTATAAGCCAATAATCTAAGACCAAGACATTCAGAGCATATTTATTCCAATTAAAACTAGTTAAGCAAACATGAACTGACCACACATCTTATATATTTAAACCATATAAAATTCTCATTTTCTCTATCAGTAAATTCAAGAAATGAGCACCTTGTCACTTGCAGAGCTCAATAAACACAGTCAGAAATTTTTCTAGGAAAAACAATGTGCTTTAAGCTGAGACACAGCCAGCACCCTTTACCAGTGGCCTGGGAAGACATCTAACTCCCATTGGGTCTCCAGTTGAGCTGACTTAAGGGGTAGAGTCTGAAGCCTCCTTTCTTTTTTTTCTTTTTCTTTTTCTTCTTTTTTACATTCTATTGTTTCCCTTTTAGACACAAGTTAAGAATAAGTCAAGAGGTAAGCAACCATTTTATTTTTGAACATGAAGCACGAGCAACATTCAGACACAGAAACATGGACACAAATTGACACACATGGACAGCTTGGCACCAAGGGACAACAATACAGAGAGACAAGAACTAGATTTGTCAACAGGACCCTGATATCCTTCCTTAGGAACCCAGAACCAGAACTGGACATTTCTCCAGTGGGATCCTAAGAGTCAGGAATTCTCCTGTTCCCCTGTTCATGCTGGAAGAACTCTGAAACAGTTTACAATAATTTTCCTCCTCTCCTCCCATACTGTCCAAGACAAAAGAAAGGCATGCTTTTCCGAGATCTATTTTCTCTCTCTTCCAAATAAACTACCTCTAATCTGTTTACAAAAACTTAGAAACACTATTGGGAAATATCCTTTTTCTATTAGCTCTTTAAGTTTCTTGCTTAAGCACAAACACCACACCTACCAGCAGTGGATTTGATTTCTAAGCATGTGGCCATGATGAGAGGAGCAGTTAATTCTTCTTTCCTTAATCCTTGTCACAAGTCTATTCTTACTAACTATCAATAAGATTTACTTAGGCTGCCCAAGTGAATTCTACTGCAGTCTTCTACCTTGATTCTAGTTCCCCTACTGTTTAAGCAAATTCAGCAACTGATCTAACAACCATAAAATAGAACTAGTGGTTTCCATCTCCAATCCACCCCACTATCCTTACTTATTTTGCTGGCTAGTTCCATGGGGCAAACCCTACGGGTCGTTTCTTCCTTCCCATATCTTGGTGGAATCTCCATTTTCGGGTGGAATTGTGGACCTCCATTTGTGGTGCCTGTACCAATAACAGCTACTTCAAACCAGGCAAAGGCCTAAGGGTTTGAAAGAAACACACAAGTCCATTATTCGTGTTACCAGAAAGTTTACTTCATATTGAACTGCCCACATAGACAGTGGTCCCAGTATTATACCCTCAGGTAATTACAGGGGAGGTATGTAAATTCCCTAGCTGCTGGGTGTAAGAGTCACCCCCTGGGGTGGAAGTCTGTAATTATCTTTTAGAAACTGGGAACAGGAAGGCCAGTTGTGGAGTGTGACTGGACGAAATTGCATAACAAAGGGGGGTGTGTATCTCTCCCAGGGTCAAGGCATGCAAGCAGGCAGTGAAGCTAACCTCAAGCAGATGCTGAGAGTTGGGATGATTATTCCAATATTTATACAAACAATGAACTTTTGAAATATCCAATAGACATTTCTCAGACTATGCTAGAGTTGATTGTTTTATTTGTTCAATCTCTGAAAACAGTATTAGTGAAATGGAACATTTTATATTCTCCAACAAAGCAGAATGGTTAGCACAGCACAACCTGACATGGTTCTGAGTGAAGAAGGCTACAACTAGTATAATGTTGTTTACCTTGTGGCCCATACCTACTATGAACTCATTCTTCAACATTTCTCAGGAAATGGTAAAAAAGAAGAAGGAGTAAAAGAAAGAGAAGCAGGAAAAGGAAAAAGAGGGAGAGGAGGAGAAGGAGAAGAATTTAAAAAGAGAATATTCCAAAACTGTAAGCAGGTAAAAAATACTGTTCATTATGTTTAGATTTATAAATGTCATATTTCAGATGATTCCTGAGAAACTCATAATCATTTGTTAGAGATTATTCTCTGTGTGGAAAGATTTCTACACTACAAAAAAAACAACAACAACAAAAAAAAAACAAAAACAAAAAAAACAGAAGAACATAAGCAACAGACCCCATGTAATTTGGTATCAGAACACAGTTCTCCCATCACAGCAAGCCTAACACAAATGAAAATCAAAATTATAACCAAGAAAAAAAAACTCACTTTATTCTGATAATAAAGTTCTTTAAAGAGGATATAAAAAAAAAAAAAACTCCATTTAAAATCACAAGAAAACACAAGCAAACTGGTAGTAGCCTTTAAAGAGAAATCAAATCCCTTAAAGAAATACAGGTATATTCATTCAAGTACTTAAAGGAATTGAATAAAACTTTCTAAGATCTATATAGCAAAATAGATACAAAGAAATCACAAGTTGGGGGAAACTTGTAGATTACCCACTAAAGTGATCAGGAGGTACAGATGCTATCATCAGATGATAAAGAAGAGCAAAAAAGACTCTCAGGTGTAAGACATAACACAGAAGTTACTGACAAGTCAATCAAAGAAAATATAATGTTTGAAAAGCTCCTAAACCAAAACATCCAGTAAATTCAGGACACAATGAAAAAATCAATGCTAAGAATAATAGACCTAGAAGAGGGTGAAGGTTACCAGTTCAAAAGGTCAGAAAACATCTTAAACATATCATAGTAGAAAACTTCCTTAGCTCTATAGAAAGAAAGAACCATAGATGTGCATGATGCCCACAAAACACCAATAAATTGGATTAGAGTAGAAAATCATCCAATCACATATTAATCAAAAGAGAAGATGCATAGAAGAACAAAGGAATATTAAAAGGTTCATGAAAATGGTCAAGTCATATACAAAGGCTGATCTGTGAGAATTACATCAGACTGCTCACCAGAGATGACAGAAATCAGGAAGAACCAAAAGTTCTCAATCAAAGAATATCAAATGACTAGAAACATCTAAGGAAGTGCTCAACATCCTTAGCCATCAGGGAAATGCAGATCAAAACAACCCTGAGATTCCACCTCACACTAGTCAGAAGGGACAATGTCCAAAACTCAGATGACAACAGATGCTGGCAAGGATGTGGAGAAAGAGGAACACTTCTCCACTGTTGGTGAGATTGTAAACTGATACAACCACTCCTTATATCAGTCTGGCGATTCCTCAGAAAATTGTACATAGTACTAGCTGAAGACCCAGTTATTCCACTTCTGGGCATTTACCCTAGAGACCCAAAGACACTCCAACATAGTACAAACATACATGCACCACAATGATCATTTCAGCTCTATTTATAATAACCAGAAGCTGGAAAGAACCCAGATGTCTTTCAGTAGATGAATGGATACAAGAATTGTGGTACATTTACACAATGGAGAACTACTCAGCTATCAGACACAATGGCTTAACAAAATTCTTAAGAAAATGGATGCATCTAGAGAATATTATCCTGAGTGAGATAACCCAGTCACAAAAGAACAGACATAATATGCAGTCACTGATATGGGGATACTAACCACAGAAAGATCTGAACACCCCAGAAACAACTCACAGACTGTATGAAGTTTAAGGAAAAAAAGAATATATTTTAATTAATTCGCTCTGTATCACATCCCCCTGTTCTTTCTACAGAACCTTTAACTTTCTAACCTATCCCCTCAAATTAGTAGCCCTTTTTCCTATATTATTGTTACATATATACATATGTTTATGTATACATACCCACGAGTACTTAATTACAACCTTAAAATGTATTTGTATATTTTTATGCAAAAATGCTGAAAATTTGTACATTCATCATTTTTTAAAATAAAGTTTTTCAATAAAAAAGAACATCAAATAAGAAAATCTCCCACACACAAAATACTAATTTGAAAAACAAAAATAAGTGAAACTAAAAACCATTGGGTTTTAATATCTCTCAATATCAATGGACTCAATTCACAATACAAGACACAAGCCTAACCAACTGAAAACAAAAAGAATCCTGCCTTTTGCTGCATAGAAGAAACACACCCTGTTGATAAAGAAAGACAAGACTCTAGAGTAAAGTGTTGTAAAATACTTTTTCATGTAAATGATCCCAAAAACCAATTTGGAGAAGCCAAAACTTGTCAATTAACAGGGAATGATTTAGGTATATCGGGGAACCTTGATTCTGAATGCAGATCTCTGAGACCTGAACACATGAAAATAAAGAAAAAGACATTGAAGGAAAGAAACACTTCACATCTCTCAATACAGTCTAGAGAATGGTGGTCGTGTCTCCTGCTTGCTTTGTGCCTGCTGTACCCAATACAGGAACAGGTTCATCCCTATATATTTGTTTAGATTGCTTCCTCACTGTTTCCCAGGTTCAGATATCAACAGATAGATATCAATTCTCTATTTCTTTTCACATTACCCGGTCATACATTTCTTTATAAAGGCAAGTCATCTCAATATTTGAAAGACTGAGGGGACTTCTGAGTTAGAAAAAAGCTCCTGCATTTACATGATTTTTTCCCACTCTTATACCCTAGAGATTAGGTGGTATTTAACCATGGATTCAGAACACCCATGTCAAGAAGGAATAAGTCTCCTGAATATATGCATCCACTAACATTGAAGTTTCACAAGATTTGTGGTCTTTCATTCCTTACCCATCCTATTGTGTCCTATGTATCTTAAATACAGTATCATATTCCAAACTCCCAACACCCTCAGGAGTGGACCTGAGAACTCAGGATGGTAGAGAATGGAGAAGTGATAGCTAATTGGACTATAGAGCTACATTCCAATAGCCCTGATGACATTTGCTCACAAATATTTACTTAATTTCTTGTATTGGAGAAATGGAGACTATGAGATTTTATATTTTGAAAAAGGAACTAACTTTTCAACTGATATGTACCTTTTACCTGGAGAACTATGGTGTCAAGTCCTTGGAAGTTTTCATTGCAAAAGAATGGTATTCTGAAAGAGATATTTCATAAAAACTCATGTCTGTATACATTGAAAGAATGTCCACCATCAAGGCATGCACAATAAGAAAATGTAACCAAACTTGCATATAATTAAACGTGGAGGAAAATAATTTTGGCCTCTGGAAAATCAATCCTTTGTCTGTGGACTGTCTGTCTGAATATACCCAAGGAGTACATTTATTATGGAGTAGAATCTTGCCCATTCAAATAGCATAGAGCTTTAGGTCTGATTGAAGATGATGCACCCATGCCATGACCATGAAAAAAACACTTTCCATCCAATTAATTGGATATGAAATTAAGCACAAAGTAATGTCTATCTTATGAAGGAAAAGGTACTGAGGTTCCAAAGGGGATCTCAAGTAATTACACCTCAGAAACTAGTCAATTTGGCTCAAGCTGGTTAGCATATAGATCGTGGCAGTTCCCAGTGACTTCATCAGCTGTCAATTCCCTGGACATTCTCTTGTATTCAGGAGAGCCCTAGAATCTTCTGTGATGTCAGCAGTGTTGTGATGATAGAAACTGCCTGAAGGTATTCCTTCAGAGCCTATTGGGTTCACAAGTAGGCATGATGTCCATGCTGCTCAGGCTAATTCGGAGGGAGAATAGAGGACAAGCAGAGATTACACTGAGGCAGAAAGAGGCAAACCTTCTGTCATGTTCAAAAACAGGTAAAAAGAAGTGGTCCTGGGGAAAGCACAGAGAGTTCTTGGCAGGGGTTGGAGAACTTACTGGAGGAGTGGGCCTGAGCTAGTCCTTCCAGGAGTAGGGCTTATGATCTTGACATTCCTAAATGGCAGACCATGAGTCAAGAATTTCTGATTAATTTTTCAAAAAGCCAGGAATTGACAGGCCAGAAGTTGCTTTGCTGAGAGACCTAAATTATCTGCTGAGTAGCATAGGATTTCAGAAAATAGCTCTGTGAGAGGAACAATGTGTTGTTCTCAGGAATACAGTGTTGAAAAGTACTCTCATCTCAACAGATTTCTGTAGATAACTTGAGTAAGAAAGGGAAATATTCTTCTGGAAATGTATCAAGGCGTCAGACACTTTATCCTTAAACATAAATGATGTGGCATGCAACACAGTCTGGGGTAAGGGTAGTAGTTTGGGGAGTCTCATCATGTACTTTAAGAAGCCTGCACATGTGTTGGCTTGTGTCAGATGCCAGGTGTTGGTATTTATTGACAATATTTTTAGTGGTGAGCACTATGAACTCCAGAACTGACCTGTATCTATCAAATAGGAGCAGACAATGCCCTCCAATTCTTCTGGCCTTGGTCAGCTTATGAGTTTCAAGGCCAGGGAGACTGCACTAGGGAGTGAGGCATGTGTTTAGTGATAGTGGTTGGAAACAGGGACATGTTGAGGAGCCCAGCTTGAAGATAGCTTTCCTGTTCTTTCTGTTATTCACTGTGTCTCTAGAGTTCCCTCTTTCTAGGGCCACTGTTTGGGACTAAGCATGGTTGCTCTTGTCTCTGTCCTTTTATCTCTACAAGTTTACTTGTGTTTATATATCTACAGGGTCTGTTGGGAAGGCATTAACCAAACCTGCAACCACCAGCAACACCAAAAATAAGAAGATGATGAAGAGGTTGGAAAAGCTGAAAATTTATCTGCAGAAGATCACAAATGAGAGGGATGAAATTCGGGGAATCCTGGCTAATTACACTGACACAGATTTGAACAACAAGTAGTCATTATGCTTGGTATTTTGAGAACTATCTTGGGCCCTCTCTGTTAACCCCAGATTTCCTCATATCACAGAAGTCTTCAACTCCAGGCTGTCCTCATGCCCAAACTCATTTTCTTTTCTTTTCTCTTTTTTTTTTCCTAACTGGATTTCAAACACAGAATTGAAGGTATATAGGAGTGAGATGGAGTAACAGGGCATTTTGATTCCTCGAAAGTAAATCAGAACCCATGGAATGAATCCCGATCTGGGGATATTGGTAGTATTGTGTGAACTCCCACTATTCATTTTAAAAATCTAGACAATTCTTGGTGTGTGGGAGAGGCTAGATGTTGCTCTTTATGGTCAAACTCTTTCTATGTGATCTAAAATTGCTTTGGATCTAATTGGTCCTTTCAACAGCTGGAGGGGCCTGGTCTCATTTGCTCTCTCTTACTGTGTGACTGGATTGGCTGCATGTTAGCACTGCTTTCCTCAAATTTTGTTCATTATACTCTGAGATCAAGACTAATCATTGTATTTCTTTAGGATTCTGATTGTGTTTGGGTGTGCCTTCGTGTGTGTGTGTGTGAGTGTGTGAGTGTTTGTGTGTGTGTGTGTGTGTGTGTGTGTGTGTGTGTGTGTTCCACATAAGACCTCAAGAGTCTATAGAGAGTTATGGCTGTGTAGATTTGTTGACTCAGTTTTCACTAAATCACAATTGTGAGGCCAAGAAGCCTCACTTTGAGCAGCATGTGACCTGTGTGTCCAACTTGGATGAACCTTAGAATATCCTGCTGTAAGTTACAGGCTTTTCCCCTGTAAATACTAATTATGTCATTTGGGAAATTGACATAATCAGTAGAACCAACGATTGTCAATCCTTGTCTAAAAATGGAGAAGAGTCATCACAGATTTAAGTTGAACCAAGGCATGGGGCACAGGCATTTAGAAAGTTCTTGGAGAGCTAAGCTATTCCTTCAAACACCCTCAGGAAGTTAAAGGAGATTAATCTCTCCTTCTGCTTCCCTGGTTCTACTGGCCTGAGGCTAATAATAATAAATTTAATAAGATCCTAGAGGATGCAGTACCAAGGAAAAAGTATATACAATATATGGGCAGGGGTAGTTAATCTAGTTAGAATCATGTGATCCTTGAATCCTTAGTCAAAAGAGTTATTTGATTTCTGCCATGCCCTACACCAGAACCAACTTTGAGTCTCATATGCTGAAGACACAGCATCATGAGTTGATGTCTGACCTTGAGGAAATGCCACAGAAGATCAGTGAGGCCTTGTACAAGTTCCAGGATCTGATTCAAGAAAATCAGTATTATTGGTGAGTGACTAATAGAGACTTGATTCCAGCACTATGCACAGAATATGTCTGCCCATCCTTGTCTTTGAAGCAATGTGAGGGTTCAGGTTCTGTACTGTTTACCTCTTAATGGAAAGTGGAAGGCTCTAGGATTGTTACCTCTTGGACTTATTTTGACCAAATGTGAAGAGTATGTAAGTACCTCTGATCATTTTCCTTCCAAAATAAGGATCTTCTAGATAAAAAAGGTTTGCATCATGATGGAAATATCAATCAACCTTGAGCTTCCAGGGCCCTTAAAGTAGATTTGCAAAACTGAATTTCATAAGATATACAGAATTTATGTGTACTTATTGGGTCTCCTCTTGACTTACACAGAAAGTTTGCTCTCTACCTACAAGTAGTTGTATAATTCCAATGACATATAAGCATACATGGGAGCCATGTCTTCTTGGATTTCATTGGTACTTTGTGTCTTCTGGAATGGGTCTGTTCTCTGGATTTGACCTTTTCCTATGTGATGATTCATGAGTGATCTGAACTGTAGTCTGGGTCTGTCTGGGGATACGAACCCATGAAGTGTGCATGGTATTTGGAGGAGAATGAGGAAGATAAATTCTAGTTTGGAGTCACCGATTTTCTTTGTGGTTCAGCATCTGGAACTGCTATCTCCAGAGAGAGTCAATTCATATGCAGAAGAAAGCAAAGCTATTGTGGGAGGAAAACGAAATGCTTGAAGCAAAGCAGAAGGTAACTGAAATGCCATATAGCAGGAGAAAGAAGCTCTGTGGTAAGGCCAGCATGAACATTTATGGACTATTGCCAAACAGCAATAGGTAAAACTAATGAAGCATCAGGGTAGATTGTCCTCATCTGTAACCATAACGCCCATAGACATCCTATACCACAGAGCAGATTGTCTCTGATGTGTGTGTCTGTGTGTATGTGTTTGTGCATGTATGTGTTTTAGCTTAGGTCTGGGTTATCATGATCATGGGATATATGTGGTTGGTGATAGTTCTTTGATGTAGATATTTGCAGAGTGGGTACTTGCATATAAAACTCTATGTGTGTGTTCTTTTGTGTGTAAAGGCATGAAGATGTGTTCTTCTCTACATATATGTGTATATTATATCCATATATACAGATTCACTTGGAAAACAATTATCTTAAAAAATAACAATGGCCAAGTTTACTGGATAAAGTACTCTGTCAGTTCTCTTTGCATCGGAGCCTCACTAAATACAGCAGCCACCTTTAGGCCCAGCCACCTAGCTCAATAGGACAAGAGTAGATAATGAATTCTCTAAAGTCTGATATTCAACTGATTTTGTAAGAAAAATATGTCAGTATTGAAATCATTTTTTAAAAATCAAACAACTGTGGTACATGCAGGTGCGAAAGATGCTGCTGTGTCAAATGAATGAGCCTGAGAGTCAAAAGTGCTGGCTTAAGTTTTGTGAATATCATATGGTCCTAATGTGCAGTGCCTGGCTACTGGAATACAGCAGGCAGGTTGCATACTTTCAGCATCCTAGTTTTCTCTGCATTGCCTGTTAACATTTTCTTTTCAACTTCCCCTAAACGTGACTCAGTTATCCTTGGCATTGGAGTTTGTCCTGTGCATTATTATTTGAAAGACTAATTTGCTTGTTGTGCATATGCATCCAGTATAAAGCCCAGAATTCTAATGTGAGTAAAGAACAGGGAACCTCAGACAGCCCCTAACCCTCATGATAGTCTAAAACACTCACCCCGTGTTCTGTCTGTAGCACTCTGTAACTGCTGTTAATCAAAATCATTCTCTCCGAGTTAAAATCAGCCTAAAGGAGGATTGGGAACAATGAGCACCCTCAGATATTTTTGATAGTATAAAATGTGCTAGCTCTGTGAGAAGCCATGTACAACTCTTCAGAAATTGAAACAGCAGTCCCCACTGACCCAGCAATTCCAGAACAAGAAGTCAGTATCCTGAAAAAAATTATGGTAATCACGTTTGTACTGGTACTTCTCATAGCAGCTTTGCAGTAGGAACTATCCAGATCTCATGAACACATTCAGGGACCATTTCCAAATGTGATCATTCATGCAACCACTTGGCCTTGAACCAGCCAGCCTAATTTTACTCAAAATATCTTTCAAATTGTATCCTTACAGGGAGAATAGTTTTATTTTGCATCCTGGTTATACAGATTTGGTAATTGCCTGGTCTCATATTTTTGGTTCCAAAATTATGCAACCTCTAGTAAATGGAGTACTTATTGGAACATGCTGCCCACTGTAGAGCCATTGAGAGACAGTGTACAAGAGGCAGGAACAGGCTTGTCCAATACCATGCAGTGTGTCTTTGCTGGGAGCTAAGTTTGCTGTTCAAAACCTTGGAATCTTGCTAACCAGGCTTGGATAACAGGCAAAGTTTGTTTAGTAGGGGAAAACACATTATTGACCTAGCTGTCTATCTGCTATGCCCACTATGTTCTTACTACATTCAAGGGTTGTATCCTGTGCCTTCATACCTTCCTGGGTGAACTTTTATCTTTTCTGGGAATCTAAAAATGTTTCTGCAATGAAGTCTGCTTGCATGTGTGAGCACATGTAATTGCATGTATTGTGGAATGTGTGTCTGGGTGTCAACCTCTCTCCCCCCTCTTTTTCTCTCTGCATTTTTCTCTGTGTCTGTTGTGTGTGTGTTGAGAGAGAGAGATTGTGTGTGTATCTATGTGTGTCTGTGTGCACTTGTGTGTGCCTGGATTAGTGGAAATGATGCAGTATCTTTTTGATGTCTATAGGGAGTAGTAGTAGCACAGGATGGCAGGAGCCATGTAGATTTCCTGGACGTGTACAATAGTCTATGTTGGGTGACTGGTATTCAATATTACTCTCTACCTCAATCAACTAGAAGCACCTCAGAGTATTGATCTCGTCCAGTTTAAAATCCTTATGTCCATGATATAATGCATGTTGGCCACAGAGTTTCTGGCGATGGTGATGGTGTACTCCTTGCACCCTTCTGAGTTCTGTGTTATGACCTCAGCCTAATGTCACTTATGTCTCCTTAGAAAAAGTCCTAGAATACTCACACACATAGCTGGGGTTTCATCTCTTTCTTCATGAGTATAACTTGAGAGTTTAATGCTAACCTTTGGGAAGATTTGCATGCAGTACAGAATTGTAGATCATATCATCTCTTCAGTGTGCATAGATTTTCTGTGAGATGGTTTCTCTGGGTTTCACAGATTTCGTGGTTCACAAGTAGAACAGAGGCAGGTTTCTGCATTCTAGAAACAAGAGAGTTTGCTTAAGTTTTAGCCAGACTCCCTAGAAGGCCTCCAAATGGTTTTCTAGGCTGCTCACACCTATTGGGAAATGAGATTCCGACATTGCTAAACTGTTATTTTTCAATATAATATATATTGACTACTGAAGTAATGTTGCATTTTATTTTAATTTTTGCACAATGTTTAGTTCACAATTCAGTTTCAAAATTTCTTTTTTTAAATCTGAAAATAAAATTCAGGCCCAGGTACTCTTTGTCCCTTCTCCTTTCAGGATGCTTAGAATGACCTTAGCTGAAAGGTTGTACTAGGGTGTCCTCTGAATAAAGCTGGTGTTTGCTGGATAGCTGACTTGGCAGGTCAACCTAACAAGGGTCAACAACCAGCTCCTCCCCTTTCTGGATATTGATCTTGTGCTCAGCAGCTCCTGACACAGAAAAATAACTTGCCTCAGTGAAGGGCATTGCTAACCACTTATTCTGTGACGTTCTGTATGTTCTGGTCTTTTTTAATCTTAAAAGTACCACAACCATAAGCTCCCCTCAGGACAAATCAGAATACAGTATAATGAGAAATTTCTGTCTAGCTAGCCAAAGTAGCTGGGATCAAAAGCAACAACCTGGGAACATTTTATAAAACTTCACAAGAGTCATTAGTGTTTTGGGGTTTTTTGTTTGTTCGCTTGCTTTTCAATTATGATTTGGACTTGAGAAAATTTCAGAATCTTACCTCAGCACACAAACTTTGAGCTATGGCACTAAGATCATTTAGTATTAGGGTGTGTGTTCAATATCCCCTCACATTCTGAAATTTTTTTTTATATGTGTGGGTGTTTTACTTCCTGGAGGTCTGTGCTCTACATGCATGTAATACCCACATTGTCCAGCAGAGATTAATGAATTCCATCTGAAACTTCTGTGATAGAGGATTGTTAACTGCTTTTTAGCCACTATGAGAATAAAAGCCTCAAATGGATAAAAGCCATCTCTCTTGCCCCTGTCCTGGACATTTGTTTTACTTGTGTGGTGTATTAGTTGGACTGGATCACACCCAACCAAAGAGGGAAGTTTCTTGAGACATGAAGGGAAACATACTTGGAATAGGCATGCTAAATGTTTAAATTTCCAGGCATGCATATAAGGCATTAGTGTGTCAGGATCATGAGTTTTCATCTCTTATTTTCAGGGTTGAAGGAGATCTCTCATGTGTCATCCTGCATGACAATGTAGATGAGTCTGTCAAATGAAATGGAGACTTGAGAACTCTCCTGGGAGTGAAGGTATTAAATAAATTATGTAATAAACAGATCAGGATCAAGAAATCTCTGTACTGGAGAAACGTCAGAAGTCATAGGTACTGTATAAATAACCATTAAACAGTCATGGGACTCATGTCTTTTCTCAGCTCATGGACTAATCCCATTCTCAAGAGTCTTCCAGATTCTCATTTCCAGGGCAAAGAACTCCAAGAGGGACACATGGTAATTTACTAAAAATAGAGATCATTTGTTAAAAAAAAGCAAAAGGCACTTCTCCAAATGAAACACTGCCAGCAATTTCTTTAAATCAGTGTTCATTAAAGGTACTTCTAGATTTGTTTTACACGTATACTTTGCATATGTCTCCTGCCTCAATGACTTTCTTCCTATACATTTAGTTTACAATGGGGAGAGAGTAATGGTGGTAGCTTTAGAAATCTTGGAATCTGGCCCAGATTTACCACCAACTGCCTCCATAGTCCTATTCACTAAGGTAAATGTACATAGGAGTATGTTCTAAGGCCTGTTTATCTATCTAAGGAATGGTGAAACCCTATGCAGTTCTAAAAGAATCCTTAGCAAAAGACATTTGAGCAAGAGGATCATTTCCTAGTGAAACCACCCAACTTGCCAAACCCCTTATTTTAGGGCCCGTAAACATTATCTGAACAAAAATGTTACTGAGATAAAAACAACATCAGTGGACTCTAATCTCAAAGTTTGCTACAAGCCCATAAATAAACATAGTAAAATCAATATAGAGCAAACCAGTAGCCAATATCATACTAAATGGAGAGAAACTTAAAGCAATCCCATTAAAATCAGGGACTAGAAAAGGCTGGCCACTATCCCCTACCTATTCAATATAGACTGGAAGTCTTGGCCAGAGCAATTAGACAACAAAAAGAAATCATAGAGATTCACATTGGAAAGGAAGAAGTCAAAATATCACTATTTGCAAATGATATGAGAGTATACTTAAGTGACCCCAAAAAATTTTATCAGAAAACTTTTACAACTAATAAACATCTTCAGCAAAGTGGCTGGATATAAATTACCTCAAAAAATTTCCTGCCTTCCTCTACTCAAATGATAAACAGTCTGAGCAAAAAATTAGGGAATCAACACCCTTCACAATACTCACAAAAATGATAAAATATCTCGGGTGCCTCTAAACAAGCAAATGGAGGTTCTGTATGAGAAAAACTTCAAGAATCTGAGGAAGGAAATTGAAGAAGATCTCAGAAGTTGGAAAGATTTCTCATGCTCATGAATTGTAAAAAGCAATCTAGAGATTCAATTCAATTCCCAGCAAAATTCCAACTCAATTCTTCAGAGAGTTGAAAAAAACCAATTCATCTGGAATAACAAAATATACGAGAATAGTGAAAGCTATTCTCAAAAGTAAAACACCTCTGTGGGAATCACCATCCCTGATTCCAAACTATATTACAAAGAATTTGTGTTAAAAACTGCATGGTACTGCTACAGAGATAGACAGGTATATCAATGGAACAAAACTGAGGACCTAGTAATGGATCCACACGCCTAAGGTCACTTGATCATTGAAAATGGAGCTGAAAACATTCCTTGGAAAAAGGACAGACTCTTTAACAAATGGTGTTGTTTCAACTGGCAGTCAGCATGCAGAAGAATGAAAATCAATTTTTCCTATCTCCTTTTACAAAGGTCAATTCCAAGTGCACGAAGACATTCACATAATACCAGGTATACTTCAACTCTTAGAAGAGAAATTGGGGAAAAACTTAGAATACACAGGCACAGGAGAAAAGTTTCTGAACAGAACAATGGCTTGTGCTCTAAGATCTAGAATGGATAAATGGGACTTAGTGAGATTCCAAAGTTTCTGTAAGGCTAAGGACACTGTCAAGAAAACAAATGACAACCAACAGATTGGGAAAAGATCTTTACAACTCCCATATCTGATAGGGGACTAATATCTAATATATACAAAACACTGAAAAATTTAGACTCCAGAGAATCTAACAATCCTTTTAAAAAGAAGGTGCAGATCTAAAAAAGAATTCTGGAGTACAGATCTAAAATATATTTACAGTTGTGGAATATTGAATGGCTGAGAAGTACCTAAGGAAATGTTCAACATCCCTAGTCATCAGGAAAATGGAAATCAAAACAACCCAGAGATTCCAACTCAAACAATCAAAATGGCTAAGATCAAAAATTCAGATGAGAGCAGATGGTGGCAAGGATGGAGAGCAAAGGCACATTCCTCCATCATTGGTGAGGCTGTAAGCTGGTACAACCACTCTGGAATTCAATCTGGCAGTTCCTTAAAAAGTTGGACATAGTACTACTTGAAGACCCAGCTATTCCACTTCTGGGCATATTCCCCAAAGATGCTGCAATACACAATAAGGACACATGCTCCACCATGTTGATAGCAGCCTTATTTATAATAGTCAAAAGCTGTAAAGAACCCACATGTACTTCAGTAAATGAATGGATACAGAAATTGTGGTATATTCACACAATGGAGTACTACTCAGCTATTAGAAACAATGACTTTATGAAATTCCTAGGAAAATGGATGCATCTAGAAAATATCATTATGAGTGCGGTATCCCATTCATAAAATAAAAGACATAATATGCAGTCACTGATAATTGGATACTAGCCCCAGAAATCTATGAATACCCAAGAAACAAATCACAGACTATATTAAGTTCAAAAAAAAAAAAAAAAACAAGTTTATAGCACCTTCTCAGAGTGGGCACACCTAGATTTTAAATCATTAATAACTCAAAAGTTAAAAAGATAGCCTCGTGGCAATTTTTGGTATTTAAAATCATATGTTAAATCTTTAAACACCAAGAAAACTTTTACCAATTTTATGTTATGTTATTTTAAATGTACTTTATGCTCATTATAACTAGTAAGAATTCAATGCATACGATCAAACTTTCAGAAAAAGTACTGAGAAAAATATATAGTTTGATGCCAAAATGCTTTAAAATGTATCTCTGTTTTTAAAAAATAAAGTTGAAAAAAAACCCTTATTAACACACACACACACAGAAATAAATTATATTGTGGAAACTAGATGTCTGTGGGTAAAAAGGAAAAAAAAATAAAAAACTACACAACTATCATACTCCATAAACAAGTCAAATCAAAATAGATGAATTGATGACATAACTCACACTTTTAACTGGAGCTCTCAAGAGACACAGGCAGACAGCTCTCTATAAGTACAAGACTAACCTTCCCTAAATAACATGTTGCAGTTCACCAGAGCTATCGAGTAATAGCCTAAATAAATAAATAACTAAATAAATAAACGAAAACCCCAAAAGTACCCCTCCCGACACAAAAAAAAAGGAACATTTCATTATATTTGCCTTAGCAAAAACTTTAGGCATTTATCTTACGGTGGAGAAAGAATAATGGAATTCATGTTAGAAATCACAGGTACCAGCTCAGCTTTACCACCAAATTCTCCAAAGTCCCAAGAGGAATCTTGGACAGTAAGACTGAGAATAGGCAAATGGGGCTTTGTCACAGTAACGTGCTTCCAAGTAGCATTAAGAAAAGGTCATAAGATCTGAAACAGTATGGTTGCCAGTAGAAAATTTAAAAAGAAGAAGAAGAGGAAGGAGGAGGAAGAGGAGCAGGAAGAAGAAAAAGAAAGAGCAGGAGGAGGATGATGACAATGACAAGGACGACAACAACGTGCAAGGACGGGAGACATGTCAGTTTGCACATGACTTCCATGAGCTGTGCAGCCCCTCCCCACACCCCAACTACATGATGGAGCTCTACTGCAACTTCCACACTATTGGCTTCTACCCCTATGACCTGTGCTCCCATTTTATTCGAAACACAGACAAGTACTGGCCTGTGTCATCAGGGGCACCTCTTGAGACCTGTGAGCCTTTGGTTTGCTTGGTTTAGGTGATGTGCTGCTCTACCTGGGCTTTGCCTGAAAACCATTGCACAAACTGCACCACAGCCTAAGTTTCTCTGGCTTTTCCCCCCATTTCTGGCCACCAGAGGTGTTAGGGTGTGGTGGGGCTGAGGTTGCTACAACTGCTGAACTGACCCACTTCCACAAACAGCAGCCCTACTGCTCCTCTGCCTACAGAGCCCACACACACTCCAGTGACCCTACATGCTGCTCCTTGGTGGTGGCTGAGGTGGCAGCCACACTGTTCTACACTGCCTGCCATCCAGACCCACAGCCTAGTCACTGTAGCCACTGCTTACAACTGTCCCCAGCAGCAGGGCCTGTGTGCCCACACTGCCTCTTGCACAACCCAGTGCAGCTAATGAATGTGATGAAAATGATATCATAAGGACACTGACATTTTTGTGACACCTAATGAATGAATTCTACATGTAAGCACTACAATGATTAAACTACTGCTGCTATTACAAAACTAGACAAGCAAAGATTATGCAGATTCTTATGAAATATCTAAATATTCGTTGAAATGACACCAAAAAATCAGTTCTAACACAACACCAGTCTTGCAGATTGATTTAGTGAAGATGTGGAGATCAAACAACTGTAGGCCAACAGTTGTTCAGGAACATCTCTGTGTTCTGAGCAGAATTTAACTTTTACAAGCTGCACAGGAACACTGAAGGCCTTGTTTGCCATATCAATGGCAATGAGAGGTAGCAATACACGATTTTACTATGTAACATGTAACTTACTTTCTAATCAGTTGAAAGAACACATAAAGCACAAAGTGCAAACTATGTTTGTCTTACGAATTTAAGAGTTTAAAGAGCATTAGAAAATTTAGCGATCTAATTATGAAAGTCAGAGAAGAAAAGTCCACCATCTCCTTG
This sequence comes from Micromys minutus, assembly GCF_963924665.1. Lineage (NCBI taxonomy): Eukaryota > Metazoa > Chordata > Mammalia > Rodentia > Muridae > Micromys > Micromys minutus. Next base: position 1,515,766 of record NW_027667985.1, read on the forward strand.
CCAGTATTTGATGACATTTTGTGAGGGGGTAAAACTGATACTAAAATTTGATTCCTTAATTGAGTCTTGATTATGTCACTAAAGAAGGCAGAAGTTAATTGCTGGCCCTAAAGAAAACGATGGGGCCTTTGGGATACAGAAGGAAGAAGAGGGACATGGGGAGAAAAAAGACATCGGAAAGGCTATGGAAATAGTAAGATACAACAGTCATGTAAGATCTTAGCGCAACTGAAACTGGTGGCCTCTGATACCAGACATTGGATGAAGTAGGTCAGCTGATAAGAGCTCAGTAATTGTGCTGTGTTTGATGGCACCAGGTTGTCTTTGTTTCCATTGCTTATGTTCTTGTGATTGCCTCTTGCCATCTTGATATCTGTGATATTAGGTGATTTGTTTTCTCAGTAATAAGCGTGGCTCCACAGCCTGAAGATGGGACATCCAGTTATGGCTCAGTGCATAACCCAACGACAGTTTCTGAATTCTTCCTGATCCTTAGGGCTTAGGCTACCTCTAGATATAAATTAAAATCTTTTTTTTCAAGTACACTCCCAACACAAAGAGAAGACAGTCTTGACTCATTAAAGTATATGCAGTTTACAAAGATTGGCAAAGACCTATTTAGGTCTCAGATTCTCTGAAAAATTTATATCTCAAATTAAAAACAAAATGCATATATACACATGTACACATACTTCTGAGTTTATAATTGAAATTACAAATTCCCAACATTGATTTTGCATGTCACTTATCCATGTCCTCTAAAATGGGAGTAATAGGTAATCTAAAAGGTCGGAATGTCATTTTATAGTTATGAAATCTTGGATATGTGAGTACAAAGTGGTTAAGTACCTTCTCAATAACTGTTTTCCTTATTTGAAAATGAATAATAGCATTGTCTGTAGTGTGGCTGATCACAATAAACGTATTGATTAATATGACTCATCTGGCCTTACAGAGCATGGTATGAACATTCTAGGTATGAAATTAGTACCTGGCTGGAGATTACAAAATTAAAAATACAAAAACACAACCAGAAGAACAAGAAAAAGGCATCAATTCTTAAAACACCTTCTGAGTGCTGGGACTACTACATGTGCCAACTCTGAACAGCTTTCTAGATATTTCTAATTAAGAAATCCTAAAACAAAAAAAAAATAAAAACCCTCTTATAGTTTCAGCAGAGAGACTTGTAAACTAAGATATGCTGTTCTGTTTTCTCTGATACTCTTAGTCCTCAGACATTTACCAGGTGAGCTAAGATTAAGAGAAGACCAGGTGACTCTGCTGGTGCCATATCATGAATCTGTGGCAATTATTTATTGCCAACATAAATTCTGGATGGAGATAGCATCTTTGCAGGCTATCTAGGATGCCCTGTTCCCTTGTTTCCTGTATTGTGCTAAAGACAAGCACAAATATGAATCCAAGGAAGTCACTTGTTGGGTGGGTACAGGCCTTGACTGCCTTAAAGAATGGTAATCTTTCAGTGTTAAAGAATTTTCTATTACCTTCATTAAGTGTGTGCCAATTGCTGAGCTGCTGTGTAAACAGTGAACATCAATCCTTACTTGTAACATCCAGGAAGAATCATCATCCCTGAATTCAAGCTGTATTACTGAGCAAAAATGATAATAATAATCAAAAAAACCTGTATGGTATTGGTACAGGGACAGGAAGGTACATCAATGGAATAAAATCGAAGACTGAGAAATAAACCTACACATCTGTAGTCACTTGACCTTTGAAAAATATGCTAAAATAATCCAGTGTCATAAGAGATAGGATTTTTAAACAATGGTGATGGATCAATTGGTGGTCAGCATGAAGAAGAATGAAAATCTATTCATCCTTATCTCATTGTATAAATCTCAAGTCCAAGTGGTCCATGCATCTCAACAGAAAACAAGATACACTCAACCTAATAGAAGGGAACTTAGGGTAGAGCCTCAAGCACACGATCACTGGAGAAAATTCCTTAAGAGCACATAAATGGCTTATACTATAAGATAAAGACTCAACAAATGCCACCTCATAAAATTGTGAAGCTTCTGTAAGGCGAGGACACTGTCAGTAGGACAAAACAACCACCAATAGATTGTGAAAAGACCTTTGTGAAATTTAAATCGGATAGAGAACTAATAGCCAATGTATACAAAGACCTGAAGAAATTTGATTTGGAGAATCAAATAAACCTATTAATATATTGGGCAACAGAGGTAAACTAATAATTCTCAACTGAGGAATAACGAAGCGTTGAAAAGCAACAAAAGACATGTCCAACATCCTTAGTCACCAGGAAAATACTAATCAAAACAAACATGAAATTCCACCTCAAATCAGCCAGAATGGCTAAAATTAAAAACTCATGTGGCATCCAATGCCAACTAACGTATGCAGAATAAGGAACACTCAAATTTATTTCTGGGATTGAAGTCTGGTATAACCATTTTGGAAGTGAGTCTTGAGGCACATTAGAAAATTTGACAAAGTACTATCCATGTACCCAGCTATACCACTCCTAGGCATATATCCAAACATGTTACAACACATAACAATGACACATGTTCTACTATGCTTATAGCAGCCTTATAATAGCCAGAAGCCAGAAAAAAAAAAAAAAACAGTTGTTGTCCTTTAACAGAAATTATGGATACAGAAAATGTACATTTACATATTGGAGTACTACTCAGCTATTACAAACAATTACTTCATGAAATTGGTAGGTAAATGGATGGAACTAGAAAATATTAACACAGACATAAAAAGAACACTCTTGGCATGCACTCATTGACAGAAGAATAATAGACCAGAAGCTCTGAATACACAAGATACAATTCACAAACCACATGAAGCTCAAGATGCAGAAAAACGAAAGTGCAGATGATTCAGTGCTATTTATAGTTGGAAACAAATATTCATAGGAGGAATTATGTAGACAAATTTTGTAGCAGAGACTGAAACAAAGGCTATCATTAGTCTGCCCCAATTGGGAATAAACCACATATACAGCCACCAAATCCAGACAGTATTGCAGAGGCCAAGAAGAATATGGTGACAGGACCCTGATATAGCTGTGTCCTGAGAGTCTCTGCCAGAGCATGACCAATACAGATGCAGATGATCTCAGCCAACCATTGAAGTGAGAACAGGGTTCTCAATGGAAGAGCTAGAAAAAGGACTGAAGGAGCTAAAGAGGTTTTCACCCATAAGAACAACAATAACTACAAACCAGAGCTTCTAGGGACTAAACCCCAATCCAAAGAATACACATGGAAAGATTTATGGCTCCAGTAGCATATGTAGCATAGGAGGGCCTTGTTGAGCATCTATGTGAGGATAATTTCTTGGTCCTTCTTAGGTTCAGTGCCCTGGTGTAGGGAAATGTCAGGGAGGGAAGCAGGAGTTGTAGGTGGGAGGGTGAAAGGGTTAACTGGAGAGCACTCTTATAAAAACAAAAGAGAGTGGATGAGATGGAGGGGTATATTAGCTAGGGTTTTATTGCTGTGAACAGACACCATGACCGAGGCAAGCCTTACAAATAACATTTAATTAAGGCTGGCTTAAAGGTTCAGAGGTTCAGTCCAGTAACAAGGCAGAAGCATGGCAGCATCCAGGCAGGCATGGTACTGGAGGAGCTGAGAGTTCTACATCTTTATACAAAGGAAGCCAGGAACAGATTGAAAATCCTCAGACAACTAGAAGGAGTAACTCCAAGCCCACTCCCAGAGTTACACACATCCTCCAACAATACCACACATACCAATAGTGGCACTCCCTGGGCCAAGCATATGCAAACTAATACAAGGGGAAACTGAGAAAGGGGATGACTTTTGAAATGTAAATAAAATGTATTGAATAAAAATATTAATCTTATGCTGAAACTTCAAAATAAAATAAAAAGAATGAAAGATCTGGTTCATTTAGATGTTTAGGGGTGCTCAATGAATGTTAAATACAAAAGTAGGGAAATATCATTTTCACAATAGATTTTGCTCAAAGGCATGAAAATAGAATTTGGGTACCCTCCATGGACTAATGTCTGTATTGCTCTGGGGTTTAGAGAAAGCGTTGGGAGGCACAAAGACAGGCCATGTAGATGATTTCATATGGGGCCTTTCAGAAGCTATTTCTGTATATTTACAATTTGTTTTGCTGTGTGTTATACACACTTGAATCCACAAAACTAGTAAAATGAGGTCTAGACCAGAGCATTGCGGTTTTGAAGGTAGTTTATGACCGCAGCCTTGTCATGTATGCTGCAGTGTACACATGCTGGGAAAACTGAGATACTTATTGGAAATATGCAGTGTCTATACTTTAAAGCTCCAACACTTTGGCGTGGTAATGAGTGTTGTTAAATCTGTGCTCAGGGATTGATACCCAGGTGTTGCAGGCCAGCCAGGGCTATGTGTCCTGTGCCACAGAAACCAAATGAAAGGTGGGTAAGTGCACCGATGGGTGGAACAGCAGGTGAACATGCTTGAAACCAAGCTGGTGACCAGAGTTTGATGTCCAGGAATCAGGAGATGGATGAATTTTTCTTCACAACATGTCATTTAGGCTACACATGTGAAGTGGTACAAAAGTTTATAAATGTGATACAAATTCATAATAAAAAACAATGTATAACATGTAAAATGTAGAGGGCAGACACAACATTCTATGGATTGTTACTTCATAGAAATATTTACACTGGCCAGAATGTGTCAGTCTGAAGAAGAGACCCTAGGCTTAACAGTGTCGCCTACCCATGCGTATAGGTTCTCCTTCTCCTTCCACTCTATCCTACCCATATGGGATTCCCCTAAATTTATCACTGTTTGGTAGGAAATGGGGTTGATATAAAAGTCACAGTTAACAGAGCTAATCCGATGCAGTGCCTTTGTAATAAGTGCATCCTGAAAGGCCTAGGTTTATCCAGCATAGACAAGGTCCTCAAAATTAGCTTTTCCTGTGGTTACACTGTGCCAAGTACATGATTATTTTCCCTCATGCTTAATGCAATCCTCTGAGCTTAAAAAAAAAAAACAAAAAAACAAAACACAAACACATTCTACATGAAAGACACTGAAACTCCTCACACAACTTAAGTTGAATTACTAAGCCAGAATCCTAAGTGTTCTTCTGTGTAATTCTGAAGGTTAAACTCTTCCTGATACATGACATGAAAAGCTGGAAACATATTCAACTGGAGGCAGCTTCTCTCCCACCCTTCATGATGAGAAGTAGGGTCTTGCCCTCTCCCATATTCTGTCCATCAGAATAGGCAGAGTCAACCACAAATAAAGCTAGGACAAATCTACCTGCTTAGATAATTTGGCCCAAACCTTCCTACAACAATTCAAAGCTGAAAGTCTTTTGCTGTCCCAGAATGTTGAATTATAAAGAAAAAAACTCCAGTTAATTCTGTCTCACATTTTTATGGGCTTGTCCCCTCCAGAAGGAAAGTCAGATTCCGAGGTGGTCATAGAGCTAATAATTAGGAATGACCCATAATAAGGCCTTGCCTACATATTTGAAATACACAAAGCAACCATGACAGAAGCTACTGCTTAGAAAGCTGAGCAATAAAAAAGTAACAATAGATCCAGGAATTATTCCAAGCATGATGTCACCCCCAGTTCACTTAACTATATGCCTCACAGGCTGGCTAAGAGTCACTGTCATTTCTGACTTGCAAATGAGTATCACCTCTCAAATTTTACTGTGTAGAGAAACATGGCCCTGAAATTTGGTCTCCCTCTTGAGAAAAGCTGCCATGGAAGTGTAAAGGTGAAACTAAAACACCAGTTTCATGTCTGACTCTGCCACTTCCAAAATCTGCTGCCTAAAGCTGGTCCCCTAAAGTAGCCAAGAACCCTGTTTGCAGAACTAACTGTTAATCTTCACCTTGTGGAGACCTAAAAAAGAGTAGTGGTTTCAAGACTGGTGGAAACCTTGGCCCTTTTGCAGCTTTCCTGCTTGGCTAATCTGACCAGACAGTGTTAATGTAATAAAACCACGTAAGCATACTCTAGTTTCATGAATTCACATTGAAATTTGCCATGAACTCTGGGCAGAGTTCATGACCACCAGGAATACCTGGCCTCCCTTCTCCCTGTTGGTGCTTACTGAGTTCCTCTCCATTTTTTCTGTTCCCCTGTCTAACCTGATGAATCAGTCTTGGATATTCAGATACTGATAACTTTTTCTTCCCTTCAGACAGTGAATATCGGCTCTATCTCTACTTAGAATCCCATGTGTCAGGCTTGGTTTCCTTCTCTTCAGAACTAGATATCCACAGGGGCTTCATCCCAATAATGTTTGTTTGGACTACTTACCCCACTGCCTAAGGTCACATTTCAGTTTGAATTCATGTGATCCTTGAATCTTTAGTTCAAAGGGTTATTTGGTCTTTTGCCATGCCCTCCCCAGGATCAACTCTGAGTCCCATAAGCTGAAAACACAGCATCATGAGGTGATGAATGACCTTCAGGAAATGCCCCAGAAGAAAAGTGAGGCCTTGTACAAGTTCCAGGAATTGAATCAAGAAAATCAATACTATTGGTGAGTGACTAAGAGGGTCTTAACCCCAGAACTTGGCACAGAATATGTCTGTCCATCCTTGTCTTCGAAGCAATGTGAGGGTTCAGGTTCTATACTGTTGTCCCCTTAAAGAAGGTGTGCTAAAATCAAATCTCTAAAAGTTTTACCTCTTGGACTCATTTTGACCATGTGTGAAGAGTCTCTGAGTCTCTGCAATCATGTCTTTCCCAGCATAGATCCTGAATATCGCGATATTGACTTTCTCCTGTTAGCATTTCATAAGTAACTGGATAGTTTTATGTAGCTTTTAATTCTGCTGTTTGCTGACATCTTTCAAAAAATTCTGTTTTCCACAGCAAAAAATTTAGTCACCCTAGACATGCATGAGCTATTCTTTTCCAATCTGCAGGTGAATGATCTTCAGTGGACAGGCCATCCAACATAGCCATGGAACATAGAACATTTTATCAAAACCATGGATTTTATAGTGCCCTTTTATTCCTTCTCCTACTTTATCTCATGTCTGTAAACTTACAGAACCTTCCTCAGGCAACCAAGGACAGATTTCTTCTTTAAAAATCAGAAACTGGATAACTTGTTTCTGACTTATTTTTGCTCCTCTATCCTTTAGCATATTTTAAGCATATATATAAATGGCATTGTGCCATTGCCAAGCCCCATTCTTTTAGGGTTTACTCACTGCTGGCTGAGACTTTTCAAAACTTTCCTCTGCATGCCCTTCCTTTCCCATGGTGTCCTTCACTATATCCACTGGAGCCTCACACTGAGTTCCACCTCACCAAACCAGCTCAGTCAAAGAGATTCTCCAGCAGCAGAGCTAGGATTAAAGAAAAAGAGATGATTAGACAAAACTGCAGCATGACCCCAGCCAGTTCTGAGGCTGAAAGGCAGGTTCAATTCTTTAACTCTCTTTTATTCCATTTTAATTACATGCAGATAATAATAAGGCCAGGTCTAGGTTAAGAGAACAAGAAAGGCCATAGAAAATTCCATAATCACTATTTCTAAGGAGGGTTGTAAAGATGATGGGATTATCTGAACCTACTTTCCTGTCCTAGCCCAAAATGAAGTTATTGCCTGAAGCCTATTTCTCTATTTGATCCTGAAATCAGATTCCTCTCTGAGCTTAATTCCCTGTCCTAGCCCAATGTCAAATTCCGTTCTGGAGTAGCTCTACTTTCTTTTCCTGGCCCCATGTCAGATTCCTGCCGAGAGACCCCAAAAGCTCTCTACAAAATTTCTCGGAAAGCTGAAAATATATGTAGAAAAAAATTTTGATAAAAATTCATATATACATTGAAAATATTTGAGAGAAAACTTGAGAACTGCCAAGACCGAATTCTGATAAAATCAAAGGTTTCTATAAAAAAAAACAAGATAAAAAGAATGCATAGAAAATATTACTCACATAATTAAAGAATGTAGAATTTTTTTAGAAAAACTAGAAAATTTATCTCAAAAATACTGCTAAAAAAAATTGAAGAAATATATAGAAACAATTGTGATAATATCGAAAATTCACCTTTAAGATAATCATGGTAAAAAAGAAGCAGAAAATGTCAATCTCAAAATTGAAGATACATTAAGAAACTCTTTTCTAAAAAAATACATATTTATATTGAAAATACTTCTGAGAAAATTGAACAAATATATAGAAAGAATTTTCATAAAATTGGATATTCACATGGAATATAATCCTACTAAAACAGCATGCAAAAGTATTATTAAGAAAAGTAAACAGGCATTTAGAAATATTTTTTGACAAATTAAAATTTACATAAAATATTCTTTGAATAAATTTGAAAAATACACAGAAATATTTTGATAAATTTGACGATTCTCATGAAAAATAGTCCTAAAAAAAAGAAGAAAAAAAATTCAAAAATGAAGATGCTTCTGCAGAAACCGTTTAAAAATGAAAATTTGTATTGCTAATATTTCTGAGAAAATTGAAGAGGTATATAGAAAACACTCTGATAAAATTAAAATTTACATACAATAACAATGATAAAATATATCATGTAGAAAGTATTTCCCAAAACGTGAAGACACATGTGGAAAAATTTGTGGAATAAACTATGTATTTACATCCAAAATATTTCTAAGAAAATTAAATAATTGTATCAAGTTATTTTTGATAAAGTTGAACATTCACATGGGAAATAAACCTGCTAACATAAAAGACAGAAAATATTATTCTAAAACACGAAGACGAATAAAGAAAAATTTTATGAAAATTTTAATATATACTTGGACATTTTTCTGAGAAAACTGAAAAAAATAGAATAAACTTCTGATGAAAATGAAAGTTTCAAGTATAAAATACGATAAAAGAGAGGAGTAAAATAGTTTTTTCAAAAAAATGCAGACACATAAAGAAAAACTATTTAAATAATTCTACATTCTCTTCAAAAATATTTCTGAAAATTTCAAGAAATATATAAAATTTTTGATAAAATTGAAGGTTACCATGAAAAAAGTCATGTTAAAATGCAAGAAAAAGTAAATATTATTTAAATCCTTGAAAACCCATGTAAAAGATTTTTTAAAAAATAATATATAAAGCAAACATATTTCTAAGAAATAGAAAGAATGTGAAGAAAGAAATCTGATAAAAATGAAGACTCACAAATAGAAAAATCACGTTATGATAGAAGATATAAAAACATTTAACAAATATTGAACATGTATGTAGAAAACATTTTTAAAAACACAAAAATTACATCAAATAATTTCTAAAAAATTGAAAATACATATAAAAAATTTCTGATAAATTTCTAGATTTACATAGAATATAATACTGATTACAGATAAAAGAAAAAACACAAAACATTTCTCGATAATCTTAAGACACATAGAGAAAAATGTTTTGATAAAATTCCACATTCACATCTGAAATTCTTTGAAGGAAACTGAACAAATATCCGAACAGAAATCACAAAAAACTGGAGATTGACATGGAAAAATAATAATAATGGGACTTAATGAGATTGCAAAGTTTCTCTAAGGCTAAAGACACTATCATGAAAACAAAAACGGCAGCTAACAGAGTGGGAAAAGATATTTACAAACCACACATCAGATAGAGGCCTAATATCCAAGGTATACCAAGAACTCAAAAAGGGAGATAACAGAGAATCAAAAAACCCTATTAAAAAATGAGGTACAGACTTAAACAAAAAGTTCTCATTCGAGGAATATTGAATTGCTGAGAAACATCTAAGGAGTGCTCAACATCCTTGGCCATCAGGGAAATGCAAACCAAAACAACCCTCACACCATTCAGATTGGCCAAGGTCCAAAACTCAGATGACAATAGATGCTGGCGAGGATGTGGAGAAAGAGGAACACTTCTCCGCTGCTGGTGGGGTTGTAAACTGATACAACCACTCTGGAAATGAGTCTGGAGTTTCCTCAGAAAAATGGACATAGTACTACCTGAAGACCCAGTTATTCTACTTCTGGGCATTTTCCCAAGAGATGCTCCAACATACAACAAAGATACATGCACCACAATGTTCATTGCAGCTCTATTTATAATAGCCAGAAGCTAGAAAGAACCCAGATGTCCTTCAGAAGATGAATGGATACAAAAATTGTGGTACATTTACACAATGGAATACTACTCAGCCACCAGAAACAATGACTTAACCAAATTCTTAAGAAATTGGATGCATCTGGAGAATATCATCCTGAGTTAGATAACCCAGTCACAAAAGAACAGACATAATATGCAGTCACTGTTAATGGGACACTAACCCCATAAAGCTCTGAACACCCCAGAAACAACTCACAAAATGTGTGAAGTTCAAAAAAAAAAAAAAAGAACATATTTTAATTAAAAAAGAACTGTATCACATCCCCCTTTCCTTCCTACAGCCCCTCCCAGTTTCTCTCCTATCCCCTCAATTAATAACCTCTTTTCCTATATTATTGTTACATATATACATATGTGTTTGTATATGTAACCACAAATACTAAATTACAACTTTATAAAAAATATATTCCTGTACTTTTATGCAAAAATGCTTAAAAATTTGTACATTTATCTTGGTTTTTAAAATTAAAGTTTAAAAAATGAAATAAATAAAATACAACCAAAAGAAAAAAAACAAAAAAGGAAAAAAAGAGAGAAGTCGGGAAACATTTCTCGAAAACCTGAAAACACATAGAGAAAAACGTTTTGTTAAAATTTCAAATTCACATCTGAAACATTTGGAAGGAAACTGAACAAATGTATGAACAGAAATCACATAAAACTGGAGATTGACATGGAAAAATAATAATAAAATTGAAGACCCTGCAAATATACTTCAAAATATGAAAAACACATGCATGAAAATTTTGTAAAAACATTATCTATACATAAAAATATTTCTGAGAACATTGAAGGAATGTATAGAGAGAAATATGATAAAATTAAAATTCACATGCAATAATAATGATAAAATAAACCAGATAGAAAATATTTCTCCCAAAATTGATGACACATGAAAGAAAATATTAAAAATATTTTATATATACATCAATAATTTTTCTGCGAAAAATAAAAAATTATATCAACAAAATTCTGGCAAAACTGATGACTCACACGGGAAATAATCATAATAAGATAAAAGACTGAAAATGTTTATTCAAAAATTGAAGAGGCATTTAGAAACATATTTTGAAATAATTTAATATTTGCCCTATAAATATTTTCAGGGAAATTTGTAGAAATATATTGACAGAATTTAGATAAAATTGAAAAATCAAATAAAAAAAGAATAATTTTTAAAATGGAGACTTAAATTTTTTCACAATTAAACTAGAAATAAATGTAGAAAAACATTTTGAAATTGAAAAATTACATCAAAATTTCTGAGAAAATAAATTCTGATCAAATTTAACATTCACATGGAAAAAAATCTAAAAATTAAAGATAGATAAACGATTTCTCAATTAAAAATACATGCTGAAAATCAGCACCTGTGTGTTTCACACACACACACACACACACACACACACACACACACACACACACACAGAGATGAGGGGGAAAGAGAAGAAAATGTACCTAAGACATCATTACATACAATGTGGTACGTCAGCACATGCATGTGCAGCACACACAGACACACTCACAGGGGATGTAGGGGAAGAGAGAGGCAGGGGACAGAGGCACATAAACGCAGTGAGCTCATCTCCAACTGTCAACAGCGCTCATTACCTCACAAGGACACAAAGGTGCTGCCATGTATCTGCTTGTAAATTTTCCTTCCTTGGTCGCTGTGCATCATGGGTATTTTCTCAGAAGTATCTCTTAATAGTTTTTCCAGGTCTTGGCACGTTTCTGTTAAGAGCTAAATCAGTCAATCAATCAATCACACAAACAAACAAGCAAACTCATATAATTAAAAGTATTAATAATTAGGGCCTAGAGAGGCAGCTCTGAGCTTAACAGCACCAGCTGCTGCTCTTCCTGAGAGCCTGGGTTTGATTCCCAGCACCCGCAGGGAAGCTCGCAACTCCCTGTAATTCAACTTCCAGGGGATCTGAGGCAAAAACAAGACTGAACACAAATGCAAATAAGATGAAAATAAACAAGTCATTTTAAAATGTTTATAATCGGACCCCTGTGATGTGTCCGCACACCTCATAATGTCCCCTTGTTTTTAACTCTGTCCACAGTACTTTCTCTGCCCTGTTTCCATTCCCCAATTCCATCTTTCAGTACCCAATATTCTGTTTCTGGGTCATGGTGCCCTGTTCGGTCCCTGATGCCCTATTACTGGACCCCCATCCCCTGTTTCCGTTCCTGATGCCCTGTTTCTGGATGACAATGCTTACGTTTCTGGACCCTGATATCTTGTTTCTGATCCCCATGTCCTGTTTCCAGTTCTTGGTTCCCTGCTTCCAGTTCCCAGTGCCCTGTTTCCAATTCCCAGTGCTGTTTTTCTGTTTACCAATACCCTGTTTCTGGCCCATGAAATCTTGTTTCCTGTCCTTGAAGCCTTGTTTCCGGGCCCCATCCTATTTCCTGTCGTCCATGCAGAGCTTCAGGTCTGATGCCCTGTTCTGGTTCCCGTGTCCTGTTTCCATTCCCAATGTCCTCTTTCCATCCTTGAAGACCTGCTTCCTTTCCTAGATACCCTGTTTTGGGGCCTGGTTTCCCTGTTTCCAGTCCCGGTGGGCAGGTGCATTATCTCAGGGCAGACCAGGATGACTGGGAAACCTCACATCTGGTCCAGCAGTTATAGGTGCTATAGGTGTGCTATAGGTATGGACTTGCTCCATGAGTCCTGAAGAGGGGTCACAGGTTATGGGCTAGGGTCAAAGGTCAGCAGTGAGCACTTTCTTAAATAAATAATATCTAGTATTAATTTAATTATTGTTAACTTATGTAAAATTAATTTTATATAAGCTTTCTTTTAAAATAATCTGGATAAAATTAATTTAATATGTATTTATTTTAAATAAAATTAATCAATATGAATTTAAATATTTATTTCCATTGGTGAATGTGTCACTGTGTAAGTACAATCTCTCCCCTGAAACCGGAAGCTAGGTGAGTGTGAGCCTCTGTGTGGGTGCTGGGTATTAGAGCAAGAAACTCAGAAAGAGCAGTTTGTTTTCTAACCACTGAACGACCTCTCAAGCACCAATGGTTTTATTCCTCATCAAATACACAGTATATATCATAAAGCTCTTTGCATTTTATTTTATCAATGGAGTCTTCCTGTTGGTTCTCAGCCCCTATCTGACCAGCAGTGGCCCCGGGGTTCATTCCCATGCTGACTCCCTCTGTCCTCTGTGAGGAAGCTGTGATTAAAGCCAGGCACTTCCACTTAGAGCTGGGGAGGCTCATTTGAAAATACTTAATTTAATCCCAACAGTTTATATGTGGTTGTGTAAATAGCCCATGTGAGGCATCCCTTCTCCCTGAGGTACCAGGATATTATAGTATAGAATTTATTCAGGACATGGGGAGGGGACTTGGGAGTGTAATAGAGGCAGAGAGAGAGAGAGAGAGAGAGAGAGAGATAGAGAGACATAGAGTGAGAGACATATAGAGAGAAACATAGATATAGTAATAGAGAGATAGATAGAAACAGAGAGTCACAGAGAGAGACACATAGAATGAGAAATATATATAGAGACATGAGAGAGATTGGAGACATAGAGAAATACATAAAAAAACATAGAACCAGAGACATAGATAAATAGATAATCAGAGACAGAGAGATAGAAAGAGAGAGACAAAGACATTGAGAGAGAGAGAGTGAGAAGAAAAGAGAAGAGAAGAGAAGAGAAGAGACAGAAAGCAGAGGCTGGCCATGAGCACCTGGAGAGAAAAGAGTAAGGGAAAGGAAGAGAGAGTGAAAGAATAGAGGAGCAAGGCCAAGAGAGAGAGGGGCAAATAAAATGTGCATGCTTCCATCCTACATAGATAATCACATGAGGTAGAGGGAAGAAGGCACATAGGAGGGAGTCAAGAGTGGGAGATAAAAAAAGGGTGGACAGGGTCAGGTATGGGAAGGGACAGAGAACAGGGGGTCAGGAAATAGAAATATGTTGCAGTAGATGATGGATAACTGGGAGTAGCCTCTAGAAAGTCCCAGGTGCCAGGGAAATAAGAGGTTTCCAGAACACAACAGAAATGACATTAGCCAAACTACACAACAAAGGGAAGCTAGAACCTGTAGAGATTGCTCCCAATTGATAGGCATGTGCCTCCCGCTCATATCAAAATATTTATTCCAGAATTCTTCCTGTGAACAAAAGAACAGCCCCATCATAATAGTCTGGGGGTAGGATTGAAGAAACTGAGGATTGCAACCCCAAGGGAAAAAAAATATCCACTAACCTGACCACACGGTACATTCAGGGACTAAATCAGCAACCAAAGAGCACAAATGGAGAGACCCTTGCTTCAGCTCTTGATGTAGCAGAGGATGTCATTATCTGACACTGATGGAAGAGGAGGCATTTGGGGCAAAAATGCAGAATTCCCCCTTATTTTGGGGCAAAAATGTAAAAATTCCCCTCATTTTGTGCAAAAATGCAGAAATTTCCTTTATTTTAGTTCAAAAATGCAGAAATTCCCATATTTTTGGGCAAAAAGGCAGAAATTTTGCTTTTTTTGATGCTTAAATACATAAATTTCATTTATTTCACGGTAAAAAGGAAAAAATTTTTCTTATTTTGAAACAAAATTGCCGAAATTTACTTATTTCAGTGCAAAAAGGCAGAAATTTTCCTTATATTGGGGCAAAAAGACAGAAATTCCCTTTATTTTGGGGCAAAATTGGAGAAATTTTGATTATTTTGAAGCTAAATTGCAGAAATATCCCTTTTTTTCTGGTAAAAAATGCAGAAATTTTCTTTATTTTGGGGCAAAATTGCAGAAATTTTCCTTATTTTAGGGCAAAAAGGTAGAAATTCTTTATATTTTGGGGCAAAAATGCAGAAATTCCCCTTATTTGGGGGCAAAAGAGCAGAAATTCCCATTATTTTGGGGCAAAAATGCAGAAACTCTCCTTATTTTGGGCAAAATTGCAGAAATTTTACTTATTTCATGGAAAAATGCAGAAATTTCT
This sequence comes from Micromys minutus, assembly GCF_963924665.1. NCBI lineage: Eukaryota > Metazoa > Chordata > Mammalia > Rodentia > Muridae > Micromys > Micromys minutus. The sequence continues at coordinate 1,530,891 of NW_027667985.1, forward strand.
TTTATTTTAGATAAAATGAAAACATTATCACTAGAAAGGCAGAAAGTCTACTTATTTTGGGGCAAAAAAGTAGAAATTCCCCTTATTTTAGGGTAAGAAGACAGAAATTGCTTTTCTTTTGGGCGAAAAATGCAGAGATTCCACTTATTATTTGGCAAAAAAGCAGAAATTCACCTTATTTTGGGGCAAAAAGGCAGAAATTTTTCTATTTTTGGGGCATAATAGCAGAAATTTCCCTTATTTCATAGTAAAATGGCAGAATTTTCCTTATTTTGGGGTTAAAATTGCAGAAATTTCACTTATTTCAGTGCAAAAAGGCAGAAATTTTATTTCTTTTGGGGTAAAAATGCAGAAAATCCCTTTTTTTGGGGCAAAAAACCAGAAATTCACCTTATTTTGCGGAAAAAATACAGAAATATTCCTTATTTTGGTGGATAATTGCAGAAATTTCACTTATTTCACGGCAAAAAATGAGGAAATTGTCCTTATTTTGGGGCAAAATTGCAGATTTAACTTATTTCTGGGCAAAAATGCAGAAATATTCCTTATTTTGGGGCAAAAATGCAGAAATTCCCTATATTTTGGGGTAAAATTTTAGAAATTTCTCTTATTTTGCAGCAAAATAGCAGAAATTTCACTTATTTCATGTAAAAAAGGCAGAAATTTCCATTATTTTGGGGCAAAAAGGAAGAAGTTCCCCTTATCTTGGGGCAAAAATATAGAAATTCTTTATATTTTGGGGCAAAAATGCAGAAATTTCCATTATTTTATGGCCAATAGTCAAAAATTCCCCTTATTTGTGGCAAAAGGCAGAAATTACCATGATTTTTGAGCGAAAAGGCAGTAATTCCCCTTATCTTGGTGCAAAAAGGTAGAAATACCCTTTATTTTGGGGTCAAAAAGGAAGAAATTCTTATTTTGAGGCAAAAAAGCTGAAATTCTTTTATTTTGGGGCAAAAATGCAGAAATTCCTCTTATTTTGGGGCAAAAATGTGGAAAATTTGCTTATTTTGGGGCATAATTGCAGAGATTTCACTTATTTCATGGTAAAAAGGCAGAAATTTTCATTATTTTGGGGCAAAATTGGTGAAATTTCACATATTTCAGTGCAAAAAGGCAGAAATTTTCCTTATTTTGTGGCAAAAAGGAGGAAATTCCTTTTATTTTGGGGCAAAATTGGAAAAATTTTGATTATTTTGGGGCTAAATTGCAGGAATTTCAATTATTTCTGGTAAATAATGCAGAAATTTCCTTTATTTTAGAAAAAAAGGCAGAAATTTCTTTTATTTTGAGGCAGAATTGCAGAAATTTTCCTTACTTTAGAGCAAAAAGTTAGAAATTCCTTGTATTTTCAGGCAAAAATTCAGAGATTCCCCTTATTTTGGGGCAAAAGAGCAGAAATTCCCATTATTTTGGGGCCAAAATGCAGAAACTCTCCTTATTTGGGGGCAAAATTGCGGAAATTTTACTTATTTCACTTAAAAATGCAGAAATTTCTTTTATTTTGGATAAAATAAAGAAATTTTCATTAGATTATGGCAGAAAGGCAGACATTTCTTTTATTTTGGAACAAAATTGCAAAAATTTCACTTATTTTGGGGCAGAAAAGCAGAAATTCCCCTTATTTTGGGGCAAAAAATGCAGAAATTTCCCTTATTTTGGGGCAAAAATGCAGAAATTCCCTTTATTTTGGGGCAAAAAGGCAGAAATTTCCCTTATTTTGGGGTAAAGAGGCAGAAATTTCCCTTCTCTATTGGGGCAAATTGGCAGAAATTTCCCTTATTTTAGGGCAAAAACGCAGAAATTCCCTTAATTTTAAGGAAAATGCAGAACTTCTCCTTATTTTGGGCCAAAAAGCAGAAATGCCATTTTTTGGGGTCAAAAAGGCAAAAATTTCAATTATTTTGTGGTATAAATGCAGAAATTCCTTTTATTTTGGGAAAAAAAAGCAGAAATTTCCCATATTTTCTAGTAGAAAGACAGAAAGTCTACTTATTTTGGGGCAAAAAGTTAGAAATTCCCCTTATTTTGTGGTAAAAAGACAGAAATTCCCTTTATTTTGGGAGAAAAATGCAGAAATTCCACTTATTTTTTGGCAAAAGGCAGCAATTCTCTTTAGTTTGTGGCAAAAAAACATAATTTCCCATTATTTTAGGGCAAAAATGCAGAAATTCTTCCTATTTTTGGCAAAAATGCAGAAATACCCCGTATTTTGTGGCAAAAAGCAGAAATTTTCCTAATTTGGGGGCAAAATTTTGGAAATTTCACTCATTTCACGGCAAAAAGGCAGAAATTCTTTTTATTTTGGGGAAAAAAGGCAGAAATTCCCCTTATTTTGGAACAAAACAGAAAAAATTTCCCATTTTTCCAGTAGAAAGGCAGAAATTCCCCTTATTTTGGGGCAAAAATGGAGAAATTCCTCTTATTTTGGGGCAAAAAGAAAGAAATTCTCTTTCTTTTGGGGGAAAAGGCAGAAATTCCACTTATTATTTGGTAAAAAGGCAGAAATTCTAATTTTGGGGCAAAAATGCAGAAATTTTTTTATTTTAATGAAAAAGAAGAAAATTTCTGTTATTTTCTGGCAGAAAGGCAGAAATTTCTTTTATTTTGGAACAAAATTGCAGGAATTTCAATTACTTTTTGGCCAAAAGGCAGAATTTCCCATTATTTTGGGGCAAAAATGCAGAAATTCCCCTTATTTGGGGGCAAAAGAGCAGAAATTCCCATTATTTTGGGGCAAAAATGCAGAAACTCTCCTTATTTTGAGCAAAATTGCAGAAATTTTACTTATTTCACAAAAAAATGCAGAAATTTCTTTTATTTTAGATAAAATTAAGACATTATCACTAGAAAGGCAGAAAGTCTACATATTTTGGGGCAAAGAGGTAGAAATTCCCTTTATTTTGGGGTAAGAAGACAGAAATTCCCTTTCTTTTGGGAGAAAAATGCAGAGATTCCACTTATTTTTTGGCAAAAAAGCAGAAATTCACCTTATTTTAGGGCAAAAAGGCAGAAATTTTCCTATTTTTGGGGCATAATAGCAGAAATTTCCCTTATTTCATGGTAAAAAGGCAGAATTTTCCTTATTTTGGGGTTAAAATTGCAGAAATTTCACTTATTTCAGTGCAACAATGCAGAAATTTTCCTTCTTCTGGGGCAAAAAGGCAGAAATTCCCTGTATTTTGGTGCAAAATTGGAGAAATTTCGATTATTTTGGGGCTAAGTTGGCGAAATATAACTTACTTCTGGTAAAAAATGCAGAAATTTCCTTTATTTTGGGGCAAATAGGACGAAATTTCTTTTATTTTGAGGAAAAATTGCAGAATTTTTTAAATTTTAGGGCAACAAGGTAGATAGTCTTTTTATTCTGGGGCAAAAATGCAGAAATTCCCCATATTTTGGGGCAAAAATGAAGAAATTCCTTTTATTTTGGGGCAAACGAAAGAAATTCCCCTTATTTTGGGGTAAATAGGCAGAAATTTTCCTTCTCTATTTTGGAAAATTTGCAGAAATTACCCTTATTTTTGGTCAAAAAGGCAGAAATTCCTTTGATTTTGGGGCAAAAATGCAGAAATTCCCTTTATTTTGGGCCAAAAAGCAGAAATGCCATTTTTTGGGGGCAAAAAGGCAAAAATTTCACTTGTTTTGTGGCAAAACTGCAGAAATTCCGCTTATTTTGGGACAAAAAGTCAGAAATTTACCGTATTTTCGGGTAGAAAGGCAAAAATTCTCAATATTTTGGGGCAAAAAAGGAGAAATTCTTTTTATTTTGTGGCAAAAAGGCATAAATTCCCCTTATTTTGGGACAGAAACGCAGAAATTATCGGTATTTTCGGGTAGAAAAGCAGAAATTCTCCTCATTTTGTGGCAAAAATTCAGAAATTTCTCTTATTTTGGGGCTAAAACAAAGAAATTCCCTTTATTTTTAGAGAAAAAGGCAGAAATTCCACTTATTTTTTGCAAAAAGGAAGCAATTCCTTTCTTTTGGGGCAAAAAGGCAGAAATGCCCCTATTTTGGGGCCAAAAGGCGGTAATTCCCCTTATTTTAGGGCAAAAAGCAGAAATTCCCCTAATTTTGAAACAAAAATGCAGAAATTTTCTTTATTTTGGTGAAAAAGCAGGAAATTTCTGTTATTTTCTGGCAGAAAGGCAGGAATTTCTTTTATTTTGGAACAAAATTGCAGAAATTTCACTTATTTTGGGCCGAAAAGGCAGAATTTCCCCTTATTTTGGGGCAAAATTTGGAAATTCCCCTTATTTTTTTGGCAAAACTGCAGAATTTTCACTTCTTTCAGGGCAAAACGACAGAAATTCCCCTTATTTTGGGGCAAAAAGGCAGAAATTCCCCTTATCTTGGTGCAAAAAGTTAGAAATTCCCTTTACTTTGGGGTCAAAAAGGCAAAAATACTTCTTATTTTTGGCCAAAAAGGCAGAAATTCCCCTTATTTTGGGGCAAAAATGCATAAATTTCCCTTATTTTTAGGCAAAAATTCAGAAATTCCCCATTTTTGGGGGCAAAAATGCAGAAATTCACCTTATTTTGTGAAAAAATGCAGAAATATTCCTTATTTTGGAGGAAAATTGCAGAAATTTCACTTATTTCACGGCTAAAAAGCAGAAATTTTCCTTATTTTGGGGCAAAATTGCAGAAATTTAATTATTTCAGGGCAAAAATGCAGAAATATTCCTTATTTTGGGGCAAAAATGCAGAAATTCCCTTTATTTTGTGGTAAAATTTCAGAAATTTCCTTTATTTTACAGCAAAATAGCAAAAATTTCACTTATTTCAGGTATAAAAGGCAGAAATTTCCCTTATTTTGGGGCAAAAAGGAAGAAATCTCTCTTATCTTGAGGCAAAATATATAAATTCTCTTTATATTGGGGTAAAAATGCAGAAATTTATATTATTTTATGGCCAAAAGTCAGAAATTCCCCTTATTTGTGGCAAAAAGGCAGAAATTTCCATGATTTTTGGGGAAAATGGAGAAATTCCGCTTATTTTAGGGCAAAAATGAAGAATTTCCCCCTATTTTTGGCAAAAATGCAGAAATACCCCGTATTATGTGGCAAAAACAGAAATTTTCCTTATTATGGGGCAAAATTGCAGAAATTTACTCATTTCATGGCAAAAAGGCAGAAATTCCCTTTATTTAAAGGCAAAAAAGGCAGAAATTCTCCTTATTTTGGGGCAAAAAGGAAGAAATTTACTTTATCTTGTGGTAAAAATTCAGAAATTCTTCTGATTTTGGGGCAAAATTGCAGAAATTTCACTTATTTCAGAGAAAAAAAGCAAAAATTTTTCTTATTTTGGGGCAAAAAGGCAGAAATTCCCATTATTTTGGGGCAAAAAGGCAGAAATTCACCTTATTTTGGGGTAAAATTGCAGAAATTTCACATATTTCAGGGCAAAAAGGCAGAAATTTCCCTTATTTTCGGGCAAAATTGCAGAAATTTCACTTATTTCAGGGTAATAATTCAGAAATTCCCCTTATTTTGGGGCAAAAAAGACAGAAATTCTCTTTATTTTGAGGGAAAAAGACAGAAATTCCACTTATCTAGAAGAAACAAAGCAGAAATTCTTCTTATTTTGGAGTAAAAATGAAGAAATTTTCCTCTTTTATGGCAAAAATTTATGTATTCCCCTTATTTTCGGGCAAAAAGGCAGAAATTCCCCATATTTTGAAGCAAAATTGCAGAAATTCCCCTAATTATGGGGCAAAAAGGCAGAAATTCCCTATATGTTGGGGCAAAAAGACAGAAATTCTCTTTATTTTGGGGCAAAACTCAGAAATTCCCCTTATTTTGGGACAAAATTGCAGAAATTTCATTTATTTTGGGGCAAAATTGAAGAAATTTCACTTATTTCAGGGAAAAAAGGCAGAAATTGTCCTTATTTTGTGGCAAAAATGCAGAAATTCTTAATATTTTGTGGCAAAAATGCAGAAATTCCCTTTATTTTGAGGTAAAAAGGCTGAAATTCCTTTTAATTGGGGGCAAAAAAGCAGAAATTTTCCTTATTTTGGGGCAAAAAGACAGAAATTCCCCTTATTTTGTGGCAAAAAGGCCGAAATTTCTTTTATTTTGGGGCAAAATTGCAGAAATTTCACTTATTTCAGGGCATAATTAAAAAATTCCTTATATTTTGGGGCAAAAAGACAGAAATTCCGTTCATTTTTGGGTAAAAAGGCAGAAATTTCACTTATTTTGAGGTAAAAAGGCAGAAATTCCTCTTATTTTGGGGCAAAAATGAGGAAATTTCCCTTTTTTGTGGCAAAAGGTATACATTCCCCTTACTTTCAGGATAAAAAGCAGAAATTCTCTGTATTTTGAAGCAAAATTGCAGAAATTCTCATAATTTTCGAGCAAACAGGCAGAAATTCTCCTTATTTTGGGGCAAAAAGACAGAAAATCTCCTTTTTTTGGGAGCAAACAGTCAGAAATTCCCCTTATTTTGGGACAAAATTGCAGAAATTTCCTTTACATTGGGGCAAAATTGCAGAAATTTCCCTTATTTTGGGGCAAAATTGCAGAAATTTCACTTATTTCAGGGTAATAAGTCAGAAATTCCCCTTATTTTAGGGCAAAAAAGATAGAAATTCCCTTTGTTTGTGGGGAAAAAGACAGAAATTCCACTTATTTAGGGGCAAAAAGGCAGAAATTCCCCGTATTTTGGAGCAAAATTGCAGAAATTCCCCTAATTTTGGGGCAAAAGGCAGAAATTCCCTTTATTTTGGGGAAAAATCAAAAATTCCCCTTATTTTGGGGCAAAATTCAAGAAATTTCCTTTATTTTGGGGCAAAATTGCAGGAATTTACCTTATTTTGGGGCAAAATTGCAGAAATTTTTTTTATTTGGGGCAAAATTGCAGAAATTTCACTTATTTTCAGGTAAAAAGGCTGAAATTTCCTTTATTTTGGGGCAAAAAGGGAGAAATTCCCCTTGTTTTGGGGCAAAATTGCAGACATTTGCCTTATTATGGGGAAAAATTGCAGAAATTTCCCTTATTTTAGGGCAAAATTGCAGAAATTTCACTTATTTCAGAGAAAAATAGCAAACATTTTTCTTATTTTGGGGCAAAAAGGCAGAAATTCCCATTATTTTGGGGTAAAAAGGCAGAAATTTACCTTATTTTGGGGTAAAATTGCAGAAATTTCACATATTTCAGGGCAAAAAGGCAGAAATTTCACTTATTTTGGGGCAAAATTGCAGAAATTTCACTTATTTTAGGGTAATAAGTCAAAAATTCCCTTTATTTTGGGGCAAAAAAGACAGAAATTCCCTTTGTTTTGGGGGAAAAGAACAGAAATTCCACTTATTTAGAGGCAAAAAGGCAGAAATTCCCCTTATTTTGGAGCAAAAATGAAGAAATTTCCCTTTTTTATGGCAAAAAGTTATGCATTCCCCTTATTTTCGGGCAAAAAGGCAGAAATTCCATGTATTTTGGAGCAAAATTGCAGAAATTCCTCTAATTGTGGGGCAAAAACGGAGAAATTCCCTATATGTTGGGGCAAAAAGACAGAAATTTTCCTTATTTTGGGGCAAAACTCAGAAATTCCACTTTTTTTGAGGCAATATTCCAGAAATTTCTTTTATTTGGGGGCAAAATTGCAGAAATTTCACTTATTTTGGGGCAAAATTGCAAAATTTCACTTATTTCACTGAAAAAAGGCAGAAATTTTCCTTATTTTGGGGCAAAAAGGCAGAAATTCCTAATATTTTGTGGCAAAAATGAAGAAATTCCCTATATTTTGAGGTAAAAAGGCTGAAATTCCCCTTATATGGGGGAAAAAGGGCAGAAATTTCCCTTATTTTGGGGCAAAATTGCAGAAATTTCACTTATTTCAGAGAAAAAAAGCAAAAATTTTTCTTATTTTGGGGCAAAATGGCAGAAATTCCCATTATTTTGGGGCAAAAAGGCAGAAATTCACCTTATTTTGGGGTAAAATTGCAGCAATTTCACATATTTCAGGGCAAAAGGGAAGAAATTTCCCTTATTTTGGGGCAAAATTGCAGAAATTTCACTTATTTCAGGGTAATAAGTCAGAAATTCCCCTTATTTTGGGGCAAGAAAGACAGAAATTCCCTTTGTTTTGGGGTAAAAGACAGAAATTCCACTTATTTAGAGGCAAAAAAGCAGAAATTCTTCTTATTTTGGAGCAAAAATGAAGAAATTTCCCTTTTTTATGGCAAAAAGTTATGCATTCCCCTTATTTTTGGGCAAAATGGCAGAAATTCCCCATATTTTAGAGCAAAATTGCAGAAATTCCCCTAATTGTGGAGCAAAAAGGCAGAAATTCCCTATATGTTGGGGCAAAAATACAGAAATTCTCCTTATTTTGGGGCAAAACTCAGAAATTCCACTTATTTTGGGGCAAAATTCCAGAAATTTCCCTTATTTTGCGGCAAAATTGCAGAAATTTCACTTATTTTGGGGCAGAATTGCAGAAATTTCACTTATTTCAGGGAAAAAAGGCAGAAATTTTCCTTATTTTTGGGCAAAAATGCAGAAATTCTTAATATTTTGTGGCAAAAATGCAAATATTCCCCTTATTTTGAGGTAAAAAGGCTGAAATTCCTTTTATTTGGAAGCAAAAAGGCAGAAATTTCCCTTATTTTGGGGCAAAAAGACAGAAATTCCTCTTATTTTGTGGCAAAAATGCAGAAATTTCTTTATTTTGGGGCAAAATTGCAGAAATTTCACTTATTTCAGGGCATAATTCAAAAATTCCTTATATTTTGAGGCAAAAAGACAGAAATTCTGTTTATTTTTGGGTAAAAAGGCAGAAATTTCACTTATTTTGAGGTAAAAAGGCAGAAATTCCTCTTATTTTGGGGCAAAAATGAAGAAATTTCCCTTTTTTGTGGCAAAAGGTATACATTCCCCTTACTTTCAGGATAAAAAGCAGAAATTCCCCGTATTTTGAAGCAAAATTGCAGAAATTCTCATAATTTTCGGGCAAAAAGGCAGAAATTCTTTTTATTTTGGGGCAAAAAGACAGAAAATCTCCTTTTTTCGGGAGCAAACAGTCATAAATTCCAGTTGGCAAAGGGCAGAGACCTTGGAGTAGATGGGAGAGGGCAAGCTTTTCAGCTTTGTTGAAAAGAAAGTGCATCTAAGGAAGAAGAAAACACTAGAAAGGATCAAAGTTCCTCAGACTTCTCCCTAAGAAACCAGCTCCAGAAGGAAAATAATGGCAGGCACACCCATAGGTCTTGAACACCATCTCATTGGTGAATGAGTGCTGTATTAAGGAAGCAGCAATTACCTTTCATCATGCCTAAGCAATTAAAGCACCAGTGGTTTAAAAACTATAAAGAAATACTGAGAGTAATTAGTATATTAGGGGACTTTTTTTTCTTGAACAGTAGTTAATTTGGGTCTGAAATGTTTCTGTATAAAAGTGTACAAGTTCAATACTTGTTTTTAATACCACAGTTTGTTTGTTTGTTTGTTTCTTTCTTTCTTTCTTAATTTCTTTCTTTCTTTCTTTCTGAGAGAAAGAGAGAAAGAGAGAGAGAGAGAGAGAGAGAGAGAGAGAGAGAGAGAGAGAGAGACAGACAGATAGACTGACTGACTAGATGTGGTTTGTGTATGTGAGTACAGGTGCCTACAGAGACCAGAAGAGGAAGTAAGATGGCTTGAGTTACAGGTGATTGTGAGTCACCCGATGTGGTTGCTTGGAACCAAAATCAGGTCCTCTGGGAGAGCAGCAAGAGCTTTGAACTGAACTATCTCTTCTTCAGCCCCATAACTTGCATATTTATTGAAATAGGGTTTCTATGTTTAGCCCTGGCTGTCCTGGAACTCACTCTTTAGCCCAGGCTGGCCTGGAATTCAGATATCTGCCTCCCAAATGCTAGAATTAAGGGTGTGGGATTAAAGATGGCTCAGCAGTTGAGAGCACTGACTGCTCTTCCAGAGGTCATGAGTTCAATTCCCAGCAACCACATGGTAGCTCACAACAATCTGTAATGGAATCTGATGTCCTCTTCTGGTGTGTCTGAAAACAGTGATATTGTGTGTGTGTGTGTGTGTCTGTGTGTGTGTGTGTGTAATCTTTTAAAGGTGTGCACCAGTTGCTGTTCTTTAGATAAAATGTTTTCCTTTACCTTTAATTTTGATGTACTTTCTTACCTTTATTTTTTTTTATAATTATAAAGAAAAGCATGCCCACATCAAATAAAAATAAATAAAAGATGAAATAAAAAGAAAGTGAATATTGGTAAAATACTCTTAAGTATATAAAATCGCACAGAATTCTGAAATATATCATTTACAACAAAAAAGGCAGAAGAGTCACTGGATTGAATTATCCAGTAATGTGAGGCTAGACAATATGACCACATGCTGTTGTATAGTCACATGATCCAACTTATTGGAATTATGAAATTCTCAGCCCTTATGGCTTATTAGACATAGGCACATTTATTTCTTTTTATCCCAGATTTATCTATTTAATTTTTATGATTCATTTGACTTTTTGTCAATCATTGTTGAGTAGTAGGGCCAAGAGAAGAACCATCAGTTAGAGAGAAGGTTCGATGAAAACAAGACTTCAGTCTTTCTTAGAAGGGAGAACAAAACAACCACAGGAGGAAATACAAGGTCAAATAGAGGAACAGGGATTGAAAAAAGATCATTCAGAAGCGCTCTCACCTGGGGATCCACCCCATATGCAGCCACTATATCCAAGTACTATTGCTGATGCCAAGAAGTATTTACTGACAGGAACCAGATAAAGATATCTCCTCAGGGGCTCTGCCATATTCATACAGATATAGCTGAACATGCTTGCAGCTAACCATCAGACTGAACACAGGAACCCCAAATGAAGGTGCTAAAGAAAGGACTGAAGGAGCTGAAATGGGTTGCAACCTCATGAGAAGAACAACCAAACAAACCCTCCATGACTCCCATGAACTAAAACACCAACCACTGAGCACACATTGAGAGACCTATGGCTCCAGTTGCATATGTAGCTGAAGACAGCAATGTCTGGCATCAATGGGAGAAGAGGCCTTTGGTTCAGGGAGGACACATTTTTCCAATATAGAGGAAAGCCAATGCAATGGAGTGGAGAGGTTGATTAGGAGCAAGTGCACCTTTGTGAAGACAAATGAAGGGGAAGGGGGAGGAGAATGGGAGCAGGGTGGGGGAAGGGATAACATTTCAAATGTAAATACAGAGAGTATCTAATAAAAAATTAGGCCAGTGGGAAAAACATGGCTTGTTGTTTTGTCTTTTATTAACTTGGTTCTTTGTAAAAGTAGAGAATGCTATTGACAGAAGATCACTGCTTTACATAGCCAAACTGTCTCTAACATTTGGAAAATCAAACTAGATGCTGAAAATCCCATATAAGTTTGATTTTGCTAGGTCTCACACCTAGCCTCATGGGTGGCCAGACTAAAGGGTTGACTTATATGTATGAAGAAAAAGCCAGTGTGTGTGTTGGGGGGGGGATTAGTATCACAAAGGTCTTCACTAACTGAGAACTGTGGCAAGCAAACAAGAGAATGTTTAATGGAGCCTAGAGGCCAAGGAATAAGGTTAGAAGCAACAGTGATATGTGGTAGAGAAGAGGACAGACAAAGGGCAGGACTGGACTTGTTTGCAATCACTCAAAGTACCTCTCTAGAGGAGCAATGACCCTTGTACTGACATCATCTTAGACTGAGCATAATTAAGGTTCTAAGTGAACCCTATAGTGTTCTAGGTACTAAAAAGGTATCCCTGGCTGTTCTGTAAGCATTTAATTCCTGGCTTCAGGTCACCAAGATGCCAATGTAAGGGACAGCTGCAAGAGACAGAGCAGTCCTAGGACTGAGAGTGCATTCAGGGGCACTGAGGAGCAGCTTTGAAGCTATCAAACAAAGACACTTTATTTAAACCCAAAGATATGAGGTAGAATGTGGATGTCAGAAGATGAAAAGACACTGATTAAAGAGTTCAATCTAGCAGGTAGTGAAGCTCCCTGTTAATAAGATAGTAGTTAAGAGCCTAGCCTGGCCCCTACCCAGCATAAAAGTATAGCCTCCTCCTTAGGCTTAGAGAACATTCACAGGACATGTGAAATTTATACTTGGCTTAGCCAATAATGCTCTAATATATGACCAATCCCAATAAAGATTACATCAGTCTCCCTCATAAGACTCATAAAAGTTCAGCAAGCAGGGCATCATGAGACATAGGCACATTTCTAATATCAAATTTCTCATTAATTAGGTTTTGGTTTAGAATGTCTGATTTGCATATTAATTGTGTTATTTCACCTTTTTGTTTATTAATATTTTATTCAAATTTACTGAATATTATCTGCATTTACACTTCAAAAATTATACTCTTCCCCCCCCACTACTCTCAGTCCTCCATCTTAACCTGCTTCCATGAAGGTGCTCCCTCTCCTAATTACCCTCTTGATCTCAGTGCCTTGGCAGGTTGATGATGTTATTTTTCCTATGAGGTTGCAAACCTTTCAGCTTTTTCTGTCTTTTCTCTAGCTTTTTAATTGGTGTCCCTGTGTACAGTCTGATGGGTAGCTGCAAGCATCCTCATCTATATATATGACTCTGGAAGAATCTCTCAGGAGACATCCATTTCTGTTTCCTGTCAGTAAACACTTCTTGGCACCAGCAATACTGCATGGGTTTGCTGGGTGCATATGGGTGGTTCTCTCATTAGGTAAATCTCAGTAGATGTTTTCTTCAATCCCTGCTCCTCTATTTGATCTTGTTTTTCATCCCTTGACTGTTTTATTCTCCATTCTAAGAAGGACTGATGCATCCACGTTCTGGGACTTCTTCTTTTTGAGTTTCATAATTTTTGTGGATAATTTCTTGGGTATTCTGAGCTTTTTGGGCTAGTTTCTGCTTACGAGAGAGTACATAAGATAAGTGCTCTTTTGTGACAGGATTACATCACTGAGGACAATAGCTTCAAGATCCATATATTTGTCTAGAATTTCTTGAACTTATTGTTTTACATAGTTGAGATGTAATCTATTGTATACTAAAATTTCTGTATTCATACGTCTGTTAAAAGATATCTGGGATTTTTCAACTTCTCATTAGTATACTTAAGGCTGCTATGAACATATTTGAGCATGCATCCTTGTTAGATGTTGAAGCTACTTTTGGGTATATGCCCAAAAGTAGTATAGCTGGGTACTTGGGTAGTACTATGTACAACCTTATGAGGAACAGCTAGACTCATTTGCAGAGTGGTTGTACCAATTTAGAAACCCACTAACAGAGGAAATGAGTTCTTCTTTCTCCACATTCTCACCAGCATCTGTTGTCACCTGAGGTTTTTATATTTTAGCCAGTCTGGTGTATGTGATGTGGAATCTTAGGATTGTGTTGATTTGCATTTACCTGATAACTAGGGATGTTTAGCATTTCTTTAGTTGCTTCTCACCAATTCAATATTTTCAGTTGCTAAGTCCTTATTTAGCTCTGTACTCCTAATTTCAATAGAATTATTTGATTCTCTTGAGTGTAACTTCTTGAGTACTTTGTATATATTTGGTACTAGCCTTCCTAGCCAAATTTTGGTGATTTCAAGGCCCTCCAGATCAGTATTTTTTGTATGTTATGAAGAACTTTATGGCCAACCTACCAAAATGTTTTCTTAGGGAAGTGCTTGTGATCCTCAAAACAGAAATGAGCACATATAATACAACTCACTGCAGCGTCTTTTTACCATTCTATCAAGCCTTGGTCCCTCCACTGCCACAGTGCACCACCACCCTGTGGGAAGATTTTGATGGTGTTTGGTCCTGAATGTCTATCAGGGCAAAGCTGTATAGTAAGCAAAAAAAAGGGAGTATGTGTGCAAGCACCTAATTGGAAAGTAACTGTGGCCTTTAATATAATTCATTGGTATTGGGATGATACCAATTAAAACGGGTCATAACATTAACTTGATTCCTGCTCTCCTACTTCTTAAGCAGGGGGCAGGCTTCTAACCTGGGGCTACAGTTTTGATTTGTGAATAACCTGGAAGCAGTGGTTTTATTGAGAGTGTAATACTTTAAATGCTGGTAGTGATGAGAATTAGCCTAGAGACTATAGCTATGTAACACCCTCTTAGTTTATCTGAAATTAAATTATATCAGGTTCACTAAAATGGACTCTGAAATTGAAAATTTTGGCATCTCAATTCAAAGTCTCAAATAAGCACACCTGAATCAGAGGACGGAAGTGAGGTAAGGAATCGGTCAGATCTGGTAAGGATTGATTGTCATTCTTCTGGCAATCATGGCCAACCAATGGATGGTAACACTTCTAAAAAAATCTTTTATCGTGGAGGATTGATTTAGCTTTTATGGTGTTTTTAGTTTTCCATAGGGAGAATTGTTCCTAAAGGATCTTTAAGAATTCAGTTGGGATTTAATGGGTTTTGCACTGAATCAGTAGAATGTTGTTGGTAAGATAGCATTTTGTACTGCATTAATCCTCTGAATGCAGGAGCATATGTGACCTGTGCATCTTCTAGTGGCTTCTTCAATTTATTTCTTCAGATAGTTGACTTTTTCATACAGGTAGTTTGCTTGCTATGATAGTTACACCTATAAATATATAGCTTTACTCTTTGGTAAGGTATTGTTTTCATAATTTTCTTCTTAGCCTATTTATTTTTTATGATAAAAAGGGCCTTTGAATTATTTGAATTAAGTTTTTTTCTAGACACATTGTTGAAGATCTTTATCATCTGCAGCAGTTCTGTGGTTAGAAATTCTAGGATCAGTTCCCAGAGATAAAGGACTGGTGATAAGGAGATATGAGTTGTCAGGGGGCAGAGAGATCTCTGCCGAGTATGCCTGGAAAGCACGTCCCTGCTCTACTTGATCCAGGAACCCAGCATTCCCGCCCGGTGGCTTTGGGGCCAAGAACAGGGCTCTGACCATCTTATTTCTGGACCAGCAGAGATCCAGGGACACAGACCTGTTATAAGAGAAAGGCGAGAACATATCACTGACAATGAGATGGCAAGAGGAAAGCAAAAGAGCATATCCCAAGGAAACCAAGACAACCTGGCAACACCAGTACCAAGCTCTCCCATCACAGCAAACAGCAGAATTCCAAACACAAAAGAAGACGCAGAACTAAAATCATACCTCAAGATGATGATAGAGATCCTTAAACAAGAACAGGGAGAAAAGCAAAAAGTATCAGAAGCTTTTAAAGAGGAAACAAGAAAAACACTCAAAGAACTCAACGAACTAGAAGAAAACAGAACCAAAGAAATGAAGGAATGGAAGAAGGAATTTAAAACGGAAATTGACAATATAAACAAAACACTAAAAGAGATAATCCTAGAGGTAGAACACCTAAAAAAGAAATCAGGAGTCACAGATGCAAGCATTTCCAATAGACTACAAGAGATGGAAGATAGAATCTCCGGGGCTGAAGACAACTTTGAAAACATAGACAAATTAGAAAAGATGCAAAAACCAAAATGCTTCTAACCCAAAATGTCCAGAAGGTCCAAGACACAATGAGAAGACCAAACGTAAGGATAATAAAAATAGAAGAAGTAGAAGAATATCAACCAAGAGGCACAGTAAATATCTTCAACAAAATTGTAGAAGAAAACTTCCCTACTCTTAAGAATGAGATGACCACGAGCATAAAAGAAGCCTTCAGAAATCCAAATACATTGGACCAGAAAAGAAATTCCTCCTGACACATAATAGTCAAAAAACCAAGTGCCCAAAGCAAAGAAAGAATACTAAAAGAAGTAAGGAAAAAAGATCAGGTAACATATAAAGGCAGACCAATCAGAATCACATCCGATTTCTCAACAGAGACTATGAAAGCTAGAAGAGCCTGGAATGACATCTTGCAGACCCTAAGAGAGCACAAGTGCCAACCCAAGCTGATATACCCAGCAAAACTATCAATCACCATAGATGGAGAGATAAAGATAATTATAGACAAATCTAATTTTACACAATATCTGACTACAAACCCAGCACTACAACAAGTTATAGGTGGAAAACCCAATACAATGAGGGGAACTACATCCTAGTAAAAACCAGAAAACCCCTAAACAAGAAAACCAAAAGAAAAAAGAGACACAGACACAACTCTTTCTACAAAAGCAATAATAGCAGGAAACAGAAACCACTATTCCTTGGTATCTATTAATATAAATGGTCTCAACTCCCCAATAAAGAGACATAGGCTATCAGACTGGATACATAAAAAAAAAATCCAGCATTTTGCTGCATACAGGAAACGCATCTCAGCGACAAAGTCAGACACTATCTCAGAATAAAAGTTGGGAAAAAAACTTCCAAGCATGCAGCCCCAAGAAGCAATCTGGAGTGGCTATTCTAATATCAAATAAAGTAAATTTCCAACCAAAAGATATCAAAAAGATAAAGAAGGACACTTTTTACTCATTAAAGGGAAAATAGGTCAAGAGGAACTCTCAATCCTTAGCATATATATTCCAAATACAAAAGCACCCACATTCATACAAGAAACCGTAATAAAGCTCAAAAAATACATTTCACCCCACACAATTATAGTGGGAGACTTTAATACCCCACTCTCTCCAGTGGACAGATCATGGAAACAGTAACTGAACAAAGACACTCTAAAACTAGCAGGGATTATGAACCAACTGGAATTAATAGATATCTACAGAACATATCATCCTAAAGTAAAAAAATACACCTTCTCAGTACCCCATGGCACCTTCTCGAAAATTGACCACATGATTGGACACAGAATGAGCCTCAATCCATATAAGAAGATAGAAATACTCCCATGCATCCTCTCAGATCACCGTGGTCTAAGGCTGGTCTTTAACAACAACAAAGACAATAAAAAGTCCACATACACATGGAAACTAAACAATGCTCTGTTAAAATATAGCAGTTTCAAAGAAGAAATAAAGAAAGAAATTAAGGATTTTTTAGAATCAATGAAAATGAAAACACAACATACCCAAATCTATGGAATGCAATGAAAGCAGTACTGAGAGGAAAACTCATAGCCCTGAGTGCTTCCAAAAAGAAACTGGAGAGAGCACACATCAGCAACTCAACAGCACAGCTGAAAATTCTAGAAAAAAAGGAAGAAGTTACACGCAAGAGGAGTAGATGGCAAGAAATAATCAAACTTGGGCAGAAATAGACCAAATAGAAATAAAAAGAACCATTGAATGAATCAACAAAACTAAGAGCTGGTTCTTTGAGTAAATCAAGAAAATTGATAAACCCCTAGCCAGACTAATTAGAGGGCAAAGAGAGAGTATCCAAATTAACAAAATCAGAAAAGAAAGTGGAGACATAACAACTGAAACTGGGGAAATTCAAAAAATCATCAGATCCTACTACAAAAGCCTATACTCCACAAAATTTGAGAATCTGGAGGAAATGGATAAATTCCTAGACAGATACAAGATCCTAAAATTAAACCAGGACCAGGTAAACCATCTAAATAATCCCATAACACATAAAGAGATAGAAGAAGTCATCAAAAGCCTCCCAACCAAAAAAAAAAAAAAAAAAAAAAAAAAAAAAAACCCTAAGTCCAGATGGGTTACATGCAGAATTTTATTAGACATTTATTGTAGACATAACACCAATACTCTCCAAACTATTCCACAAGATAGAATCATATAGAAAAATACCTAACTCATTTTTAGAGGCTACAATAACCATCTTACCTAAATCACACAAAGACCCTAAAACGAAAGAGAACTTCAGACCTATCTCACTTATGAACATTGATGCAAAAATACTCAACAAAATCCTTGAAAACTGAATCTAAGAATATATCAAAACGATCATTCACCATGACCAAGTAGGTGTTATCCCTGGGATGAAGGGATGGTTTAATATAAGGAAATCCATCATTGTAATCCAACATATAAAAAAACTCAGAGAACAAAATCACATGGTCATCTCACTAGATGCTGACAAAGCATTTGACAAAATTCAACACCCCTTCATGTTAAAAGTCTTGGAAAGAACAGGAATCCAAGGACCATACTTAAACATAATATAAGCAATATACAGCAAACCAGCAGCCAGCATCAAACTTAACGGTGGGAAACTTGAAGCAATCTCACTAAAATCAGGGAATTGACAAGGCTGCTCAATCTCCCCCTACCTATTTAACACAGTCTGG
Source organism: Micromys minutus (assembly GCF_963924665.1). Lineage (NCBI taxonomy): Eukaryota > Metazoa > Chordata > Mammalia > Rodentia > Muridae > Micromys > Micromys minutus. Next base: position 1,549,038 of record NW_027667985.1, read on the forward strand.
AATCCTGATTGGAGCAATTAGACAGCCAAAGGAGATCAAGGGGATATAAATCGGAAATGGAGAAGGAAATACCTCACTCTTTGCAGAGGACATGATAGTGTACTTAAGTGACCCCACGAATTCCACCAGAGAACTCCTAGAGCTGATAAACAAGTTCAGCAAAGTGGCTGGATATAAAATTGACACAAACCAATCAGTAGCCTTCTTCTACTCAAAGGACAAACATGTGAAGAAAAAAATTAGGGAAATGATACCCTTCACAATAGTCATAAACAATATAAAATACATTGGTGTGACTCTAACTAAGCAAGTGAAGGACCTGTAGGACAACAACTTTAAACCTCTAAAAAAGGAAATTGTGGAAGATCTCAGAAAATGGAAAGATCTCCCATGCTAATGGATTGGAAAAATCAACATTTTAAAAATGGCCATCCTTCGAAAAGCAATCTAGAGATTCAATGCAATCCCCATCAAAATTCCAACCCAGTTCTTCATAGAGTTGAAAAGATCAATGTGCAATTTCATCTGGAATAACAAAAGATATAGTAGAATAGTAAAATCCATCCTTAATAACAAGAAAACATCTGCGGGAATCACTATTCCTGACCTCAAGCTATATTACAATGCAATTGTGCTCAAAACTGCATGGTACTGGTACAGAAATAGGCACGAGGATCAATGGAATAGAATAGAAGAACCAGAAATGTGCCCTCACGTATATGGTAACCTGATTTTTGACAAAGGAGATGTAAACATTCAATGGAAAAAGGACAGCCTATTCAACAAATGGTGTTGGTCCAACTGGCACTCAGCATGCAGAAGAATGAAAATAGACCCTTTCTTATCTCCTTGTTCAAAGATCAAGTGAAAATGGAACAAATATCTCCACGTTAAACAAGATACACTGAAACTATTAAATGAGAAAGTAGGGAACACCTTAAAACACATAGGCTCAGGAGAAAATTTTCTGAACAAAATGTGAATGGCTCAAGCTCTAAGGTCAAAGATTAACAAATAGGACTTAATGAGATTGCAAAGTTTCTGTAAGGCTAAGGACATTGTCAAGAAAACAAAATGGCAGTCAACAGAATGGAAAAAGATCTTTACCAGCTCCACATCAGATAGAGGCCTAATATCCAAGGTATACAAAGAACTCAAAAAGCTAGACACTAAAGAATCAAACAACCCTATTAAAAATGGGGTACAGAGCTAAACAAAACCTTCTCATTTGAGGAATATGGAATGGCTGGGAAACATCTAAAGAAGTGCTCAACATCCTTAGCCATCAGGGAAATGCAAATCAAAACAACCCTGAGAGTCCACCTCACACCAGTCAGAATGGCCAAGATCCAAAACTCAGATGACAGCAGATGCTGGCGAGGTTGTAGAGAAAGAGGAACACTTCTCCACTGTTGGTGGGGTTTTAAACTGATACAACCACTCTGGAAATCAGTCTGGCGATTCCTCAGAAAATTGGACATAGTACTACCTGAAGATCCAGCTATTCCACTTTTGGGCATATAACCCAGAGACACTCCAATATACAACAAAGATACAAGCACCACAAGTTCATAGCAGCTCTATTTAGAGTAGCCAGAACTGGAAAGGTCCCAGATGTCCATTTGCATCTAGAGAATATCTTGCTGAGTGAGATAACCCAGTCACAATAGAACAGACATAATATGCAGTCACTGATAGTGGGATGCTAACCCCAGAGGCTGGGACTGCCCCAAAAACAACTCACAGACTGTTTAAATTTCAAGAAAAAAAGAAAAGAAAACAAACAAACAAACAAAAAAACCCATTATGCTCAATCCTTATACACCAAGAAAACGTTGACTAATTCCGGGTTACATCCTGTTTTACATGTACTTTTTGCTCATTGTAACTAGTAAGACCTTAATGCATAGTATCAAACCTTAAAAAAAAAGAAAAAGAAAAAAAAGCCAAGCACTGATAAAAATGTATTTGTATACATTTATGCAAAAATGTTTAAAATTTTTTTCTTTAATCTTTGTTTTTTAAAATAAAGTTTAAAAGAAAAGGAAAAACAATATAAAGAAATTCTAGAGTCTTTATTTATACTAAACTATCATCTGTGAATAGATATACTGTGTCTTCTTCCTTTCCAACTTGTTACACCTTAATCACTTTATTTCTTTTATAGCTCTAGCTAGAATACAAAATTCTATATTGGATTGATAGGGAGATAGTACACTGTCTTTTCTCATCCCTGGTTTTTGTGGAATTGTTTTACCTTTCTCTCCATTTAATTTTATGTTGGTTATCAGATTTCTGTATATTTGATTTCTTGTGGTTGTGTATATGGCTTTTACCCTACAGTACTTTTATCACAAAGGGGTGCTGGATTTTGTCAAAGGCTTTTTTAGCATCTTATGAGATGGAATGTGACCTTTTTGTCTGTTTGTTTCTATGGTGGATTACACTGCTGTATTTATTTTACTATGTTGACCCATCCCTGCATCCTTGGGATGAAGTGTACTGAATAGGATAGTTCATGTTTTTGTAGAGTTCTTGAATGTGGATTACCAGTATTTTATTTAGTATTGTATCAATATTTATATGAAAAATTGGTCTGAAATTTAAATTTTTCTTTTGGGTCATGGTTTTGTGATCTAGGTATCTATATGAGTGTGGTCTCACCTAATAGATAGAAAAAGAGCCAGGCAGACAGATGGATAAACATATAGACAGAGACACAGATGGATAGATACAGACTTGGATAAACAGACAGACACCCAGTTTTCTTATATAAACTCTTTGTACTCTTTTGTTCCTCCATGGTGCAGACCTCAAATGGAATCCAGTATAGTCTAGACAATTGTTCACCAATTGAGCTCAATGCACACACATGAAATACCACAAACTCTCTTCTTTGTGGTGTGTATTGGAGTAATATTTGAGCCACACCAAGTCTGGCAAATACCTTGCTACTGAACATCACCATTTTAATTAATTAGTTGGTTTTTTGAAGTGTTTGTGAAACAGAGGTTTTTTTTTCCAAGATATTATCAGTTAGGTGAATACATAGGTGTTGTGCATATTGTGCCTGTAAAACCTGATAACCACGACAATCTACATACATGGGCCTACACCCTGAAGCCAGAGATCCAGCTGAGAGCCACTTGATATTACTTCTGCAACCAAACTCCGGTTTTCCTTTAAAGAAACATGTGCGCTTAAAACATGAGTAATCTCACTTCAACTATCAGTTCCTGGGCTTTTATTTGTGTGTTTGTTTGTTTTATTGATTCTCTGCTGAGCATGAAAGAAGTTTATTGTGAGCAAACCTCCAGGAAATCAACAGGTTCCAAATAACAAGGCCTGCAAAGCTGACAGGCTGACAGGGAGAGAGTGTAGGGGCAGGAGAGAAAGAAACAAGGAGTGAGAGATACATAGAGGTGGTTTCTATTATTCTTTTTTACCATAGGCCAACCTAGATGTCCACATGTGAACCATCTTAGCTGATAACTTTACCCACCTACCCATGATTTTCAATCATAACATGCCTGGCACCAATGTATACATTTTGACTCCTCAAGAGGTCAGGTGGTACAGATTTGTTATTTAGTTTATTCCACTCAGGAAACAGTAATGACATATAAACAAGGTATCAATGATTTATTTATTCACTATATACTACAAGGAAAGACAAAAGTTTACGCATTGTTGAAAGATCATCTAGTTAAACAATCTTGTCAGAATCCAATCAAAATTGCCAAGGTGTGCTTCTGTTTCCACAAGTTCCCTCTTCCCAGAGTCCATCTGAATATTCCCTGTGTAAAACTCAGCATCCAAGATCTTAGTCACTGGACATTCTTTTGTTTCCAACCTTCTGAGCAGTCTGTGAAGTCACAATCTCTGAGAGACCCAGTTCAAAACGAGTCTGAAGCCATCCATTTCTTCACATTCAAAAGTCATAGTTTCCCATTTGGTGAGGCCTTCTTTTATACCAGAACTGTAGTTATTTTGTTCCATGTATGTCAGATATTTCATATTATTGAGAGGGGAAAAAAGGAACACAACCATTGTTTGACACATCTGGACATCTGGGTAAATGTGGGGTGCATAGAAAGGCATTAAAACAACCATTCTGTCTCTCATATTTCTTTTTTCCTTCTGCACATGCCTTCTAAGGGCAGGATAAAGCTCAGTACATGCCTAGTTATATTGAGCATGTTCTGAGGTTTGCTAATATTATGGAGTTACACATCTATAATTTCCAAATACAACCAATCAGAATGAAGGTCAGTTAGAACTATTTAGTATATCTTGTGAAAATATCTTCAGTCAGAGCCCAATATAGAGCAGCTAATCTGTTTTCTCCTGGATTAGATTATCCTGTGAAATGTTCAATGTCCAGGTTAGGTCCACCTTCTGATCTGCAACCGTAATAGATCAGTCTTCAGGTATATGTTCAAAATATCTGGTATCTGACTGGTACTACTGTCTGTGTGATTTCTGACTTTTTCTGAAACCCAAGATCATTTACAGCCATCAAAGACAATGACTACCACATGAATGACACATTTCTGTTGCAAAGGAGATGCTCTTGGGTTGTCTTATGGCCTGAGGGCAACAATGACCACAGCACAAATCTGAAAAATTGCTCTTTGGTGGGATCACCCAAGTCATCATAGCACCGTAAAGGAGCAGGGTTCTCTCACATATTCAGTCAGCTCAAGTCAGCTGTGTGCTTCAAGAGGTCCCTCAGCACAGGAACAGAGATATTATTGTCATAGAAGCTGACCTTGGTGAGCTCAGAACAGTTGCAGATGGCCGGTATCAGGAGAGTAAGTTGAGAGTCATTCATCCTACAAGCCTTTAAGCCCAGGGACTGCAAAGAGTCTTCCACATTTTCTTGGAGAACTCAGAGAGACACAATATCAAAACACAATAAGACTATTCCTCTCATGTTCAGATACTTTAGCTGACAGATCCTTGGAGAAAAAAAAAGGAATCCAAGTCTGCCTGTGAAATTTGGTACTGTGTGATGGAGAAGGTCTCCAAGGGCATCATCAGGGACTAGAGAAAAGCAGCGGGTTAGTTCTAGCAAATAGTGATGGAGAGTGGAAATAATAAAATTAGGTAGTTGCCACAATAGAAATTTGACCAGATATTCAAGGATATTATCTTAGGTATGATGTATGTATTGTACCATGCTGAGACAAGTCAGTCCTATAGTTCATCTCCTGGCATCCATCTCAAGCAGAAAATACATTAAATCAAGATCTCTGCACAATTACTTTTATCATATACAGACTCAAAGTTTCCTCCCTTGTTTCATGTTCTCAAACCTGCTGGGTCTCAAACATTTTTTTCCATAACAAATCAGGTGCAGACTGTAGAATGCTATCACTGACCTCAGCACAACTGCTGGCCTAACTGCTGTGTGGGTGAGTCCTGAGGCTCCTAACTACATTCTCCCTCCTTTCCTTTTGTATTGATTGGGTTGCCATGATACCAAGAATTACATCCTATTTTGCCCTACTCCTTAACTCACTTAAGTCAGCTGCTTCATAAATGGCCATTTGAGACCTTAATTCATGCTACTTATACCTTTTGCATTCTAATGTCTCCTTCATGGTCCATGAGTCCTTAAAATAAAAGGGAAATGTTTACTCTGGGAGCTCACCTAGTTCACCATCCTTACCTGAACACCTGCATTATGGCTTAGAAAGCACATGCCATTCATGGAGAGATGCTGAAGTCCCTAGAGATGGGAAAACTGGGAAATGAACTCATTGACATACATCTGTTCTCTAGCATATGTGTTCCAGCCATTCATAAAAGTTTCCATGGAGGTGCATGCCATGAAAAATATATGAAGTTTCCTCATCTGCCAGAAGAAAGGAGTAAAATGTGACACTGTGTACTCAGTCAATGTCATGTTGAGTTCCAAATCCTCTATGTGCTTTGGATAAAAAACCTCCAAAATTTTTTGGATACCATAAACAGGCAGAGCCTAGATCTTCATCTCCACACAGCAGAAATGTATGAAGTCTTTTCTCTGCTGAGCCCACTGCAATAAGCATGCTTCTTCCTCATTCAGATGGTAATAATTGATTTTCTTTTTATGCTCTTGATATTCTTGATTTGGATTATATTCCTAGACAACTGCCTTGTTCTATAGCTAGAGATAATTTAGAATTCTATCACACAGGGATCCTCTTGTCTATGGCTTCATTCTGAAGGATCACCAGGTGGAACAAGTCACATGATTGTTTTTTTTTCATTTGTGAGCAGCATGTTTTAGAGGGAAAATCACCTGGGGGCCATAACCTGTTCTTGTAAATACATCCACAAACCATCAATTGGCATGGTAAATGGACATGACAAATCCCTTTGTAGAGAGCTTTTGGGGACCTCCTTGTAGGAATACAGCAGGAATTAAAAATTGGGCTAGGACAGTGAAGTAGGTTCAGATAAGAACTTTTTGGGGGAGGGGAGGCTATTACAAAGCTCAAGGAAAACTAGGCAGAGAGATTTGTGGCACTCCTTTTATGTTGGTCTTCCTGATATATCCGTAAAACTTTAATCAGGAGACTTAGCTTATTTTCCTTGTTTATTTCTTGTCCTAAAACTGACTTTATTGTTTGCAAGTATGTAAAATCGTATGTAAGCAGTCTGGAGAAAATTAAATTCCCTTCAGCCTTGCACTGTCTGGAGTCATGTTATAGTGTTGTCTAATTGTCTTTATCTTTTCAATCTTCATTGTCTCCCTTGAGACCCTGTTGACTGACTGAGCAGGATTCTTTCTAGTTTACACAATCACTTGACTCTTCTGGAATAAAGAGATGAACTTGATGCTTTGACAATCATCTAATATGACAACACTCAGAAGGCTGATGCAGGAGGATGGCTTGTATACACTCAAAGCTCCCCTCAAGGTCATACCCTCTCACATCCCATTCCCCATATCTCTTTTCTTTCTCATCTAAGTGAGTGGATTCCCTGGCTATCCCTCACCCTAGTACTTTAAGTATTTTTCAATCTGGGCATATCCTCTCTCACTGAGTTCAGACAAAGCAGCCCAGTTAGAACAACACATCCCACAAAGAGGCAATAACTTTTGAAGTTAGGGGATCCACATCATGACCATGATTCCCATCTTCTACATCTGAGTGGGGAGACCTAGGTCCAGCCAATGTATGATCTTTAGGTGGTGGTTCCATCTCTGAGAACCTCAAGTGTCCATGGAAATTGACTCTGTTGGACTTACTATAGGGACTTTACCCCTTTCTTTGCTCATCTGTTATTGCTACCAATTTTGAGTTTTTATTACACTCTTGTGAGTGTGATCCTGTCCTGCATCTCTATGTATTTTTTTGTATTTTCTTTGTCTCTTTTCCATCTATATTTTTTATTTTGTCATATTCCAATATGTTTCTTTTTGTTCTATTTCATATGATCCTTTGTTAGCTTTCATTTCTCTGTTTGTTTAATTGATTGTTTGTTTCTTAAGACATGACTTCTCTGTTTAATTGTTTGACCATGAACTCACTTTGTAAATAATACTGGACCAGCTCATAGAGATCTACCTCCCTCTTCCTCTTAAGTCCTAGGACTAAAGAAATGTCCCACTACATTTTTAGCTGCCTATTTGTTGTTTAGGAGAGAACAAAAGGGTGTTGATATAGTTGGAAGAGGAGGTGGTGAGAATGTCAGAGGAACTGGGTGTGGAAAAGATGTAATCACTGCATACTCTTATGGAAAAAAATCTATTTTCGATAAACAAAAAACACAAAGAAGGGCAAGGTTGGGAAATTATTAGGCAGCTAAGAGCAGGAAGGTCATTTGCCAGCATCCATAAACAAGCTCCCAAAGGTCTATAACCCCATTTTATAGCATAACTTCTGATGCCCATTAGACATACACAGTACTCCATGGTTCAAAGATTAAAAAATAAAATAAATAAGTTAAAAATTATATAAATATGCATTTGAGTTTTTATATGATTTATTATCATTTATTTTACATGCACTAGAATGTTACCTGAATGTATATTTCTGTGAAGGTGTTGGGTCCCATGGCACTGGAAGCACAGACAGTTGTGATCATCCTATGTTTTATGGGAATGAACCCAATTTCACTGGAAGTATAGCCGATGCTAATGACTGATTAAACTTCTTTCCTGCGCTTATTCTATGAATCTTAAGAAGAAAAGCAGAAAGAATCATCTTGGCACATTGTCTACAGATGGTACACCACCAAGAATGAGAGCAAGTCAGGATTAAGGCTCATACTACACATGGAGGCAGAAACAGGACCATATCTAGTTTGAGTCTAGCCTGGGTTGTAGACTGGAAGGGTTTCACTTAGCCAACTGTAAATAATAGGTACTGGGGTTAAGCACAAGAGAGGATCTCAATATGTAGATGTGAAAAGTGCCAGAGTACAAGAGGAGAAGCTCTGAATGTCAGAGCTCTGGCATCTCAGATTGTGGGAGAACAAGCAAAGTAGGCAAGGCCTGTGGCTCATTAAAGTCAGTTAGAGTATCTGCAGGTGACTGGTTGAGATTGAGAATGCCCAGCTTAATTTGAGAGTTAATATTATTCTGCACAGACAGCATTGAGGCAACTCCCCAGAAAATTTGTCCTCAGTTCCAGTACTGGCTGCAGATTTAGAGACGTCTGTGGTGGTGGTGGCAGAGATGGCAATGGTGGTGATAATAGCAGCAGTGATGCCAAAGTCTCTTTTGTGTCGGTAGAGCACAATAAGAAGCAGCCATTATCCTCCAGGGCTACAGGGATCACACCAGGAACTCAAATAACCTGAGCAAAATCCTCCCTCTCCCAACAGTTGGTCAACAGGCAATTCCTAGAACAATTGAGAATCTCCTCCCCAGATGATGCCTCTGTCTCATTGCATACCAAGAAGAGAAAGTGGTGCCAATAGGCATGGTGAAGACAGCATGTTAAAATTCCTACTCCTTAACTGAATAAAAGTGTACAGATTCCTTAGCTGACTCTGATGGATTCCAAGAAGCAGTACCATTATAGGTTATGCCTCACTTAAGCAGAAATGGAGCAGCAACTAAGCAAGTATGAGGCCATGGAAAAGTGCTAGGTGCATCTCAGAAGTCACAAGGTTGCTCAGGTGGAAAGCACCTAATGAGGAACCAAGAAGCAACAGCTGAATTATGGGAAGTCCCAGCCCCCAAATGGGGCAGAAAGCAGCTTTGAAGGGCATAAACAGGTTTGCACCACCGCAGGTGAAAAGGCTTAGCGAGGGAAGAAAGGGAGGCCCAAAGTTATAGTATCTAACATGATCATCTTGTGCTTAGAATACTACAAAGGGCAGAGCTGGATAAGTGAATAAATCCCTTTAGAGAAGTCCAGAATATCATGTGTGGATCCCAGACATTGGGACAAGAAGTTGTAATGTTGAAGTTGCCTTGGAGGCCCAAAGATATTCAGGAAGCCAGAGCTGTGAAATTTCTACTAAAGGAATCGGCTAACAATGAGTGGAAACTTGGCAGGAGAAAGAAATTTGTTGCAGTTAACAAAGGTGAAAAATGGAGTTAGAGATCTAAAGACCACATTGACATCCAACATAGAGGTATTCATTTGAGACCACTATAGACTATGAGGACTTTGGAAGTCATTTTGAATAACTGAATGTATTTAGTATTATGCTATGTTTAGATATAGCTCCTATAGACTCATGTTTTTGAACAAGCCAATGTGGGCCATGGAGTAGAATGTGATTATTTATATATGCTTGGCCCAGGGAATGGCAGTGTGTGGAGTTATGGCCTCGTTAAGTAGATGTGTCACTGTAGGCATGGACTTTAAGACTTCACTCCTCACTGCCAGGAAGTCAGTCTGCTGCTAGCAGCCTTCAGAAGAAGATGTAGAATGCTCATATTCTATACTATGCCTGCAAGGATGCTGCCATGTTTCTGCCTTGATGATAATAGATTGAACCTCTAAACCAGTAAGCCAGCCCAATTAAATGTTATTCTTCTAAGGGTTGCCTAGGTCATTTATATCTGTTCAAAACAATAAAATCAAAACTAAGACATGGAACCCAATGGAGGAGTTAAAGAAATGAATCAAGGTGCCCAAAGGATTTGCAACACTGTTCTGGTTTGTATAAGCTTGGCCTAGGTAGCAGCACTATTTGAAGGTGTGGTCTTGTTGGAGGAGTGTGTCACTTTAAGGTGGTGCGTGGAGACACTCCTACTAGCTGCCTGAGGATGCTTGGTCTGTTCCTGGCTTCCTTTGTTTGAAGATGTAGAACTCTCAGCTTCTGCTGTATCATGCCTGCCTGGATGCTGCCATGTTCTTATCTTGATGAAAATGGACTGCACCTCTGAACCTGTAAGCCAATCACAGTTAAATGTTGTTATTTATAAGACTCGCCTGGGTTATGGTGTCTGTTCACAGCAATAAAACCATAACCAAGACAGAATTTTGTAAGTGGATTTCCAGACACTGCATGGATAGAGGTTGATTTTGCTTTCACTGTGACTTTGTCCTGATATCTTTCCCTCTTGAAGAAAGAAGAAGAGCCCACAGTTTAGAGACTTTGAATTGTAAAAAGACCTTGATTTTTAAAAGAGACAGAATATTTTAAAGGTATTGCAGTTTTAAAATGTAAGAATTGCCAAAGGCTGTGGAACTCTTAACCTTATCAAGGTCTTGGGAATGTACAAGAAAGTAAGGGTGGAAGCTAAATATTGATTTGCTTGCATGTCAAGTTGACAAGGTGCTGGTCAATTGTACTGGCTGGTTTTGTGTCAACTTGACACAAGCTGGAGTTTTCACAGTTGAGGAAATATCTCAATGAGATCCAGCTGTAAGGCAAATTCTCAACTAGTGATCAACACGGGGAGGGCCCAATCCATTGTGGGTAGTCACATCCCTGGGCTGGTAGACCTGGGTTCTAATAAAAGTGGGCTGAGCAAGCCATGGGAAGAAAGCCAGTAAGTAACATCCCTCCATCAGCTCCTGCTTCCTGACCTGCTTGAGTTCTATTCCTGACTTCCTCTGGTGATGAACAGCGATATGGAAGTGTAAACTGAATAAACACTTTCCTCTCGAACTTGCTTCTTGGTCTTGGTATTTTGTGCAGGAATAGAAACCCTGACTTAACCAATAGGGGAAAGCTGGGTCAGTGAGATGCCAGTGGGTGGGTGGTATAGTACTCTCATAGAAGCAGAAGCAAGGGAGAGTGGGGATGAGATGGGACGCTTGCAGAGGAGAACTGGGTAAGAGGTATAACTTTTGAACTTTAAATACATAAAATAACCAATAACAAAACCAAAAACATAAATATTAGCATATTTTACGAATATCATTCAACTATTATTAGTAGTAATTTCAGATTCTCTATGTAGTTAGCACTTTAGAAATTATTTTATTCATTTACATTGCTCCCCTCCCAGTCTATGCTCCCAGAGATCTTCACACCGTTACCCCTCCTTTTATCATCTGAGATCTTGATCTTCCCACACCACACACTGCCATTACCTCACCACCACAACATCTCCACCAAACCTCCCATCACCTAGGCCAACAGCATTCTTTTTCCCTGGAACACCAACTTTCAAAAGGATTAGATATACCTTTTCCCACTGAGGCCAGAAAAATTTGTTCCAATATACATGTGCTGGGGTCACCAATTGGATGCCCTCACTACTTAGGTTGTCCATCAACAATAACAAAATTAGCATTTTCTTAATGTCTGATTTCAAAAAACTTCTCCTACTTTAATTTTTGTAAAATTATTAAGGATTAAATAAACTTTCTCATAATAATGTGGTTATTTTAATAAGTAAATGATTATTAGACAATTTATAGAGACATGTAATGCATTTTGTATACTCTCACTTTATGTCATGGGCTATCATATATGTTTCTCAATGATTCTATTTTTAATATTTTATGTTCTTTTACTAAGTGTAATTTCCAAATATTATTTTGTATGCTATGAAACATAAGTTAGTACTCAAGCAATAGAAGTGGGATCTTGAGCTATGGGTATCACTCAAAATCTGTTAATGATATTTTTGGGTAATAAATGGTATTAATAGAGAAGATAGATGAAATATGTTAATGTATTATTTGATTCTTAAAATTATCAATATAATTAAGATAATTGACACATAAAAGAAATTTCAAATAATAAAACATTATAAGAAGAATAATTTATGGATTTCATAAATGGTTCAAGATAGGTTTTTTGTTTCCTTGATTTTTTTTTTATGTTGCTGCTGTGGAAACAGAACTCCCAGATTATTGTATAACAGTCCTATTCTTGATGCCTATAATCTAGTTCATGCATCGCTTTCAGAAATAAAAACTCATGGATTTACACAAATATAAAAATTATCATATCAGAATTTCCTGTTTATTATTTGAAATTGTATTCGAATCTAACTATCTCTAAATTCCCAAGCTTACTTCAGGAAAGGCAGCGTTTACACAGAAATTTGCCATGTCTTGTAGTACAAACATTACTGCAAATGAATAGAAAATTTTATGATTTGAACAATGGTGGTTTTAGTATCCTTGTTCAGGGAGTGGTAGTACTACAAGGTATGGTCTTGTTGGAGTAGGCGTGGCCTATTGGAGGAATTGTGTCACTATGGGGTTTGAGGCTGCCAATGAGACCCTCCCTCTTCCTAACCACATGGGAGCCAGTCTTTTCTTAGTGGATTTCAGATGAAGATGCAGAACACTCAGCTTAGCCTCTACCATGCATTCCTGGATGTTGCCATGCTATCTCCTTGACAGTAATGGTCTGAACCTCTGAACATTTAGTCCAGTCCCAAAGTTAATGTTGTCTTTATAACTGTTTCCTTTTTAATGCTGTCTTTTCACAGCAGTAAAATCTTAACAAAGACAGAACTTGGTGTTAGAAACTGTGGTATTATTGTGATAGGACTGACCATCATTTTGGTTAGAGGAATGTGGTCCTAAAATATCCCAAATGTGATCCTTCCATGTAGGTGAACCTGGATCAGATTGGTCACCTCAGATGATGACCTGGGTATTCAGTTTCTCTCAGACTCAACAAAAACAAATGCAAAGATATGGGATCAGTTTGGTTTTTTGTGAATGTGATACCAGAAAACATTTATACACACCCACATGTATAAACACACATACACACACATACACTCACTCACACATGGCAAGGACTAAGATATATGACAAAAAATTATAGCACAAACAGCAAAGTTTGTTTACATTTATGGTAAAATGAACTCTACTGTAGAAGTCAGTGTTAGAAGATGGGGATATTTATGTGCACAGAGAATCTGGATCACAAATGCAATATGAGATGTGATCAACGAAAGAGATTTCAGCCTTGGCTTCTTTCATGGGATCTGTCTCTTTTGCACACCACAATGGCGAAATTGGTATATATAACAATATTATATGGAGGAGGCTTTGTGGGCCTCCATTTGTTGTGTCTGCACCACTAACAGCAACTCTGAACTGGGTGAAGGCCTAAGGGTTTGAAAGAAAGACACAAGTCCATTATCTGTGTTACCAGAAAGTTTACTCCATATTGAACTGCTTTCTCTCAGGACACCTTGCAGTCACAGTCACATAGACAGTGGTCCCAGTATTATACACCCAGATAATTACAGGGGAGGAATGTAAGTTCTCACCTGCTGGGTGTAAGAGTCACACCCTAGGGTGGTAGTCTGTAATTATCTTTTAGCAACTGGGAACAGGAAGGTCAGGTGTGGAGTGGCTTGTGACTAGGCCAAATACCATAACAAAAGGGGGGCTTCTATCCCAAGGGGATGAGGAGAGTTGGGGTGATTATTGCAACATCTCCCCCAATATTATTTTTTTAAATTAGAGAACTGGCTTAGACCTCAACACTTGCTCTTACCTGTTTTGGAAATATCCTCATGGGCCCCCGTGGATTTTTGGTCTTAGGTTGAGCAGCACCCCGTGGGTTTACTCGTCATTGGTCACCTAATTTATACATACTCTACCATTCTTGGGCTATAGGGTTGCTTACTGCTAGTCTGCCAGCTGACAGCTTGGCTCCAGGCTTGTCTTGCCTGAGGGATATTAGAGAGGATACTCACCCAAAGTGCTCTAAGGGGTGCGCACCCAAAGCTAATACTATCTCAGTTTTAATAGTCTCAGAAACCACACGGAATTGTTCCTGTTAACAGTGTGGAGTTAATTCAAAATTAACATTCCTAATTGAATGTATATCCAAGTTAATGAAAGATTATAGATTAACCTAAGTTGAGAGGGCCTCAGCCAGTTTTCCTAAAAATTCCATGGGGCAGCTATGGCAATAAGGTGGGGAGAAGAGGATCACAGCTACAAAGATTGCTGCTGAAACAGCACTAATAGGGCTGCAACCAAAATTTTCTTGATTCTCTCTGGTACGTTCCATGGGCACAGGTATGGGTGCAGATTCTGGGGTTCTTGTCACCGCTACACGTTTTAACTCCTCTAGTTGCTTCTCAACAGCTTCTCACACTGCCTTCACATACAGCCTTCACATCAGCTTCACACTGGCTTCACTCCAGCTTCTCACTTCGGCTTCACACTGGCTTCTCACCAGCTTCTCACACTGGCTTCACATACCGCCTTCACATCAGCTTCACACAGGCTTCTTACACCGCCTTCTCACACTGGCTTCTCACACCGGCTTCACACACTTGCTTCACACACTGGCTTCATACACTGGCTTCACACACTGGCTTCACACACCTCCTTCATACACTGGCTTCACATCAGCTGCACACACTGGCTTCACACACTGGCTTCACACACTGGCTTCACACACTGGCTTCATATACCGGCTGCCTACATCGGCTTCATACCTGTTGAGAACAAATGAAACCCTCCCCCTTGTTAATAACAATAGTGCTAATCTGCAGTTTTCAGAGAACATATACAGAACTCAGTGGCCCAGACAGGTGACTCAGAATCCTGAGGGAAAACAGAAACAGAGGCCCGAGCACTATTCAAAACAAGGTCTGGTCCCCGCCACAATGCAAGGTCCTTCCATTGCACCATTCCTTGCTGGACTGAGCATGCCCTCCAGTGTCTAGAAGCTGTAGAGCAGCCTTCAGAATTTACAGTTAAAAAAAATTAGAATATATAAAATTAAGGATAGATGCACATGAGGGGAGTTATGCTCCCCCTTTTTTGTTTTAGACAAATACATCTTTATGGTGTGGTGAGCACATTCAATGATTGCTTGTCCTTGAGGATTATAAGGAATTCCAGTCTTATAAATTATAGCATAATATGAACAAAATTGTTTAAACCTTTTACTGGAATAGGCAGGACCATATTTTTTTTTTAATCTTTTTGGGAGCATTGATATATGCAAAAGCTTGTAAGCAGTGATTTTTGACATCTTTTAATATTTTCTACTATGTGCATATATATGTATATATATAATTCTTGAATGAGTATCAATTAAAACATACACAAATTATAAATTCCCAAAAGAAGGGACATGGGTGAGATCCATTTGCCAAATATCATTGGGATTCAGTCCCCTAGGAATGACTCTTAAATTAGGAGCAGAAATGAATTCTGCACACATGGGACATGTTTCTAGAACTTGTTCTTTTATAATTTTACAATGAAATCTTAAGGATCCTGCATTCAAATGAAATTTAGTATGCACCTGCATAGCCTTATCCACATTAGATTCTTTTATAGCCAATGCATAAGGGCAAGTGTATACATGTGCAAGACGATTCCCTCTCCATAGTGGTCTTGGAAGGGCAGTATGGGCTCTAATGTGCCCTACAAATATGGAAAACTTCTTTGCCAAATCATGGGATCAGAATTACTCTTAAGAACACAATTGTCCAGAGGCTATACACATTTAGTTGCTTCTCAAGTTAAAGTGATTACAACTAGACAGCCTGAAAAGGTGTTAATACTTAAATACATATTTTAATTCTCTAAAACCAGAAATATGAGGAATATTTATATGTCATAATGGGTTAGGTACAAGTCCTTGAGGGTTAACAACATCATGTAGTATAAGAAACTGAGGACATTCAGAACAAATCTTTACAATTTGACATGCACATTCTCTAGAAATTTCAAATTTTTGTCTCAGGCCATTACTATTTTGGAAGCTGAAGAGTAAAACTTTGTCAAAGGACACTGATTCCTTGCCCTAGGGATTTCCTCTGCCGCTCCCAGGAAATCCCACTTTCTTGAGATTTGAGTTCCCAAAATACCACACAAGGTCCTGATGACCTCTGTGGAATGTTCCAACGCCCTAGGTGTGCCTGGGGGTGTACTGATAAAAAAAATGTATGATTCTTTCCCTTATGAATTTCCTCATTCCCCCTGTCCTCCCCCTCCTTTTTGATTTTTGCCTTTATAAGCCTGTTACAAGTTCAGGCTGGGGTCGAACTCCTCTACCCCTGCGTGGTGTATGAGTCTCGACCCCAGCATGCTGGCCTGAGATCTCACTCTTTCACTTTCAATAAACTTCCTCATGTGATTGCAGCAAGTCTGGTCTCGGTGCCTCGCTGGGTGCGCATCTCCTGAGATTTGAGTGAGGGTCTCCCTTCGGAGGTCTTTCAAGCTATAAATGAGATTATAATCTGCCTGGTATACAAATCTGCTGTGGCATTCATTGCCTTTTCTATGTGATCCAGGCAATCCAGTATCTCGTAAATACCCTATGAAATATGGGATAATATGCTCTCTTAAATTAAGTTGTATTTGCATAAACAATTGCAAAACTCAAGAATTAGCAATATCTAAAAACAGAACAAATTTAAGCAATTATAAACTATTAATTAATTATATATTGGTGCAGGCCTTTAGCTATATATATATATATGCTATCAGTACATAAATTCAGAGTTTAACTGATTTTTTTTAACATCTAAAAACAGTGGCTACCAGTATATAAATTTTATAATCTATGCTGCAGCAGGCAAATTCAAGATAATGAACATGTGTGATTTAATTGTATATACTGTTTTTCCAAAGATAAACCATCTATAAATACAGCAATTGCGTTATCAATGGGCTGCATGCATAAATTTACAGGAAATAAAAAAGCATGCACAGAGGGAGGAACCTTAACAACTTGTCTTTCAGATAATGATTTATCAATTTTGAATTTTGCCTGAAAAAACCAAACATCAGTATCTAGCCATAACCAATTTAATTGCTGCTCAGAATAAGGAACAAATATTTCATCAGGTTAAAACATTCTCCTAAAAAAAAAAAAAAAAAAAAAAAACAAAAAAAAAAAACCTATCATACAATTCTGCATAAACATAGCAAAGAATGTTAAAACTTTATTTAAAAAGGAAATAAGATGAATTCACATTAATGGTTCCTTTTGCCAAAAGAACAAATACATATAGCCAACAGTTGATCAAATATAATATCTGCTGTTAACTAATTGTTTTCTCTATATTCACTGCAGAGCCTCTAAGTTAACTGCAGAGGATTTGCATCTCTTAAGAACAGCAGAAAGAGGTTTGAGACATTCTATGGTGAGCTTAAGGCGAGGTTTTTGCCAGCTAACATCTGATGATTTTTGAAAATCACATTAAACAAGTAAATTAACTTTATGAATCTCCTATGCCACAGTCTGACTAGGGAGTGGTTAGCTAACAAAGCATTTACAACAGTAAACACTGAGGATTTTAAGTTTCAGCTTCCTGCCATCCAGGCAGCAGCAAAATAACAACAGACCATCAGCCATTCCCTGAGGCAAAGATATTCAGTGATACCCATTGTTTCAAGGGCTCTTTAAAACCTCAGACAAGCCAAAAGCAACCCCTTTGCAATCACGAGGATGCAACAGAACGATATAAAAACAATCTTTTAAATCTACGGATAATTTTATAAGCTGTAAACCAGGCCATAACCATAACTCTCTCCTAAGTTTCCTACTTTCATGCCACAAAGTGGCTGCAAGTTCATATATATTTATGCATCTTTTAATACCTCATTACTTTAAGTTGTATCCTTTAAGTCTGTTTTCTAGAAGAAGAATTATTCAAATATTGTCCCAAGTTTGGGGTATCCACAGAAATCCCTTTCCTTATATATAGAAAACATGTGGCTCATGCCACTTGTTGCACTTTAGGATGACTCTGTCCAAGTTACTAGTTTTAAACAAACTTTTGTTGCCAAAGTTACAAAATTTTAAACATACCCAATGCTTATAAGCCAATAATCTAAGACCAAGACATTCAGAGCACATTTATTCCAATTAAAACTAGTTAAGCAAACATGAACTGACCAAACATTTTATATATTTAAACCATATAAAATTCTCATTTTCTCTATCAGTAAATTCAAGAAATGAGCACCTTGTCACTTGCAGAGCTCAATAAACACAGTCAGAGATTTTTCTAGGAAAAACAATCATCTGCTTTAAGCTGAGACACAGCCAGCACCCTTTACCAGTGGCCTGGGAAGACATCTAACTCCCATTGGGTCTCCAGTTGAGCTGACTTAAGGGGTAGAGTCTGAAGCCTCCTTCCTTTTTTTTTCTTTTTCTTTTTCTTCTTTTTTACCTTCTATTGTTTCCCTTTTAGACACAAGTTAAGAATAAGTCAAGAGGTAAGCAACCATTTTATATTTGAACATGAAGCACGAGCAACATTCAGACACAGAAACATGGACACAAATTGACACACATGGACATCTTGGCACCAAGGGACAACAATACAGAGAGACAAGAACTAGATTTGTCAACAGGATCCTGATATCCTTCCTTAGGAACCCAGAACCAGAACTGGACATTTCTCCAGTAGGATCCGAAGAGTCAGGAATTCTCCTGTTCCCCTGTTCCTGCTGGAAGAACTCTGAAACAGTTTACAATAATTTTCCTCCTCCCCTCCCATACTGTCCAAGACAAAAGAAAGGCATGCTTTTCCGAGATCTATTTTCTCTCTCTTCCAAATAAACTACCTCTAATCTGTTTACAAAGACTTAGAAACACTAATTGGAAATATCCTTTTTCTATTAGCTCTTTAAGTTTCTTGCTTAAGCACAAACACCACACCTACCAGCAGTGGATTTGATTTCTAAGAATGTGGCCATGGTGAGAGGAGCAGTCAATTCTTCTTTCCTTAATCCTTGTCACAAGTCTATTCTTACTAACTATCAATAAGATTTACTTAGGCTGCCCAAGTGAATTCTACTGCAGTCTTCTACCTTGATTCTAGTTCCCCTACTGTTTAAGCAAATTCAGAAACTGATCTAACAACCATAAAATAGAACTAGTGGTTTCCATCTCCAATCCACCCCACTATCCTTACTTATTTTGCTGGCTAGTTCCATGGGGCAAACCCTACGGGTCGTTTCTTCCTTCCCATATCTTGGTGGAATCTCCATTTTTGGGTGGAATTGTGGACCTCCATTTGTGGTGCCTGTACCAATAACAGCTACTTCAAACCAGGCGAAGGCCTAAGGGTTTGAAAGAAACACACAAGTCCATTATTCGTGTTACCAGAAAGTTTACTTCATATTGAACTGCCCACATAGACAGTGGTCCCAGTATTATACCCTCAGGTAATTACAGGGGAGGTATGTAAATTCCCTAGCTGCTGGGTGTAAGAGTCACCCCCTGGGGTGGAAGTCTGTAATTATCTTTTAGCAACTGGGAACAGGAAGGCCAGATGTGGAGTGTGACTGGACGAAATTGCATAACAAAGGGGGGTGTGTATCTCTCCCAGGGTCAAGGCATGCAAGCAGGCAGTGAAGCTAACCTCAAGCAGATGCTGAGAGTTGGGATTTTTATTCCAATATTTATACAAACAATGAACTTTTGAAATATCCAATAGACATTTCTCAGACTATGCTAGAGTGGATTGTTTTATTTGTTCAATCTCTGAAAACAGTATTAGTGAAATGGAACATTTTATATTCTCCAACAAAGCAGAATGGTTAGCACAGCACAACCTGACATGGTTCTGAGTGAAGAAGGCTACAACTGGTATAATGTTGTTTACCTTGTGGCCCATACCTACTATGAACTCATTGTTCAACATTTCTCAGGAAATGGTAAAAAAGAAGAAGGAGTAAAAGAAAGAGAAGCAGGAAGAGGAAAAGAGGAGGAGGAGGAGAAGGAGAAGAATTTAAAAAGAGAATATTCCAAAACTGTAAGCAGGTAAAAAATACTGTTCATTATGTTTAGATTTATAAATGTCATATTTCAAATGATTCCTGAGAAACTCATAATCATTAGTTAGAGATTATTCTCTGTGTGGAAAGATTTCTACACTACAAAAAAAAAATAAATAAATAAACAAAAACAAAAAAAAAAAAAAAAAAAACAGAAGAACATAAGCAACAGACCCCATGTAATTTGGTATCAGAACACAGTTCTCCCATCACAGCAAGCCTAACACAAATGAAAATCAAAATTATAACCAAGAAAAAAAATCTCACTTTATTCTGAAAATAAAGTTTTTTAAAGAGGATATAAAAAAAAAAAAAACTCCATTTAAAATCACAAGAAAACACAAGCAAACTGGTAGTAGCCTTTAAAGAGAAATCAAATCCCTTAAAGAAATACAGGTATATTCATTCAAGTACTTAAAGGAATTGAATACAACTTTCTAAGATCTATATAGCGAAATAGATACAAAGAAATCACAAGTTGGGGGAAACTTGTAGATTTCCCACTAAAGTGATCAGGAGGTAAGGATGCTATCATCACATGATACAGAAGAGCAAAAAAGACTCTCAGGTGTAAGACATAACACAGAAGTTACTGACAAGTCAATCAAAGAAAATATAATGTTTGAAAAGCTCCTAAACCAAAACATCCAGTAAATTCAGGACACAATGAAAAGATCAATGCTAAGAATAATAGACCTAGAAGAGGGTGAAGGTTACCAGTTAAAAAGGTCAGAAAACATCTTAAACATATCATAGTAGAAAACTTCCTTAGCTAATAGAAAGGACCATAGATGTGCATGATGCCCACAAAACACCAATAAATTGGATTAGAGTAGAAAATCATCCAATCACATATTAATCAAAAGAGAAGATGCATAGAAGAACAAAGGAATATTAAAAGGTTCATGAAAAATGGTCAAGTCATATACAAAGGCTGATCTGTGAGAATTACATCAGACTGCTCACCAGAGATGACAGAAATCAGGAAGAACCAAAAGTTCTCAATCAAAGAATATCAAATGACTAGAAACATCTAAGGAAGTGCTCAACATCCTTAGCCATCAGGGAAATGCAGATCAAAACAACCCTGAGATTCCACCTCACACTAGTCAGAATGGCCAATGTCCAAAACCCAGATGACAACAGATGCTGGCAAGGATGTGGAGAAAGAGGAACACTTCTCCACTGTTGGTGAGGTTGTAAACTGATACAACCACTCTTGATATCAGTCTGGCGATTCCTCAGAAAATTGTACATAGTACTACTTGAAGACCCAGTTATTCCACTTCTGGGCATTTACCCTAGAGACCCAAAGACACTCCAACATAGTACAAACATACATGCACCACAATGATCATTTCAGGTCTATTTATAATAACCAGAAGCTGGAAAGAACCCAGATGTCCTTCAGTAGATGAATGGATACAAGAATTGTGGTACATTTACACAATGGAGAACTACTCAGCTATCAGACACAATGGCTTAACAAAATTCTTAAGAAAATGGATGCATCTAGAGAATATTATCCTGAGTGAGATAACCCAGTCACAAAAGAACAGACATAATATGCAGTCACTGATATTGGGATACTAACCACAGAAAGATCTGAACACCCCAGAAACAACTCACAGATTGTATGAAGTTTAAAGGAAAAAAAAATATTTTAATTAATTCGCTCTGTATCACATCCCCCTGTTCTTTCTACAGAACCTTTCACTTTCTAACCTATCCCCTCAAATTAGTAGCCCTTTTTCCTATATTATTGTTACATATATACATATGTTTATGTATACATACCCACAAGTACTTAATTACAACCTTAAAATGTATTTGTATATTTTTATGCAAAAATGCTGAAAATTTGTACATTCATCATTTTTTAAAATAAAGTTTTTCAATAAAAAAAAACATCAAATAAGAAAATCTCTCACACACAAAATACTAATTTGAAAAACAAAAATAAGTGAAACTAAAAACCATTGTGTTTTAATATCTCTCAATATCAATGGACTCAATTCACAATACAAGACACAGCCTAACCAACTGGAAACAAAAAGAATCCTCCCTTTTGCTGCATAGAAGAGACACACCCTGTTGATAAAGAAAGACATGACTCCATAGTAAAGTGTTGTAAAATACCTTTCCATGTAAATAATCCCAAAAACCAATTTGGGGAAGCCAAATCCTGTCAATTAACAGGAAATGATTTAGGTATATCAGGGAACCTTGATTCTGAATGCAGATCTCTGAGACCTGAACACATGAAAATAAAAAAGGGACATTGAAGGAAAGAAACACTGCAGATCTCTCAGTACAGTCTAGAGAATGGTGGTCGTGTCTCCTGCTTGCTTTGTGCCTGCTGTACCCAATACAGGAACAGGTTCTTCCCTATATATTTGTTTAGATTGCTTCCTCACTGTTTCCCAGGTTCAGATATCAACAGATAGATATCAATGCTCTATTTCTTTTTACTTTACCCGGTCATACATTTCTTTATAAAGGCATGTCATCTCACTATTTGAAAGACAGAGGGGACTTCTGAGTTCGAAAAAAGCTCCTGCATTTACATGATTTTTTCCCACTCTTATACCTTAGAGATTAGGTGGTATTTAACCATGGATGCAGAACACCCATGTCAAGAAAGAAGAAGTCTCTTGAATATATGCATCCACTAACATTGAAGTTTCACAAGATTTGTGGCCTTTCCATTCCTTACCCATCCTATTGTGTCCTATGTATCTCAAATACAGTATCATATTCCAAACTCCCAACACCCTCAGAGTGGACCTGAGAACTCAGGATGGTAGAGAATGGAGAAGTGATAGCTAATTGGACTATAGAGCTACATTCCAATAGCCCTGATGACATTTGCTCACAAATATTTACTTAATTACTTGTATTGGAGAAATGGAGACTATGAGATTTTATATTTTGAAAAAGGAACTAACTTTTCAACTGATATGTACCTTCTACCTGGAGAACTATGGTGTCAAGTCCTTGGAAGTTTTCATTGCAAAAGAATGGGATTCTGAAAGAGATATTTCATAAAAACTCATGTCTGTATACATTGAAAGAATGTTCACCATCAAGGCATGCACAATAAGAAAATGTAACCAAACTTGTATAAATTAAACGTGGAGGAAAATAATTTTGGCCTCTGGAAAATCCTGTGTCTGTGCACTGTCTGTCTGAATATACCCAAGGAGTACATTTATTATGGAGTAGAATCTTGCCCGTTCAAATAGCATAGAGCTTTAGGTCTGATTGAAGATGATGCACCCATGCCATGACCATGAAAAAAACACTTTCCATCCAATTAATTGGATATGAAATTAAGCACAAAGTAATGTCTATCTTATGAAGGAAAAGGTACTGAGGTTCCAAAGGGGATCTCAAGTAATTACACCTCAGAAACTAGTCAATTTGGCTCAAGCTGGTTAGCATATAGATCGTGGCAGTTCCCAGTGACTTCATCAGCCATCAATTCCCTGGACATTCTCTTGTATCCAGGACAGCCCTAGAATCTTCTGTGATGTCAGCAGTGTTGTGATGATAGAAACTGCCTGTGGGGTATTCCTTCAGAGCCTATTGGGTTCACAAGTATGCATGATGTCCATGCTGCTCAGGCTAATTCGGAGGGAGAATAGAGGACAAGCAGAGATTACACTGAGGCAGAAAGTGGCAAACCTTCTGTCATGTTCAAAAACAGGTAAAAAAAAGTGGTCCTGGGGAAAGCACAGTGAGTTCTTGGCAGGGGTTGGGGAACTTACTGGAGGAGTGGGCCTGAGCTAGTCCTTCGAGGAGTAGGGCTTATGATCTTGACATTCCTAAATGGCAGACCATGAGTCAAAAATTTCTGATTAATTTTTCAAAAAGCCAGGAATTGACAGGCCAGAAGTTGCTTTGCTGAGAGACCTAAATTATCTGCTGAGTAGCATAGGATTTCAGGAAATAGCTCTGTGAGAGGAACAATGTGTTGTTCTCAGGAATACAGTGTTGAAAAGTACTCTGATATCAACAGATTTCTGTAGATAACTTGAGTAAGAGAGGGAAATATTCCTCTGGAAATGTATCAAGGTGTCAGACACTTTATCCTTAAACATAAATGATGTGGCATACAACACAGTCTGGGGTAAGGGTAGTAGTTTGGGGAGTCTCATCATGTACTTTAAGAAACCTGCAAATGTGTTGGCTTGTGTCAGATGCCAGGTGTTGGTATTTATTGACAATATTTTTAGTTGTGAGCACTATGAACACCAGAACTGACCTGTATCTATCAGATAGGAGCAGACAATGCCCTCCAATTCTTCTGGCCTTGGTCAGCTTATGAGTTTCAAGGCCAGGGAGACTGCACTAGGGAGTGAGGCATGTGTTTAGTGATAGTGGTTGGAAACAGAGACATGTTGAGGAGCCCAGCTTGAAGATAGCTTTCCTGTTCTTTCTGTTATTCACTGTGTCTCTAGAGTTCCCTCTTCCTAGGGCCACTGTTTGGGACTAAGCATGGTTGCTCTTGTCTCTGTCCTTTTATCTCTACAAGTTTACTTGTGTTTATATATCTACAGGTTCTGTTGGGAAGGCATTAACTAAACCTGCAACCACCAGCAACACCAAAAATAAGAAGATGATGAAGAGGTTGGAAAAGCTGAAAATTTATCTGCAGAAGATCACAAATGAGAGGGACGAACTTCGGGGAATCCTGGCTAATTACACTGACACAGATTTGAACAACAGGTAGTCATTATGCTTGGTATTTTGAGAACTATCTTGGGCCCTCTCTGTTAACCCCAGATTTCCTCATATCACAGAAGTCTTCAACTCAAGTCTGTCCTCATGCCCAAACTCATTTTCTTTTCTTTTCTCTATTTTTTTCCTAACTGGATTTCAAACACAGAATTGAAGGTATATAGGAGTGAGATGGAGTAACAGGGCATTTTGATTCCTCCAAAAGTAAATCAGAACCCATGGAATGAATCCCGGTGTGGGGATATTGGTAGTATTGTGTGAACACCCACTATTCATTTTAAAAATCTAGACAATTCTTGGTGTGTGGGAGAGGCTAGATGTTGCTCTTTATGGTCAAACTTTTTCTATCTGATCTAAAATTGCTTTGGATCTAATTGGTCCTTTCAATAGCTGGAGGGGCCTGGTCTCATTTGCTCTCTCTTACTGTGTGACTGGATTGGCTGCATGTTAGCACTGCTTTCCTCAAATTTTGTTCATTATACTCTGAGATCAAGACAAATCATTGTATTTCTTTAGGATTCTGATTGTGTTTGGGTGTGCCTTCCTGTGTGTGTGTGAGTGTGTGAGTGTTTGTGTGTGTGTGTGTATGTGTGTGTGTGTGTGTGTGTGTTCCACATAAGACCTCAAGAGTCTATAAACAGTTATGGCCGTGTAGATTTGTTGACTCAGTTTTCACTAAATCACAATTGTGAGGCCAAGAAGCCTCACTTTGAGCAGCATGTGACCTGTGTGTCCAACTTGGATGAACCTTAGAATATCCTGCTGTAAGTTACAGGCTTTTCCCCTGTAAATACTAATTATGTCATTTGGGAAATTGACATAATCAGTAGAACAAATGATTGTCAATCCTTGTCTAAAAATGGAGAAGAGTCATCACAGATTTAAGTTGGACCAAGGCATGGGGCACAGGCATTTAGAAAGTTCTTGGAGAGCTAAGCTATTCCTTCAAACACCCTCAGGAAGCTAAAGAAGATCAGTCCCTCCTTTTGCTTCCCTGGTTCTACTGGCCTGAGGCTAATAATAATAAATTTAGTAAGATCCTAGAGGATGCAGTACCAAGTAACAAGTATATACAATATATGGGCAGGGGTAGTTAATCTAGTTAGAATCATGTGATCCTTGAATCATTAGTCAAAAGAGTTATTTAATTTCTGCCATGCCCTACACCAGAATCAACTTTGAGTCTCATATGCTGAAGACACAGCATCATGAGTTGATGTCTGACCTTGAGGAAATGCCACAGAAGATCAGTGAGGCCTTGTACAAGTTCCAGGATCTGATTCAAGAAAATCAGTATTATTGGTGAGTGACTAATAGAGACTTGATTCCAGCACTATGCACAGAATATGTCTGCCCATCCTTGTCTTTGAAGCAATGTGAGGGTTCAGGTTCTGTACTGTTTACCTCTTAATGGAAAGTGGGAGGCTCTAGGATTGTTACCTCTTGGACTTATTTTGACCAAATGTGAAGAGTATGTAAGTACCTCTGATCATTTTCCTTCCAAAATAAGGATCCTCTAGATAAAAAAGGTTTGCATCATGATGGAAATATCAATCAACCTTGAGCTTCCAGGGCTCTTAAAGTAGATTTGCAAACCTGAATTTCATAAGATATACAGAATTTATGTGTACTTATTGGGTCTCCTCTTGACTTACACAGAAAGTTTGCTCGCTACCTACAAGTACTTGTATAATTCCAATGACATATAAGCATACATGGGAGCCATGTCTTCTTGGATTTCATTGGTACTTTGTGTCTTCTGGAATGGGTCTGTTCTCTGGATTTGACCTTTTCCTATGTGATGATTCATGAGTGATCTGAACTGTAGTCTGGGTCTGTCTGGGGATAAGAACCCATGAAGTGTGCATGGTACTTGGTGGAGAATGAGGAAGATAAATTCTAGTTTGGAGTAACCATTTTTCTTTGTGGTTCAGCATCTGGAACTGCTATCTCCAGAGAGAGTCAATTCATATGCAGAAGAAAGCAAAGCTATTGTGGGAGGAAAACGAAATGCTTGAAGCAAAGCAGAAGGTAACTGAAATGCCATATAGCAGGAGAAAGAAGCTCTGTGGTAAGGCCAGCATGAACATTTATGGACTATTGCCAAACAGCAGTAGGTAAAACTAATGAAGCATCAGGGTAGATTGTCCTCATCTGTAACCATAACACCCATAGACATCCTATACCACAAAGCAGATTGTCTTTGATGTGTGTGTCTGTGTGTATGTGTTTGTGCATGTATGTGTTTTAGCTTAGGTCTGGGTTATCATGATCATGGGATATATGTGGTTGGTGATAGTTCTTTGATGTAGATATTTGCAGAGTGGGTACTTGCATATAAAACTCTATGTGTGTGTTCTTTTGTGTGTAAAGGCATGAAGATGTGTGCTTCTCTACATATATGTGTATATTATATCTGTATATACAGATTCACTTGGAAAACAATTATCTTAAAAAATAACAATGGCCAAGTTTACTGGATAAAGTACTCTGTCAGTTCTCTTTGCATCGGAGCCTCACTAAATACAGCAGCCACCTTTAGGCCCAGCCACCTAGCTCAATAGGACAAGAGTAGATAATGAATTCTCTAAAGTCTGATATTCAACTGATTTTGTAAGAAAAATATGTCAGTATTGAAATCATTTTTTAAAAATCAAACAACTGTGGTACATGCAGGTGCGAAAGATGCTGCTGTGTCAAATGAATGAGCCTGAGAGTCAAAAGTGCTGGCTTAAGTTTTGTGAATATCATATGGTCCTAATGTGCAGTGCCTGGCTACTGGAATACAGCAGGCAGGTTGCATACTCTCAGCATCCTAGTTTTCTCTGCATTGCCTGTTAACATTTTCTTTCCAACTTCCCCTAAACGTGACTCAGTTATCCTTGGCATTGGAGTTTGTCCTGTGCATTATTATTTGAAAGACTGATTTGCTTGTTGTGCATATGCATCCAGTATAAAGCCCAGAATTCTAATGTGAGTAAAGAACAGGGAACCTCAGACAGCCCCTAACCCTCATGATAGTCTAAAACACTCACCCCATGTTCTGTCTGTAGCACTCTGTAACTGCTGTTAATCAAAATCATTCTCTCTGAGTTAAAATCAGCCTAAAGGAGGATTGGGAACAATGAGAACCCTCAGATATTTTTGATAGTATAAAATGTGCTAGCTCTGTGAGAAGCCATGTACAACTCTTCAGAAATTGAAACAGCAGTCCCCACTGACCCAGCAATTCCAGAACAAGAGGTCAGTATCCTGAGAAAAATTATGGTAATCACGTTTGTACTGGTACTTCTCATAGCAGCTTTGCAGTAGGAACTTTCCAGATCTCATGAACAGATTCAGGGACCATTTCCAAATGTGACCATTCATGCAACCACTTGGCCTTCAACCAGCCAGCCTTATTTTACTCAAAATATCTTTCAAATTGTATTCTTACAGGGAGAATAGTTTTATTTTGCATCCTGGTTATACAGATTTGGTAATTGCCTGGTCTCATATTTTTGGTTCCAAAGTTATTCAGCCTCTATTAAATGGAGTACTTATTGGAACATGCTGCCCACTGTAGAGCCATTGAGAGACAGTGAACAAGAGGCAGGAACAGGCTTGTCCCATACCATGCAGTGTGCCTTTGCTGGGAGCCAAGTTTGCTGTGCAAAACCTTGGAATCTTGCTAAGCAGGCTTGGCTAACAGGCAAAGTTTCTTTAGTAGGGGAAAGCACATTATTGACCTAGCTGTCTATCTGCTATGCCCACTATGTTCTTACTACATTCAAGGGATTCAAGGGTTGTTTCCTGTGCCTTCATACCTTCCTGGGTGAACTTTTATCTTTTCTGGGAATCTAAAAATGTTTCTGCAATGAAGTCTGCTTGCATGTGTGAGCACATGTAATTGCATGTATTGTGGAATGTGTGTCTGGGTGTCAACCTCTCTCCCCCCTCTCTTTCTCTCTCCATTTTTCTCTGTGTCTGTTGTGTGTGTGTTGAGAGAGAGAGTGTGTGTGTGTATCTATGTGTGTCTGTGTGCACTTGTGTGTGCCTGGATTAGTGGAAATGATGCAGTATCTTTTTGATGTCTATAGGGAGTAGTAGTAGCACAGGATGGCAGGAGCCATGTAGATTTCCTGGACGTGTACAATAGTCTATGTTGGGTGACTGGTATTCAATATTACTCTCTACCTCAATCAACTAGAAGCACCTCAGAGTATTGATCTCGTCCAGTTTAAAATCCTTCTGTCCATGATATAATGCATGTTGGCCACAGAGTTTCTGGCGATGGTGATGGTGTACTCCTTCCACCCTTCTGAGTTCTGTGTTATGACCTCAGCCTAATGTCACTTATGTCTCCTTAGAAAAAGTCCTAGAATACTCACACACATAGCTGGGGTGTCATCTCTTTCTTCATGAGTATAACTTGAGAGTTTAATGCTATTCATTGGGAAGATTTGCATGCAGTACAGAATTGTAGATCATATCATCTCTTCAGTGTGCATAGATTTTCTGTGAGATGGTTTCTCTGGGTTTCACAGATTTCGTGGTTCACAAGTAGAACAGAGGCAGGTTTCTGCATTCTAGAAACAAGAGAGTTTGCTTAAGTTTTAGCCAGACTCCCTAGAAGGCCTCCAAATGGTTTTCTAGGCTGCTCACACCTATTGTGAAATGAGATTCCGACATTGCTAAACTGTTATTTTTCAATATAATATATATTGACTACTGAAGTAATGTTGCATTTTATATTAATTCTTGCACTATGTTTAGTTCACAATTCATTTTCAAAATTTCTTTTTTTAAATCTGAAAATAAAATTCAGGCCCAGGTACTCTTTGTCCCTTCTACTTTCAGGATGCTTAGAATGACCTTAGCTGAAAGGTTGTACTAGGGTGTCCTCTGAATAAAGCTGGTGTTTGCTGGATAGCTGACCTGGCAGGTCCTCACTAGGCCTTTGTCTCTTCCTCTGCTAGGTCTGAAATTCAAGAGCAATAATTTACAGCCCAGATCAAGATCTCCCTCTGATACAACTCTATACCAGAAGCACTAAGTTTGTCAAGCAAGTGAACCATCATTTTATTTAATCCCTATAACAATCCAGTCTTGTGCTACATTTTCTTAATTTTTCATGTGTTATAAGGCCTGTATTTTGGATAGCATCTGGTCCAGCTACTTTGCAGGGCTTCAGAGAAGTGCTGAGGGACATGAAGATCCACCAGGCATCCAGGATGAATCTGAGAATAAAATTGTTCCGAGCCATGATGTGTCATCAAGAAAAATGTAATGGAGACCTGTTAAAAGGAATTTGCTAGCATTTGAGCTGAATTCTGCAACATGTCTCATGCTTAGCCTTGGGAGGACTTGTCCATCAACCACCACAAAATGAGGCATGCCTACCTTCATTGTGAAGAGATTATTACCATCACTGACTGAGTTTTCTCCTTGTTTCTAAGGCCAGCAGCAGGCTTTAGGATTGTGCTGCAAAACTTGCATCAAGAGAGTGCTGCTTAACATAAATAATGTGTTTGGGTTTTGGTTAAATTTTTGATTGTTCTGGGGGTTTTCTTTTTGTTGTTTGCATTTGAATGTTGTTTATTAGTTATCTTTTTGTTACTGTATTTAATTTGCTATTTGGATAAGGCTAAGTACTGTATACATTGACTCCCCACTTTAAACTGTTATTGAATAAAATAAATGTATATTTATGAATAAACATATGATCTCTAATTGTTCACTCATAGGAACTGTCACTATTCATGAATGGGTTACAGTGTTGTAACTTCAGAAGTATCAGAAAGAGATAGATCTCTTCAAGTATCATGTGGTCTAGGCTTCATAAGAAGTTCCCAGACAGCCAGGGCTACAGAGGGAATTGAGACTTTGAAGTGGGATCCAAGCACTTGGTCAATATCTAATTTTCTGAGTTGTAGTAGAAAAATACTGTTGTGTTTCTTCTTTATTTGTTCAACATAATCATTCACATATAAATACATTTTAACAGAGTTAATTCATGACCACAAAGTTTCAGCATGAATACTCTTTTCATCAAATTTTGGATCAGAAAGATTGACAAACTACCCACATCAAAAGGAACTTGCATTTCAATAGCACCATTCCCTTTCTTCCAATACCATACCGATCTGTTTTTCAAACCATGCCAAGAGTGGACTCACCAGTCCACCTAAAAAGGGTCAACAACCAGCTCCTCCCCTTTCTGGATATTGATCTTGTGCTCAGCAGCTCCTGACACAGAAAAATAACTTGCCTCAGTGAAGGGCATTGCTAACCACTTATTCTGTGACGTTCTGTATGTTCTGGTCTTTTTTAATCTTAAAAGTACCACAACCATAAGCTCCCCTCAGGACAAATCAGAATACAGTATAATGAGAAATTTCTGTCTAGCTAGCCAAAGTAGCTGGGATCAAAAGCAACAACCTGGGAACATTTTATAAAACTTCACAAGAGTCATTAGTGTTTCGGGGTTTTTTGTTTGTTTGTTCACTTGCTTTTCAATTATGATTTGGACTTGAGAAAATTTCAGAATCTTACCTCAGCACAAAAACTTTGAGCTATGGCACTAAGATCATTTAGTATTAGGGTGTGTGTTCAATATCCCCTCACATTCTGAAATTTTTTTTATATGTGTGGGTGTTTTACTTCCTGGAGGTCTGTGCTCTACATGCATGTAATACCCACATTGTCCAGCAGAGATCAATGGATTCCATCTGAAACTGCTGTGATAGAGGATTGTTAACTGCTTTTTTAGCCACTATGAGAATAAAAGCATCAAATGGATAAAAGCCATCTCTCTTGCCCCTGTCCTAGACATCTGTTTTACTTGTGTGGTGTATTAGTTGGACTGGATCACACCCAACCAAAGAGGGAAGTTTCTTGAGACATGAAGGGAAACATACTTGGAATAGGCATGCTAAATGTTTAAATTTTTAGGCATGCATGTAAGGCATTAGTGTGTCAGGATCATGACTTTTCATCTCTTATTTTCAGGGTTGAAGGAGATCTCTCATGTGTCATCCTGCATGACAATGTAGATGAGTCTGTCAAATGAAATGGAGACTTGAGAACTCTCCTGGGAGTGAAGGTATTAAATAAATTATGTAATAAACAGATCAGGATCAAGAAATCTCTGTACTGGAGAAACGTCAGAAGTCGTAGGTACTGTATAAATAACCATTAAACAGTCATGGGACTCATGTCTTTTCTCAGCTCATGGACTAATCCCATTCTCAAGAGTCTTCCAGATTCTCATGTCCAGGGCAAAGAACTCCAAGAGGGACACATGGTAATTTACTAAAAATAGAGATCATTTGTTAAAAAAAAGCAAAAGGAACTTCTCCAAATGAAACACTGCCAGCAATTTCTTTAAATCAGTGTTCATTGAAGGTACTTCTAGATTTGTTTTACAAGTATACTTTGCATATGTCTCCTGCCTCCATGACTTTCTTCCTATACATTTAGTTTACAATGGGGAGAGAGTAATGGTGGTAGCTTTAGAAATCTTGGAATCTGGCCCAGATTTACCACCAACTGTCTCCATAGTCCTATTCACTAAGGTAAATGTACATAGGAGTATGTTCTAAGGCCTGTTTATCTATCTAAAGTATGGTGAAACCCTATGCAGTTCTAAAAGAATCCTTAGCAAAAGACATTTGAGCAAGAGGATCATTTCCTAGTGAAACCACCCAACTTGCCAAACCCCTTATTTTAGGGCCCGTAAACATTATCTGAACAAAAATGTTACTGAGATAAAAACAACATCAGTGGACTCTAATCTCAAAGTTTGCTACAAGCCCATAAATAAACATAGTAAAAGCAATATAGAGCAAACCAGTTGCCAATATCATACTAAATGGAGAGAAACTTAAAGCAATCCCATTAAAATCAGGGACTAGAAAAGGCTGGCCACTATCCCCTACCTATTCAATATAGACTGGAAGTCTTGGCCAGAGCAATTAGACAACAAAAAGAAATCATAGGGATTCACATTGGAAAGGAAGAAGTCAAAATATCACTATTTGCAAATGATATGAGAGTATACTTAAGTGACCCCAAAAAATTTTATCAGAAAACTTTTACAACTAATAAACATCTTCAGCAAAGTGGCTGGATATAAATTTAACTCAAAAAATTTCCTGCCTTCCTCTACTCAAATGATAAACAGGCTGAGCAAAAAATTAGGGAATCAACACCCTTCACAATACTCACAAAAATGATAAAAATATCTGGGGTGCCTCTAAACAAGCAAATGGAGGTTCTGTATGAGAAAAACTTCAAGAATCTGAGGAAGGAAATTGAAGAAGATCTCAGAAGTTGGAAAGATTTCCCATGCTCATGAATTGTAAAAAGCAATCTAGAGATTCAATGCAATTCCCAGCAAAATTCCAACTCAATTCTTCAGAGAGTTGAAAAAAACCAATTCATCTGGAATAACAAAATATACGAGAATAGTGAAAGCTATTCTCAAATGTAAAACACCTCTGTGGGAATCACCATCCCTGATTCCAAACTATATTACAAAGTATTTGTGTTAAAAACTGCATGGAACTGGTACAGAGATAGACAGGTATATCAATGGAACAAAACTGAGGACCCAGTAATGAATCCACACACCTAAGGTCACTTGATCATTGAAAATGGAGCTGAAAACATTCCTTGGAAAAAGGACAAACTCTTTAACAAATGGTGTTGTTTCAACTGGCAGTCAGCATGCAGAAGAATGAAAATCAATCTTTCCTATCTCCTTTTACAAAGGTCAATTCCAAGTGGATCGAAGACATCCACATAATACCAGGTATACTTCAAATCTTAGAAGAGAAATTGGGGAAAAACTTAGAATACACAGGCACAGGAGAAAAGTTTCTGAACAGAACAATGGCTTGTGCTCTAAGATCTAGAATGGATAAATGGGACTTAGTGAGATTCCAACATTTCTGTAAGGCTAAGGACACTGTCAAGAAAACAAATGACAACCAACAGATTGGGAAAAGATCTTTACAACTCCCATATCTGATAGGGGACTAATATCTAATATATACAAAACACTGAAAAATTTAGACTCCAGAGAATCTAACAATCCTTTTAAAAAGAAGGTGCAGATCTAAAAAAGAATTCTGGAGTACAGATCTAATATATATTCACAGTTGTGGAATATTGAATGGCTGAGAAGTACCTAAGGAAATGTTCAACATCCCTAGTCATCAGGAAAATGGAAATCAAAACAACCCAGAGATTCCAACTCAAAAAATCAAGATGGCTAAGATCAAAAATTCAGATGAAAGCAGATGGTGGCAAGGATGCAGAGCAAGAAGCACATTCCTCCATCGTTGGTGAGGCTGTAAGCTGGTACAACCACTCTGGAATTCAATCTGGCAGTTCCTTAAAAAGTTGGACATAGTACTACTTGAAGACCCAGCTATTCCACTTCTGGGCATATTCCCCAAAGATGCTGCAATACACAATAAGGACACATGCTCCACCATGTTGATAGCAGCCTTATTTATAATAGTCAAAAGCTGTAAAGAACCCACATGTCCTTCAGTAAATGAATGGATACAGAAAATGTGGTATATTCACACAATGGAGTACTACTCAGCTATTAGAAACAATGACTTTATGAAATTCCTAGGAAAATGGATGCATCTAGAAAATATCATTATGAGTGCGGTATCCCATTCATAAAAGAAAAGACATAATATGCAGTCACTGATAATTGGATACTAGCCCCAGAAATCTATGAATACCCAAGAAACAAATCACAGACTATATTAAGTTCAAAAAAAAAAAAAACAAGTTTATAGCACCTTCTCAGAGTGGGTACACCTAGATTTTAAATCATTAATAACTCAAAAGGTAAGAAGATAGCCTTGTGGCAATTTTTTGGTATTTAAAATCATATGTTAAATCTTTAAACACCAAGAAAACTTTTACCATTTCCATGTTATGTTATTTTAAATGTACTTTATGCTCATTATAACTAGTAAGAATTCAATGCATACGATCAAACTTTCAGAAAAAGTACTGAGAAAAATATATAGTTTTATTCCAAAATGCTTTAAAATGTATCTCTGTTTTTAAAAAAATACAGTTAAAAAAAAAAAAACTCTTATTAACACACACACACACAGAAATAAATTATATTGTGGAAACTAGATGTCTGTGGGTAAAAAGGAAAAAAAAATAAAAAACTATACAACTATCATACTCCATAAACAAGTCAAATCAAAATAGATGAATTGATGACATACATCACACTTTTAACTAGAGCTCTCAAGAGACACAGGCAGACAGCTCTCTGTGAGTACAATACTAACCTTCCCTAAATAACATGTTGCAGTTCACCAGAGCTATAGAGTAATAGCCTAAATAAATAAATAAGTAAATAAATAAACAAAAACCCCAAAAGTACCCCTCCCGATACAAAAAAGAAAGGAACATTTCATAATATTTGCCTTAGCAAAAACTTTTTGCATTTATCTTACGGTGGAGAAAGAATAATGGAATTCATGTTGGGAATCACAGGTTCCAGCTCAGCTTTACCACCAATGTCTCCAAAGTCCCAAGAGGAATCTTGGGCAGTAAGACTGAGAATAGGCAAATGGGGCTTTGTCACAGCAACGTGCTTCCCAGTAGCATTAAGAAAAGGTCATAAGATCTGAAACAGTATGGTTGCCAGTAGAAAATTTAAAAAGAAGAAGAAGAGGAAGGAGGAGGAAGAGGAGCAGGAAGAAGAAAAAGAAAGAGCAGGAGGAGGATGATGACAATGACAAGGACGACAACAACGTGCAAGGACGAGAGACATGTCAGTTTGCACATGACTTCCATGAGCTGTGCAGCCCCTCCCCACACCCCAACTACATGATGGAGCTCTACTGAAACTTCCACACTATTGGCTTCTACCCCTATGACCTGTGCTGCCATTTTATTCGAAACACAGACAAGTACTGGCCTGTGTCATCAGGGGCACCTCTTGAGCCCCTGTGAGCCTTTGGTTTGCTTGGTTTAGGTGATGTGCTGCTCTACCTGGGCTTTGCCTGAAAACCATTGCACAAACTGCACCACAGCCTAAGTTTCTCAGGCTTTTCCCCCCATTTCTGGCCACCAGAGGTGTTAGGGAGTGGTGGGGCTGAGGTTGCTACAACATGCTGAACTGACCCACTTCCACAAACTGCAGCCCTATTACTCCTCTGCCTACAGAGCCCACACACACTCCAGTGACCCTACATGCTGCTCCTTGGTGGTGGCTGAGGTGGCAGCCACACTGCTCTACACTGCCTGCCATCCAGACCCACAGCCTAATCACTGTAGCCACTGCTTACAACTGTCCCCAGCAGCAGGGCCTGTGTGCAAACACTGCCTCTAGCACAACCCAGTGCAGCTAATGAATGTGATGAAAATGATCTCATAAGGACACTGGCATTTTTATGACACCTAATGAATGAATTCTACATGTAAGCACTCCAATGATTAAACTACTGTTGCTATTACAAAACAAGACAAGCAAAGATTATGCAGATTCTTATGAAATATCTAAATATTCGTTGAAATGACACCAAAAATTCAGTTCTAACACCCACCAGTCCTGCAGATTGATTTAGTGAAGATGTGGAGATCAAACAACTGTAGGCCAACAGTTGTTCAGGAACATCTCTGAGTTCTCCTGAGCAGAATTTAACTTGTACAGGCTGTACAGGAACAATGAAGGCCTTGTTTGCCATATCAATGGCAATGAGAGGTAGCAATACACGATTTTACTATGTAACATGTAACTTACTTTCTAATCAGTTGAAAGAACACATAAAGCACAAAGTGCAAACTATGTTTGTCTTACAAATTTAAGAGTTTAAAGAGCATTAGAAAATTTAGCGATCTAATTATGAAAGTCAGAGAAGAAAAGTCCACCATCTCCTTGCCAGTATTTGATGACATTTTGTAAGGGGGTGAAACTGATACATAAATTTGATTCCCTAATTGAGTCTTGATTATGTCAATAAAGAAGGCAGAAGTTAATTGCTGGCCCTAAAGAAAACGATGGGGCCTTTGGGTTACAGAAGGAAGAAGAGGGACATGGGGAGAAAAAAGACATCGGACAGGCTTTGGAAATAGTAAGATACAACAGTCATGTAAGATCTTAGCGCAACTGAAACTGGTGGCCTCTGATACCTGACATTGGATGAAGTAGGTCAGCTGATAAGAGCTCAGTAATTGTGCTGTGTTTGATGGCACCAGGTTGTCTTTGTTTCCATTGCTTATGTTCTTGTAATTGCCTCTTGCCATCTTGATATCTGTGATATTAGGTGATTTGTTTTCTCAGTAATAAGCATGGCTCCACAGCCTGAAGATGGGACATCCAGTTATGGCTCAGTGCATAACCCAACGACAGTTTCTGAATTCATCCTGATTCTTAGGGCTTAGGCTACCTCTAGATATAAATTAAAATCTTTTTTTTCAAGTACACTCCCAACACACAGAGAAGACAGTCTTGACTCATTAAAGTATATGCAGTTTACAAAGATTGGCCAAGACCTATTTAGGTCTCAGATTCTCTGAAAAATTTATATCTCAAATTAAAAACAAAATGCATATATACACATGTACACATACTTCTGAGTTTATAATTGAAATTACAAATTCCAAACATTGATTTTCCATGTCACTTATCCATGTCCTCTAAAATGGGAGTAATAGGTAATCTAAAAGGTCGGAATGTCATTCTATAGTTATGATATCTTGGATATGTGAGTACAAACTGGTTAAGTACCTTCTCAATAACTGTTTTCCTTATTTGAAAATGAATAATAGCATTGTCTGTAGTGTGGCTGATCACAATAAAAGTATTGATTAATATGATTCATCTGGCATTACAGAGCATGGTATGAACATTCTAGGTATGAAACTAGTAGCTGGGTGGAGATTACAAAATTAAAAATACAAAAACACAACCAGAAGAACAAGAACAAGAACAAGGCATCAATTCTTAAAACACCTTCTGAGTGCTGGGACTACTACATGTGCCAACTCTGAACAGCTTTCTAGATATTTCTAATTAAGAAATCCTAAAACAAAAAAAAAAAAAAAAACCCTCTTATAGTTTCAGCAGAGAGACTTTTAAACTAGGGTATGCTGTTCTGTTTTCTCTGATACTCTTCGTCATCAGACATTTGCCAGGTGAGTTAAGATTAAGAGCAGACCAGGTGACTCTGCTGGTGCCATAGCATGAATCTGCTGCAATTATTTATTGCCAACATAAATTCTGGATGGAGATAGCATCTTTGCAGGCTATCTAAGATGCCTTGATCCCTTGTTTCCTGTATTGTGCTAAAGACAAGCACAAATATGAATCCAAGGAAGTCACTTGTTGGGTGGGTACAGGCCTTGACTGCCTTAAAGAATGGCAATCTTTCAGTGTTAAAGAATTTTCTATTACCCTCATTAAGTGTGTGCCAATTGCTGAGCTGCTGTGTAAACAGTGAACATCAATCCTTACTTGTAACATCCAGGAAGTATCATCATCCCTGAATTCAAGCTGTATTACTGAGCAAAAATGATAATAATAATCAAAAAAAACCTGTATGGTATTGGTACAGGGACAGGAAGGTACATCAATGGAATAAAATCGAAGACTGAGAAATAAACCTACACATCTGTAGTCATTTGACCTTTGAAAAATATGCTAAAATAATCCAGTGTCATAAGGGATAGGATTTTTAAACAATGGTGATGGATCAATTGGTGGTCAGCATGAAGAAGAATGCAAATCTATTCATCCTTATCTCATTGAATAAATCTCAAGTCCAAGTGGTCCATGCATCTCAACAGAAAACAAGATACACTCAACCTAATAGAAGGGAACTTAGGGTAGAGCCTCAAGCACACGATCACTGGTGAAAATTCCTCAAGAGCACATAAATGGCTTATACTATAAGATAAAGACTCAACAAATGCCACCTCATAAAATTGTGAAGCTTCTGTAAGGCGAAGACACTTTCAGTAGGACAAAACAACCACCAATAGATTGTGAAAAGACCTTTGTGAAATTTAA
Source organism: Micromys minutus (assembly GCF_963924665.1). Classification (NCBI taxonomy): domain Eukaryota; kingdom Metazoa; phylum Chordata; class Mammalia; order Rodentia; family Muridae; genus Micromys; species Micromys minutus. Next base: position 1,587,966 of record NW_027667985.1, read on the forward strand.
ATCGGATAGAGAACTAATAGCCAATGTATACAAAGACCTGAAGAAATTTGATTTGGAGAATCAAATAAACCTATTAATATATTGGGCAACAGAGGTAAACTAATAATTCTCAACTGAGGAATAACGAAGGGTTGAAAAGAAACAAAAGACATGTCCAACATCCTTAGTCACCAGGAAAATACTAATCAAAACAAACATGAAATTCCACATCAAATCAGCCAGAATGGCTAAAATTAAAAACTCATGTGGCATCCAATGCCAACTAACGTATGCAGAAAGAGGAACACTCAAATTTATTTCTGGGATTGAAGTCTGGTATAACCATTTTGGAAGTCAGTCTTGAGGCACATTAGAAAATTTGACAAAGTACTATCCATGTACCCAGCTATACCACTCCTAGGCATATATCCAAACATGTTACAACACATAACAATGACACATGTTCTACTATGCTTATAGCAGCCTTATAATAGCCAGAAGCCAGAAAAAAAAAAACAGTTGTTGTCCTTTAACAGAAATTATGGATACAGAAAATGTACATTTACATATTGGAGTACTACTCAGCTATTACAATTACTTCATGAAATTGGTAGGTAAATGGATGGAACTAGAAAATATCAACACAGACATAAAAAGAACACTCTTGGCATGCACTCATTGACAGAAGAATAATAGACCAGAAGCTCTGAATACACAAGATACAATTCACAAACCACATGAAGCTCAAGATGCAGGAAAACGAAAGTGCAGATGATTCAGTGCTATTTATAGTTGGAAACAAATATTCATAGGAGGAATTATGTAGACAAATTTTGTAGCAGAGACTGAAACAAAGGCTATCATTAGTCTGCCCCAATTGGGAATAAACCACATATACAGCCACCAAATCCAGACAGTATTGCAGAGGCCAAGAAGAATATGGTGACAGGACCCTGATATAGCTGTGTCCTGAGAGTCTCTGCCAGAGCATGACCAATACAGATGCAGATGATCTCAGCCAACCATTGAAGTGAGAACAGGGTCCTCAATGGAAGAGCTAGAGAAAGGACTGAAGGAGCTAAAGAGGTTTTCACACAAAAGAACAACAATACCTACAAACCAGAGCTTCTAGGGACTAAACCCCAATCCAAAGAATACACATGGAAAGATTTATGGCTCCAGTAGCATATGTAGCAGAGGAGGGCCTTGTTGAGCATCTATGTGAGGATAATTTCTTGGTCCTTCTTAGGTTCAGTGCCCTGGTGTAGGGAAATGTCAAGGAGGGAAGAAGGAGTTGTAGGTGAGAGGGTGAAAGGGTTAACAGGAGAGCACTCTTATAAAAACAAAAGAGAGTGGATGAGATGGAGGGGTATATTAGCTAGGGTTTTATTGCTGTGAACAGACACCATGACCGAGGCAAGCCTTACAAATAACATTTAATTAAGGCTGGCTTACAGGTTCAGAGGTTCAGTCCAGTAACAAGGCAAAAGGATGGCAGCATCCAGGCAGGCATGGTACTGGAGTAGCTGAGAGTTCTACATCTTTATCCAAAGGAAGCCAGGAACAGATTGAGAATCCTCAGACAACTAGAAGAAGTAACTCCAAGCCCACTCCCAGAGTTACACATATCCTCCAACAATGCCACACATACCAATAGTGGCACTCCCTGAGCCAAGCATATGCAAACTATCACAAGGGGAAACTGAGAAAGGAGATGACTTTTGAAATGTAAATAAAATATATTGAATAAAAATATTAATCTTATGCTGAAACTTCAAAATGAAATAAAAAGAATGAAAGATCTGGTTCATTTAGATGTTTAGGGGTGCTCAATGAATGTTAAATACAAAAGTAGGGAAATATCACTTTCACAATAGATTTTGCTCAAAGGCATGAAAATAGAATTTGGGTACCCTCCATGGACTAATGTCTGTATTGCTCAGGGGTTTGGAGAAAGCGTTGGGAGGCACAAAGACAGGCCATGTAAATGATTTCATATGGGGCCTTTCAGAAGCTATTTCTGTATATTTACAATTTGTTTTGCTGTGTGTTATACACACTTGAATCCACAAAACTAGTAAAATGAGGTCTAGACCAGAGCATTGCGGTTTTGAAGGTAGTTTATGACCGCAGCCTTGTCATGTATGCTGCAGTGTACACATGCTGGGAAAACTGAGGTACTTATTGTAAATATGCAGTGTCTATACTTTAAAGCTCCAACACTTTGGCGTGGTAATGAGTGTTGTTAAATCTGTGCTCAGGGATTGATACCCAGGTGTTGCAGGCCAGCCAGGGCTATGTGTCCTGTGCCACAGAAACCAAATGAAAAATGGGTAAGTGCACCAATGGGTGGAACAGCAGGTGAACATGCTTGAAACCAAGCTGGTGACCAGAGTTTGATGTCCAGGAATCAGGAGATGGAAGAATTTTTCTTCACAACATGTCCTTTAGGCTACACATGTGAAGTGGTACAAAAGTTTATAAATGTGATACAAATTCATAATTAAAAACAATGTATAACATGTAAAATATAAAGGGCAGACACAACATTCTATGGATTGTTTCTTCATAGAAATATTTACACTGGCCAGAATGTGTCAGTCTGAAGAAGAGACCCTAGTCTTAACAGTGTCGCCTACCCATGCGTATAGGTTCTCCTTCTCCTTCCACTCTATCATACCCATATGGGATTCCCCTAAATTTATCACTGTTTGGTAGGAAATGGGGTTGATATAAAAGTCACAGTTAACAGAGCTAACCCAATGCAGTGCCTTTGTAATCAGTGCATCCTGAAAGGCCTAGGTTTATCCAGCATACACAAGGTCCTCAAAATTAGCTTTTCCTGTGGTTACACTGTGCCAAGTACATGATTATTTTCCCTCATGCTTAATGCAATCCTCTGAGGTTAAAAAAAAAAAAAACGCACACACATTCTACATGAAAGACACTGAAACTCCTCATACAACTTAAGTTGAATTACTAAGCCAGAATCCTAAGTGTTCTTCTGTGTAATTCTGAAGGTTAAACTCTTCCTGATACATGACATGAAAAGCTGGAAACATATTCAACTGGAGGCAGCTTCTCTCCCACCCTTCATTATGAGAAGTAGGGCCTTGCCCTCTCCCATATTCTGTCCATCAGAATAGGCAGAGTCAACCACAAATAAAGCTAGGACTAATCTACCTGCTTAGATAATTTGGCCCAAACCTTCCTACAACAATTCAAAGCTGAAAGTCTTTTGCTGTCCCAGAATGTTGAATTATAAAAAAAAAAAACTCCAGTTAATTCTGTCTCACATTTTTTGGGCTTGTATCCTCCAGAAGGAAAGTCAGATTCCGCAGTGGTCATAGAGCTAATAATTAGGAATGACCCACAATAAGGCCTTGCCTACATATTTGAAATACACAAAGCAACCATGACAGAAGCTACTGCTTAGAAAGCTGAGCAATAAAAAAGTAACAATAGATCCAGGACTTATTCCAAGCATGATGTCACCCCCAGTTCACTTAACTATATGCCTCACAGGCTGGCTAAGAGTCACTGTCATTTCTGACTTGCAAATGAGTATCACCTCTCGAATTTTACTGTGTAGAGAAACATGGCCCTGAAATTTGGTCTCCCTCTTGAAAAAAGCTGCCATGGAAGTGTAAAGGTGTAACTAAAACACCAGTTTCATGTCTGACTCTGTCACTTCCAAAAACTGCTGCCTAAAGCTGGTCCCCTAACTAGTCAAGAACCCTGTTTGCGAAACTCACTGTTAATCTTCACCTTGTGGAGACCTAAAAAAGAGTAGTAGTTTCAAGACTGGTGGAAAGCTTGGCCCTTTTGCAGCTTTCCTGCTTGGCTAATCTGACCAGACAGTGTTAATGTAATAAAACCACATAAGCATACTCTAGTTTCATGAATTCACATTGAAATTTGCCATGAACTCTGGGCAGAGTTCATGACCACCAGGAATACCTGGCCTCCCTTCTCCTGTTGGTGCTTACTGAGTTCCTCTCCATTTTTTCTGTTCCCCTGTCTAACCTGATGAATCAGTCTTGGATATTCAGATACTGATAACTTGTTCTTTCCTTCAGACAGTGAATATCGGCTCTATCTCTACTTAGAATCCCATGTGTCAGGCTGGGTTTCCTGCTCTTCAGAACTAGATATCCACAGGGGCTTCATCCCAATAATGTTTGTTTGGACTACTTACCCCACTGCCTAAGGTCACATTTCAGTTTGAATTCATGTGATCCTTGAATCTTTAGTTCAAAGGGTTATTTGGTCTTTTGCCATGCCCTCCCCAGGATCAACTCTGAGTCCCATAAGCTGAAAACACAGCATCATGAGGTGATGAATGACCTTCAGGAAATGCCCCAGAAGAAAAGTGAGGCCTTGTACAAGTTCCAGGAATTGAATCAAGAAAATCAATATTATTGGTGAGTGACTAAGAGGGTCTCTTAACCCCAGCACTTGGCACAGAATATGTCTGTCCATCCTTGTCTTCGAAGCAATGTGAGGGTTCAGGTTCTATACTGTTGGCCCCTTAAAGAAGGTGTGCTAAAATCAAATCTCTAAAAGTTTTAACTCTTGGACTAATTTTGACCATGTGTGAAGAGTCTCTGAGTCTCTGCAATCATGTCCTTCCCAGCATAGATCCTGAATATCGCGATATTGACTTTCTCCTGTTAGCATTTCATAAGTAACTGGATAGTTTGATGTAGCTTTTAATTCTGCTGTTTGCTGACATCTTTCAAAAATTCTGTTTTCCACAGCAAAAAATTTAGTCACCCTAGACATGCATGAGCTATTCTTTTCCAATCTGCAGGTGAATGATCTTCAGTGGACAGGCCATCCAACATAGCCATGGAACATAGAACATTTTATCAAAACCATGGATTTTATAGTGCCCTTTTATTCCTTCTCCTACTTTATCTCATGTCTGTAAACTTACAGAACCTTCCTCAGGCAACCAAGGATAGATTCTTCTTTAAAAATCAGAAACTGGATAACTTGTTTCTGACTCATTTTTGCTCCTCTATCCTTTAGCATATTTTAAGCATATATATAAATGGCATTGTGCCATTGCCAAGCCCCGTTCTTTTAGGGTTTACTCACTGCTGGCTGAGACTTTTCAAAACTTTCCTCTGCATGCCCTTCCTTTCCCATGGTGTCCTTCACTATATCCACTGGAGCCTCACATTGAGTTCCACCTCACCAAACCAGCTCAGTCAAAGAGATTCTCCAGCAGCAGAGCTAGGATTAAAGAAAAAGAGATGATTAGACAAAACTGCAGCATGACTCCAGCCAGTTCTGAGGCTGAAAGGCAGGTTCAATTCTTTAACTCTCTTTTATTCCATTTTAATTACATGCATATAATAATAAGGCCAGTTCTAGGTTAAGAGAACAAGAAAGGCCATATAAAATTCCATAATCACTATTTCTAAGGAGGGTTGTAAAGATGATGGGATTATCTGAACCTACTTTCCTGTCCTAGCCCAAAGTGAAGTTATTGCCTGAAGCCTATTTCTCTATTTGATCCTGAAATCAGATTCCTCTCTGAGCTTAATTCCCTGTCCTAGCCCAATGTCAAATTCCTTTCTGGAGTAGCTCTACTTTCTTTTCCTGGCCCCATGTCAGATTCCTGCCAAGAGACCCCAAAAGCTCTCTACAAAATTTCTCGGAAAGCTGAAAGTATATGTAGAAAAAAATTTTGATAAAAATTCATATATACATTGAAAATATTTGAGAGAAAACTTGAGAACTGCCAAGACAGAATTCTGATAAAATCAAAGGTTTCTATAAAAAAAAAAAAAAAAAAAAAAAAAAAAAAAAAAAAAAAAAAACAAGATAAAAAGAATGCATAGAAAATATTACTCACATAATTAAAGAATGTAGAATTTTTTTAGAAAAACTAGAAAATTTATCTCGAAAATACTGCTGAAAAAAATTGAAGAAATATATAGAAACAATTGTGATAATATCAAAAATTCACCTTTAAGATTATCATGGTAAAAAATAAGCAGAAAATGTCAATCTCAAAATTGAAGATACATTAAGAAACTCTTTTCTGAAAAAATACATATTTATATTGAAAATACTTCTGAGAAAATTGAACAAATATATAGAAAGAATTTTCAAAAAATTGGATATTCACATGGAATATAATCCTACTAAAACAGCATGCAAAAGTATTATTAAGAAAAGTAAACAGGCATTTAGAAACATTTTTTGACAAATTAAAATTTACATAAAATATTCTTTGAATAAATTTGAAAAATACACAGAAATATTTTGATAAATTTGAAGATTCTCATGAAAAATAGTCCTAAAAAAAGGAAGAAAAAAAAATTCAAAAATGAAGATGCTTCGGCAGAAACTGTTTAAAAATGAAAATTTGTATTGCTAATATTTCTGAGAAAATTGAAGAAGTATATAGAAAACACTCTGATAAAATTAAAATTTACATACAATAACAATGATAAAATATATCATGTAGAAAGTATTTCCCAAAACGTGAAGACACATGTGGAAAAATTTGCGGAATAAACTATGTATTTACATCCAAAATATTTCTAAGAAAATTAAATAATTGTATCAAGTTATTTTTGATAAAGTTGAACATTCACATGGGAAATAATCCTGCTAACTTAAAAGACAGAAAATATTATTCTAAAACACGAAGACGAATATAGAAAAATTTTATGAAAATTTTAATATATACTTGGACATTTTTCGGAAAAAACTGAAAAAAATAGAATAAACTTCTGATGAAAATGAAAGTTTCAAGTATAAAATACGATAAAAGAGAGGAGTAAAATATTTTTTTCAAAAAAATGCAGACACATAAAGAAAAACTATTTAAATAATTCTACATTCTCTTCAAAAATATTTCTGAAAATTTCAAGAAATATATAAAAATTCTGATAAAATTGAAGGTTACCATGAAAAAAGTCATGTTAAAATGCAAGAAAAAGTAAATATTATTTAAATCCTTGAAAACCCATGTAAAAGATTTTTTAAAAATTAATATATAAAGCAAACATATTTCTAAGAAATAGAAAGAATGTGAAGAAATAAATCTGATAAAATTGAAGACTCACAACTAGAAAAATCACGTTATGATAGAAGATATAAAAACATTTAACAAATATTGAACATGTATGTAGAAAACATTTTTAAAAACACAAAAAATTACATCAAATAATTTCTAAAAAATTAAAAATACATATTAAAAATTTCTGAAAAATTTCAAGATTTACATAGAATATAATACTGATTACAGATAAAAGAGAAAACACAAAACATTTCTCAATAATTTTAAGACACATAGAGAAAAATGTTTTGATAAAATTCTACATTCACATCTAAAATTCTTTGAAGGAAACTGAACAAATATACGAACAGAAATCACAAAAAACTGGATATTGACATGGAAAAATAATAATAATGGGACTTAATGAGATTGCAAAGTTTCTCTAAGGCTAAAGACACTATCATGAAAACAAAAACGGCAGCCAACAGAGTGGGAAAAGATATTTACAAACCACACATCAGATAGAGGCCTAATATCCAAGGTATACTAAGAACTCAAAAAGGGAGATAACAGAGAATCAAAAAAACCTATTTAAAAATGAGGTACAGACTTAAACAAAAAGTTCTCAATTGAGGAATATTGAATCGCTGAGAAACATCTAAGGAGTGCTCAACATCCTTGGCCATCAGGGAAATGCAAACCAAAACAACCCTCACACCATTCAGATTGGCCAAGGTCCAAAACTCAGATGACAATAGATGCCGGCGAGGATGTGGAGAAAGAGGAACACTTCTCCGCTGCTGGTGGGGTTGTAAACTGATACAACCACTCTGGAAATGAGTCTGGAGTTTCCTCAGAAAAATGGACATAGTACTACCTGAAGACCCAGTTATTCTACTTCTGGGCATTTGCCCCAGAGATGCTCCAACATACAACAAAGATACATGCACCACAATGTTCATTGCAGCTCTATTTATAATAGCCAGAAGCTAGAAAGAACCCAGATGTCCTTCAGAAGATGAATGGATACAAAAATTGTGGTACATTTACACAATGGAATACTACTCAGCCACCAGAAAGAATGACTTAACCAAATTCTTAAGAAAATGGATGCATCTAGAGAATATCATCCTGAGTTAGATAACCCAGTCACAAAAGAACAGACATAATATGCAGTCACTGTTAATGGGACACTAACCCCATAAAGCTCTGAACACCCCAGAAACAACTCACAAAATGTGTGAAGTTCAAGAAAAAAAAAAGAACATATTTTAATTAAAATAGAACTGTATCACATCCCCCCTTTCCTTCCTACAGCCCCTCCCAGTTTCTCTCCTATCCCCTCAATTAATAACCTCTGTTCCTATATTATTGTTACATATATCCATATGTGTTTGTATATGTAACCACTAATACTAAATTACAACTTTATAAAAAATATATTCCTGTACTTTTATGCAAAAATGCTTAAAAATTTGTACATTTATCTTGGTTTTTAAAATTAAAGTTTAAAAAATGAAATAAATAAAATTCAACCAAAAGAAAAAAAAAAACAAAAAAGGAAAAAAAGAGAGAAGTCGGGAAACATTTCTCGAAAACCTGAAGACACATAGAGAAAAACGTTTTGTTAAAATTTCAAATTCACATCTGAAACATTTGGAAGGAAACTGAACAAATGGATGAACAGAAATCACATAAAACTGGAGATTGACATGGAAAAATAATAATAAAATTGAAGACCCTGCAAATATACTTCAAAATATGAAAAACACATGTATGAAAATTTTGTAAAAATATTATCTATACATAAAAATATTTCTGAGAACATTGAAGGAATATATAGAGAGAAATATGATAAAATTAAAATTCACATGCAATAATAATGATAAAATAAACCAGTTAGAAAATATTTCTCCCAAAATTGATGACACATGTAGGAAAATATTAACAATATTTTATATATACATCAATAATTTTTCTGAGAAAAATAAAAAATTATATAAACAAAATTCTGGCAAAACTGATGATTCACATGGGAAATATTCCTAATAAGATAAAAGACTGAAAATGTTTATTCAAAAATTGAAGAGGCATTTAGAAACATATTTTGAAATAATTTAATATTTGCCCTATAAATATTTTTAGGGAAATTTGTAGAAATATATTGACAGAATTTAGATAAAATTGAAAAATCAAATAAAAAAGAATAATTTTTAAAATGGAGACTTAAATTTTTTCACAATTAAACTAGAAATAAATGTAGAAAAACATTTTGAAATTGAAAATTTACATCAAAATTTCTGAGAAAATAAATTCTGATCAAATTTAACATTCACATGGAAAAAAATCTAAAAATTAAAGATAGATAAACGATTTCTCAATTAAAGATACATGCTGAAAATCAGCACCTGTGTGTTTCACACACACACACACACACACACACACACACACACACAGAGATGAGGGGGAAAGAGAAGAAAATGTACCTAAGACATCATTACATACAATGTGGTATGTCAGCACATGCATGTGCAGCACACACAGACACACTCACAGGGGATGTAGGGAAAGAGAGAGGCAGGGGACAGAGGCACATAAACGCAGTGAGCTCATCTCCAAATGTCAACAGCGCTCATTACCTCACAAGGACACAAAGGTGCTGCCATGTATCTGCTTGTAAATTTTCCTTCCTTGGTCGCTGTGCATCATGGGTATTTTCTCAGAAGTATCTCTTAATAGTTTTTCCAGGTCTTGGCACGTTTCTGTTAAGAGCTAAATCAGTCAATCAATCAATCACACAAACAAACAAGCAAACTCATATAATTAAAAGTATTAATAATTAGGGCCTAGAGAGACAGCTCTGAGCTTAACAGCACCAGCTGCTGCTCTTCCTGAGAGCCTGGGTTTGATTCCCAGCACCCGCAGGGAAGCTCGCAACTCCCTGTAATTCAACTTTCAGGGGATCTGAGGCAAAAACAAGACTGAACACAAATGCAAATAAGATAAAAATAAACAAGTCATTTTAAAATGTTTATAATCGGTCCCCTGTGATGTGTCCGGACACCTCATAATGTCCCCTTGTTTTTAACTCTGTCCACAGTACTTTCTCTGCCCTGTTTCCATTCCCCAATTCCATGTTTCAGTACCCAATATTCTGTTTCTGGTTCATGATGCCCTGTTCGGTCCCTGATGCCCTATTACTGGTCCCCCATCCCCTGTTTCCGATCCTGATGCCCTGTTTCTGGATGACAATGCTTACGTTTCTGGACCCTGATATCTTGTTTCTGATCCCCATGTCCTGTTTCCAGTGCTTGGTTCCCTGATCCAGTTCCCAGTGCCCTGTTTCCAATTCCCAGTGCTGTTTTTCTGTTTACCAATACCCTGTTTCTGGCCCATGAAATCTTGTTTCCTGTCCATGAAGCCTTGTTTCCGGGCCCCGTCCTATTTCCTGTCGTCCATGCAGAGCTTCCGGTCTGATGCCCTGTTCTGGTTCCCGTGCCCTGTTTCCATTCCCAATCTCCTCTTTCCATCCTTGAAGACCTGCTTCCTTTCCTAGATACCCTGTTTTGGGGCCTGGTTTCCCTGTTTCCAGTCCTGGTGGGCAGGTGCATTATCTCAGGGCAGACCAGGATGACTGGGAAACCTCACATCTGGTCCAGCAGTTATAGGTGCTATAGGTGTGCTATAGGTATGGACTTGCTCCATGAGTCCTGAAGAGGGGTCAGAGGTTATGGGCTAGGGTCAAAGGTCAGCAGTGAGCACTGTCTTAAATAAATAATATCTAGTATTAATTTAATTATTGTTAACTTATGTAAAATTAATTTTATATAAGCTTTCTTTTAAAATAATCTGGATAAAATTAATTTAATATGTATTTATTTTAAATAAAATTAATCAATATGAATTTAAATATTTATTTCAATTGGTGAATGTGTCACTGTGTAAGTACAATCTCTCCCCTGAAACCGGAAGCTAGGTGAGTGTGAGCCTCTGTGTGGGTGCTGGGTATTAGAGCAAGAAACTCAGAAAGAGCAGTTTGTTTTCTAACCACTGAAGGATCTCTCAAGCACCAATGGTTTTATTCCTCATCAAATACACAGTATATATCATAAAGCTCTCTGCATTTTATTTTATCAATGGAGTCTTCCTGTTGGTTCTCAGCCCCTATCTGACCAGCAGTGGCCCCGGGGTTCATTCCCATGCTGACTCCCTCTGTCCTCTGTGAGGAAGCTGTGATTAAAGCCAGGCACTTCCACTTAGAGCTGGGGAGGCTCATTTGAAAATACTTAATTTAATCCCAACAGTGTATATTTGGTTGTGTAAATAGCGCATGTGAGGCATCCCTTCTCCCTGAGGTACCAGGATATTATAGTATAGAATTTATTCAGGGAATGGGGAGGGGACTTGGGAGTGTAATAGAGGCAGAGAGAGAGAGAGACAGAGAGAGAGAGAGAGAGAGAGAGACATAGAGTGAGAGACATATAGAGAGAAACATAGATATAGTAATAGAGAGATAGATAGAAACAGAGAGTCACAGAGAGAGACACATAGAATGAGAAATATATATAGAGAGAGACATGAGAGAGATTGGAGACATAGAGAAATACATAAAAAAACATAGAACCAGAGTCATAGATAAATAGATAATCAGAGACAGAGAGATAGAAAGAGAGAGACAAAGACATTGAGAGAGAGAGAGTGAGAAGAAAAGAGAAGAGAAGACAAGAGAAGAGAAGAGAAGAGACAGAAAGCAGAGGCTGGCCATGAGCACCTGGAGAGAGAAGAGTAAGGGAAAGGAAGAGAGAGTGAAAGAATAGAGGAGCAAGGCCAAGAGAGAGAGGGGCAAAAAAATGTGCATGCTTCCATCCTACATAGATAATCACATGAGGTAGAGGGAAGAAGGCACATAGGAGGGAGTCAAGAGTGGGAGATAAAAAAAGGGTGGACAGGGTCAGGTATGGGAAGGGACAGAGAACAGGGGGTCAGGAAATAGAAATATGTTGCAGTAGATGATGGATAACTGGGAGTAGCCTCTAGAAAGTCCCAGGTGCCAGGGAAATAAGAGGTTTCCAGAACACAACAGAAATGACATTAGCCAAACTACACAACAAAGGGAAGCTAGAACCTGTAGAGATTGCTCCCAATTGATAGACATGTGCCTCCCGCTCATATCAAAATATTTATTCCAGAATTCTTCCTGTGAACAAAAGAACAGCCCCATCATAATAGTCAGGGGGTAAGATTGAAGAAACTTAGGATTGCAACCCCAAGGGAAGAAAAATATCCACTAACCTGACCACACGGTACATTCAGGGACTAAACCAGCAACCAAAGAGCACAAATGGAGAGACCCTTGCTTCAGCTCTTAATGTAGCAGAGGATGTCATTATCTGAAACTGATGGAAGGGGAGGCACTTGGGGCAAAAATGCAGAATTTCCCCTTATTTTGGGGCAAAAATGTAAATTTCCCCTTATTTTGTGCAAAAATGCAGAAATTTCCCTTATTTTAGTGCAAAAATGCAGAAATTCCCATATTTTCGGGCAAAAAGGCAGAAATTTTGCTTGTTTTGGGGCTTAAATGCAGAAATTTCACTTATTTCACAGTAAAAAGACAAAAATTTCTCTTATTTTGGGACAAAATTGCCGAAATTTACTTATTTCAGTGCAAAAAGGCAGAAATTTTTCTTATATTGGGGCAAAAAGGCAGAAATTCCCTTTATTTTGGGGCAAAATTGGAGAAATTTCGATTATTTTGGGGCTAAATTGCAGAAATATCGCTTTTTTTCTGGTAAAAAATGCAGAAATTTTCTTTATTTTGGGGCAAAATTGCAGAAATTTTCCTTATTTTAGGGCAAAAAGGTAGAAATTCTTTATATTTTGTGGCAAAAATGCAGAAATTCCCCTTATTTGGGGGCAAAAGAGCAGAAATTCCCATTATTTTGGGGCAAAAATTCAGAAACTCTCCTTATTTTGGGCAAAATTGCAGAAATCTTACTTACTTCACGGAAAAATGCAGATATTTCTTTTATTTTAGATAAAATGAAGACATTATCACTAGAAAGACAGAAAGTCTACTTATTTTGGGGCAAAAAGGTAGAAATTCCCCTTATTTTGGGGTAAGAAGACAGAAATTCTCTTTCTTTTGGGAGAAAAATGCAGAGATTCCACTTATTATTTGGGAAAGAAGAAGAAATTCACCTTTTTTGGGGGCAAAAAGGCAGAAATTTTCCTATTTTTGGGGCATAATAGCAGAAATTTCCCTTATTTCATAGTAAAATGGCAGAATTTTTTTTATTTTAGGGTTAAAATTGCAGAAATTTCACTTATTTCAGTGCAAAAAGGCAGAAATTTTCCTTTTTTTGGGGTAAAAATGCAGAAATTCCCTTTTTTTGAGGCAAAAAGGCAGAAATTCACCTTATTTTGCGGAAAAAATACAGAAATAATCATTATTTTGGTGGATAATTGCAGAAATTTCACTTATTTCACGGCAAAAAATGAGGAAATTGTCCTTATTTTGGGGCAAAATTGCAGATTTAACTTATTTCCGGGCAAAAATGCAGAAATATTCCTTATTTTGGGGCAAAAATGCAGAAATTCCCTTTATTTTGTGGTAAAATTTCAGAAATTTCCCTTATTTTGCAGCAAAATAGCAGAAATTTCACTTATTTCATGTAAAAAAGGCAGAAATTTCCATTATTTTGGGGCAAAAAGGAAGAAGTTCCCCTTATCTTGGGGCAAAAATATAGAAATTCTTTTTATTTTGGGGCAAAAATGCAGAAATTTCCATTATTTTATGGCCAATAGTCAAAAATTCCCCTTATTTGTGGCAAAAGGCAGAAATTACCATGATTTTTGAGCGAAAAGGCAGAAATTCCCCTTATCTTGGTGCAAAAAGGTAGAAATTCCCTTTATTTTAGGGGTCAAAAAGGAATAAATTCTTATTTTGAGGCAAAAAGGCTGAAATTCTTTTATTTTGTGGCAAAAATGCAGAAATTCCTCTTATTTTGGGGCAAAATGCGGAAAATTTGCTTATTTTGGGGCATAATTGCAGAAATTTCACTTATTTCATGGTAAAAAGGCAGAAATTTTCTTTATTTTGGGGCAAAATTGGTGAAATTTCACTTATTTCAGTGCAAAAAGGCAGAAATTTTCTTTATTTTGTGGCAAAATGAGGAAATTCCCTTTATTTTGGGGCAAAATTGGAGAAATTTTGATTATTTTGGGGCTAAATTGCAGGAATTTCAATTATTTCTGGTAAATAATGCAGAAATTTCCTTTATTTTGGAAAATAAGGCAGAAATTTCTTTTATTTTGAGGCAAAATTGCAGAAATTTTCCTTACTTTAGGGCAAAAAGTTAGAAATTCATTGTATTTTCAGGCAAAAATTCAGAGATTCCCCTTATTTTGGGGCAAAAGAGCAGAAATTCCCTTATTTTGGGGCCAAAATGCAGAAACTCTCCTTATTTGGGGGCAAAATTGCAGAAATTTTACTTATTTCACTAAAAAATGCAGAAATTTCTTTGATTTTGGATAAAATGAAGAAATTTTCATTAGATTATGGCAGAAAGGCAGAAATTTCTTTTATTTTGGAACAAAATTGCAAAAATTTCACTTATTTTGGGGCAGAAAAGCAGAAATTCCTCTTATTTTGGGGCAAAAAATGCAGAAATTCCCCTTATTTTGGGGCAAAAATGCAGAAATTCCCTTTTTTTGGGGGGGCAAAAAAGCAGAAATGCCCTTTATTTTGGGGTAAAGAGGCAGAAATTTCCCTTCTCTATTGGGGCAAATTGGCAGAATTTTCCCTTATTTTAGGGCAAAAAGGCAGAAATTCCCTTAATTTTAAGGAAAATGCAGAACTTCTCCTTATTTTGGGCCAAAAAGCAGAAATGTCATTTTTTGGGGTCAAAAAGGCAAAAATTTCAATTATTTTGTGGTATAAATGCAGAAATACCTTTTATTTTGGGAAAAAAAGGCAGAAATTTCCCGTATTTTCTGGTAGAAAGGCAGAAAGTCTACTTATTTTGGGGCAAAAAGTTAGAAATTCCCTTTATTTTGTGGTAAAAAGACAGAAATTCCCTTTATTTTGGGAGAAAAGGGCAGAAATTCCACTTATTTTTTGGCAAAAGACAGCAATTCTCTTTATTTTGTGGCAAAAAGACATAATTTCCCATTATTTTAGTGCAAAAATGCAGAAATTCTCCCTATTTTTGGCAAAAATGCAGAAATACCCCTTATTTTGTGGCAAAAAGCAGAAATTTTCCTAATTATGGGGCAAAATTTTGGAAATTTCACTCATTTCACGGCAAAAAGGCAGAAATTCCCTTTATTTAGGGAAAAAAAGGCAAAAATTTCCCTTATTTTGGGGCAAAAATGGAGAAATTCCTCTTATTTTGGAGCAAAAAGAAAGAAATTCTCTTTCTTTTGGGGGGAAAAGGCAGAAATTCCACTTATTATTTGGCAAAAGCAGAAATTCATCTAATTTTGGGCCAAAAATGCAGAAATTTTTTATTTTAATGAAAAAGAAGAAAATTTCTGTTATTTTCTGGCAGAAAGGCAGAAATTTCTTTTATTTTGGAACAAAATTGCAGGAATTTCAATTATTTTGGGGCCAAAAGGCAGAATTTTCCCTTATTTTGGGGCAAAAATGCAGAAATTCCCCTTATTTGGGGGCAAAAGAGCAGAAATTCCCATTATTTTGGGGCAAAAATGCAGAAACTCTCCTTATTTTGGGCAAAATTGCAGAAATTTTACTTATTTCATGGAAAAATGCAGAAATTTCTTTTATTTTAGATAAAATTAAGACATTATCACTAGAAAGGCAGAAAGTCTACTTATTTTGGGGCAAAGAGGTAGAAATTCCCCTTATTTTGGGGTAAGAAGACAGAAATTCCCTTTCTTTTGGGAAAAAAATGCAGAGATTCCACTTATTTTTTGGCAAAAAAGCAGAAATTCACCTTATTTTGGGGCAAAAAGGCAGAAATTTTCCTATTTTTGGGGCATAATAGCAGAAATTTCCCTTATTTCATGGTAAAAAGGCAGAATTTTCCTTATTTTGGGGTTAAAATTGCAGAAATTTCACTTATTTCCGTGCAAAAATGCAGAAATTTTCCTTCTTCTGGGACAAAAAGGCAGAAATTCCCTTTCTTTTGGTGCAAAATTGGAGAAATTTCGATTATTTTGGGGCTAAGTTGGCGAAATATAACTTACTTCTGAAAAAAATGCAGAAATTTCCTCTATTTTGGAACAAATAGGCCGAAATTTCTTTTATTTTGAGGCAAAATTGCAGAATTTTTTAAATTTTAGGGCAACAAGATAGATAGTCTTTTTATTTTGGGGCAAAAATGCAGAAATTCCCCATATTTTGGGGCAAAAATGAAGAAATTCCTTTTATTTTGGGCAAACAAAAGAAATTCCCCTTATTTTGGGGTAAATAGGCAGAAATTTTCCTTCTCTATTTTGGAAAATTTGCAGAAATTACCCTTATTTTTGGTCAAAAAGGCAGAAATTCCTTTTATTTTGGGGCAAAAATGCAGAAATTTCCTTTTTTTTGGGCCAAAAAGCAGAAATGCCAATTTTTGGGGGCAAAAAGGCAAAAATTTCACTTGTTTTGTGGCAAAAATGCAGAAATTCCGCTTATTTTGGGACAAAAAGTCAGAAATTTCCCGTATTTTCGGGTAGAAAGGCAAAAATTCTCAATATTTTGGGGCAAAAAAGGAGAAATTCTCTTTATTTTGTGGCAGAAAGGCATAAATTCCCCTTATTTTGGGACAGAAACGCAGAAATTATCGGTATTTTCGGGTAGAAAAGCAGAAATTCTCCTCATTTTGTGGCAAAAATTTAGAAATTTCCCTTATTTTGGGGCTAAAACACAGAAATTCCCTTTATTTTTAGAGAAAAAGGCAGAAATTCCACTTATTTTTTGCAAAAAGGAAGCAATTACCTTCTTTTGGGGCAAAAAGGCAGAAATGCCCCTATTTTGGGGCCAAAAGGCGGTAATTCCTCTTATTTTAGGGCAAAAAGGCAGAAATTCCCCTAATTTTGAAACAAAAATGCAGAAATTTTTTTTATTTTGGTGAAAAAAGCAGGAAATTTCTGTTATTTTCTGGCAGAAAGGCAGGAATTTCTTTTATTTTGGAAAAAAATTGCAGAAATTTCACTTATTTTGGGGCCAAGAGGCAGAATTTCCCATTATTTTGGGGCAAAATTCGGAAATTCCCCTTATTTTTTGGGCAAAACTGCAGAATTTTCACTTCTTTCAGGGCAAAACTACAGAAATTCCCCTTATTTTGGGGCAAAAAGGCAGAAATTCACCTTATCTTGGTGCAAAAAGTTAGAAATTCCCTTTACTTTGGGGTCAAAAAGGCAGAAATACTTCTTATTTTTGGGCAAAAAGGCAGAAATTCCCCTTATTTTGGGCAAAAATGCATAAATTCCCCTTATTTTTAGGCAAAAATGCAGAAATTCCCCATTTTGGGGGGCAAAAATGCAGAAATTCACCTTATTTTGCGGAAAAAATGCAGAAATATTCCTTATTTTGGGGGAAAATTGCAGAAATTTCACTTATTTCACAGCTAAAAAGCAGAAATTTTCCTTATTTTGGGGCAAAATTGCAGAAATTTAACTTATTTCAGGGCAAAAATGCAGAAATATTCCTTATTTTGGGGCAAAAATGCAGAAATTCCCTTTATTTTGTGGTAAAATTTCAGAAATTTCCTTTTATTTTAGGGCAAAAATGCAGAATTTCCCTCTATTTTTGGCAAAAATGCAGAAATACCCAGTATTATGTGGCAAAAGCAGAAATTTTCCTTATTATGGGGCAAAATTGCAGAAATTTACTCATTTCATGGCAAAAAGGCAGAAATTCCCTTTATTTAAAGGCAAAAAGGCAGAAATTCTCCTTATTTTGGGGCAAAAAGGAAGAAATTTCCTTTATCTTGTGGTAAAAAGGCAGAAATTCTTCTGATTTTGGGGCAAAATTGCAGAAATTTCACTTATTTTAGAGAAAAAAAACAAAAATTTTTCCTATTTTGGGGCAAAAAGGCAGAAATTTCTTTTATTTTGGGACAAAATTGCAGAAATTTCATTTAATTCAGGGCATAATTAAAATATTCCTTATATTTTGGGGCAAAAAGACAGAAATTCCGTTTATTTTTGGGTAAAAAGGCAGAAATTTCACTTATTTTGAGGTAAAAAGGCAAAAATTCCTCTTATTTTGGGGCAAAAATGAAGAAATTTTCCTTTTTTGTGGCAAAAGGTATACATTCCCCTTACTTTCAGGATAAAAAGCAGAAATTCCCCGTATTTTGAAGCAAAATTGCAGAAATTCTCATAATTTTCGGGCAAAAAGTCAGAAATTCTCCTTATTTTGGGGCAAAAAGACAGAAAATCTCCTTTGGGAGCAAACAGTCAGAAATTCCCTTTATTTTGGGGCAAAATTGCAGAAATTTCCTTTACATTGGGGCAAAATTGCAGAAATTTTCCTTATTTTGGGGCAAAATTGCAGAAATTTCACTTATTTCAGGGTAATAAGTCAGAAATTCCCCTTATTTTGGGGCAAAAAAGACAGAAATTCCCTTTTTTGGGGGGGAAAAAGACAGAAATTCCACTTATTTAGAGGCAAAAAGGCAGAAATTCCCCTTATTTTGGAGCAAAAATGAAGAAATTTCCCTTTTTATTGCAAAAAAGTATGCATTCCCATTATTTTCAGGCAAAAAAGCAGAAATTCCCCGTATTTTGGAGCAAAATTGCAGAAATTCCCCTAATTTTGGGGCAAAAGGCAGAAATTCCCTTTATTTTGGGGAAAAATCAAAAATTCCCCTTATTTTGAGGCAAAATTCAAGAAATTTCCTTTATTTTGGGGCAAAATTGCAGGAATTTTTCTTATTTGGGGCAAAATTGCAGAAATTTCACTTATTTTTAGGTAAAAAGGATGAAATTTCCTTTATTTTGGGGCAAAAAGGGAGAAATTCCCCTTGTTTTGGGGCAAAATTGCAGACATTTGCCTTATTATGGGGAAAAATTGCAGAAATTTCCCTTATTTTAGGGCAAAATTGCAGAAATTTCACTTATTTCAGAGAAAAAAAGCAAAAATTTTTCTTATTTTGAGGCAAAAAGGCAGAAATTCACCTTATTTTGGGCTAAAATTGCAGAAATTTCACATATTTCAGGGGAAAAATGCAGAAATTTCCCTTATTTTGGGGCAAAATTGCAGAAATTTCACTTATTTTAGGGTAATAAGTCAGAAATTCCCCTTATTTTGGGGCAAAAAAGACAGAAATTTTCTTTGTTTTGGGGGAAAATGACAGAAATTCCACTTATTTAGAGGCAAAAAGGCAGAAATTCCCCTTATTTTGGAGCAAAAATGAAGAAATTTCCCTTTTTTATGGCAAAAAGTTATGTATTCCCCTTATTTTCAGGCAAAGAGGAAAAAATTCCATGTATTTTGGAGCAAAATTGCAGAAATTCCTCTAATTGTGGGGCAAATACGGAGAAATTCCCTATATGTTGGGGCAAAAAGACAAAAATTTTCCTTATTTTGGGGCAAAACTCAGAAATTCCACATTTTTGAGGCAATATTCCAGAAATTTCCCTTATTTTGGGGCAAAATTGCAGAAATTTCACTTATTTTGGGGCAAAATTGGAGAAATTTCACTTATTTCAGGGAAAAAAGGCAGAAATTTTCCTTATTTTGGGGCAAAAGGCAAAAATTCGTCATATTTTGTGGCAAAAATGCAGAAATTCCCCTTATTTTGAGGTAAAAAGGCTGAAATTCCCCTTATATGGGAGAAAAAGGGCAGAAATTTCCTTTATTTTGGGGCAAAATTGCAGAAATTTAACTTATTTCAGAGAAAAAAAGCAAAAATTTTTCTTATTTTGGGGCAAAAAGGCAGAAATTCCCATTATTTTGGGGCAAAAATGCAGAAATTCACCTTATTTTGGGGAAAAATTGCAGCAATTTCACATATATCAGTGCAAAAAGGCAGAAATTTCCCTTATTTTGGGCCAAAATTGCAGAAATTTCACTTATTTCAGGGTAATAAGTCAGAAATTCCCCTTATTTTGGGGCAAGAAAGACAGAAATTCCCTTTGTTTTGGGGAAAAAAGACAGAAATTCCACATATTTAGAGTCAAAAAAGCAGAAATTCTTCTTATTTTGGATCAAAAATGAAAAATTTCCTTTTTTTATGGCAAAAAGGTATGCATTCCCCTTATTTTCAGGCAAAAAGGCAGAAATTCCCCATATTTTGGAGCAAAATTGCAGAAATTCCCCTAATTGTGGGGCAAAAAGGCAGAAATTTCCTATATGTTGTGGCAAAAAGACAGAAATTCTCCTTATTTTGGGGCAAAACTCAGAAATTCCACTTATTTTGGGCAAAATTCCAGAAATTTCCCTTATTTTGGGGCAAAATTGCAGAAATTTTCCTTATTTTGGGGCAAAATTGCAGAAATTTCACTTATTTTAGGGCAAAATTGCAGAAATTTCACTTATTTTATTGAAAAAAGGCAGAAATTTTCCTTATTTTGGGGCAAAAATGCAGAAATTCTTAATATTATGTGGCAAAAATGCAGAAATTCCCCTTATTTTGAGGTAAAAAGGCTGAAATTCCTTTTATTTGGAAGCAAAAAGGCAGAAATTTCCCTTATTTTGGGGCAAAAAGACAGAAATTCCTCTTATTTTGTGACAAAAATGTAGAAATTTCTTTTATTTTGGGGCAAAATTGCATAAATTCACTTATTTCAGGGCATAATTCAAAAATTCCTTATATTTTGGGGCAAAAAGACAGAAGTTCCGTTTATTTTTGGGTAAAAAGGCAGAAATTTCACTTATTTTAAGGTTAAAAGGCAGAAATTCCTCTTATTTTGGGGCAAAAATGAAGAAATTCCCCTTTTTTGTGGCAAAAGGTATACATTCCCCTTACTTTCGGGATAAAAAGCAGAAATTCCCCGTATTTTGAAGCAAAATTGCAGAAATTCTCATAATTTTCGGGCAAAAAGGCAGATATTCTCCTTATTTTGGGGCAAAAAGACAGAAAATCTCCTTTTTTTGGGAGCAAACAGTCATAAATTCCAGTTGGCAAAGGGCAGAGACCTTGGAGTAGATAGGAGAGGGCAAGCTTTCCAGCTTTGTTGAAAAGAAAGTGCATCTAATGAAGAAGAAAACACTAGAAAGGATCAAAGTTCCTCAGACTTCTCCCTAAGAAACCAGCTCCAGGAGGAAAATAATGGCAGGCACACCCATAGCTCTTGAACACCATCTCATTGGTGAATGAGTGCTGTATTAAGGAAGCAGCAATTACCTTTCATCATGCCTAAGCAATTAAAGCACCAGTGGTTTAAAAACTGTAAAGAAATACTGAGAGTAATTAATATATTAGAGGACTTTTTTCTTGAACAGTAGTTAATTTGGGTCTGAAATGTTTCTGTATAAAAGTGTACAAGTTCAATACTTGTTTTTAATACCACAGTTTGTTTGTTTGTTTGTTTCTTTCTTTCTTTCTTAATTTCTTTCTTTCTTTCTTTCTGAGAGAGAGAGAGAGAGAGAGAGAGAGAGAGAGACAGACAGATAGACTGACTGACTAGATGTGGTTTGTGTATGTGAGTACAGGTGCCTACAGAGGCCAGAAGAGGAAGTAAGATGGCTGGAGTTACAGGTGATTGTGAGTCAACCGATGTGATGGCTTGGAACCAAAATCAGGTCCTCTGGGAGAGCAGCAAGAGCTCTGAACTGAACTATCTCTTCTTCAGCCCCATAACTTGCATATTTATTGAAATAGGGTTTCTATGTTTAGCCCTGGCTGTCCTGGAACTCACTCTTTAGCCCAGGCTGGCCTGGAATTCAGATATCTGCCTCCCAAATGCTGGAATTAAAGGTGTGGGATTAAGATGGCTCAGCAGTTGAGAACACTGACTGCTCTTCCAGAGGTCATGAGTTCAATTCCCAGCAACCACATGGTAGCTCACAACCATCTGTAATGGAATCTGATGTCCTCTTCTGGTGTGTCTGAAGGCAGTGATATTGTGTGTGTGTGTGTATCTGTGTCTGTGTGTGTGTAATCTTTTAAAGGTGTGCACCAGTTGCTGTTCTTTAGATAAAATGTTTTCCTTTACCTTTAATTTTGATGTACTTTCTTACCTTTATTTTTTTATAATTATAAAGAAAAGCATGCCCACATAAAATAAAAATAAATAAAAGATGAAATAAAAAGAAAGTGAATATTGGTAAAATACTCTTAAGTATATAATATCGCACAGAATTCTGAAATATATCATTTACAACAAAAAAGGCAGAAGAGTCACTGGATTGAATTATCCAGTAATGTGAGGCTAGACAATATGACCACATGCTGTTGTATAGTCACATGATCCAACTTATTGGAATTATGAAATTCTCAGCCCTTATGGCTTTTTAGACATAGGCACATTTATTTCTTTTTTTTCCCAGATTTATCTATTTAATTTTTATGATTCATTTGACTTTTTGTCAATCATTGTTGAGTAGTAGGGCCAAGAGAAGAACCATCAGTTAGAGAGAAGGTTCGATGAAAACAAGACTTCAGTCTTTCTTAGAAGAGAGAACAAAACAACCACAGGAGGAAATACAAGGTCAAATAGAGGAACAGGGATTAAAAAAAGATCATTCAGAAGCTCTCTCACCTGGGGATCCACCCCATATGCAGCCACTATATCCAAGTACTATTGCTGATGCCAAGAAGTATTTACTGACAGGAACCAGATAAAGATATCTCCTCAGGGGCTCTGCCATATTCATACAGATATAGCTGAACATGCTTGCAGCTAACCATCAGACTGAACACAGGAACCCCAAATGAAGGTGCTAAAGAAAAAACTGAAGGAGCTGAAATGGGTTGCAACCTCATGGGAAGAACAACCAAACAAACCCTCCATGACTCCCATGAACTAAAACACCAACCACTGAGCACACATTGAGAGACCTATGGCTCCAGTTGCATATGTAGCTGAAGACAGCAGTGTCTGGCATCAATGGGAGAAGAGGCCTTTGGTTCAGGGAGGACACATTTTTCCAATATAGAGGAAAGCCAAGGCAATGGAGTGGAGAGGTTGATTAGGAGCAAGTGCACCTTTGTGAAGACAAATGAAGGGGAAGGGGGAGGGGAATGGGAGAAGGGTGGGGGAAGGGATAACAATTCAAATGTAAATACAGAGAGTATCTAATAAAAAATTAGGGCAGTGGGAAAAACATGGCTTGTTGTTTTGTCTTTTATTAACTTGGTTCTTTGTAAAAGTAGAGAATGCTATTGACAGAAGATCACTGCTTTACATAGCCAAACTGTCTCTAACATTTGGAAAATCAAACTAGATGCTGAAAATCCCATATAAGGTTGATTTTGCTAGGTCTCACACCTAGCCTCATGGGTGGCCAGACTAAAGGGTTGACTTATATGTATGAAGAAAAAGCCAGTGTGTGTGTGGGGGGGATTAGTATCACAAAGGTCTTCACTAACTGAGAACTGTGGCAAGCAAACAAGAGAATGTTTAATGGAGCCTAGAGGCCAAGGAATAAGGTTAGAAGCAACAGTGATATGTGGTAGAGAAGAGGACAAACAAAGGGCAGGACTGGACTTGTTTGCAATCACTCAAAGGACCTCTCTAGAGGAGCAATGACCCTTGTACTGACATCATCTTAGACTGAGCATAATTAAGGTTCTAAGTGAACCCTATAGTGTTCTAGGTACTAAAAAGATATCCCTGGCTGTTCTGTAAGCCTTTAATTCCTGGCTCCAGGTCACCAAGATGCCAATGTAAGGGACAGCTGCAAGAGACAGAGCAGTCCTAGGACTGAGAGTGCATTCAGGGGCACTGAGGAGCAGTTTTGAAGCTATCAAACAAAGACACTTTATTTAAACCCAAAGATATGAGGTAGAATGTGGATGTCAGAAGATGAAAAGAAACTGATTAAAGAGTTCAATCTAGCAGGTAGTGAAGCTCTCTGTTAATAAGATAGTAGTTAAGAGCCTAGCCTGGCCCCTACCCAGCTTAAAAGTATAGCCTCCTCCTTAGGCTTAGAGAACATTCACAGGACATGTGAACTTTATACTTGGCTTAGCCAATGATGCTCTCATAAATGACCAATTCCAATAAAGATTACATCAGTCTCCCTCATACGACTCATAAAAGTTCAGCAAGCAGGGCATCATGAGACATAGGCACATTTCTAATATCAAATTTCTCATTAATTAGGTTTTGGTTTAGAATGTCTGATTTGCATATTAATTGTGTTATTTCACCTTTTTGTTTATTAATATTTTATTCAAATTTACTGAATATTATCTGCATTTACACTTCAAAAATTATACTCTTCCCCCCCCCACTACTCTCAGTCCTCCATCTTAACTTGCTTTCATGAAGGTGCTCCCTCTCCTAATTACCCTCTTGATCTCAGTGCCTTGGCAGGTTGATGATGTTATTTTTCCTATGAGGTTGCAAACCTTTCAGCTCTTTCTGTCCTTTCTCTAGCTTTTTAATTGGTGTCCCTGTGCACAGTCTGATGGGTAGCTGCAAGCATCCTCATCTATATATATGACTCTGGAAGAATCTCTCAGGAGACATCCATTTCTGTTTCCTGTCAGTAAACACTTCTTGGCACCAGCAATACTGCATGGGTTTGCTGGGTGCATATGGGTGGTTCTCTCAGTAGGTAAATCTCAGTAAATGTGTTCTTCAATTCCTGCTCCTCTATTTGATCTTGTTTTTCATCCCTTGACTGTTTTATTCTCCATTCTAAGAAGGACTGATGCATCCACGTTCTGGGACTTCTTCTTTTTGAGTTTCATAATTTTTGTGGATAATTTCTTGGGTATTCTGAGCTTTTTGGGCTAGTTTCTGCTTACGAGAGAGTACATAAGATAAGTGCTCTTTTGTGACAGGATTACATCACTGAGGACAATAGCTTCAAGATCCATATATTTGTCTAGAATTTCTTGAACTTATTGTTTTAAACAGTTGAGATGTAATCTATTGTATACTAAAATTTCTGTATTCATATGTCTGTTAAAAGATATCTGGGATTTTGCAACTTCTCATTAGTATACTTAAGGCTGCTATGAACATATTTGAGCATGCATCCTTGTTAGATGTTGAAGCTACTTTTGGGTATATGCCCAAAAGTAGTATAGCTGGGTACTTGGGTTGTACTTTGTACAACTTTGTGAGGAACAGCTAGACTCATTTGCAGAGTTGTTGTACCAATTTAGAAACCCACTAACAGAGGAAATGAGTTTCTCTTTCTCCACATTCTCACCAGTATCTGTTGTCACCTGAGGTTTTTATATTTTAGCCAGTCTGGTGTATGTGATGTGGAATCTTAGGATGGTGTTGATTTGCATTTACCTGATAACTAGGGATGTTTAGCATTTCTTTAGTTGCTTCTCACCAATTCAATATTTTCAGTTGATAAGTCCTTATTTAGCTCTGTACTCCTAATTTCAATAGAATTATTTGATTCTCTTGAGTGTAACTTCTTGAGTACTTTGTATATATTTGGTACTAGCCTTCCTAGCCAAATTTTGGTGATTTCAAGGCCCTCCAGATCAGTATTTTTTATATGTTATGAAGAACTTTATGGCCAACCCACCAAAATGTTGTCTTAGGGAAGTGATTGTGATCCTCAAAACAGAAATGAGCAAATATAATACAACTCACTGCAGCGTCTTTTTACCATTCTAGCAAGCCTTGGTCCCTCCACTGCCACTGTGCACCACCACCCTGTGGGAAGATTTTGATGGTGTTTGGTCCTGAATGTCTATCAGGGCAAAGCTGTATAGTAAGCAAAAAACAGGGAGTATGTGTGCAAGCACCTAATTGGAAAGTAACTGTGGCCTTTAATATAATTCATTGGTATTGGGATGATACCAATCAAAACGGGTCATAACATTAACTTGATTCCTGCTCTCCTACTCCTTAAGCAGGGGGCAGGCTTATAACCTGGGACTACAGTTTTGATTTGTGAATAACCTGGAAGCAGTGGTCTTATTGAGAGTGTAATACTTTAAATGCTGGTGATGATGAGAATTAGCCTAGAGACTATAGCTATGTAACATCCTCTTAGTTTATCTGAATTTAAATTACATCAGGTTCACTAAAATGGACTCTGAAATTGAAAATTTTGGCATCTCAATTCAAAGTCTCAAATAAGCACACCTGAATAAGAGGACTGAAGTGAGGTAAGGAATCGGTCAGATCTGGTAAGGATGGATTGTCATTCTTCTGGCAATCATGGCCAACCAATGGATGGTAACACTTCTAAAAAATCTTTTATCGTGGAGGATTGATTTAGCTTTTATGGTGTTTTTAGTTTTCCATAGGGAGAATTGTTCCTTTAAGATCTTTAAGAATTCGGTTGGGATTTAATGGGTTTTGCATTGAATCAGTAGAATGTTGTCGGTAAGATAGCATTTTGTACTGCATTAATCCTCTGAATGCAGGAGCATATGTGACCTGTGAATCTTCTCGTGGCTTCTTCAATTTATTTCTTCAGATAGTTGACTTTTTCATACAGGTAGTTTGCTTGCTCAGATAGTTACACCTATAAATATATAGCTTTGCTCTTTGGTAAGGTATTGTTTTCATCATTTCCTTCTTAGCCTATTTATTTTTTATGATAAGAAGGGCCTTTGAATTATTTGAATTAAGTTTTTTTCTAGACACATTGTTGAAGATCTTTATCATCTGCAGCAGTTCTGTGGTTAGAAATTCTAGGATCAGTTCCCAGAGATAAAGGACTGGTGAAAAGGAGATCTGAGTTGCCAGGGGGAAAAGAGATATCTCTGCCGAGTATGCCCGGAAAGCACGCCCCTGCTCTACCTGATCCAGGAACCCAGCATTCCTGCCCGGTGGCTTTGGGGCCAAGAACAGGGCTCTGACCATCTTCCTTCTGGAACAGCAGAGATCCAGGGACACAGACCTGTTACAAGAGAAAGGTGAGAACATATCACTGACAATGAGATGGCAAGAGGAAAGCAAAAGAACATATCCCAAGGAAACCAAGACAACCTGGCAACACCAGTACCAAGCTCTCCCATCACAGCAAAGAGCAGAATTCCAAACACAAAAGAAGACGCAGAACTAAAATCATACCTCAAGATGATGATAGAGATCCTTAAACAAGAACAGGGAGAAAAGCAAAAAGTATCAGAAGCTTTTAAAGAGGAAACAAAAAAAACACTCAAAGAACTCAACAAACTAGAAGAAAACAGAACCAAAGAGATGAAGGAATGGAAGAAGGAATTTAAAACGGAAATTGACAATATGAACAAAACACTAAAAGAGATAATCCTAGAGGTAGAACACCTAAAAAAGAAATCAGGAGTCACAGATGCAAGCATTTCCAATAGACTACAAGAGATGAAAGAGAGAATCTCCGGGGCTGAAGACAACTTTGAAAACATAGACAAATTAGAAAAGATGCAAAAACCAAAATGCTTCTAACCCAAAATGTCCAGAAGGTCCAAGACACAATGAGAAGACCAAACGTAAGGATAATAAAAATAGAAGAAGGAGAAGAATATCAACTAAGAGGCACTAAGTAAATATCTTCAACAAAATTGTAGAAGAAAACTTCCCTACTCTTAAGAATGAGATGACCACGAGCATAAAAGAAGACTTCAGAAATCCAAATACGTTGGACCAGAAAAGAAATTCCTCCTGACACATAATAGTCAAAACACCAAGTGCCCAAAGCAAAGAAAGAATACTAAAAGAAGTAAGGAGAAAAGATCAGGTAACATATAAAGGCAGACCAATCAGAATCACATCCGATTTCTCAACAGAGACTATGAAAGCTAGAAGAGCCTGGAATGACATCTTGCAGACCCTAAAAGAGCACAAGTGCCAACCCAAGCTGATATACCCAGCAAAACTATCAATCACCATAGATGGAGAGATAAAGATATTTCAAGACAAATCTAAATTTACACAATATCTGACTACAAACCCAGCACTACAACAAATTATAGGTGGAAAACCCAATACAATGAGGGGAACTACATCCTAGTAAAAACCAGAAAACCCCTAAGCAAGAAAACCAAAAGAAGAAAGAGACACAGACACAACTCTTTCTACAAAAGCAATAATAGCAGGAAACAGAAACCACTATTCCTTGGTATCTATTAACATAAATGGTCTCAACTCCCCAATAAAGAGACATAGGCTATCAGACTGGATACATAAAAAAAAAAATCCAGCATTTTGCTGCATATAGGAAACTCATCTCAGAGACAAAGACAGACACTATCTCAGAATAAAAGTTGGGAAAAAAACTTCCAAGCATGCAGCCCCAAGAAGCAATCTGGAGTGGCTATTCTAATATCAAATAAAGGAAATTTCCAACAAAAAAAAAATATCAAAAAGATAAAGAAGGACACTTTTTACACATTAAAGGGAAAATATGTCAAGAGGAACTCTCAATCCTTAGCATATATATTCCAAATACAAAAGCACCCACATTCATACAAGAAACCGTAATAAAGCTCAAAAAATACATTTCACCCCACACAATAATAGTGGGAGACTTTAATACCCCACTCTCTCCAGTGGACAGATCATGGAAACAGTAACTGAACAAGGACACTCTAAAACTAGCAGAGACTATGAACCAACTGGAATTAATAGATATCTACAGAACATATCATCCTAAAGTAAAAGAATACACCTTCTTCTCAGTACCCCATGGCACCTTCTAGAAAATTGACCACATAATTGGACACAGAATGAGCCTCAATCCATATAAGAAGATAGAAATACTCCCATGCATCCTCTCAGATCACCGTGGTCTAAGGCTGGTCTTTAACAACAACAAAGACAACAAAAAGTCCACATACACATGGAAACTAAACAATGCTCTGTTAAAATATAGCAGGGTCAAAGAAGAAATAAAAAAAGAAATTAAGGATTTTTTAGAATCAATGAAAACGAAAACACAACATACCCAAATCTATGGAATGCAATGAAAGCAGTACTGAGAGGAAAACTCATAGCCCTGAGTGCTTCCAAAAAAAAACTGGAGAGAGCACACATCAGCAACTTGACAGCACAGCTGAAAATTCTTGAAGAAAAAGAAGAAGATACATGCAAGAGGAGTAGATGGCAAGAAATAATCAAACTTTGGGCAGAAATAGACCAAATAGAAATAAAAAGAACCATTGAAAGAATCAACAAAACTAAGAGCTGGTTCTTTGAGTAAATCAAGAAAATTGATAAACCCCTTGCCAGACTAATTAGAGGGCAAAGAGAGAGTATCCAAATTAACAAAATCAGAAAGGAAAGTGGAGACATAACAACTGAAACTGGGGAAATTCAAAAAATCATCAGATCCTACTACAAAAGCCTATACTCCACAAAATTGGAGAATCTGGAGGAAATGGATAAATTCCTAGACAGATACAAGATCCTAAAATTAAACCAGGACCAGGTAAACCATCTAAATAATCCCATAACACATTAAGAGATAAAAGAAGTCATCAAAAGCCTCCCAACCAAAAAAAAAAAAAAAAAAAAAAAAAAAAAAAAAAAAAAAAAAAAAAAAAACCCAAGTCCAGATGGGTTACATGCAGAATTTCATTAGACATTTATTGTAGACATAACACCAATACTCTCCAAACTATTCCACAAGATAGAATCAGATGGAAAAATACCTAACTCAATTTTAGAGGCTACAATAACCATCTTACCTAAACCACACAAAGACCCTAAAACTAAAGAGAACTTCAGACCTATCTCACTTATGAACATTGACTCAAAAATACTCAACAAAATCCTTGAAAACTGAATCTAAGAATATATCAAAACGATCATTCACCATGACCAAGTAGGTTTTATCCCTGGGATGAAGGGATGGTTTAATATAAGGAAATCCATCATTGTAATCCAACATATAAAAAAACTCAGAGAACAAAATCACATGGTCATCTCACTAGATGCTGACAAAGCATTTGACAAAATTCAACACCCCTTCATGTTAAAAGTCTTGGAAAGAACAGGAATCCAAGGTCCATACTTAAACATAATATAAGCAATATACAGCAAACCAGCAGCCAGCATCAAACTTAACGGTGGGAAACTTGAAGCAATCTCACTAAAATCAGGGAATTGACAAGGCTGCTCAATCTCCCCCTACCTATTTAACACAGTCTGGAATCCTGATTGGAGCAATTAGACAGCCAAAGGAGATCAAGGGGATATAAATCGGGAATGGAGAAGGAAAAACCTCACTCTTTGCAGAGGACATGATAGTGTACTTAAGTGACCTCACGAATTCCACCAGAGAACTCCTAGAGCTGATAAACAAGTTCAGCAAAGTGGCTGGATATAAAGTTAACACAAACCAATCAGTAGCCTTCTTCTACTCAAAGGACAAACATGTGAAGAAAAAAATTAGGGAAATGATACCCTTCACAATAGTCATAAACAATATAAAATACATTGGTGTGACTCTAACTAAGCAAGTGAAGGACCTGTAGGACAACAACTTTAAACCTCTAAAAAAGGAAATTGTGGAAGATCTCAGAAAATGGAAAGATCTCCCATGCTAATGGATTGAAAAAATCAACATTTTAAAAATAGCCATCCTTCGAAAAGCAATCTAGAGATTCAATGCAATCCCCATCAAAAGTCCAACCCAGTTCTTCATAGAGTTGAAAAGATCAATGTGCAATTTCATCTGGAATAACAAAAGACATAGTAGAATAGCAAAATCCATCCTCAACAACAAGAAAACATCTGCGGGAATCACTATCCCTGACCTCAAGCTATATTACAATGCAATTGTGCTCAAAACTGCATGGTACTTGTACAGAAATAGGCACGAGAATCAATGGAATAGAATAGAAGAACCAGAAATGTGCCCTCACGTATATGGTAACCTGATTTTTGACAAAGGAGATGTAAACATTCAATGGAAAAAGGACAGCCTATTCAACAAATGGCGTTGGTCCAACTGGCACTCAGCATGCAGAAGAATGAAAATAGACCCTTTCTTATCTCCTTGTTCAAAGATCAAGTGAAAATGGAACAAATATCTCCACATTAAACAAGATACACTGAAACTATTAAATGAGAAAGTAGGGAACACCTTAGAACACATAGGCTCAGGAGAAAATTTTCTGAACAAAATGTAAATGGCTCAAGCTCTAAGGTCAAAGATTAACAAATAGGACTTAATGAGATTGCAAAGTTTCTGTAAGGCTAAGGACATTGTCAAGAAAACAAAACGGCAGTCAGCAGAATGGGAAAAGATCTTTACCAGCTCCACATCAAATAGAGGCCTAATATCCAAGGTATACAAAGAACTCAAAAAGCTAGACACCAGAGAATCAAACAACCCTATTAAAAATGGGGTACAGAGCTAAATAAAACGTTCTCATTTGAGGAATATGGAATAGCTGGGAAACATCTAAAGAAGTGCTCAACATCCTTAGCCATCAGGGAAATGCAAATCAAAACAACCCCGAGAGTCCACCTTACACCAGTCAGAATGGCCAAGATCCAAAACTCAGATGACAGCAGATGCTGGCGAGGTTGTAGAGAAAGAGGAACACTTCTCCACTGTTGGTGGGGTTTTAAACTGATACAAGCACTCTGGAAATCAGTCTGGTGATTCCTCAGAAAATTGGACATAGTACTACCTGAAGATCCAGCTATTCCACTTTTGGGCATATAACCCAGAGACACTCCAATATACAACAAAGATACAAGCACCACAATGTTCATAGAGGCTCTATTTAGAGTAGCCAGAAGCTGGAAAGGTCCCAGATGTCCATTTGCATCTAGAGAATATCTTGCTGAGTGAGATAACCCAGTCACAAAAGAACAGACATAATATGCAGTCACTGATAGTGGGATGCTAACCCCAGAGGCTGGGACTGCCCCAAAAAAAAAATCACAGACTGTTTAAATTTCAAGAAAAAAAGAAAAGAAAACAAACAAACAAACAAACAAAAAAACCCATTATGCTCAATCCTTACACACCAAGAAAACGTAGACTTATTCCAGGTTACATCCTGTTTTACATGTACTTTTTGCTCATTGTAACTAGTAAGACCTTAATGCATAGTATCAAACCTTAAAAAAAAAGAAAAAGAAACAAAAGCCAAGCACTGATAAAAATGTATTCGTATACATTTATGCAAAAATGTTTAAAATTTTTTCTTTAATCTTTGTTTTTTAAAATAAAGTTTAAAAGAAAAAGAAAAACAATAAAAAGAAATTCTAGGGTTTTTATTTATACTAAACTATCATCTGTGAATAGATATACTGTGTCTTCTTCCTTTCCAACTTGTTACACCTTAATCACTTTATTTCTTTTATAGCTCTAGCTAGAATACAAAATTCTATATTGGATTGATAGGGAGATAGTACACTGTCTTTTCTCATCCCTGGTTTTTGAGGAATTGTTTTACCTTTCTCTCCATTTAATTTTATGTTGGTTATCAGATTTCTGTATATTTGATTTCTTGTGGTTGTGTATATGGCTTTTACCCTACAGTACTTTTATCACAAAGGGGTGCTGGATTTTGTCAAAGGCTTTTTTAGCATCTTATGAGATGAAATGTGACCTTTTTGTCTGTTTGTTTCTATGGTGGATTACACTGCTGTATTTATTTTACTATGTGGACCCATCCCTGCATCCTTGGGATGAAGCGTACTGAATAGGATAGTTCATGTTTTTGTAGAGTTTTGAATGTGGATTACCAGTATTTTATTTAGTATTGTATCAATATTTATATTAAAAATTGGTCTGAAATTTAAATTTTTCTTTTGGGTCATGGTTTTGTGATCTAGGTATCTATATGAGTGTGGTCTCACCTAATAGATAGATAAAGAGCCAGGCAGACAGATGGATAAACATATAGACAGAGACACAGATGGATAGATACAGACTTGGATAAACAGACAGACACCCAGTTTTCTTATATAAACTCTTTGTACTCTTTTGTTCCTCCACGGTGCAGACCTCAAACTGGAATCCAGTATAGTCTAGACAATTGTTCACCAATTGAGCTCAATGCACACACATGAAATACCACAAACTCTCTTCTTTGTGGTGTGTATTGAAGTAATATTTGAGCCACACCAAGTCTGGCAAATACCTTGCTACTGAACATCACCATTTTAATTAATTAGTTGGTTTTTTGAAGTGTTTGTGAAACAGAGGTTTTTTTTTTTTTTCCAAGATATTATCAGTTAGGTGAATACATAGGTGTTGTGCATATTGTGCCTGTAAAACCTGATAACCACAACGATTTACATACATGGGCCTACACCCTGAAGCCAGAGATCCAGCTGAGAGCCACTTGATATTACTTCTGCAACCAAACTCCGGTTTTCTTTAAAGAAACATGTGCGCTTAAAACATGAGTAATCTCACTTCAACTATCAGTTCCTGGGCTTTTATTTGTGTGTTAGTTTGTTTTATTGATTCTCTGCTGAGCATGAAAGAAGTTTATTGTGAGCAAACCTCAAGGAAATGAACAGGTTCCAAATAACAAGGCCTGCAAAGCTGACAGGCTGACAGGGAGAGAGTGTAGGGGCAGGAGAGAAAGAAACAAGGAGTGAGAGATACATACAGGTGGTTTCTATTATTCTTTTTTACCATAGGCCAACCTAGATGTCCACATATGAACCATCTTAGCTGATAACTTTACCCACCTATCCATGATTTTCAATCATAACATGCCTGGCACCAATGTATACATTTTGACTCCTCAAGAGGTCAGGTGGTACAGATTTGTTTTTTAGTTTATTCCACTCAGGAAACAGTAATGGCATCTAAACAAAGTATCAATGATTTATTTATTCACTATATACTACAAGGAAGGACAAAAAGTTTACACATTGTTGAAAGATCATCTAGTTAAACAATCTTGTCAGAATCCAATCAAAATTGCCAAGGTGTGCTTCTGTTTCCACAAGTTCCCTCTTCCCAGAGTCCATCTGAATATTCCCTGTGTAAAACTCAGCATCCAAGATCTTAGTCACTTGACATTCTTTTGTTTCCAACCTTCTGAGCAGTCTGTGAAGTCACAATCTCTGAGAGACCCAGTTCAAAACGAGTCTGAAGCCATCCATTTCTTCACATTCAAAAGTCATAGTTTCCCATTTGGTGAGGCCTTCTTTTATACCAAAACTGTAGTTATTTTGTTCCATGTATGTCAGATATTTCATATTATTGAGAGGGGAAAAAAGGAACACAACCATTGTTTGACACATCTGGACATCTGGGTAAATGTGGGGTGCATAGAAAGGCATTAAACAAACATTCTGTCTCTCATAAAGGATCAGGGTTCTCTCACATATTCAGTCAGCTCAAGTCAGCTGTGTGCTTCAAGAGGTCCCTCAGCACAGGAACAGAGATATTATTGTCATAGAAGCTGACCTTGGTGAGCTCAGAACAGTGGCAGATGGCCTTTTTTCCTTCTGCACATGCCTTCTAAGGGCAGGATAAAGCTCAGTACATGCCTAGTTATATTGAGCATGTTCTGAGGTTTGCTTATATTATGGAGTTACACATCTATAATTTCCAAATACAACCAATCAGAATGAAGGTCAGTTAGAACTATTTAGTATATCTTGTGAAAATATCTTCAGTCAGAGCCCAATATAGAGCAGCTAATCTGTTTTCTCCTGGATTAGATTATCCTGTGAAATGTTCAATGTCCAGGTTAGGTCCACCTTCTGATCTGCAACCGTAATAGATCAGTCTTCAGGTATATGTTCAAAATATCTGGTATCTGACTGGTACTACTGTCTGTGTGATTTCTGGCTCTTTCTGAAACCCAAGATCATTTTCAGCCATCAAAGACAATGACTACCACATGAATGACACATTTCTGTTGCAAAGGAGATGCTCTTGGGTTGTCTTATGGCCTGAGGGTAACAATGACCACAGCACAAATCTGAAAAATTGCTCTTTGGTGGGAACACCCAAGTCATCATAGCACCGTAAAGGATCAGGTTTCTCTCACATATTCAGTCAGCTCAAGTCAGCTGTGTGCTTCAAGAGGTCCCTCAGCACAGGAACAGAGATATTATTGTCATAGAAGCTGATCTTGGTGAGCTCAGAACAGTGGCAGATGGCCGGTATCAGGAGAGTAAGTTGAGAGTCATTCATCCTACAAGCCTTTAAGCCCAGGGACTGCAAAGAGTCTTCCACATTTTCTTGGAGAACTCAGAGAGGCACAATATCTAAACACAATAAGACTATTCCTCTCATGTTCAGATACTTTAGCTGACAGATCCTTGGAGAAAAAGAAAAGGAATCCAAGTCTGACTGTGAAATTTGGTACTGTGTGATGGAGAAGGTCTCCAAGGGCATCATCAGGGACTAGAGATAAGCAGCGGGTTAGTTCTAGCAAATGGTGATGGAGAGTGGAAATAATAAAATTAGGTAGTTGCCACAATAGAAATTTGACCAGATATTCAAGGATATTATCTTAGGTATGATGTATGTATTGTACCATGCTGAGACAAGTCAGTCCTATAGTTCATCTCCTGGCATCCATCTCAAGCAGAAAATACATTACATCAAGATCTCTGCACAATTACTTTTATCATATACAGACTCAAAGTTTCCACCTTTGTTTCATGTTCTCAAACCTGCTGGGTCTCAAACATTTTTTTCCATAACAAATCAGGTGCAGACTGTAGAATGCTATCGCTGACCTCAGCACAACTGCTGGCCTAACTGCTGTGTGGGTGATTCCTGAGGTTCCTAACTACATTCTCCCTCCTTTCCTTTTGTATTGATTGGGTTGCCATGATACCAAGAATTACATCCTATTTTGCCCTACTCCTTAACTCAAGTCAGCTGCTTCATAAATGGCCATTTGAGACCTTAATTCACGCTACTTATACCTTCTGCATTCTAATGTCTCCCTCATGGTCCATGAGTCCTTAAAATAAAAGGGAAATGTTTACTCTGGGAGCTCACCTAGTTCACCATCCTTACCTGAACACCTGCTTTATGGCTTAGAAAGCACATGCCATTGTTGGAGAGATGCTGAAGTCCCTAGAGATGGGAAAACTGGGAATTGAACTCATTGACATACATCTGTTCTCTAGCATATGTGTTCCAGCCATTCATAAAAGTTTCCATGGAGGTGCATGCCATGAAAAATATATGAAGTTTCCTCATCTGCCAGAAGAAAGGAGTAAAATGTGACACTGTGTACTCAGTCAATGTCATGTTGAGTTCCAAATCCTCTATGTGCTTTGGATAGAAAACCTCCAAAATTTTTTATATACCATAAACAGGCAGAGCCTAGATCTTCATCTCCACACAGCAGAAATGTATGAAGTCTTTTCTCTGCTGAGCCCACTGCAATAAGCATGCTTCTTCCTCATTCAGATGGTAATAATTGATTTTCTTTTTATGCTCTTGAGATTCTTGATTTGGATTATATTCCTAGACAACTGCCTTGTTCTATAGCTAGAGATAATTTAGAATTCTATCACACAGGGATCCTCTTGTCTATGGCTTCATTCTGAAAGATCACCAGGTGGAAAAAGTCACTTGATTGTTTTTTTTTTTTTTTTTTTTTTTTTTTTTTTTTTTTTTTTTCATTTGTGAGCAGCATGTTTTAGAGGGAAAATCACCTGGGGGCCATAACCTGTTCTTGTAAATACATCCACAAACCATCAATTGGCATGGTAAATGGACATGACAAATCCCTTTGTAGAGAGCTTTTGGGGACCTCCTTGTAGGAATACAGCAGGAATTAAAAATTGGGCTAGGACAGTGAAGTAGGTTCAGATAAGAACTTTTTGGGGGAGGGGAGGCTATTACAAAGCTCAAGGAAAACTAGGCAGAGAGATTTGTGGCACTCCTTTTATGTTGGTCTTCCTGATATATCCGTAAAACATTAATCAGGAGACTTAGCTTATTTTCCTTGTTTATTTCTTGTCCTAAAACTGACTTTATTCTTTGCAAGTATGTAAAATGGTATGTAAGCAGTCTGGAGAAAATTAAATTCCCTTCAGCCTTGCACTGTCTGAAGTCATGTTATAGTGTTGTCTAATTGTCTTTATCTTTTCAATCTTCATTCTCTCCCTTGAGACCCTGTTGACTGACTGAGCAGGATTCTTTCCAGTTTACACAATCACTTGACTCTTCTGGAATAAAGAGATGAACTTGATGCTTTGACAATCATCTAATATGACAACACTCAGAAGGCTGATGCAGGAGGATGGCTTGTATACAGTCAAAGCTCCCCTCAAGGTCATACCCTCTCACATCCCATTCCCCATATCTCTTTTCTTTCTCATCTAAGTGAGTGGATTCCCTGGCTATCCCTCACCCTAGTACTTTAAGTATTTTTCAATCTGGGCATATCCTCTCTCACTGAGTTCAGACAAAGCAGCCCAGCTAGAACAACACATCCCACAAAGAGGCAATAACTTTTGAAGTTAGGGGATCCACATCATGACCATGATCCCCATCTCCTACATCTGAGTGGGGAGACCTAGGTCCAGCCAATGTATGATCTTTAGGTGGTGGTTCCATCTCTGAGAACTTCAAGTGTCCATGGAAATTGACTTTGTGGGACTTACTATAGGGACCTTACCCCTTTCTTTGCTCATCTGTTATTGCTACCAATTTTGAGTTTTTATTACACTCTTGTGAGTGTGATCCTGTCCTGCATCTCTATGTATTTTTTTTTGTATTTTCTTTGTCTCTTTTCCATCTATTTTTTTTATTTTGTCATATTCCAATATGTTTCTTTTTGTTCTATTTCATATGATCCTTTGTTAGCTTTCATTTCTCTGTTTGTTTAATTGATTGTTTGTTTCTTAAGACATGACTTCTCTGTTTAATTGTTTGACCATGAACTCACTTTGTAAATAATACTGGACCAGCTCACAGAGATCTACCTGCCTCTTACTCTTAAGTCCTAGGACTAAAGAAATGTCCCACTACATTTTTAGCTGCCTATTTGTTGTTTAGGAGAGAACAAAAGGGTGTTGATATAGTTGGAAGAGGAGGTGGTGAGAATGTCAGAGGAACTGGGCGTGGAAAAGATGTAATCACTGCATACACTTATGGAAAAAAATCTATTTTCAATAAAAAAAAACACAAAGAAGGGCAAGGTTGGGAAATTATTAGGCAGTTAAGAGCACAAAGGTCATTTGCCAGCATCCACAAAGAAGCTCCCAAAGGTCTATAACCCCATTATATAGCATAACTTCTGATGCCCATTAGACATAAACAGTACTCCATGGGTCAAAGATTAAAAAATAAAATAAATAAGTTAAATATTATATAAATATGCATTTGAGTTTTTATATGATTTATTATCATTTATTTTACATGCACTAGAATGTTACCTGAATGTATATTTCTGTGAAGGTGTTGGGTCCCATGGCACTGGAAGCACAGACAGTTGTGATCATTCTTTGTTTCATGGGAATGAACCCAATTTCACTGGAAGTATAGTCGATGCTAATGACTGATTAAACTTCTTTCCTGTGCTTATCCTATGAATCTTAAGAAGAAAAGCAGAAAGAATCATCTTGGCACATTGTCTACAGATGGTACACCACCAAGAATGAGAGCAAGTCAGGGTTAAGGCTCATACTACACATGGAGGTAGAAACAGGACCATATCTAGTTTGAGTCTAGCCTGGGTTGTAGACTGGAAGGGTTTCACTTAGCCAACTGTAAATAATAGGTACTGGGGTTAAGCACAAGAGAGGATCTCAATATGTAGATGTGAAAAGTGCCAGAGTACAAGAGGAGAAGCTCTGAATGTCAGAGCTCTGGCATCTCAGATTGTGGGAGAACAAGCAAAGTAGGCAAGGCCTGTGGCTCATTAAAGTCAGTTAGAGTATCTGCAGGTGACTGGTTGAGATTGAGAATGCCCAGCTTAATTTGAGAGTTAATATTATTCTGCACAGACAACATTGAAGCAACTCCCAAGAAAATTTGTCCTCAGTTCCAGTACTGGCTGCAGATTTAGAGACGTCTGTGGTGGTGGTGGCAGAGATGGCAATG
The DNA here is from genome assembly GCF_963924665.1 of Micromys minutus. NCBI lineage: Eukaryota > Metazoa > Chordata > Mammalia > Rodentia > Muridae > Micromys > Micromys minutus. The sequence goes on from NW_027667985.1 coordinate 1,626,989, forward strand.
GTGGTGATAATAGCAGCAGTGATGCCAAAGTCTCTTTTGTGTCGGTAGAGCACAATAAGAAACAGCCATTATCCTACAGGGCTACAGGGATCACACCAGGAACTCAAATAACCTGAGCAAAATCCTCCCTCTCCCAACAGTTGGTCAACAGGCAATTCCTAGAACAATTGAGAATCTCCTCCCCAGATGATGCCTCTGTCTCATTGCATACCAAGAAGAGAAAATGGTGCCAATATGCATGGTGAAGACAGCATGTTAAAATTCCTACTCCTTAAATGAATAAAAGTGTACAGATTCCTTAGCTGACTCTGATGGATTCCAAAAAGCAGTACCATTATAGGTTATGCCTCACTTAAGCAGAAATGGAGCAGCAACTAAGCAAGTATGAGGCCTGGAAAAGTGCTAGGTGCATCTCAGAAGTCACAAGGTTGCTCTGGTGGAAAGCACCTAATGAAGAACCAAGAAGCAACAGCTGAATTATGGGAAGTCCCAGCCCCCAAATGGGGCAGAAAGCAGCTTTGAAGGGCATAAACAGGTTTGCACCACCGCAGGTGAAAAGGCTTAGCGAGGGAAGAAAGGGAGGCCCAAAGTTATAGTATCTAACATGATCATTTTGTGCTTAGAATACTACAAAGGGCAGAGCTGGATAAGTGAATGAATCCCTTTAGAGAAGTCCAGAATATCATGTGTGGATCCCAGACATTGGGACAAGAAGTTGTAATGTTGAAGTTGCCTTGGAGGCCCAAAGATATTCAGGAAGCCAGAGCTGTGAAATTTCTACTAAGGGAATCGGCTAACAATGAGTGGAAACTTGGCAGGAGAAAGAAATTTGTTGCAGTTAACAGAGGTGAAAAATGGAGTTAGAGATCTAAAGACCACATTGACATCCAACATAGAGCTATTCATTTGAGACCACTATAGACTATGAGGACTTTGGAAGTCATTTTGAACAACTGAATGTATTTAGTATTATGCTATGTTTAGATATAGCTCCTATAGACTCATGTTTTTGAACAAGCCAATGTGGGCCATGGAGTAGAATGTGATTATTTATATATGCTTGGCCCAGGGAATGGCAGTGTGTAGAGTTATGGCCTCGTTAAGTAGATGTGTCACTGTAGGCATGGACTTTAAGACTTCACTCCTCACTGCCAGGAAGTCAGTCTTCTGCTAGCAGCCTTCAGAAGAAGATGTAGAATTCTCATATTCTATACTATGCCTGCAAGAATGCTGCCATGTTTCTGCCTTGATGATAATAGATTGAACCTCTAAACCTGTAAGCCAGCCCAATTAAATGTTATTCTTCTAAGGGTTGCCTAAGTCATTTAAATCTGTTCAAAACAATAAAATCAAAACTAAGACATGGAACCCAATGGAGGAGTTAAAGAAATGAATCAAGGTGCCCAAAGGATTTGCAACACTGTTCTGGTTTGTATAAGCTTGGCCTAGGTAGCAGCACTATTAGAAGGTGTGGTCTTGTTGGAGGAGTGTGTCACTTTGAGGTGGTGCGTGGAGACACTCCTACTAGCTGCCTGAGGATGCTTGGTCTGTTCGTGGCTTCTTTTGTTTGAAGATGTAGAACTCTCAGCTTCTGCTGTATCATGCCTGCCTGGATGCTGCCATGTTCTTATCTTGATGAAAATGGACTGCACCTCTGAACCTGTAAGCCAATCACAGTTAAATGTTGTTATTTATAAGACTCGCCTGGGTTATGGTGTCTGTTCACAGAAAATAAAACCATAACCAAGACAGAATTTTGTAAGTGGATTTCCAGGTACTGGATGGATAGAGGTTGATTTTGCTTTCACTGTGACTTTGTCCTGATATCTTTCCCTCTTGAAGAAAGAAGAAGAGCCCACAGTTTAGAGACTTTGAATTGTAAAAAGACCTTGATTTTTAAAAGAGACAGAATATTTTAATGGTATTTCAGTGTTAAAATGTAAGAATTGGCAAAGGCTGTGGGACTCTTAAACCTATCAAGGTCTTTGGAATGTACAAGAAAGTAAGGGTGGAAGCTAAATATTGATTTGCTTGCATGTCAAGTTGACAAGGTGCTGGTCAATTGTACTGGCTGGTTTTGTTTCAACTTGACACAAGCTGGAGTTATCACAGTTGAGGAATTAACTCCATGAGATCCAGCTGTAAGGCAAATTCTCAACTAGTGATCAACACGGGGAGGGCCCAATCCATTGTGGGTAGTCACATCCTTGGGCTGGTAGACCTGGGTTCTAATAAAAGTGGGCTGAGCAAGCCATGGGAAGCAAGCCAGTAAGTAACATCCCTCCATCAGCTCCTGCTTCCTGACCTGCTTGAGTTCTAGTCCTGACTTCTTCTGGTGATGAACAGCGATATGGAAGTGTAAACTGAATAAACCCTTTCCTCTCGAACTTGCTTCTTGGTCTTGATATTTTGTGCAGGAATAGAAACCCTGACTTAACCAATAGGGGAAAGCTGGGTCAGTGAGATGCCAGTGGGTGGGTGGTATAGTACTCTCATAGAAGCAGAAGCAAGGGAGAGTGGGGATGAGATGGGACGCTTGCAGAGGAGAATTGGGTAAGAGGTATAACTTTTGAACTTTAAATACATAAAATAACCAATAACAAAACCAAAAACATAAATATTAGCATATTTTACGAATATCATTCAACTATTATTAGTAGTAATTTCCGATTCTCTATGTAGTTAGCACTTTAGAAATTATTTTATTCATTTACATTGCTCCCCTCCCAGTCTATGCTCCCAGAGATCTTCACACCGTTACCCCTCCTTTTATCATCTGAGATCTTGATCTTCCCACACCACACACTGCCATTACCTCACCACCACAACATCTCCACAAAACCTCCCATCACCTAGGCCAACAGCATTCTTTTTCCATGGAACACCAACTTTCAACAGGATTAGATATACCTTTTCCCACTGAGGCCAGAAAAAATTTGTTCCAATATACATGTGCTGGGGTCACCAATTGGATGCCCTCACTACTTAGATTGTCCATCAACAATAACAAAATTAACATTTTCTTAATGTCTGATTTCAAAAAACATTTCCTACTTTAATTTTTGTAAAATTATTAAGGATTAAATAAACTTTCTCATAATAATGTGGTTATTTTAATAAGTAAATGATTATTAGACAATTTATTGAGACATGTAATGCATTTTGTATACTCTCACTTTATGTCATGGGCTATCATATATGTTTCTCAATAATTCTATTTTTAATATTTTATGTTCTTTTACTAAGTGTAATTTCCAAATATTATTTTGTATGCTATGAAACATAAGTTAGTACTCAAGCAATAGAAGTGGGATCTTGAGCTATGGGTATCACTCAAAATCTGTTAATGATATTTTTGGGTAATAAAATGTATTAATAGAGAAGATAGATGAAATATGTTAATGTATTATTTGATTCTTAAAATTATCAATATAATTAAGATAATTGACACATAAAAGAAATTTCAAATAATAAAACATTATAAGAAGAATAATTTATGGATTTCATAAATGGTTCAAGATAGGATTTTTGTTTCCTTGATGTTTTTTTATGTTGCTGTGGAAACAGAACTCCCAGATTATTGTATAACAGTCCTATTCTTGATGCCTATAATCTAGTTCATGCATCACTTTCAGAAATAAAACCTCATGGATTTACACAAATATAAAAATTATCATATCAGAGTTTCCTGTTTATTATTTGAAATTGTATTCGACTCTAACTATCTCTAAATTCCCAAGCTTACTTCAGGAAAGGCAGCGTTTACACAGAAATTTGCCATGTCTTGTAGTACAAACTTTACTGCAAATGAATAGAAAATTTTATGATTTGAACAATGGTGGTTTTAGTATGCTAGGTTCAGGGAGTGGTAGTACTACAAGGTATGGTCTTGTTGGAGTAGGCGTGGCCTATTGGAGGAATTGTGTCACTATGGGGTTTGAGGCTGCCAATGAGACCCTCCCTCTTCCTAACCACATGGGAGCCAGTCTTTTCTTAGTGGATTTCAGATGAAGATGCAGAACACTCAGCTCAGCCTCTACCATGCATTCCTGGATATTGCCATGCTATCTCCTTGACAGTAATGGTCTGAACCTCTGAACATTTAGTCCAGTCCCAAAGTTATTGTTGTCTTTATAACTGTTTCCTTTTTAATTCTGTCTTTTCACAGCAGTAAAATCTTAACAAAGACAGAACTTGGTGTTAGAAACTGTGGTATTATTGTGATAGGACTGACCATTATTTTGGTTAGAGTAATGTGGTCCTAAAATATCCCAAATGTGATCCTTCCATGTAGGTGAACCTGGATCAGATTGGTCACCTCAGATGATGACCTGGGTATTCAGTTTCTCTCAGACTCAACAGAAACAAATGGAAAGATATGGGATCAGTTTGGTTTTTTTGTGAATGTGATACCAGAAAACATTTATACACACCCACATGTATAAACACACATACACACACATACACTCACACATGGCAAGGACTAAGATATATGACAAAAAATTATGGCACAAACAGCAAAGGTTGTTTACATTTATGGTAAAATGAACTCTACTGTAGAAGTCAGTGTTAGAAGATGGGGATATTTATGTGCACAGAGAATCTGGATCACAAATGCAAAATGAGATGTGATCAACGAAAGAGATTTCAGCCTTGGCTTCTTTCATGGGATCTGTCTTTTTTGCACACCACAATAGAGAAATTGGTATATATAACAATATTATATGGAGGAGGCTTTGTGGGCCTCCATTTGTTGTACCTGCACCACTAACAGCAACTCTGAACTGGGCGAAGGCCTAAGGGTTTGAAAGAAAGACACAAGTCCATTATCTGTGTTACCAGAAAGTTTACTCCATATTTAACTGCTGTCTTTCAGGACACCTTGCAGTCACAGTCACATAGACAGTGGTCCCAGTATTATACACCCAGATAATTACAGGGGAGGAATGTAAGTTCTCACCTGCTGGGTGTAAGAGTCACCCCCTAGGGTGGTAGTCTGTAATTATCTTTTAGCAACTGGGAACAGGAAGGTCAGGTGTGGATTGGCTTGTGACTAGGCCAAATACCATAAAAAAAGGGAGGCTTCTATCCCAAGGGGATGAGGAGAGTTGGGGTGATTATTGCAACATCTCCCCCAATATTATTTTTTTAAATTAGAGAACTGGCTTAGACCTCAACACTTGCTCTTACCTGTCTTGGAAATATCCTCATGGGCCCCCGTGGATTTTTGGACTTAGGTTGAGCAGCACCCCGTAGGTTTTCTCGTCATTGGTCACCTAATTTATACATGCTCTACCATTCTTGGGCTATAGGGTTGCTTACTGCTAGTCTGCCAGCTGACAGCTTGGCTCCAGGCTTGTCTTGCCTGAGGGATATTAGAGAGGATACTCACCCAAAGTGCACTAAGGGGTGTGCACCCAAAGCTAATACTATCTCAGTTTTAATAGTCTCAGAAAACACACGGAATTGTTCCTGTTAACAGTGTGGAGTTAATTCAAAATTAACATTCCTAATTGAATGTATATCCAAGTTAATGAAAGATTATAGATTAACCTAAGTTGAGAGGTCCTCAGCCACTTTTCCTAAAAATTCCACGGGGCAGCTATGGCAATAAGGTGGGGAGAAGAGGATCACAGCTACAAAGATTGCTGCTGAAACAGCACTAATAGGGCTGCAGCCAAAATTTTCTTGATTCTCTCTGGTACGTTCCATGGGCACAGGTATGGGTGCAGATTCTGGGGTTCTTGTCACCGCTACACGTTTTAACTCCTCTAGTGGCTTCTCAACAGCTTCTCACACTGCCTTCACATACCGCCTTCACATCAGCTTCACACTGGCTTCACTCCAGCTTCTCACTTCGGCTTCACACTGGCTTCTCACCAGCTTCTCACACTGGCTTCACATACGGCCTTCACATCAACTTCACAAAGGCTTCTTACACCGCCTTCTCACACTGGCTTCTCACACGGGCTTCACACACTGGCTTCACACACTGGCTTCATACACTGGCTTCACACACTGGCTTCACACACCTCCTTCATACACTGGCTTCACATCAGCTGCACACACTGGCTTCACACACTGGCTTCACACACTGGCTTCACACACTGGCTTCACACACTGGCTTCATATACCGGCTGCCTACATCGGCTTCATACCTGTTGAGAACAAATGAAACCCTCCCCCTTGTTAATAACAATAGTGCTTATCTGCAGTTTTCAGAGAACATATACAGAACTCAGGGGCCCAGACAGGTGACTCAGAATCCTGAGGGAAAACACAAACAGAGGCCCGAGCACTATTCAAAACGAGGTCTGGTCCCCGCCACAATGCAAGGTCCTTCCATTGCACCATTCCTTGCTGGACTGAGCAGGCCCTCCAGTGTCTAGCAGCTGTAGAGCAGCCTTCAGAATTTACAGTTAAAAAAATTAGAATATATAAAATTAAGGATAGATGCACATGAGGGGAGATATGCTCCCCCTTTTTTGTTTTAGACAAATACATCTTTATGATGCGGTGAGCACATTCAATGATTGCTTGTCCTTGAGGATTATAAGGAATTCCAGTCTTATAAATTATAGCATAATATGAACAAAATTGTTTAAAACTTTTACTGGAATAGGCAGGATCATATTTTTTTTAATCTTTTTGGGAGCATTGATATATGCAAAAGCTTGTAAGCAGTGATTTTTGACATCTTTTAATATTTTCTACTATGTGCATATATATATATATATATAATTCTTGAATGAGTATCAATTAAAACATACACAAATTATAAATTCCCAAAAGAAGGGACATGTGTGAGATCCATTTGCCAAATATCATTGGGATTCAGTCCCCTAGGAATGACTCTTAAATTAGGGGCAGAAATGAATTCTGCACACATGGGACATGTTTCTAGAACTTGTCCTTTTATAATTTTACAATGAAATCTTAAGGATCCTGCATTCAAATGAAATTTAGTATGCACCTGCATAGCCTTATCCACATTAGATTCTTTTATAGCCAATGCATAAGGGCAAGTGTATACATGTGCAAGACGATTCCCTCTCCATAGTGGTCTTGGAAGGGCAGTATGGGCTCTAATGTGCCCTACAAATATGGAAAACTTCTTTGCCAAATCATGGGATCAGAATTACTCTTAAGAACACAATTGTCCAGAGGCTATACACATTTAGTTGCTTCTCAAGTTAAAGTGATTACAACTAGACAGCCTGAAAAGGTGTTAATATTTAAATACATATTTTAAGTCTCTAAAACCAGAAATATGAGGAATATTTATATGTCATAATGGGTTAGGTACAAGTCCTTGAGGGTTAACAACATCATGTAGTATAAGAAACTGAGGACATTCAGAACAAATCTTTACAATTTGACATGCACATTCTCTAGAAATTTCAAATTTTTGTCTCAGGCCATTACTATTTTGGTAGCTGAAGAGTAAAAGGTTGTCAAAGGACACTGATTCCTTGCCCTAGGGATTTCCTCTGCCGCTCCCAGGAAATCCCACTTTCTTGAGATTTGAGTTCCCAAAATACCACAGAAGGTCCAGATGACCTCTGTGGAATGTTCCAACGCCCTAGGTGTGCCTGGGGGTGTACTGATAAAAAAAATGTATGATTCTTCCCCTTATGAATTTCCTCATTCCCCCTGTCCCCCCCATCCTTTGTGATTTTTGCCTTTATAAGCCTGTTACAAGTTCAGGCCGGGGTCGAACTCCTCTACCCCTGCGTGGTGTATGAGTCTCGACCCCAGCATGCTGGCCTGAGATCTCACTCTTTCACTTTCAATAAACTTCCTCATGTGATTGCAGAAAGTCTGGTCTCGGTGCCTCGCTGGGTGCGCGCCTCTCTTGAGATTTGAGTGAGGGTCTCCCTTCGGATGTCTTTCATTTGGGGGCTCGTCCGAGATTTGCGCGACCATCCAGGGGCCCTAGACCTACTTGAAGGTAAGGATTTTCCTTCCTTTCTTTTCTTGTTGTCCTGTTGTGACTCTGTGTTTGTGGATTGTCCAGATTGTGATTCTGTGTTTGTGATTTGTTCAGAGGTCTGCTGCGATAGCAGTTCGGTATTCGCAAACGCTCTAACCAAGTCTGCTCTTCCAAGGGAGGAGTGGAGTGGACGGGGATAGACGTGTCCAGGGTCCACCGTTTGCTCGCCCTGGGAGACGTCCCAGGAGGACAGGGCGAGGACCAGGGACGCCTGGTGGACCCCCACGGGAAAAGTCGGGAGATCAGTTTTTTTCCTTGACGATCTGTGTCAGAGGGCCAATTCTGGGCCATCATACTCTTTTCGGGATTTCGGGTCGACTCGAGGTCGGCGACTGACTTTGTCTCTCTGTTTTGTAGTATCTGTGAGTGTTTTATGTGTGTGTGTCAGAACTAGAAATGGGCCAGACTGTGACGACCCCACTAACACTGACTTTGAACCATTGGACGGACGTTAAGGCAAGGGCCCATAATCTTTCTGTTGAAGTCAGGAAAGGACCGTGGCAAACTTTCTGCTCCCCGTCCCAAATGACCGAGTTTTGGCGTAGGATGGCCTTCGGAGGGAACTTTTAATCTATCTCTTATTTCCGCTGTTAAGAGAATTGTTTTCAGGCTTCAGGGGGACACCCTGATCAGGTTCCATACATCATCGTGTGGGAGGACCTGGTCTAAAACCGGACATCCTGGGTGAGACCCTGGACAGCGGGGGCAGAAACGGCAAAGGTGGCCGTGGCCTCAAACAAGCTGGCACCTGCGCCATCGGCCCCCACGAAGATCTATCCTGAAATTGATGATGGTTTTCTTCTCCTCGACAACCCTCCACCCCCATACCCTCAACTGGCTTCTCATGCAAGTCCCCCACAGGCGCCGACTCCCACTGACTCCCAGACGGCCTCTGAAACAGAACCAGCGGCCGGGACCCGAAGCCCCCGGGTTCGAAGCCCAGGGGGAAATGGCGCGGGGCTTGGCTCTGCTATTGTCGTACCATTACAGGCTTATGGACCTGCCCCAGCTCCGGGAGATGTAGTCCTGCTACAGTATTGGCCGTTTTCATCAGCCGATATGTATAACTGGAAAACTAACCACCCCTCTTTTTCAGAGGACCCCTCGGGCCTGACAGGACTCCTTCAGTCCCTGATGTTTTCTCATCAGCCCACTTGGGACAACTGCCAGCAGCTTTTGCAGGTCCTCTTTACTACGGAAGAGAGGGAGAGGATCCTCCTGGAAGCTAGAAAAAATGTTCCAGGACCAGATGGGACCCCCACCAATCTCCCTAATCTTATAGATGCAGCTTTTCCCTTGATCTGCCCTGACTAGGATTACAAATCTGCAGAAGGTAAGGAGCGTCTCAAGGTCTACCGCCGGGCTCTAGTGGCAGGTCTCAAGGGAGCCACAAGGCGACCCACGAATTTGGCTAAGGTAAGAGAGGTTCTTCAGGGACCTGTTGAGCCGCCGTCTGTGTTTCTTGACAGGGGTTATACCTTGACCCAACCTCTGAGGGTCAGCAGGCAGAGGTGGCTATGGCCTTTATACAGCAGTCAGCATCAGATATTAAGAAAAAGTTACAATGGCTAGAGGGGTTCCAAAACTATACCTTGCAGGATTTGGTGAAGGAATCAGAGAAAGTGTTTCATAAGTAGGAGACTGAGGAAGAGAAGCGAGAAAGAGAGAAGCAGAAGGCAGAGGAAAGAGAGGACCGGAGGGTAGTATACAAAAAAGGAATTTGTAGGATTTTGGCCACAGTAGTGAAGGGCCAGGGAGTTAGGAATCAAGTCTGGCACTAGGAGGGAGCCTCTTGGCAAAGGTCAATGTGCTTACTATAAAGAAGAAGGCCACTGAGACAAAAAATTGCCCCAACAAGAAAGAAAGGGGACACCAGCAACAGAAGCCCCGGACATGTGGCTCCAAAGTTTTATATATTTATGGACTACCCGAAGATCTGTGGATCTCGGAGTGGGCCGGGTATCCCACTTATTCATTGTAAAGCGAGACTGTCACTGCACCCTGTTGGGGAGAGACCGCCTGACTAAGATGGGGCACAGATTCACTTCCACTCTGATGGAACACAGGTTAGAGGTCCAGAAGGGGAGCCTGTGCAGGTTCTAACCATTCAGCTGGAGGACAAGTACCAACTCTAAACAGCCTGCCTCAGATCAGACGGACTGGTGGCTGCAGGCATATCCACAGGCCTGGGCGGAGACTGCAGGAATGAGAGAGGCTAAGAACCAGCCCCTGCCCATATGGAGCTGAAAGTCCAGGCTAGTGGTGCGTTAGTACCCCATATCAAAGGAGGCATGAGACGGGATCAAGACACTCATCATTCGGTTACTCCAACAACTTCGTATGTGTCCATCATCCTGAGGTATGCCTCTCCTACAGGTAGGGAAACATGGAACCAACGACTGCTGGACAGCTCAAGATCTCTGGGAGGTAAACCAATTGGTGGCAGAACTCCACCTCACAGTACTTAACCCCTATAACCTGTTGAGCTCATTGCCCTATCCAGGACCTGGTGTACAGCACTGGACTTGAAGAAAATGCATCAATGGACTCATCTAGAGGTAGACAAACTTGTAAAGACTGTCTTGAGGTCAAATTCTTTTGTGCCAGATTTGACTAGATAACTGTGTGCCATGTTAGAAACCAAATGTATGTAGAAGGCTGGGAGGAGAGAAGATAGACCTGAGGTTTACTGAGAAGTGGATTTTACAGAACGGAGCCAAGAAGATATAGATATATAAGTATCTATTAGTCTTTATAGATACATTTTATGGGTGGGTAAAAGCCTCCCCACAAAGAGAGAAATGGCAGCAGCGGTCATAGCTAAGAAGATTCCAGAAGAGATCTTCCCTAGGTTTGGCACCCCTAAGGTAATTGGATCAGACAATGGGCCATCTGTGTTGCCCAGGTAAGTTAGATATTAGCTTGTTTACTGGGGACTAATTGGAAATAACATTGTGCTTACAGACCCCAGAGCTCAGGACAGGTAGAAAGAATGAATAGAACTCTAAAAGAGACCCTTACTAAATTAGCTATTGAGACCGGCGGTAAAGACTGGGTGACCCTCCTCCCCTTTGTGCTTCTTAGAGTCCAAAACACGCTGGAGTGTTTCGGCCTTACCCCTTATGAAGTCCTACATGGGGGACCGCCCCCCTTAACGGAGTCATGCGGGATATTGGATCCTGGCACTAACTCCCCCTCCTCCTATGCTCTATTTGCCCACTTAAAGGCCTTAGAAGTTATTAAAACACAGATCTGGAGTAGAATCAAAGAAGCCTACACTCCAGGAACCACCGCGGTGCCCCACGGGTTCCAGGTCGGAGACTCAGTCATGGACAGACGACATCGCGCTGGCATGCTTGAGCCCCAGTGGAAGGGACACTACCTGGTGCTGTTGACTACCCCCTCGGCAGTCAAGGTCAACGAGATTGCTGCTTGGGTACAGTGGCAGCTGGTGACAATTCTCTTAAGCTGCACCTTCGTCGTAGCCCCAACCTTGGGTAATAACCCACATGCCCCTCAAAAATTAACCTGGGAAGTGCTTAATGAAGCGGGCGACATCGTGTGGTCAACTACCCCTTGGACTTGGTGGCCTGATCTTGCACCCGATGTCCGTAAGTTAGCAGCCGGCTCTATGGCCTAGGATCTTTCCAGTTATACCAATTTAGAAAAGCCACCCCCAGAAGAACAGTGTGTCCCTCATGGCATAGGGAGCACATTGGGGTGTTCAGGACAGTTTTACCGAGCCAACCTTCAGGCAGCAGACTTCTATGTCTGCCTGGACAGGGACACACCAGGGAAATGAAGAGAGGGGCCTCAGACTATTTTTGTAGTAAATGGGGATGTGAGACCATGGGAAAAGCCTACTGGAACCCTTCCACTGCTTGGGTTCTAATTATAGTTAAAAAGGGTCGTAGGCCAGGGGAGCCAGAGAAAGGGGAAAGAGATCCATCCAAATACCTGGCTTATAGGACTGGGTGTGCCTCTGAAAGCTCCGGTAGCCCTCAGGGACCATGCAAAGACAGTTATTGTAACCCTCTAAATATCAGCTTCACCCCATATGGAAAACAAGATCGTCAGTGGGTAAGAGGAAACCGTTGGGGATGAGAGTCTATACTGGCAGAGGGGACCCTAGATTCATTTTTTGTTATTAAGATAAAGATAGAGAGTCCATCCACATGACCCGTAGGCCCCAATTCGGTGCTTGATAACCCTGTACCCAGGCCTGAGAGTCCTCCTTGTCTCACTCTGTCACCAAAGGAGGACTCGTATCCCCTTTTGACCACACCCTCTTATCTCCCTATGAGAACTGAGGACCGCCTGTTCAATCTGCTTGATAGTGCATTCGTTGTTTTAAATTGCCACTAATTTGACCTTAGCTGTCTTGTTAGGACTTGGAGTGGCAGCAGGAATTGGAACAGGGGCAGCTGCCCTCATCCAACAACCTTACTACTATAATAAACTCAGAGCATCTATGGACGCGGACCTGGGAGCATTAGAACAGTCCATAACCAAACTAGAAGTGTCATTGACTTCATTATCAGAGGTAGTGCTACAGAACAGAAGGGGATTAGATCTGCTTTTTCTAAAGAAAGGAGGGCTCTGTGCTTCCCTAAAAGAAGAATGTTGCTTTTACGTAGATCATTCTGGTGTCATAAGAGATTCTATGGCAAAGCTTAGAGAAAGAGTAGAAAACAGAAAAAAGAAAGAGAAACATACCAAGGATGGTATGAAAATTGGTTTAACCAGTCACTCTGGTTCTCTATGCTAGTCTCTGCTTTGGTCAGGCCTTTACTCATTTTAATGCTAATCCTAACCTTTGGGCCATGCATCCTCAATAGGCTGGTGACTTTTATAAAAGAAAGAGTGAGTGCTGTACAGGTAATGGTCCTAAGACAACAATACCAGATATTACAAGAAGCTGAGGGATCGCTCTAATATTAGAGCTTTTACAAAAAGAAAAACGGGGGAATGAAGAGTAAAAGGTTGTCAAAGGACACTGATTCCTTGCACTAGGGATTTCCTCTGCCGCTCCCAGAAAATCCCACTTTCTTGAGATTTGAATTCCCAAAATACTACAGAAGGTCCGGATGACCTCTGTGGAATGTTCCAATGCCCTAGGTGTGACTGGGGGTGTACTGATTAATAAAATGTATGATTCTTCCCCTTATGAATTTCATCATTCCTCCTGTCTTCCCCCTCTTTTGTGATTTTTGCCTTTATAAGCCTGTTACAAGTTCAGGCCGGGGTCGAACTCCTCTACCCCTGCGAGGTGTATGAGTCTCGACCCAAGCATGCTGGCCTGAGATCTCACTCTTTCACATTCAATAAACTTCCTCATGCGATTGCAGCCAGTCTGGTCTCGGTGCCTCGCTGGGTGCGGGCCTCTCCTGAGATTTGAGTGACGGTCTCCCTTCGGAGTTCTTTCAAGCTATAAATGTGATTATAATCTGCCTGGCATACAAATCTGCTGTGGCATTCATTGCCTTTTCTATGTGATCCAGGCAATCCTGTATCTCTTAAATACCCTATGAAATATGGGATAATACGCTCTCTTAAATTAAGTTGTATTGCATAAACAATTGCAAAACTCAAGAATTAGCAATATCTAAAAACAGAACAAATTTAAGCAATTATAAACTATTAATTAATTATATATTGTTGCAGGCCTTTAGCTATAAATATATATATATATGCTATCAGTATATAAATTCAGAGTTTAACTGATTTATTTTTAACATCTAAAAACAGTGGCTACCAGTATATAAATTTTATAATCTATGCTGCAGCAGGCAAATTCAAGATAATGAACTTGTGTGATTTAATTGTATATACTGCTTTTCCATAGATGAACCATCTATAAATACAGCAATTGCATTATCAATGGGCTGCATGCATAAATTTACAGGAAATAAAAAAGCATGCATAGAGGAAGGAACCTTAAGAACTTGTCTTTCAGATAATGATTTATCAATTTTGAATTTTGCCTGAAAAAGCCAAACATCAGTATCTAGCCATAACCAATTTAATTGCTGCTCAGAATAAGGAAAAAATATTTCATCAGGTTAAAACATTCTCCTTAAAAAAAAAAAAAAAAAAAAAAAAAACCTACCATACAATTCTGCATAAACATAGCAAAAAATGTTAAAACTGTATGTAAAAAGGAAATGAGATGAATTCACATTAATGGTTCCTTTTGCCAAAAGAACAAATACATATAGCCAACAGTTGATCAAACATAATATCTGCTGTTAACTAATTGTTTCCTCTATATTCACTGCAGAGCCTCTCAGTTCACTGCAGAGGATTTGCATCTCTTAAGAAAAGCAGAAAGAGGTTTGAGACATTCTATGGTGAGCTTAAGGCGAGGTTTTTGCCAGTTAACATGATGATTTTTGAAAATCACATTAAACAAGTAAATTAACTTTATGAATCTCCTATGCCACAGTCTGACTAGGGAGTGGTTAGCTAACAAAGCATTTACAACAGTAAACACTGAGGATTTTAAGTTTCAGCTTCCTGCCATCCAGGCAGCAGCAAAATAACAACAGACCATCAGCCATTCCCTGAGGCAAAGATATTCAGTGATACCCATTGTTTCAAGGGCTCTTTAAAACCTCAGACAAGCCAAAAGCAACCCCTTTGCAATCACGAGGATGCAACAGAACGGTATAAAAACAATCTTTTAAATCTATGGATAATTTTTGAAGCTGTAAACCAGGCCATAACCATAACTCTCTCCTAAGTTTCCTACTTTCATGCCACAAAGTGGCTGCAAGTTCATATATATTTATGCATCTTTTAATACCTCATTACTTTAAGTTGTATCCTTTAAGTCTGTTTTCTAGAAGAAGAATTATTCAAATATTGTCCCAAGTTTGGGGTATCCACAGAAATCCCTTTCCTTATATATAGAAAACATGTGGCTCATGCCACTTGTTGCACTTTAGGATGACTCTGTCCAAGTTACTAGTTTTAAACAAACTTTTGTTGCCAAAGTTACAAAATTTTAAACATACCCAATGCTTATAAGCCAATAATCTAAGACCAAGACATTCAGAGCACATTTATTCCAATTAAAACTAGTTAAGCAAACATGAACTGACCAAACATCTTATATATTTAAACCATATAAAATTCTCATTTTCTCTATCAGTAAATTCAAGAAATGAGCACCTTGTCACTTGCAGAGCTCAATAAACACAGTCAGAGATTTTTCTAGGAAAAACAATCATCTGCTTTAAGCTGAGACACAGCCAGCACCCTTTACCAGTGGCCTGGGAAGACATCTAACTCCCATTGGGTCTCCAGTTGAGCTGACTTAAGGGGTAGAGTCTGAAGCCTCCTTCCTTTTTTTTCTTTTTCTTTTTCTTCTTTTTTACCTTCTATTGTTTCCCTTTTAGACACAAGTTAAGAATAAGTCAAGAGGTAAGCAACCATTTTATATTTGAACATGAAGCACGAGCAACATTCAGACACAGAAACATGGACACAAATTGACACACATGGACATCTTGGCACCAAGGGACAACAATACAGAGAGACAAGAACTAGATTTGTCAACAGGACCCTGATATCCTTCCTTAGGAACCCAGAACCAGAACTGGACATTTCTCCAGTGGGATCCGAAGAGTCAGGAATTCTCCTGTTCCCCTGTTCCTGCTGGAAGAACTCTGAAACAGTTTACAATAATTTTCCTCCTCCCCTCCCATACTGTCCAAGACAAAAGAAAGGCATGCTTTTCCGAGATCTATTTTCTCTCTCTTCCAAATAAACTACCTCTAATCTGTTTACAAAGACTTAGAAACACTAATGGGAAATATCATTTTTCTATTAGCTCTTTAAGTTTCTTGGTTAAGCACAAACACCACACCTACCAGCAGTGGATTTGATTTCTAAGAATGTGGCCATGATGAGAGGAGCAGTCAATTCTTCTTTCCTTAATCCTTGTCACAAGTCTATTCTTACTAACTATCAATAAGATTTACTTAGGCTGCCCAAGTGAATTCTACTGCAGTCTTCTACCTTGATTCTAGTTCCCCTACTGTTTAAGCAAATTCAGCAACTGATCTAACAACCATAAAATAGAACTAGTGGTTTCCATCTCCAATCCACCCCACTATCCTTACTTATTTTGCTGGCTAGTTCCATGGGGCAAACCCTACGGGTCGTTTCTTCCTTCCCATATCTTGGTGGAATCTCCATTTTCGGGTGGAATTGTGGACCTCCATTTGTGGTGCCTGTACCAATAACAGCTACTTCAAACCAGGCGAAGGCCTAAGGGTTTGAAAGAAACACACAAGTCCATTATTCGTGTTACCAGAAAGTTTACTTCATATTGAACTGCCCACATAGACAGTGGTCCCAGTATTATACCCTCAGGTAATTACAGGGGAGGTATGTAAATTCCCTAGCTGCTGGGTGTAAGAGTCACCCCCTGGGGTGGAAGTCTGTAATTATCTTTTAGCAACTGGGAACAGGAAGGCCAGATGTGGAGTATGACTGGACGAAATTGCATAACAAAGGGGGGTGTGTATCTCTCCCAGGGTCAAGGCATGCAAGCAGGCAGTGAAGCTAACCTCAAGCAGATGCTGAGAGTTGGGATTTTTATTCCAATATTTATACAAACAATGAACTTTTGAAATATCCAATAGACATTTCTCAGACTATGCTAGAGTGGATTGTTTTATTTGTTCAATCTCTGAAAACAGTATTAGTGAAATGGAACATTTTATATTCTCCAACAAAGCAGAATGGTTAGCACAGCACAACCTGACATGGTTCTGAGTGAAGAAGGCTACAACTGGTATAATGTTGTTTACCTTGTGGCCCATACCTACTATGAACTCATTGTTCAAGATTTCTCAGGAAATGGTAAAAAAGAAGAAGGAGTAAAAGAAAGAGAAGCAGGAAGAGGAAAAGAGGAGGAGGAGGAGAAGGAGAAGAATTTAAAAAGAGAATATTCCAAAACTGTAAGCAGGTAAAAAATACTGTTCATTATGTTTAGATTTATAAATGTCATATTTCAAATGATTCCTGAGAAACTCATAATCATTAGTTAGAGATTATTCTCTGTGTGGAAAGATTTCTACACTACAAAAAAAAACAAAAAACAAAAAACAAAAAACAAAAAAAAAACAAAAAAAAAACAGAAGAACATAAGCAACAGACCCCATGTAATTTGGTATCAGAACACAGTTCTCCCATCACAGCAAGCCTAACACAAATGAAAATCAAAATTATAACCAAGAAAAAAAAATCTCACTTTATTCTGATAATAAAGTCCTTTAAAGAGGATATAAAAAAAAAACTCCATTTAAAATCACAAGAAAACACAAGCAAACTGGTAGTAGCCTTTAAAGAGTAATCAAATCCCTTAAAGAAATACAGGTATATTCATTCAAGTACTTAAAGGAATTGAATAAAACTTTCTAAGATCTATATAGCGAAATAGATACAAAGAAATCACAAGTTGGGGGAAACTTGTAGATTACCCACTAAAGTGATCAGGAGGTACAGATGCTATCATCAGATGATAAAGAAGAGCAAAAAAGACTCTCAGGTGTAAGACATAACACAGAAGTTACTGACAAGTCAATCAAAGAAAATATAATGTTTGAAAAGCTCCTAAACCAAAACATCCAGTAAATTCAGGACACAATGAAAAAATCAATGATAAGAATAATAGACCTAGGAGAGGTTGAAGGTTACCAGTTCAAAAGGTCAGAAAACATCTTAAACATATCATAGTAGAAAACTTCCTTAGCTCTATAGAAAGAAAGGACCATAGATGTGCATGATGCCCACAAAACACCAATAAATTGGATTAGAGTAGAAAATCATCCAATCACATATTAATCAAAAGAGAAGATGCATAGAAGAACAAAGGAATATTAAAAGGTTCATGAAAAATGGTCAAGTCATATACAAAGGCTGATCTGTGAGAATTACATCAGACTGCTCACCAGAGATGACAGAAATCAGGAAGAACCAAAAGTTCTCAATCAAAGAATATCAAATGACTAGAAACATCTAAGGAAGTGCTCAACATCCTTAGCCATCAGGGAAATGCAGATCAAAACAACCCTGAGATTCCACCTCACACAAGTCAGAATGGCCAATGTCCAAAACTCAGATGACAACAGATGCTGGCAAGGATGTGGAGAAAGAGGAACACTTCTCCACTGTTGGTGAGGTTGTAAACTGATACAACCACTCTTGATATCAGTCTGGCGATTCCTCAGAAAATTGTACATAGTACTACCTGAAGACCCAGTTATTCCACTTCTGGGCATTTACCCTAGAGACCCAAAGACACTCCAACATAGTACAAACATACATGCACCACAATGATCATTTCAGGTCTATTTATAATAACCAGAAGCTGGAAAGAACCCAGATGTCCTTCAGTAGATGAATGGATACAAGAATTGTGGTACATTTACACAATGGAAAACTACTCAGCTATCAGACACAATGGCTTAACAAAATTCTTAAGAAAATGGATGCATCTAGAGAATATTATCCTGAGTGAGATAACCCAGTCACAAAAGAACAGACATAATATGCAGTCACTGATATTGGGATACTAACCACAGAAAGATCTGAACACCCCAGAAACAACTCACAGACTGTATGAAGTTTAAGGAAAAAAAGAATATATTTTAATTAATTCGCTCTGTATCACATCCCCCTGTTCTTTCTACAGAATCTTTCACTTTCTAACCAATCCCCTTAAATTAGTAGCCCTTTTTCCTATATTATTGTTACATATATACATATGTTTATGTATACATACCCACAAGTACTTAATTACAACCTTAAAATGTATTTGTATATTTTTATGCAAAAATGCTGAAAATTTGTACATTCATCATTTTTTAAAATAAAGTTTTTCAATAAAAAAGAACATCAAATAAGAAAATCTCTCACAAACAAAATACTAATTTGAAAAACAAAAATAAGTGAAACTAAAAACCATTGGGTTTTAATATCTCTCAATATCAATGGACTCAATTCACAATAAAAGACACAGCCTAACCAACTGGAAACAAAAAGAATCCTGCCTTTTGCTGCATAGAAGAAACACACCCTGTTGATAAAGAAAGACAAGACTCCAGAGTAAAGTGTTGTAAAATACTTTTCCATGTAAATGATCCCAAAAACCAATTTTGAGAAGCCAAAACTTGTCAATTAATAGGGAATGATTTAGGTATATCGGGGAACCTTGATTCTGAATGCAGATCTCTGAGACCTGAACACATGAAAATAAAGAAAGGGACATTGAAGGAAAGAAACACTGCAGATCTCTCAGTACAGTCTAGAGAATGGTGGTCGTGTCTCCTGCTTGCTTTGTGCCTGCTGTACCCAATACAGGAACAGGTTCATCCCTATATATTTGTTTAGATTGCTTCCTCACTGTTTCCCAGGTTCAGATATCAACAGATAGATATCAATTCTCTATTTCTTTTCACATTACCCGGTCATACATTTCTTTATAAAGGCAAGTCATCTCAATATTTGAAAGACTGAGGGGACTTCTGAGTTAGAAAAAAGCTCCTGCATTTACATGATTTTTTCCCACTCTAATACCTTAGAGATTAGGTGGTATTTAACCATGGATTCAGAACACCCATGTCAAGAAGGAAGAAGTCTCCTGAATATATGCATCCACTAACATTGAAGTTTCACAAGATTTGTGGCCTTTCCATTCCTTACCCATCCTATTGTGTCCTATTTATCTTAAATACAGTATCATATTCCAAACTCCCAACACCCTCAGGAGTGGACCTGAGAACTCAGGATGGTAGAGAATGGAGAAGTGATAGCTAATTGGACTATAGAGCTACATTCCAATAGCCCTGATGACATTTGCTCACAAATATTTACTTAATTACTTGTATTGGAGAAATGGAGACTATGAGATTTTATATTTTGAAAAAGGAACTAACTTTTCAACTGATATGTACCTTTTACCTGGAGAACTATGGTGTCAAGTCCTTGGAAGTTTTCATTGCAAAAGAATGGGATTCTGAAAGAGATATTTCATAAAAACTCATGTCTGTATACATTGAAAGAATGTCCACCATCAAGGCATGCAAAATAAGAAAATGTAACCAAACTTGCATAAAATTAAACGTGGAGGAAAATAATTTTGGCCTCTGGAAAATCCTGTGTCTGTGCACTGTCTGTCTGAATATACCCAAGGAGTACATTTATTATGGAGTAGAATCTTGCCCATTCAAATAGCATAGACCTTTATGTCTGATTGAAGATGATGCACCCATGCCATGACCATGAAAAAACACTTTCCATCCAATTAATTAGATATGAAATTAAGCACAAAGTAATGTCTATCTTATGAAGGAAAAGGTACTGAGGTTCCAAAGGGGATCTCAAGTAATTACACGTCAGAAACTAGTCAATTTGGCTCAAGCTGGTTAGCATATAGATCGTGGCAGTTCCCAGTGACTTCATCAGCCATCAATTCCCTGGACATTCTCTTGTATCCAGTAGAGCCATAGAATCTTCTGTGATGTCAGCAGTGTTGTGATGATAGAAACTGCCTGTGGGGTATTCCTTCAGAGCCTATTGGGTTCACAAGTAGGCATGATGTCCATGCTGCTCAGGCTAATTCGGAGGGAGAATAGAGGACAAGCAGAGATTACACTGAGGCAGAAAGAGGCAAACCTTCTGTCATGTTCAAAAACAGGTAAAAAGAAGTGGTCCTGGGGAAAGCACAGTGAGTTCTTGGCAGGGGTTGGGAAACTTACTGGAGGAGTGGGCCTGAGCTAGTCTTTCCAGGAGTAGGGCTTATTATCTTGAGCCTTGACATTCCTAAATGGCAGACCATGAGTCAAGAATTTCTGATTAATTTTTCAAAAAGCCAGGAATTGACAGGACAGAAGTTGCTTTGCTGAGAGACCTAAATTATCTGCTGAGTAGCATAGGATTTCAGGAAATAGCTCTGTGAGAGGAACAATGTGTTGTTCTCAGGAATACAGTGTTGAAAAGTACTCTGATCTCAACAGATTTCTGTAGATAACTTGAGTAAGAGAGGGAAATATTCCTCTGGAAATGTATCAAGGTGTCAGACACTTTATCCTTAAACATAAATGATGTGGCATGCAACACAGTCTGGGGTAAGGGTAGTAGTTTGGGGAGTCTCATCATGTACTTTAAGAAGCCTGCACATGTGTTGGCTTGTGTCAGATGCCAGGTGTTGGTATTTATTGACAATATTTTTAGTGGTGAGCACTATGAACTCCAGAACTGACCTGTATCTATCAGATAGGAGGAGACAATGCCCTCCAATTCTTCTGGCCTTGGTCAGCTTATGAGTTTCAAGGCCAGGGAGACTGCACTAGGGAGTGAGGCATGTGTTTAGTGATAGTGGTTGGAAACAGGGACATGTTGAGGAGCACAGCTTGAAGATAGCTTTCCTGTTCTTTCTGTTATTCACTGTGTCTCTAGTGTTCCCTCTTCCTAGGGCCACTGTTTGGGACTAAGCATGGTTGCTCTTGTCTCTGTCCTTTTATCTATACAAGTTTACTTGTGTTTATATATCTACAGGGTCTGTTGGGAAGGCATTAACCAAACCTGCAACCACCAGCAACACCAAAAATAAGAAGATGATGAAGAGGTTGGAAAAGCTGAAAATTTATCTGCAGAAGATCACAAATGAGAGGGATGAACTTCGGGGAATCCTGGCTAATTACACTGACAAAGATTTGAACAACAGGTAGTCATTATATTTGGTATTTTGAAAACTATCTTGGGCCCTCTCTGTTAACTCCAGATTTCCTCATATCACAGAAGTCTTCAACTCCAGGCTGTCCTCATGCCCAAACTCATTTTCTTTTCTTTTCTTTTTTTTTCCTAACTGGATTTCAAACACAGAATTGAAGGTATATAGGAGTGAGATGGAGTAACAGGGCATTTTGATTCCTCCAAAAGTAAATCAGAACCCATGGAATGAATCCCGGTCTGGGAATATTGGTAGTATTGTGTGAACTCCCACTATTCATTTTAAAAATCTAGACAATTCTTGGTGTGTGGGAGAGGCTAGATGTTGCTCTTTATGGTCAAACTCTTTCTATCTGATCTAAAATTGCTTTGGATCTAATTGGTCCTTTCAACAGCTGGAGGGGCCTGTTCTCATTTGCTCTCTCTTACTGTGTGACTGGATTGGCTGCATGTTAGCACTGCTTTCCTCAAATTTTCTTCATTATACTCTGAGATCAAGGCAAATCATTGTATTTCTTTAGGATTCTGATTGTGTTTGGGTGTGCCTTCGTGTGTGTGTGTGTGAGTGTGTGAGTGTTTGTGTGTGTGTGTGTGTGTGTGTGTTCCACATAAGACCTCAAGAGTCTATAGAGAGTTATGGCCATGTAGATTTGTTGACCCAGTTTTCACTAAATCACAATTGTGAGGCCAAGAAGCCTCACTTTTAGCAGCATGTGACCTGTGTGTCCAACTTGGATGAACCTTAGAATATCCTGCTGTAAGTTACAGGCTTTTCCCCTGTAAATACTAATTATGTCATTTGGGAAATTGACATAATCAGTAGAAACAATGATTATCAATCCTTGTCTAAAAATGGAGAAGAGTCATCACAGATTTAAGTTGGACCAAGGCATGGGGCACAGGCATTTAGAAAGTTCTTGGAGAGCTAAGCTATTCCTTCAAACACCCTCAGGAAGCTAAAGGAGATTAATCCCTCCTTTTGCTTCCCTGGTTCTACTGGCCTGAGGCTAATAATAATAAATTTAATAAGATTCTAGAGGATGCAGTACCAAGGAACAAGTATATACAATATAAGGGCAGGGGTAGTTAATCTAGTTAGAATAATTTGATCCTTGAATCCTTAGTCAAAAGAGTTATTTGATTTCTGCCATGCCCTACACCAGAATCAACTTTGAGTCTCATATGCTGAAGACACAGCATCATGAGTTGATGTCTGACCTTGAGGAAATGCCACAGAAGATCAGTGAGGCCTTGTACAAGTTCCAGGATCTGATTCAAGAAAATCAGTATTATTGGTGAGTGACTAATAGAGACTTGATTCCAGCACTATGCACAGAATATGTCTGCCCATCCTTGTCTTTGAAGCAATGTGAGGGTTCAGGTTCTGTACTGTTTACCTCTTAATGGAAAGTGGAAGGCTCTAGAATTGTTACCTCTTGGACTTATTTTGACCAAATGTGAAGAGTATGTAAGTACCTCTGATCATTTTCCTTCCAAAATAAGGATCCTCTAGATAAAAAAGGTTTGCATCATGATGGAAATATCAATCAACCTTGAGCTTCCAGGGCCCTTAAAGTAGATTTGCAAAACTGAATTTCATAAGATATACAGAATTTATGTGTACTTATTGGGTCTCGTCTTGACTTACACAGAAAGTTTGCTCTCTACCTACAAGTAGTTGTATAATTCCAATGACATATAATCATACATGGGAGCCATGTCTTCTTGGATTTCATTGGTACTTTGTGTCTTCTGGAATGGGTCTGTTCTCTGGATTTGACCTTTTTCTATGTGATGATTCATGAGTGATCTAAACTGTAGTCTGGGTCTGTCTGGGGATAAGAACCCACGAAGTGTGCATGGTATTTGGAGGAGAATGAGGAAGATAAATTCTAGTTTGGAGTCACCAATTTTCTTTGTGGTTCAGCATCTGGAACTGCTATCTCCAGAGAGAGTCAATTCATATGCAGAAGAAAGCAAAGCTATTGTGGGAGGAAAACGAAATGCTTGAAGCAAAGCAGGAGGTAACTGAAATGCCATATAGCAGGAGAAAGAAGCTCTGTGGTAAGGCCAGCATGAACATTTATGGACTATTGCCAAACAGCAGTAGGTAAAACTAATGAAGCATCAGGGTAGATTGTCCTCATCTGTAACCATAACGCCCATAGACATCCTATACCACAAAGCAGATTGTCTTTGATGTGTGTGTCTGTGTGTATGTGTTTGTGCATGTATGTGTTTTAGCATAGGTCTGGGTTATCATGATCATGGGATATATGTGGTTGGTGATAGTTCTTTGATGTAGATATTTGCAGAGTGGGTACTTGCATATAAAACTCTATGTGTGTGTTCTTTTGTGTGTAAAGGTATGAAGATGTGTGCTTCTCTACATATATGTGTATATTATATCCATATATACAGATTCACTTGGAAAACAATTATCTTAAAAAATAACAATGGCCAAGTTTACTGGATAAAGTACTCTGTCAGTTCTCTTTGCATCGGAGCCTCACTAAATACAGCAGCCACCTTTAGGCCCAGCCACCTAGCTCAATAGGACAAGAGTAGATAATGAATTCTCTAAAGTCTGATATTCAACTGATTTTGTAAGAAAAATATGTCAGTATTGAAATCATTTTTTAAAAATCAAACAACTGTGGTACATGCAGGTTGGAAAGATGCTGCTGTGTCAAATGAATGAGCCTGAGAGTCAAAAGTGCTGGCTTAAGTTTTGTGAATATCATATGGTCCTAATGTGCAGTGCCTGGCTACTGGAATACAGCAGGCAGGTTGCATACTCTCAGCATCCTAGTTTTCTCTGCATTGCCTGTTAACATTTTCTTTCCAACTTCCCCTAAACGTGACTCAGTTATCCTTGGCATTGGAGTTTGTCCTGTGCATTATTATTTGAAAGACTGATTTGCTTGTTGTGCATATGCATCCAGTATAAAGCCCAGAATTCTAATGTGAGTAAAGAACAGGGAACCTCAGACAGCCCCTAACCCTCATGATAGTCTAAAACACTCACCCCGTGTTCTGTCTGTAGCACTCTGTAACTGCTGTTAATCAAAATCATTCTCTCCGAGTTAAAATCAGCCTAAAGGAGGATTGGGAACAATGAGCACCCTCAGATATTTTTGATAGTATAAAATGTGCTAGCTCTGTGAGAAGCCATGTACAACTCTTCAGAAATTGAAACAGCAGTCCCCACTGACCCAGCAATTCCAGAACAAGAAGTCAGTATCCTGAAAAAAATTATGGTAATCACGTTTGTACTGGTACTTCTCATAGCAGCTTTGCAGTAGGAACTATCCAGATCTCATGAACACATTCAGGGACCATTTCCAAATGTGATCATTCATGCAACCACTTGGCCTTGAACCAGCCAGCCTTATTTTACTCAAAATATCTTTCAAATTGTATCCTTACAGGGAGAATAGTTTTATTTTGCAACCTGGTTATACAGATTTGGTAATTGCCTGGTCTCATATTTTTGGTTTCAAAGTTATGCAGCCTCTAGTAAATGGAGTACTTATTGGAACATGCTGCCCACTGTAGAGCCATAGAGAGACAGTGTACAAGAGGCAGGAACAGGCTTGTCCAATACCATGCAGTGTGTCTTTGCTGGGAGCCAAGTTTGCTGTGCAAAACCTTGGAATCTTGCTAAGCAGGCTTGGCTAACAGGCAAAGTTTGTTTAGTAGGGGAAAACACATTATTGACCTAGCTGTCTATCTGCTATGCCCACTATGTTCTTACTACATTCAAGGGTTGTATCCTGTGCCTTCATACCTTCCTGGGTGAACTTTTATCTTTTCTGGGAATCTAAAAATGTTTCTGCAATGAAGTCTGCTTGCATGTGTGAGCACATGTAATTGCATGTATTGTGGAATGTGTGTCTGGGTGTCAACCTCTCTCCCCCCTCTCTTTCTCTTTCTATTTTTCTCTGTGTCTGTTGTGTGTGTGTTGAGAGAGAGAGTGTGTGTGTGTATCTATGTGTGTCTGTGTGCACTTGTGTGTGCCTGGATTAGTGGAAATGATGCAGTATCTTTTTGATGTCTATAGGGAGTAGTAGTAGCACAGGATGGCAGGAGCCATGTAGATTTATTGGACGTGTACAATAGTCTATGTTGGGTGACTGGTATTCAATATTACTCTCTACCTCAATCAACTAGAAGCACCTCAGAGTATTGATCTCGTCCAGTTTAAAATCCTTCTGTCCATGATAAAATGCATGTTGGCCACAGAGTTTCTGGCGATGGTGATGGTGTACTCCTTCCACCCTTCTGAGTTCTGTGTTATGACCTCAGCCTAATGTCACTTATGTCTTTTTAGAAAAAGTCCTAGAATACTCACACACATAGCTGGGGTGTCATCTCTTTCTTCATGAGTATAACTTGAGAGTTTAATGCTATTCATTGGGAAGATTTGCATGCAATACAGAATTGTAGATCATATCATCTCTTCAGTGTGCATAGATTTTCTGTGAGATGGTTACTCTGGGTTTCACAGATTTCGTGGTTCACAAGTAGAACAGAGGCAGGTTTCTGCATTCTAGAAACAAGAGAGTTTGCTTAAGTTTTAGCCAGACTCCCTAGAAGGCCTCCAAATGGTCTTCTAGGCTGCTCACACCTACTGTGAAATGAGATTCCGACATTGCTAAACTGTTATTTTTCAATATAATATATATTGACTACTGAAGTAATGTTGCATTTTATTTTAATTCTTGCACAATGTTTAGTTCACAATTCAGTTTCAAAATTTCTTTTTTTAAATCTGAAAATAAAATTCAGGCCCAGGTACTCTTTGTCCCTTCTCCTTTCAGGATGCTTAGAATGACCTTAGCTGAAAGGTTGTACTAGGGTGTCCTCTGAATAAAGCTGGTGTTTGCTGGATAGCTGACCTGGCAGGTCCACCTAACAAGGGTCAACAACCAGCTCCTCCCCTTTCTGGATATTGATCTTGTGCTCAGCAGCTCCTGACACAGAAAAATTACTTGCCTCAGTGAAGGGCATTGCTAACCACTTATTCTGTGACGTTCTGTATGTTCTGGTCTTTTTTAATCTTAAAAGTACCACAACCATAAGCTCCCCTCAGGACAAATCAGAATACAGTATAATGAGAAATTTTTGTCTAGCTAGCCAAAGTAGCTGGGATCAAAAGCAACAACCTGGGAACATTTTATAAAACTTCACAAGAGTCATTAGTGTTTTGGGGTTTTTTGTTTGTTTGTTTGCTTGCTTTTCAATTATGATTTGGACTTGAGAAAATTTCAGAATCTTACCTCAGCACACAAACTTTGAGCTATGGCACTAAGATCATTTAGTATTAGGGTGTGTGTTCAATATCCCCTCACATTCTGAAATTTTTTTTTATATGTGTGGGTGTTTTACTTTCTGGAGGTATGTGCTCTACATGCATGTAATACCCACATTGTCCAGCAGAGATCAATGGATTCCATCTGAAACTGATGTGATAGAGGATTGTTAACTGCTTTTTAGCCACTATGAGAATAAAAGCCTCAAATGGATAAAAGCCATCTCTCTTGCCCTGTCCTGGACATTTGTTTTACTTGTGTGGTGTATTAGTTGGACTGGATCACACCCAAACAAAGAGGGACGTTTCTTGAGACATGAAGGGAAACATACTTGGAATAGGCATGCTAAATGTTTAAATTTCCAGGCATGCATGTAAGGCATTAGTGTGTCAGGATCATGACTTTTCATCTCTTATTTTCAGGGTTGAAGGAGATCTCTCATGTGTCATCCTGCATGACAATGTAGATGAGTCTGTCAAATGAAATGGAGACTTGAGAACTCTCCTGGGAGTGAAGGTATTAAATAAATTATGTAATAAACAGATCAGGATCAAGAAATATCTGTACTGGAGAAACATCAGAAGTCGTAGGTACTGTATAAATAACCATTAAACAGTCATGGGACTCATGTCTTTTCTCAGCTCATGGACTAATCCCATTCTCAAGAGTCTTCCAGATTCTCATGTCCAGGGCAAAGAACTCCAAGAGGGACACATGGTAATTTACTAAAAATAGAGATCATTTGTTAAAAAAAAGCAAAAGGCACTTCTCCAAATGAAACACTGCCAGCAATTTCTTTAAATCAGTGTTCATTGAAGGTACTTCTAGATTTGTTTTACAAGTATACTTTGCATATGTCTCCTGCCTCCATGACTTTCTTCCTATACATTTAGTTTACAATGGGGAGAGAGTAATGGTGGTAGCTTTAGAAATCTTGGAATCTGGCCCAGATTTACCACCAACTGTCTCCATAGTCCTATTCACTAAGGTAAATGTACATAGGAGTATGTTCTAAGGCCTGTTTATCTATCTAAAGTATGGTGAAACCCTATGCAGTTCTAAAAGAATCCTTAGCAAAAGACATTTGAGCAAGAGGATCATTTCCTAGTGAAACCACCCAACTTGCCAAACCCCTTATTTTAGGGCCCGTAAACATTATCTGAACAAAAATGTTACTGAGATAAAAACAACATCAGTGGACTCTAATCTCAAAGTTTGATACAAGCCCATAAATAAACATAGTAAAAGCAATATAGAGCAAACCAGTTGCCAATATCATACTAAATGGAGAGAAACTTAAAGCAATCCCATTAAAATCAGGGACTAGAAAAGGCTGGCCACTATCCCCTACCTATTCAATATAGACTGGAAGTCTTGGCCAGAGCAATTAGACAACAAAAAGAAATCATAGGGATTCACATTGGAAAGGAAGAAGTCAAAATATCACTATTTGCAAATGATATGAGAGTATACTTAAGTGACCCCAAAAAATTTTATCAGAAAACTTTTACAACTAATAAACATCTTCAGCAAAGTGGCTGGATATAAATTTAACTCAAAAAATTTCCTGCCTTCCTCTACTCAAATGATAAAAAGGCTGAGCAAAAAATTAGGGAATCAACACCCTTCACAATACTCACAAAAATGATAAAAATATCTGGGGTGCCTCTAAACAAGCAAATGGAGGTTCTGTATGAGAAAAACTTCAAGAATCTGAGGAAGGAAATCTCAGAAGTTGGAAAGATTTCCCATGCTCATGAATTGTAAAAAGCAATCTAGAGATTCAATGCAATTCCCAGCCAAATTCCAACTCAATTCTTCAGAGAGTTGAAAAAAACCAATTCATCTGGAATAACAAAATATACGAGAATAGTTAAAGCTATTTTCAAAAGTAAAACACCTCTGTGGGAATCACCATCCCTGATTCCAAACTATATTACAAAGAATTTGTGTTAAAAACTGCATGGTACTGCTACAGAGATAGACAGGTATATCAATGGAACAAAACTGAGGACCCAGTAATGGATCCACACACCTAAGGTAACTTGATCATTGAAAATGGAGCTGAAAACATTCCTTGAAAAAAGGACAGACTCTTTAACAAATGGTGTTGTTTCAACTGGCAGTCAGCATGCAGAAGAATGAAAATCAATCTTTCCTATCTCCTTTTACAAAGGTCAATTCCAAGTGGATCAAAGACATCCACATAATACCAGGTATACTTCAACTCTTAGAAGAGAAATTGGGGAAAAACTTAGAATACACAGGCACAGGAGAAAAGTTTCTGAACAGAACAATGGCTTGTGCTCTAAGATCTAGAATGAATAAATGGGACTTAGTGAGATTCCAAAGTTTCCGTAAGGCGAAGGACACTGTCAAGAAAACAAATGACAACCAACAGATTGGGAAAAGATCTTTACAACTCCCATATCTGATAGGGGACTAATATCTAATATATACAAAACACTGAAAAAATTAGACTCCAGAGAATCTAACAATCCTTTTAAAAAGAAGGTGCAGATCTAAAAAAGAATTCTGGAGTACAGATCTAAAATATATTCACAGTTGTGGAATATTGAATGGCTGAGATGTACCTAAGGAAATGTTCAACATCCCTAGTCATCAGGAAAATGGAAATCAAAACAACCCAGAGATTCCAACTCAAACAATCAAAATGGCTAAGATCAAAAATTCAGATGACAGCAGATGGTGGCAAGGATGGAGAGCAAGAGGCACATTCCTCCATCGTTGGTGAGGCTGTAAGCTGGTACAACCACTCTGGAATTCAATCTGGCAGTTTTTAAAAAGTTGGACATAGTACTACTTGAAGACCCAGCTATTCCACTTCTGGGCATATTCCCCAAAGATGCTGCAATACACAATAAGGACACATGCTCCACCATGTTGATAGCAGCCTTATTTATAATAGTCAAAAGCTGTAAAGAACCCACATGTCCTTCAGTAAATGAATGGATACAGAAATTGTGGTATATTCACACAATGGAGTACTACTCAGCTATTAGAAACAATGACTTTATGAAATTCCTAGGAAAATGGATGCATCTAGAAAATATCATTATGAGTGCGGTATCCCATTCATAAAAGAAAAGACATAATATGCAGTCACTGATAATTGGATACTAGCCCCAGAAATCTATGAATACCCAAGAAACAAATCACAGACTATATTAAGTTCAAAAAAAAAAAAAAACAAGTTTATAGCACCTTCTCAGAGTGGATACACCTAGATTTTAAATCATTAATAACTCAAAGGTTAAGAAGATAGCCTCGTGGCAATTTTTGGTATTTAAAATCATATGTTAAATCTTTAAACACCAAGAAAACTTTTACCATTTCCATGTTATGTTATTTTAAATGTACTTTATGCTCATTATAACTAGTAAGAATTCAATGCATACGATCAAACTTTCAGAAAAAGTACTGAGAAAAATATATAGTTTTATGCCAAAATGCTTTAAAATGTATCTCTGTTTTTATAAAAATAAAGTTGAAAAAATACTCTTATTAACACACACACACACAGAAATAAATTATATTGTGGAAACTAGATGTCTGTGGGTAAAAAGGAAAAAAAAATAAAAAACTACACAACTATCATACTCCATAAACATGTCAAATCAAAATAGATGAATTGATGACATACCTCACACTTTTAACTGGAGCTCTCAAGAGACACAGGCAGACAGCTCTCTGTAAGTACAAGACTAACCTTCCCTAAATAACATGTTGCAGTTCACCAGAGCTATCGAGTAATAGCCTAAATAAATAAATAACTAAATAAATAAACAAAAACCCCAAAAGTACCCCTCCCGATACAAAAAAAAAAGGAACATTTCATAATATTTGCCTTAGCAAAAACTTTATGCATTTATCTTACGGTGAAGAAAGAATAATGGAATTCATGTTGGAAATCACAGGTTCCAGCTCAGCTTTACCACCAATTTCTCCAAAGTCCCAAGAGGAATCTTGGACAGTAAGACTGAGAATAGGCAAATGGGGCTTTGTCACAGCAACGTGCTTCCCAGTAGCATTAAGAAAAGGTCATAAGATCTGAAACAGTATGGTTGCCAGTAGAAAATTTAAAAAGAAGAAGAAGAGGAAGGAGGAGGAAGAGGAGCAGGAAGAAGAAAAAGAAAGAGCAGGAGGAGGATGATGACAATGACAAGGACGACAACAACGTGCAAGGACGGGAGACATGTCAGTTTGCACATGACTTCCATGAGCTGTGCAGCCCCTCCCCACACCCCAACTACATGATGGAGCTCTACTGCAACTTCCAAACTATTGGCTTCTACCCCTATGACCTGTGCTTCCATTTTATTCGAAACACAGACAAGTACTGGCCTGTGTCATCAGGGGCACCTCTTGAGACCTGTGAGCCTTTGGTTTGCTTGGTTTAGGTGATGTGCTGCTCTACCTGGGCTTTGCCTGAAAACCATTGCACAAACTGCACCACAGCCTAAGTTTCTCTGGCTTTTCCCCCCATTTCTGGCCACCAGAGGTGTTAGGGTGTGGTTTGGGCTGAGGTTGCTACAACTGCTGAACTGACCCATTTCCACAAACTGCAGCCATACTGCTCCTCTGCCTACAGAGCCCACACACACTCCAGTGACCCTACATGCTGCTCCTTGGTGGTGGCTGAGGTGGCAGCCACACTGTTCTACACTGCCTGCCATCCAGACCCACAGCCTAGTCACTGTAGCCACTGCTTACAACTGTCCCCAGCAGCAGGGCCTGTGTGCCCACACTGCCTCTTGCACAACCCAGTGCAGCTAATGAATGTGATGAAAATGATATCATAAGGACACTGGCATTTTTGTGACACCTAATGAATGAATTCTACATGTAAGCACTACAATGATTAAACTACTGCTGCTATTACAAAACTAGACAAGCAAAGATTATGCAGATTCTTATGAAATATCTAAATATTCGTTGAAATGACACCAAAAAATCAGTTCTAACACAACACCAGTCTTGCAGATTGATTTAGTGAAGATGTGGAGATCAAACAACTGTAGGCCAACAGTTGTTCAGGAACATCTCTGTGTTCTCCTGAGCAGAATTTAACTTGTACAAGCTGCACAGGAACACTGAAGGCCTTGTTTGCCATATCAATGGCAATGAGAGGTAGCAATACACGATTTTACTATGTAACATGTAACTTACTTTCTAATCAGTTGAAAGAACACATAAAACACAAAGTGCAAACTGTGTTTGTCTTACGAATTTAAGAGTTTAAAGAGCATTAGAAAATTTAGCGATCTAATTATGAAAGTCAGAGAAGAAAAGTCCACCATCTCCTTGCCAGTATTTGATGACATTTTGTAAGGGGGTGAAACTGATACTAAAATTTGATTCCCTAATTGAGTCTTGATTATGTCAATAAAGAAGGCAGAAGTTAATTGCTGGCCCTAAAGAAAACGATGGGGCCTTTGGGTTACAGAAGGAAGAAGAGGGACATGGGGAGAAAAAAGACATCGGACAGGCTTTGGAAATAGTAAGATACAACAGTCATGTAAGATCTTAGCGCAACTGAAACTGGTGGCCTCTGATACCAGACATTGGATGAAGTAAGTCAGCTGATAAGAGCTCAGTAATTGTGCTGTGTTTGATGGCACCAGGTTGTCTTTGTTTCCATTGCTTATGTTCTTGTGATTGCCTCTTGCCATCTTGATATCTGTGATATTAGGTGATTTGTTTTCTCAGTAATAAGCGTGGCTCCACAGCCTGAAGATGGGACATCCAGTTATGGCTCAGTGCATAACCCAACGACAGTTTCTGAATTCATCCTGATTCTTAGAGCTTAGGCTACCTCTAGATATAAATTAAAATCTTTTTTTTTCAAGTACACTCCCAACACAAAGAGAAGACAGTCTTGACTCATTAAAGTATATGCAGTTTACAAAGATTGGCCAAGACCTATTTAGGTCTCAGATTCTCTGAAAAATTTATATCTCAAATTAAAAACAAAATGCATATATACACATGTACACATACTTCTGAGTTTATAATTGAAATTACAAATTCCCAACATTGATTTTCCATGTCACTTATCCATGTCCTCTAAAATGGGAGTAATAGGTAATCTAAAAGGTCGGAATGTCATTCTATAGTTATGATATCTTGGATATGTGAGTACAAACTGGTTAAGTACCTTCTCAATAACTGTTTTCCTTATTTGAAAATGAATAATAACATTGTCTGTAGTGTGGCTGATCACAATAAAAGTATCGATTAATATGACTCATCTGGCCTTACAGAGCATGGTATGAACATTCTAGGTATGAAACTAGTACCTGGCTGGAGATTACAAAATTAAAAATACAAAAACACAACCAGAAGAACAAGAACAAAGCATCAATTTTTAAAACACCTTCTGGTGCTGGGACTACTACATGTGCCAACTCTGAACAGCTTTCTAGATATTTCTAATTAAGAAATCCTAAAACAAAAAAAAAAAATAAAAATAAAAACCCTCTTATAGTTTCAGCAGAGAGACTTGTAAACTAGGATATGCTGTTCTGTTTTTTCTGATACTCTTAGTCCTCAGACATTTACCAGGTGAGCTAAGATTAAGAGCAGACCAGGTGACTCTGCTGGTGCCATAGCATGAATTTGTGGCAATTATTGATTGCCAACATAAATTCTGGATGGAGATAGCATCTTTGCAGGCTATCTAGGATGCCTTGTTCCCTTGTTTCCTCTATTGTGCTAAAGACAAGCACAAATATGAATCCAAGGAAGTCACTTGTTGGGTGGGTACAGGCCTTGACTACCTTAAAGAATGGTAATCTTTCAGTGTTAAAGAATTTTCTATTACCCTCATTAAGTGTGTGCCAATTGCTGAGCTGCTGTGTAAACAGTGAACATCAATCCTTACTTGTAACATCCAGGAAGAATCATCATCCCTGAATTCAAGCTGTATTACTGAGCAAAAATGATAATAATAATCAAAAAAACCTGTATGGTATTGGTACAGGGACAGGAAGGTACATCAATGGAATAAAATCGAAGACTGAGAAATAAACCTGCACATCTGTAGTCACTTGACCTTTGAAAAATATGCTAAAATAATCCAGTGTCATAAGAGATGGGATTTTTAAACAATGGTGATGGATCAATTGGTGGTCAGCATGAAGAAGAATGCAAATCTATTCATCCTTATCTCATTGTATAAATCTCAAGTCCAAGTGGTCCATGCATCTCAACAGAAAACAAGATACACTCAACCTAATAGAAGGGAACTTAGGGTAGAGCCTCAAGCACACGATCACTGGAAAAAAATTCCTTAAGAGCACATAAATGGCTTATACTATAAGATAAAGACTCAACAAATGCCACCTCATAAAATTGTGAAGCTTCTGTAAGGCGAGGATACTGTAGGTAGGACAAAACAACCACCAATAGATTGTGAAAAGACCTTTGTGAAATTTAAATCGGATAGAGAACTAATAGCCAATGTATACAAAGTCCTGAAGAAATTTGATTTGGAGAATCAAATAAACCTATTAATATATTGGGCAACAGAGGTAAACTAATAATTCTCAAATGAGGAATAACGAAGCGTTTAAAAGCAACAAAAGACATGTCCAACATCCTTAGTCACCAGGAAAATACTAATCAAAACAAACATGAAATTCCACCTCAAATCAGCCAGAATGGCTAA
Source organism: Micromys minutus (assembly GCF_963924665.1). Lineage (NCBI taxonomy): Eukaryota > Metazoa > Chordata > Mammalia > Rodentia > Muridae > Micromys > Micromys minutus. Next base: position 1,661,730 of record NW_027667985.1, read on the forward strand.
AATTAAAAACTCATGTGGCATCCAATGCCAACTAACGTATGCAGAAAGAGGAACACTCAAATTCATTTCTGGGATTGAAGTCTGGTATAACCATTTTGGAAGTCAGTCTTGAGACACATTAGAAAATTTGACAAAGTACTATCCATGTACCCAGCTATACCACTCCTAGGCATATATCCAAACATGTTACAACACATAACAATGACACATGTTCTACTATGCTTATAGCAGCCTTATAATAGCCAGAAGCCAGAAAAAAAAAAAACAGTTGTTGTCCTTTAACAGAAATTATGGATACAGAAAATGTACATTTACATATAGGAGTACTACTCAGCTATTACAAACAATTACTTCATGAAATTGTTAGGTAAATGGATGGAACTAGAAAATATCAACACAGACATAAAAAGAACACTCTTGGCATGCACTCATTGACAGAAGAATAATAGACCAGAAGCTCTGAATACACAAGATACAATTCACAAACCACATGAAGCTCAAGATGCAGGAAAACGAAAGTGCAGATGATTCAGTGCTATTTATAGTTGGAAACAAATATTCATAGGAGGAATTATGTAGACAAATTTTGTAGCAGAGACTGAAACAAAGGCTATCATTAGTCTGCCCCAATTGGGAATAAACCACATATACAGCCACCAAATCCAGACAGTATTGCAGAGGCCAAGAAGAATATGGTGACAGGACCCTGATATAGCTGTGTCCTGAGAGTCTCTGCCAGAGCATGACCAATACAGATGCAGATGATCTCAGCCAACCATTGAAGTGAGAACAGGGTCCTCAATGGAAGAGCTAGAATAAGGACTGAAGGAGCTAAAGAGGTTTTCACCCAAAAGAACAACAATACCTACAAACCAGAGCTTCTAGGGACTAAACCTCAATCCAAAGAATACACATGGAAAGATTTATGGCTCCAGTAGCATATGTAGCAGAGGAGGGCCTTGTTGAGCATCTATGTGAGGATAATTTCTTGGTCCTTCTTAGGTTCAGTGCCCTGGTGTAGGGAAATGTCAGGGAGGGAAGCAGGAGTTGTAGGTGGGAGGGTGAAAGGGTTAACTGGAGAGCACTCTTATAAAAACAAAAGAGAGTGGATGAGATGGAGGGGTATATTAGCTAGGGTTTTATTGCTGTGAACAGACACCATGACCGAGGCAAGCCTTACAAATAACATTTAATTAAGGCTGGCTTACAGGTTCAGAGGTTCAGTCCAGTAACAAGGCAGAAGCCTGGCAGCATCCAGTCAGGCATTGTGCTGGAGGAGCTGAGAGTTCTACATCTTTATCCAAAGGAAGCAAGGAACGGATTGAAAATCCTCAGACAACTAGAAGGAGTAACTCTAAGCCCACTCCCAGAGTTATACACATCCTCCAACAATGCCACACATACCAATAGTGGCACTCCCTGGGCCAAGCATTTGCAAACTATCACAAGGGGAAACTGAGAAAGGGGATGACTTTTGAAATGTAAATAAAATGTATTGAATAAAAATATTAATCTTATGCTGAAACTTCAAAATAAAATAAAAAGAATGAAAGATCTGGTTCATTTAGATGTTTAGGGGTGCTCAATGAATGTTAAATACAAAAGTAGGAAAATATCACTTTCACAATAGATTTTGCTCAAAGGCATGAAAATAGAATTTGGGTACCCTCCATGGACTAATGTCTGTATTGCTCAGGGGTTTGGAGAAAGCGTTGGGAGGCACAAAGGCAGGCCATGTAGATGGTTTCATATGGGGCCTTTCAGAAGCTATTTCTGTATATTTACAATTTGTTTTGCTGTGTGTTATACACACTTGAATCCACAAAACTAGTAAAATGAGGTCTAGACCAGAGCATTGCGGTTTTGAAGGTAGTTTATGACCGCAGCCTTGTCATGTATGCTGCAGTGTACACATGCTGGGAAAACTGAGGTACTTATTGGAAATATGCAGTGTCTATACTTTAAAGCTCCAACACTTTGCCGTGGTAATGAGTGTTGTTATATCTGTGCTCAGGGATTCATACATAGGTGTTGCAGGCCAGCCAGGACTATGTGTCCTGTGCCACAGAAACCAAATGAAAGTTGGGTAAGTGCACCGATGGGTGGAACAGCAGGTGAACATGCTTGAAACCAAGCTGGTTACCAGAGTTTTATGTCCAGGAATCACGAGATGGATGAATTTTTTTTCACAACATGTCCTTTAGGCTACACACAAGTGAAGTGGTACAAAAGTTTATAAATGTGATACAAATTCATAATTTAAAAACAATGTATAACATGTAAAATGTAGAGGGCAGACACAATCTTCTATGGATTGTTACCTCATAGAAATATTTACACTGGCCAGAATGTGTCAGTCTGAAGAAGAGACCCTAGTCTTAACAGTGTCGCCTACCCATGCGAATAGGTTCTCCTTCTCCTTCCACTCTATCCTACCCATATGGGATTCCCCTAAATTTATCACTGTTTGGTAGGAAATGGGGTTGATATAAAAGTCACAGTTAACAGAGCTTATCCGATGCAGTGCCTTTGTAATCAGTGCATCCTGAAAGGCCTAGGTTTATCCAGCATACACAAGGTCCTCAAAATTAGCTTTTCCTGTGGTTACACTGTGCCAAGTACATGATTATTTTCCCTCATGCTTAATGCAATCCTCTGAGCTTAAAAAAAAAAAAAAACAAAAAAACAAAACACAAACACATTCTACATGAAAGACACTGAAACTCCTCACACAACTTAAGTTGAATTACTAAGCCAGAATCCTAAGTGTTCTTCTGTGTAATTCTGAAGGTTAAACTCTTCCTGATACATGACATGAAAAGCTGGAAACATATTCAACTGGAGGCAGCTTCTCTCCCACCCTTCATGATGAGAAGTAGGGCCTTGCCCTCTCCCATATTCTGTCCATCAGAATAGGCAGAGTCAACCACAAATAAAGCTAGGACTAATCTACCTGCTTAGATAATTTGGCCCAAACCTTCCTACAACAATTCAAAGCTGAAAGTCTTTTGCTGTCCCAGAATGTTGAATTATAAAGAAAAAAACTCCAGTTAATTCTGTCTCACATTTTTATGGGCTTGTCCCCTCCAGAAGGAGAGTCAGATTCCAGAGTGGTCATAGAGCTAATAATTAGGAATGACCCACAATAAGGCCTTGCCTACATATTTGAAATACACAAAGCAACCATGACAGAAGCTACTGCTTAGAAAGCTGAGCAAAAAAAAAGTAACAATAGATCCAGGACTTATTCCAAGCATGATGTCACCCCCAGTTCACTTAACTATATGTCTCACAGGCTGGCTAAGAGTCACTGTCATTTCTGACTTGCAAATGAGTATCACCTCTCGAATTTTACTGTGTAGAGAAACATGGCCCTGAAATTTGGTCTCCCTCTTGAGAAAAGCTGCTATGGAAGTGTAAAGGTGTAACTAAAACACCAGTTTCATGTCTGACTCTGCCACTTCCAAAATCTGCTGCCTAAAGCTGGTACCCTAACTAGCCAAGAACCCTGTTTGCAGAACTCACTGTTAATCTTCACCTTGTGGAGACCTAAAAAAGAGTAGTGGTTTCAAGACTGGTGGAAACCTTGGCCCTTTTGCAGCTTTCCGGCTTGGCTAATCTGACCAGACAGTGTTAATGTAATAAAACCACGTAAGCATACTCTAGTTTCATGAATTCACATTGAAATTTGCCATGAAATCTGGGCAGAGTTCATGACCACCAGGAATACCTGGCCTCCCTTCTCCCTGTTGGTGCTTACTGAGTTCCTCTCCATTTTTTCTGTTCCCCTGTCTAACCAGATGAATCAGTCTTGGATATTCAGATACTGATAACTTTTTCTTCCCTTCAGACAATGAATATCGGCTCTATCTCTAATTAGAATCCCATGTGTCAGGCTGGGTTTCCTTCTCTTCAGAACTAGATATCCACAGGGGCTTCATCCCAATAATGTTTGTTTGGACTACTTACCCCACTGCCTAAAGTCACATTTCAGTTTGAATTCATGTGATCCTTGAATCTTTAGTTCAAAGGGTTATTTGGTCTTTTGCCATGCCCTCCCCAGGATCAACTCTGAGTCCCATAAGCTGAAAACACAGCATCATGAGGTGATGAATGACCTTCAGGAAATGCCCCAGAAGAAATTGAGGCCTTGTACAAGTTCCAGGAATTGAATCAAGAAAATCAATACTATTGGTGAGTGACTAAGAGGGTCTTAACCCCAGCACTTGGCACAGAATATGTCTGTCCATCCTTGTCTTCGAAGCAATGTGAGGGTTCAGGTTCTATACTGTTGGCCCCTTAAAGAAGGTGTGCTAAAATCAAATCTCTAAAAGTTTTACCTCTTGGACTCATTTTGACCATGTGTGAAGAGTCTCTGAGTCTCTGCAATCATGTCTTTCCCAGCATAGATCCTGAATATCGCGATATTGACTTTCTCCTGTTAGCATTTCATAAGTAACTGGATAGTTTGATGTAGCTTTTAATTCTGCTGTTTGCTGACATCTTTCAAAAAATTCTGTTTTCCACAGCAAAAAATTTAGTCACCCTAGACATGCATGAGATATTCTTTTCCAATCTGCAGGTGAATGATCTTCAGTGGACAGGCCATCCAACATAGCCATGGAACATAGAACATTTTATCAAAACCATGGATTTTATTGTGCCCTTTTATTCCTTGTCCTACTTTATCTCATGTCAGTAAACTTACAGAACCTTCCTCAGGCAACCAAGGATAGATTTCTTCTTTAAAAATCAGAAACTGGATAACTTGTTTCTGACTTATTTTTGCTCCTCTATCCTTTAGCATATTTTAAGCATATATATAAATGGCATTGTGCCATTGCCAAGCCCCATTCTTTTAGGGTTTACTCACTGCTGGCTGAGACTTTTCAAAACTTTCCTCTGCATGCCCTTCCTTTCCCATGGTGTCCTTCACTATATCCACTGGAGCCTCACACTGAGTTCCACCTCACCAAACCAGCTCAGTCAAAGAGATTCTCCAGCAGCAGAGCTAGGATTAAAGAAAAAGAGATGATTAGACAAAACTGCAGCATGACCCCAGCCAGTTCTGAGGCTGAAAGGCAGGTTCAATTCTTTAACTCTCTTTTATTCCATTTTAATTACATGCAGATAATAATAAGGCCAGGTCTAGGTTAAGAGAACAAGAAAGGCCATAGAAAATTCCATAATCACTATTTCTAAGGAGGGTTGTAAAGATGATGGGATTATCTGAACCTACTTTCCTGTCCTAGCCCAAAGTGAAGTTATTGCCTGAAGCCTATTTCTCTATTTGATCCTGAAATCAGATTCCTCTCTGAGCTTAATTCCCTGTCCTAGCCCAATGTCAAATTCCTTTCTGGAGTAGCTCTACTTTCTTTTCCTTGCCCCATGTCAGATTCCTGCCAAGAGACCCCAAAAGCTCTCTACAAAATTTCTCGGAAAGCTGAAAATATATGTAGAAAAAAATTTTGATAAAAATTCATATATACATTGAAAATATTTGAGAGAAAACTTGAGAACTGCCAAGACAGAATTCTGATAAAATCAAAGGTTTATATAAAAAAAAAAAAACAAGATAAAAAGAATGCATAGAAAATATTACTCACATAATTAAAGAATGTAGAATTTTTTTAGAAAAACTAGAAAATTTATCTCGAAAATACTGCTGAAAAAAATTGAAGAAATATATAGAAACAATTGTGATAATATCGAAAATTCACCTTTAAGATAATCATGGTAAAAAAGAAGCAGAAAATGACAATCTCAAAATTGAAGATACATTAAGAAACTCTTTTCTGAAAAATACATATTTATATTGAAAATACTTCTGAGAAAATTGAACAAATATATAGAAAGAATTTTCATAAAATTGGATATTCACATGGAATATAATCCTACTAAAACAGCATGCAAAAGTATTATTAAGAAAAGTAAACAGGCATTTAGAAACATTTTTTGACAAATTAAAATTTACATAAAATATTCTTTGAATAAATTTGAAAAATACACAGAAATATTTTGATAAATTTGAAGATTCTCATGAAAAATAGTCCTAAAAAAAAGAAGAAAAAAAAATTCAAAAATGAAGATGCTTCTGCAGAAACCGTTTAAAAATGAAAATTTGTATTGTTAATATTTCTGAGAAAATTGAAGAAGTATATAGAAAACACTCTGATAAAATTAAAATTTACATACAATAACAATGATAAAATATATCATGTAGAAAGTATTTCCCAAAACGTGAAGACACATGTGGAAAAATTTGTGGAATAAACTATGTATTTACATCCAAAATATTTCTAAGAAAATTAAATAATTGTATCAAGTTATTTTTGATAAAGTTGAACATTCACATGGGAAATAATCCTGCTAACATAAAAGACAGAAAATATTATTCTAAAACACGAAGACGAATATAGAAAAATTTTATGAAAATTTTAATATATACTTGGACATTTTTCTGAGAAAACTGAAAAAAATAGAATAAACTTCTGATGAAAATGAAAGTTTCAAGTATAAAATACGATAAAAGAGAGGAGTAAAATATGTTTTTCAAAAAAATGCAGACACATAAAGAAAAACTATTTAAATAATTCTACATTCTCTTCAAAAATATTTCTGAAAATTTCAAGAAATATATAAAATTTTTGATAAAATTGAAGGTTACCATGAAAAAAGTCATGTTAAAATGCAAGAAAAAGTAAATATTATTTAAATCCTTGAAAACCCATGTAAAAGATTTTTTAAAAAATAATATATAAAACAAACATATTTCTAAGAAATAGAAAAAATGTGAAGAAAGAAATCTGATAAAATTGAAGACTCACAACTAGAAAAATCACGTTATGATAGAAGATATAAAAACATTTAACAAATATTGAACATGTATGTAGAAAACATTTTAAAAAACACAAAAATTACATCAAATAATTTCTAAAAAATTGAAAATACATATAAAAAATTTCTGATAAATTTCAAGATTTACATAGAATATAATACTGATTACAGATAAAAGAGAAAACACAAAACATTTCTCGATAATCTTAAGACACATAGAGAAAAATGTTTTGATAAAATTCCACATTCACATCTGAAATTCTTTGAAGGAAACTGAACAAATATACGAACAGAAATCACAAAAAACTGGATATTGACATGGAAAAATAATAATAATGGGACTTAATGAGATTGCAAAGTTTCTCTAAGGCTAAAGACACTATCATGAAAACAAAAACGGCAGCTAACAGAGTGGGAAAAGATATTTACAAACCACACATTAGATAGAGGCCTAATATCCAAGGTATACCAAGAACTCAAAAAGGGAGATAACAGAGAATCAAAAAACCCTATTAAAAAATGAGGTACAGACTTAAACAAAAAGTTCTCAATCGAGGAATATTGAATCGCTGAGAAACATCTAAGGAGTGCTCAACATCCTTGGCCATCAGGGAAATGCAAACCAAAACAACCCTCACACCATTCAGATTGGCCAAGGTCCAAAACTCAGATGACAATAGATGCTGGCGAGGATGTGGAGAAAGAGGAACACTTCTCCGCTGCTGGTGGCGTTGTAAACTGATACAACCACTCTGGAAATGAGTCTGGAGTTTCCTCAGAAAAATGGACATAGTACTACCTGAAGACCCAGTTATTCTACTTCTGGGCATTTGCCCAAGAGATGCTCCAACATACAACAAAGATACATGCACCACAATGTTCAGTGCAGCTCTATTTATAATAGCCAGAAGCTAGAAAGAACCCAGATGTCCTTCAGAAGATGAATGGATACAAAAATTGTGGTACATTTACACAATGGAATACTACTCAGCCACCAGAAACAATGACTTAACCAAATTCTTAAGAAAATGGATGCATCTAGAGAATATCATCCTGAGTTAGATAACCCAGTCACAAAAGAACAGACATAATATGCAGTCACTGTTAATGGGACACTAACCCCATAAAGCTCTGAACACCCCAGAAACAAATCACAAAATGTGTGAAGTTCAAGAAAAAAAAAAGAACATATTTCAATTAAAATAGAACTGTATCACATCCCCCTTTCCTTCCTACAGCCCATTCCAGTTTCTCTCCTATCCCCTCAATTAATAACCTCTATTCCTATATTATTGTTACATATATACATATGTGTTTGTATATGTAACCACAAATACTAAATTACAACTTTATAAAAAATATATTCCTGTACTTTTATGCAAAAATGCTTAAAAATTTGTACATTTATCTTGGTTTTTAAAATTAAAGTTTAAAAAATGAAATAAATAAAATACAACCAAAAGAAAAAAAACAAAAAAGGAAAAAAAAGAGAGAAGTCGGAAAACATTTCTCGAAAACCTGAAAACACATAGAGAAAAACGTTTTGTTAAAATTACAAATTCACATCTGAAACATTTGGAAGGAAACTGAACAAATGTATAAACAGAAATCACATAAAACTGGAGATTGACATGGAAAAATAATAATAAAATTGAAGACCCTGAAAATATACTTCAAAATATGAAAAACACATGTATGAAAATTTTGTAAAAACATTATCTATACATAAAAATATTTCTGAGAACATTGAAGGAATGTATAGAGAGAAATATGATAAAATTAAAATTCACATGCAATAATAATGATAAAATAAACCAGATAGAAAATATTTCTCCCAAAATTGATGACACATGAAAGAAAATATTAAAAATATTTTATATATACATCAATAATTTTTCTGAGAAAAATAAAAAATTATTTCAACAAAATTCTGGCAAAACTGATGATTCACATGGGAAATAATCCTAATAAGATAAAAGACTGAAAATGTTTATTCAAAAATTGAAGAGGCATTTAGAAATATATTTTGAAATAATTTAATATTTGCCCTATAAATATTTGCAGGGAAATTTGTAGAAATATATTGACAGAATTTAGATAAAATTGAAAAATCAAATAAAAAAAGAATAATTTTTAAAATGGAGACTTAATTTTTTTCACAATTAAACTAGAAATAAATGTAGAAAAACATTTTGAAATTGAAAATTTACATCAAAATTTCTGAGAAAATAAATTCTGATCAAATTTAACATTCACATGGAAAAAAATCTAAAAATTAAAGATAGATAAACAATTTCTCAATTAAAGATACATGCTGAAAATCAGCACCTGTGTGTTTCACACACACACACACACACACACACACACACACACACACACAAACACACACACACAGAGATGAGGGGGAAAAAGAAGAAAATGTACCTAAGACATCATTACATACAATGTGGTACGTCAGCACATGCATGTGCAGCACACACAGACACACTCACAGGGGATGTAGGGGAAGAGAGAGGCAGGGGACAGAGGCACATAAACGCAGTGAGCTCATCTCCAACTGTCAACAGCGCTCATTACCTCACAAGGACACAAAGGTGCTGCCATGTATCTGCTTGTAAATTTTCTTTCCTTGGTCGCTGTGCATCATGGGTATTTTCTCAGAAGTATCTCTTAATAGTTTTTCCAGGTCTTGGCACGTTTCTGTTAAGAGCTAAATCAGTCAATCAATCAATCACACAAACAAACAAGCAAACTCATATAATTAAAAGTATTAATAACTAGAGCCTAGAGAGACAGCTCTGAGCTTAACAGCACCAGCTGCTGCTCTACCTGAGTGCCTGGGTTTGATTCCCAGCACCTGCAGGGAAGCTCGCAACTCCCTGTAATTCAACTTCCAGGGGATCAGAGGCAAAATCAAGACTGAACACAAATGCAAATAAGATAAAAATAAACAAGTCATTTTAAAATGTTTATAATCGGTCCCCTGTGATGTGTCCGGACACCTCATAATGTCCCCTTGTTTTTAACTCTGTTCACAGTACTTTCTCTGCCCTGTTTCCATTCCCCAATTCCATGTTTCAGTACCCAATACCCTGTTTCTGGTTCATGATGCCCTGTTCAGTCCCTGATGCCCTATTACTGGTCCCCCATCCCCTGTTTTCGTTCCTGATGCCCTGTTTCTGGATGACAACGCTTACGTTTCTGGACCCTGATATCTTGTTTCTGATCCCCATGTCCTGTTTTCAGTACTTGGTTCCCTGCTTCCAGTTCCCAGTGCCCTGTTTCCATTTCCCAGTGCTGTTTTTCTGTTTACCAATACCCTGTTTCTGGCCCATGAAATCCTGTTCCCTGTCCATGAAGCCTTGTTTCCGGGCCCCGTCCTATTTCCTGTCGTCCATGCAGAGCTTCCGGTCTGATGCCCTGTTCTGGTTCCCGTGCCCTGTTTCCATTCCCAATGTCCTCTTTCCATCCTTGAAGACCTGCTTCCTTTCCTAGATACCCTGTTTTGGGGCCTGGTTTGCCTGTTTCCAGTCCCGGTGGGCAGGTGCATTATCTCAGGGCAGACCAGGATGACTGGGAAACCTCACATCTGGTCCAGCAGTTATAGGTGCTATAGGTGTGCTATAGGTATGGACTTGCTCCATGAGTCCTGAAGAGGGGTCAGAGGTTATGGGCTAGGGTCAAAGGTCATCAGTGAGCACTGTCTTAAATAAATAAAATCTAGTATTAATTTAATTATTGTTAACTTATGTAAAATTAATTTTATATAAGCTTTCTTTTAAAATAATTTGGATAAAATTAATTTAATATGTATTTATTTTAAATAAAATTAATCAATATGAATTTAAATATTTATTTCCATTGTGAATGTGTCACTGTGTAAGTACAATCTCTCCCCTGAAACCGGAAGCTAGGTGAGTGTGAGCCTCTGTGTGGGTGCTGGGTATTAGAGCAAGGACCTCAGAAAGAGCAGTTTGTTTTCTAACCACTGAACGATCTCTCAAGCACCAATGATTTTATTCCTCATCAAATACACAGTATATATCATAAAGCTCTCTGCATTTTATTTTATCAATGGAGTCTTCCTGATGGTTCTCAGCCCCTATCTGACAAGCAGTGGCCCCAAGGTTCATTCCCATGCTGACTCCCTCTGTCCTCTGTGAGGAAGCTGTGATTAAAGCCAGGCACTTCCACTTAGAGCTGGGAAGGCTCATTTGAAAATACTTAATTTAATCCCAACAGTGTATATGTGGTTGTGTAAATAGCCCATGTGAGGCATCCCTTCTCCCTGAGGTACCAGGATATTATAGTATAGAATTTATTCAGGGCATGGGGAGGGGACTTGGGAGTGTAATAGAGGCAGAGAGAGAGAGAGAGAGAGTGAGAGAGAGAGAGAGAGAGGGAGAGAGACATAAAGTGAGAGACATATAGAGAGAAACATAGATATAGTAATAGAGAGATAGAAAGAAACAGAGAGTCACAGAGAGAGACACATAGAGTGAGAAACATATATAGAGAGAGACATGAGAGAGATTGGAGACATAGAGAAATACATAAAAATAACATAGAACCAGAGACATAGATAAAGAGATAATCAGAGACAGAGAGATAGAAAGAGAGAGACAAAGACATTGAGAGAGAGAGAGTGAGAAGAGAAGAGAAGAATAGAGAAGAGAAGAGAAGAGACAGAAAGCAGAGGCTGGCCATCAGCAACTGGAGAGAGAAGAGTAATGGAAAGGAAGAGAGAGTGAAAGAATAGAGGAGCAAGGCCAAGAGAGAGAGGGGCAAACAAAATGTGCATGCTTCCATCCTACATAGATAATCACATGAGGTAGAGGGAAGAAGGCACATAGGAGGGAGTCAAGAGTGGAAGATAAAAAAAGGGTGGACAGGGTCAGGTATAGGAAGGGACAGAGAACAGGGGGTCAGGAAATAGAAATATGTTGCAGTAGATAATGGATAACTGGGAGTAGCCTCTAGAAAGTCCCAGGTGCCAGGGAAATAAGAGGTTTCCAGAACCCAACAGAAATGACATTAGCCAAACTACACAACAAAGGGAAGCTAGAACCTGTAGAGATTGCTCCCAATTGATAGGCATGTGCCTCCCGCTCATATCAAAATATTTATTCCAGAATTCTTCCTGTGAACAAAAGAACAGCCCCATCAGAATAGTCAGGGTGTAGGATTGAAGAAACTGAGGATTGCAACCCCAAGGGAAAAAAAATATCCACTAACCTGACCACACGGTACATTCAGGGACTAAACCAGCAACCAAAGAGCACAAATGGAGAGACCCTTGCTTCAGCTCTTGATGTAGCAGAGGATGTCATTATCTGACACTGATGGAAGAGGAGGCATTTGGGGCAAAAATGCAGAATTTCCCCTTATATTGGGGCAAAAATGTAAAAATTCCCCTCATTTTGTGCAAAAATGCAGAAATTTCCCTTATTTTAGTGCAAAAATGCAGAAATTCCCATATTTTCGGGCAAAAAGGCAGAAATTTTGCTTTTTTGGGGGCTTAAATACAGAAATTTCTCTTATTTCACGGTAAAAAGACAAAAATTTTTCTTATTTTGAAACAAAATTGCCGAAATTTACTTATTTCAGTGCAAAAAGGCAGAAATTTTCCTTATATTGGGGCAAAAAGACAGAAATTCCCTTTATTTTGGGGCAAAATTGGAGAAATTTCGATTATTTTGGGGCTAAATTGCAGAAATATCCTTTTTTTCTGGTAAAAAATGCAGAAATTTTTTTTTATTTTGGGGCAAAATTGCAGAAATTTTCCTTATTTTAGGGCAAAAAAATAGAAATTCTTTATATTTTGGGGCAAAAATGCAGAAATTTTCCTTATTTTGGGGCAAAAGAGCAGAAATTCCCATTATTTTGGGGCAAAAATGCAGAAACTCTCCTTATTTTGGGCAAAATTGCAGAAATTTTACTTATTTCATGGAAAAATGCAGAAATTTCTTTTATTTTAGATAAAATGAAGACATTATCACTAGAAAGGCAGAAAGTCTACTTAATTTGGGGCAAAAAAGTAGAAATTCCCCTTATTTTGGGGTAAGAAGACAGAAAGTCCCTTTCTTTTGGGAGAAAAATGCAGAGATTCCACTTATTATTTGGCAAAAAAGCAGAAATTCACCTTATTTTGGGGCAAAAAGGCAGAAATTTTCCTATTTTTGGGGCATAATAGCAGAAATTTCCCTTATTTTATTGTAAAATCGCAGAATTTTCCTTATTTTAGGGTTAAAATTGCAGAAATTTCACTTATTTCAGAGCAAAAAGGCAGAAATTTTATTTCTTTTGGGGTAAAAATGCAGAAATTCCCCTATTTTGGGGCAAAAAGGCAGAAATTCACCTTATTTTGTGGAAAAAATACAGAAATATTTCTTATTTTGGTGGATAATTGCAGAAATTTCACTTATTTCACGGCAAAAAATGAGGAAATTGTCCTTATTTTGGGGCAAAATTGCAGATTTAACTTATTTCTGGGCAAAAATGCTGAAATATTCCTTATTTTGGGGCAAAAATGCAGAAATTCCCTTTATTTTGGGGTAAAATTTCAGAAATTTCCCTTATTTTGCAGCAAAATAGCAGAAATTTCACTTATTTCATGTAAAAAAGGCAGAAATTTCCATTATTTTGGGGCAAAAAGGAAGAAGTTCCCCTTATCTTGGGGCAAAAATATAGAAATTCTTTTTATTTTGGGGCAAAAATGCAGAAATTTCCATTATTTTATGGCCAATAGTCAAAAATTCCCCTTATTTGTGGCAAAAGGCAGAAATCACCATGATTTTTGAGCGAAAAGGCAGAAATTCCCCTTATCTTGCTGCAAAAAGGTAGAAATTCCCTTTATTTTGGGGTCAAAAAAAAAAAAAGAAATTCTTATTTTGAGGCAAAAAGGCTGAAATTCTTATATTTTGGGGCAAAAATGCAGAAATTCCTCTTATTTTGGGGCAAAAATGCGGAAAATTTGCTTATTTTGGGGCATAATTGCAGAAATTTCACTTATTTCATGGTAAAAAGGCAGAAATTTTCATTATTTTGGGGCAAAATTGGTGAAATTTCACATATTTCAGTGCAAAAAGGCAGAAATTTTCCTTATTTTGTGGCAAAAAGGAGGAAATTCCTTTTATTTTGGCGCAAAATTGGAGAAATTTTGATTATTTTGGGGCTAAATTGCAGGAATTTCAATTATTTCTGGTAAATAATGCAGAAATTTCCTTTATTTTAGAAAAAAAGGCAGAAATTTCTTTTATTTTGAGGCAGAATTGCAGAAATTTTCCTTACTTTAGAGCAAAAAGTTAGAAATTCCTTGTATTTTCAGGCAAAAATTCAGAGATTCCCCTTATTTTGGGGCAAAAGAGCAGAAATTCCCATTATTTTGGGGCCAAAATGCAGAAACTCTCCTTATTTGGTGGCAAAATTGCAGAAATTTTACTTATTTCACTAAAAAATGCAGAAATTTTTTATTTTGGATAAAATTAAGAAATTTTCATTAGATTATGGCAGAAAGGCAGAAATTTCTTTTATTTTGGAACAAAATTGCAAAAATTTCACTTATTTTGGGGCAGAAAAGCAGAAATTCCCCTATTTTGGGGCAAAAAATGCAGAAATTCCCCTTATTTTGGGGCAAAAGTGCAGAAATTCCCTTTATTTTGGGGCAAAAAGGCAGAAATTCCCCTTATTTTGGGGTAAAGAGGCAGAAATTTCCCTTCTCTATTGGGGCAAATTGGCAGAAATTTCCCTTATTTTAGGGCAAAAACGCAGAAATTCCCTTAATTTTAAGGAAAATGCAGAACTTCTCCTTATTTTGGGCCAAAAAGCAGAAATGCCATTTTTTGGGGTCAAAAAGGCAAAAATTTCAATTATTTTGTGGTATAAATGCAGAAATTCTTTTTATTTTGGGAAAAAAAGGCAGAAATTTCCCATATTTTCTGGTAGAAAGGCAGAAAGTCTACTTATTTTGGGGCAAAAAGTTAGAAATTCCCCTTATTTTATGGTAAAAAGACAGAAATTCCCTTTATTTTGGGAGAAAAAGGCAGAAATTCCACTTATTTTTTGGCAAAAGGCAGCAATTCTCTTTATTTTGTGGCAAAAAAACATAATTTCCCATTATTTTAGGGCAAAAATGCAGAAATTCTTCCTATTTTTGGCAAAAATGCAGAAATACCCCGTATTTTGTGGCAAAAAGCAGAAATTTTCCTAATTATCGAACAAAATTTTGGAAATTTCACTCATTTCACGGCAAAAAGGCAGAAATTCCCTTTATTTAGGGGAAAAAAAGGCAGAAATTCCCCTTATTTTGGAACAAAAAGGAAAAAATATCCCATTTTTTCGGTAGAAAGGCAGAAATTCCCCTTATTTTGGGGCAAAAATGGAGAAATTCCTTTTATTTTGGGGCAAAAAGAAAGAAATTCTCTTTCTTTTGGGGGGAAAAGGCAGAAATTCCACTTATTATTTGGCAAAAAGGCAGAAATTCTAATTTTGGGGCAAAAATGCAGAAATTTTTTTATTTTAATGAAAAAGAAGAAAATTTCTGTTATTTTCTGGCAGAAAGGCAGAAATTTTTTTTATTTTGGAACAAAATTGCAGGAATTTCAATTATTTTTTGGCCAAAAGGCAGAATTACTCATTATTTTGAGGCAAAAATGCAGAAATTCCCCTTATTTGGGGGCAAAAGAGCAGAAATTCCCATTATTTTGGGGCAAAAATGCAGAAACTCTCTTTATTTTGGGCAAAATTGCAGAAATTTTACTTATTTCACAAAAAAATGCAGAAATTTCTTTTATTTTAGATAAAATTAAGACATTATCACTAGAAAGGCAGAAAGTCTACATATTTTGGGGCAAAGAGGTAGAAATTCCCGTTATTTTGGGGTAAGAAGACAGAAATTCCCTTTCTTTTGGGAGAAAAATGCAGAGATTCCACTTATTTTTTGGCAAAAAAGGAGAAATTCACCTTATTTTGGGGCAAGAAGGCAGAAATTTTCCTATTTTTGGGGCATAATAGCAGAAATTTTCCTTATTTCATGGTAAAAAGACAGAATTTTCCTTATTTTGGGGTTAAAATTGCAGAAATTTCACTTATTTAAGTGCAAAAATGCAGAAATTTTCCTTCTTCTGGGGCAAATAGGCAGAAATTCCCTTTATTTTGGTGCAAAATTGGAGAAATTTCGATTATTTTGGGGCTAAGTTGGCGAAATATAACTTACTTCTGGTAAAAAATGCAGAAATTTCTTTTATTTTGGGGCAAATAGGCTGAAATTTCTTTTATTTTGAGGCAAAATTGCAGAATTTTTTAAATTTTAGGGCAACAAGGTAGATAGTCTTTTTATTTTGGGGCAAAAATGCAGAAATTCCCCATATTTTGGGGCAAAAATGAAGAAATTCCTTTTATTTTGGGGCAAACGAAAGAAATTCCCCTAATTTTGTGGTAAATAGTCAGAAATTTTCCTTCTCTATTTTGGAAAATTTGCAGAAATTACCCTTATTTTTGGTCAAAAAGGCAGAAATTCCTTTTATTTTGGGGCAAAAATACAGAAATTCCCTTTATTTTGGGCCAAAAAGCAGAAATGCCATTTTTGGGGGGCAAAAAGGCAAAAATTTCACTTGTTTTGTGGCATAACTGCAGAAATTCCGCTTATTTTGGGACAAAAAGTCAGAAATTTTCCGTATTTTCGGGTAGAAAGGCAAAAATTCTCAATATTTTGGGGCAAAAAAGGAGAAATTCTTTTTATTTTGTGGCAAAAAGGCATAAATTCCCCTTATTTTGGGACAGAAACACAGAAATTATCGGTATTTTCGGGTAGAAAAGCAGAAATTCTCCTCATTTTGTGGCAAAAATTCAGAAATTTCTCTTATTTTGGGGCTAAAACAAAGAAATTCCCTTTATTTTTAGAGAAAAAGGCAGAAATTCCACTTATTTTTTGCAAAAAGGAAGCAATTCCTTTCTTTTGGGGCAAAAAGGCAGAAATGCCCCTATTTTGGGGCCAAAAGGCGGTAATTCCCCTTATTTTAGGGCAAAAAGCAGAAATTCCCCTAATTTTGAAACAAAAATTCAGAAATTTTCCTTATTTTGGTGAAAAAGCAGGAAATTTCTGTTATTTTCTGGCAGAAAGGCAGGAATTTCTTTTATTTTGGAACAAAATTGCAGAAATTTCACTTATTTTGGGCCCAAAAGGCAGAATTTCCCCTTATTTTGGGGCAAAATTCGGAAATTCCCCTTATTTTTTGGGCAAAACTGCAGAATTTTCACTTCTTTCAGGGCAAAACGACAGAAATTCTCCTTATTTTGGGGCAAAAAGGCAGAAATTCCCCTTATCTTGGTGCAAAAAGGTAGAAATTCCCTTTACTTTGGGGTCAAAAAGGCAAAAATACTTCTTATTTTTGGGCAAAAAGACAGAAATTCCCCTTATTTTGTTGCAAAAATGCATAAATTCCCCTTATTTTTAGGCAAAAATTCAGAAATTCCCCATTTTTGGGGGCAAAAATGCAGAAATTCACCTTATTTTGTGGAAAATGCAGAAATATTCCTTATTTTGGGGGAAAATTGCAGAAATTTCACTTATTTCACGGCTAAAAAGCAGAAATTTTCCTTATTTTGGGGCAAAATTGCAGAAATTTAACTTATTTCAGGGCAAAAATGCAGAAATATTCCTTATTTTGGGGCAAAAATGCAGAAATTCCCTTTATTTTGTGGTAAAATTTCAGAAATTTCCTTTATTTTACAGCAAAATAGCAGAAATTTCACTTATTTCAGGTATAAAAGGCAGAAATTTCCCTTATTTTGGGGCAAAAAGGAAGAAATCCCCCTTATCTTGAGGCAAAATATAGAAATTCTCTTTATATTGGGGTAAAAATGCAGAAATTTACATTATTTTATGGCCAAAAGTCAGAAATTCCCCTTATTTGTGGCAAAAAGGCAGAAATATCCATGATTTTTGGGCAAAAATGGAGAAATTCCCCTTATCTTAGGGCAAAAATGAAGAATTTCCTTCTATTTTTGGCAAAAATGCAGAAATAACCCGTATTATGTGGCAAAAACAGAAATTTTCCTTATTATGGGGCAAAATTGCAGAAATTTACTCATTTCATGGCAAAAAGGCAGAAATTCCCTTTATTTAAAGGCAAAAAAGTCAGAAATTCTCCTTATTTTGGGGCAAAAAGGAAGAAATTTTCTTTATCTTGTGGTAAAAAGTCAGAAATTCTTCTGATTTTGGGGCAAAATTGCAGAAATTTCACTTATTTCAGAGAAAAAAAGCAAAAATTTTTCTTATTTTGCGGCAAAAAGGCAGAAATTCCCATTATTTTGGGGCAAAAAGGCAGAAATTCACCTTATTTTGGGGTAAAATTGCAGAAATTTCACATATTTCAGGGCAAAAAGGCAGAAATTTCTTTTATTTTGGGGCAAAATTGCAGGAATTTCACTTATTTCAGGGTAATAATTCAGGAATTCCCCTTATTTTGGGGCAAAAAAGACAGAAATTCTCTTTATTTTGAGGGAAAAAGACAGAAATTCCACTTATCTAGAGGAAAAAAAAGCAGAAATTCTTCTTATTTTGAAGCAAAAATAAAGAAATTTTCCTTTTTTATGGCAAAAAGTTATGTATTCCCCTTATTTTCGGGCAAAAAGGCAGAAATTCCCCGTATTTTGAAGCAAAATTGCAGAAATTCCCCTAATTATGGGGCAAAAAGGCAGAAATTCCCTATATGTTGGGGCAAAAAGACAGAAATTCTCCTTATTTTGGGGCAAAACTCAGAAATTCCCCTTATTTTGGGACAAAATTGCAGAAATTTCACTTATTTTGGGGCAAAATTGAAGAAATTTCACTTATTTCAGGGGAAAAAGGCAGAAATTTTCTTTATTTTGGGGCAAAAATGCAGAAATTCTTAATATTTTGTGGCAAAAATGCAGAAATTCCCTTTATTTTGAGGTAAAAAGGCTGAAATTCCTTTTAATTGGGGGCAAAAAGGCAGAAATTTCCCTTATTTTGGGGCAAAAAGACAGAAATTCCTATTATTTTGTGGCAAAAAGGCCGAAATTTCCTTTATTTTGGGGCAAAATTGCAGAAATTTCACTTATTTCAGGGCATAATTAAAAATTCCTTTTATTTTTGGGCAAAAAGACAGAAATTCCGTACATTTTTGGGTAAAAAGTCAGAAATTTCACTTATTTTGAGGTAAAAAGGCAGAAATTCCTCTTATTTTGGGGCAAAAATGAAGAAATTTCCCTTTTTTGTGGCAAAAGGTATACATTCCCCTTACTTTCGGGATAAAAAGCAGAAATTTCCTGTATTTTGAAGCAAAATTGCAGAAATTCTCATAATTTTTGGGCAAAAAGGCAGAAATTCTTCTTATTTTGGGGCAAAAAGACAGAAAATCTCCTTTTTCTGGGAGCAAACAGTCAGAAATTCCCCTTATTTTGGGGCAAAATTGCAGAAATTTCCTTTACATTGGGGCAAAATTGCAGAAATTTCCCTTATTTTGGGGCAAAATTGCAGAAATTTCACTTATTTCAGGGTAATAAGTCAGAAATTCCCCTTATATTGGGGCAAAAAAGACAGAAATTCCCTTTGTTTTGGGGGAAAAAGACAGAAATTCCACTTATTTAGAGGCAAAAAGGCAGAAATTCCCCGTATTTTGGAGCAAAATTGCAGAAATTCCACTAATTTTGGGGCAAAAGGCAGAAATTCCCTTTATTTTGGGGAAAAATCAAAAATTCCGTTTATTTTGGGGCAAAATTTAAGAAAGTTCCTTTATTTTGGGGCAAAATTGCAGGAATTTACCTTATTTTGGGGCAAAATTGCAGAAATATTTTTTATTTGGGGCAAAATTGCAGAAATTTCACTTATTTTCAGGTAAAAAGGCTGAAATTTCCTTTATCTTGGGGCAAAAATGGAGAAATTCCCCTTGTTTTGGGGCAAAATTGCAGATATTTGCCGTATTATGGGGAAAAATTGCAGAAATTTCCCTTATTTTAGGGCAAAATTGCAGAAATTTCACTTATTTCAGAGAAAAAAAGCAAAAATTTTTCTTATTTTGGGGCAAAAAGGCAGAAATTCCCATTATTTTGGGGTAAAAAGGCAGAAATTCACCTTATTTTGGGGTAAAATTGCAGAAATTTCACATATTTCAGGGCAAAAAGGCAGAAATTTCACTTATTTTGGGGCAAAATTGCAGAAATGTCACTTATTTTAGGGTAATAAGTCAGAAATTCCCTTTATTTTGGGGCAAAAAAGAGAGAAATTCCCTTTGTTTTGGGGGAAAATGACAGAAATTCAACTTATTTAGAGGCAAAAAGGCAGAAATTCCCCTTATTTTGGAGCAAAAATGAAGAAATTTCCCTTTTTTATGGCAAAAAGTTATGCATTCCCCTTATTTTCGGGCAAAAAGGCAGAAATTCCATGTATTTTGGAGCAAAATTGCAGAAATTCCCCTAATTGTGGGGCAAAAACGCAGAAATTCCCTATATGTTGGGGCAAAAAGACAGAAATTTTCCTTATTTTGGGGCAAAACTCAGAAATTCCACTTGTTTGGGGGCAATATTACAGAAATTTCTCTTATTTTGGGGCAAAATTGCAGAAATTTCACTTATTTTAGGGCAAAATTTTAGAAATTTCACTTATTTCAGGGACAAAAGGCAGAAATTTTCCTTATTTTGGGGCATAAAGGCAGAAATTCCTAATATTTTGTGGCAAAAATGCAGAAATTCCCCTTATTTTGAGGTAAAAAGGCTGAAATTCCCCTTATATGGGGGAAAAAGGGCAGAAATTTCCCTTATTTTGGGGCAAAATTGCAGAAATTTCACTTATTTAAGAGAAAAAAAGCAAAAATTTTTCTTATTTTGGGGCAAAAAGGCAGAAATTCCCATTATTTTGGGTCAAAAAGGCAGAAATTCACCTTATTTTGGGGTAAAATTGCAGCAATTTCACATATTTCAGGGCAAAAAGGCAGAAATTTCCCTTATTTTGGGGGAAAATTGCAGAAATTTCACTTATTTCAGGGTAATAATTCAGAAATTCCCCTTATTTTGGGGCAAGAAAGACAGAAATTCCCTTTGTTTTGGGGTAAAAGACAGAAATTCCACTTATTTATAGGCAAAAATGCAGAAATTCTTCTTATTTTGGAGCAAAAATGAAGAAATTTCCCTTTTTTATGGCAAAAGTATGCATTCCCCTTATTTTTGGGCAAAAGGGCAGAAATTCCCCATATTTTGGAGCAAAATTGCAGAAATTCCCCTAATTGTGGGGCAAAAAGTCAGAAATTCCCTATATGTTGGGGCAAAAAGACAGAAATTCTCCTTATTTTGGGGCAAAAGTCAGAAATTCCACTTATTTTGGGGCAAAATTCCAGAAATTTCCCTTATTTTGGGGCAAAATTGCAGAAATTTCACTTATTTTGAGGCAGAATTGCAGAAATTTAGATTATTTCAGGGAAAAAAGGCAGAAATTTTCCTTATTTTGGGGCAAAAATGCAGAAATTCTTAATAATTTGTGGCAAAAGTGCAAATATTCCCCTTATTTTGAGGTAAAAAGGCTGAAATTCCTTTTATTTGGAAGCAAAAAGGCAGAAATTTCCCTTATTTTGGGGCAAAAAGACAGAAATTCCTCTTATTTTGTGGCAAAAATGCAGAAATTTCTTTTATTTTGGGGCAAAATTGCAGAAATTTCACTTATTTCAGGGCATAATTCAAAAATTCCTTATATTTTGGGGCAAAAAGACAGAAATTCCGTTTATTTTTGGGTAAAAAGGCAGAAATTTCACTTATTTTGAGGTAAAAAGGTAGAAATTTTTCTTATTTTGGGGCAAAAATGAAGAAATTTCCCTTTTTTGTGGCAAAAGGTATACATTCCCCTTACTTTCGGGATAAAAAGCAGAAATTCCCCGTATTTTGAAGCAAAATTGCAGAAATTCTCATAATTTTCGGGCAAAAAGGCAGAAATTCTCCTTATTTTGGGGCAAAAAGACAGAAAATCTCCTTTTTTTGGGAGCAAACAGTCATAAATTTCAGTTGGCAAAGGGCAGAGACCTTGGAGTAGATGGGAGAGGGCAAGCTTTCCAGCTTTGTTGAAAAGAAAGTGCATCTAAGGAAGAAGAAAACACTAGAAAGGATCAAAGTTCCTCAGACTTCTCCCTAAGAAACCAGCTCCAGGAGGAAAATAATGGCAGGCACACCCATAGCTCTTGAACACCATCTCATTGGTGAATGAGTGCTGTATTAAGGAAGCAGCAATTACCTTTCATCATGCCTAAGCAATTAAAGCACCAGTGGTTTAAAAACTGTAAAGAAATACTGAGAGTAATTAGTATATTAGGGGACTTTTTTTTCTTGAACAGTAGTTAATTTGGGTCTGAAATGTTTCTGTATAAAAGTGTACAAGTTCAATACTTGTTTTTAATACCACAGTTTGTTTGTTTGTTTGTTTCTTTCTTTCTTTCTTTCTTAATTTCTTTCTTTCTTTCTGTCTGAGAGAGAGAGAGAGAGAGAGAGAGAGAGAGAGAGAGAGAGAGAGAGAGAGACAGATAGACTGACTGACTAGATGTGGTTTGTGTATGTGAGTACAGGTGCCTACAGAGGCCAGAAGAGGAAGTAAGATGGCTGGAGTTACAGGTGATTGTGAGTCACCCGATGTGGTTGCTTGGAACCAAAATCAGGTCCTCTGGGAGAGCAGCAAGAGCTCTGAACTGAACTATCTCTTTTCAGCCCCATAACTTGCATATTTATTGAAATAGGGTTTCTATGTTTAGCCCTGGCTGTCCTGGAACTCACTCTTTAGCCCAGGCTGGCCTGGAATTCAGATATCTGCCTCCCAAATGCTAGAATTAAAGGTGTGGGATTAAAGATGGCTCAGCAGTTGAGAGCACTGACTGCTCTTCCAGAGGTCATGAGTTCAATTCCCAGCAACCACATGGTAGCTCACAACAATCTGTAATGGAATCTGATATCCTCTTCTGGTGTGTCTGAAGACTGTGATATTGTGTGTGTGTGTGTGTCTGTGTGTGTGTGTGTGTAATCATTTAAAGGTGTGCACCAGTTGCTGTTCTTTAGATAAAATGTTTTCCTTTACCTTTAATTTTGATGTACTTTCTTACCTTTATTTTTTTATAATTATAAAGAAAAGCATGCCCACATCAAATAAAAATAAATAAAAGATGAAATAAAAAGAAAGTGAATATTGGTAAAATACTCTTAAGTATATAATATCGCACAGAATTCTGAAATATATCATTTACAACAAAAAAGGCAGAAGAGTCACTGGATTGAATTATCCAGTAATGTGAGGCTAGACAATATGACCACATGCTGTTGTATAGTCACATGATCCAACTTATTGGAATTATGAAATTCTCAGCCCTTATGGCTTATTAGACATAGGCACATTTATTTCTTTTTTTTCCCCAGATTTATCTATTTAATTTTTATGATTCATTTGACTTTTTGTCAATCATTGTAGAGTAGTAGGGCCAAGAGAAGAACCATCAGTTAGAGAGAAGGTTCGATGAAAACAAGACTTCAGTCTTTCTTAGAAGGGAGAAAAAAACAACCACAGGAGGAAATACAAGGTCAAATAGAGTAACAGGGATTGAAAAAAGATCATTCAGAAGCGCTTTCACCTGGGGATCCACCCCATATGCAGCCACTATATCCAAGTACTATTGCTGATGCCAATAAGTATTTACTGACAGGAACCAGATAAAGATATCTCCTCAGGGGCTCTGCCATATTCATACAGATATAGCTGAACATGCTTGCAGCTAACCATGAGACTGAACACAGAAACCCCAAATGAAGGTGCTAAAGAAAGGACTGAAGGAGCTGAAATGGGTTGCAACCTCATGGGAAGAACAACCAAACAAACCCTCCATGACTCCCATGAACTAAAACACCAACCACTGGGCACACATTGAGAGACCTATGGCTCCAGTTGCATATGTAGCTGAAGACAGCAGTGTCTGGCATCAATGGGAGAAGAGGCCTTTGGTTCAGGGAGGACACATTTTTCCAATATAGAGGAAAGCCAAGGCAATGGAGTGGAGAGGTTGATTAGGAGCAAGTGCACCTTTGTGAAGACAAATGAAGGGGAAGGGGGAGGGGAATGGGAGCAGGGTGGGGGAAGGGATAACATTTCAAATGTAAATACAGAGAGTATCTAATAAAAAATTAGGCCAGTGGGAAAAACATGGCTTGTTGTTTTGTCTTTTATTAACTTGGTTCTTTGTCAAAGTAGAGAATGCTATTGACAGAAGATCACTGCTTTACATAGCCAAACTGTCTCTAACATTTGGAAAATCAAACTAGATGCTGAAAATCCCATATAAGGTTGATTTTGCTAGGTCTCACACCTAGCCTCATGGGTGGCCAGACTAAAGGGTTGACTTATATGTATGAAGAAAAAGCCAGTGTGTGTGTTGGGGGGGGGATTAGTATCACAAAGGTCTTCACTAACTGAGAACTGTGGCAAGCAAACAAGAGAATGTTTAATGGAGCCTAGAGGCCAAGGAATAAGGTTAGAAGCAACAGTGATATGTGGTAGAGAAGAGGACAGACAAAGGGCAGGACTGGACTTGTTTGCAATTACTCAAAGTACCTCTCTAGAGGAGCAATGACCCTTGTACTGACATCATCTTAGACTGAGCATAATTAAGGTTCTAAGTTAACCCTATAGTGTTCTAGGTACTAAAAAGGTATCCCTGGCTGTTCTGTAAGCATTTAATTCCTGGCTTCAGGTCACCAAGATGCCAATGTAAGGGACAGCTGCAAGAGACAGAGCAGTCCTAGGACTGAGAGTGCATTCAGGGGCACTGAGGAGCAGCTTTGAAGCTATCAAACAAAGACACTTTATTTAAACCCAAAGATATGAGGTAGAATGTGGATGTCAGAAGATGAAAAGACACTGATTAAAGAGTTCAATCTAGCAGGTAGTGAAGCTCCCTGTTAATAAGATAGTAGTTAAGAGCCTAGCCTGGCCTCTACCCAGCATATAAGTATAGCCTCCTCCTTAGGCTTAGAGAACATTCACAGGACATGTGAACTTTATACTTGGCTTAGCCAATGATGCTCTCATAAATGACCAATCCCAATAAAGATTACATCAGTCTCCCTCATACGACTCATAAAAGTTCAGCAAGCAGGGCATCATGAGACATAGGCACATTTCTAATATCAAATTTCTCATTAATTAGGCTTTGGTTTAGAATGTCTGATTTGCATATTAATTGTGTTATTTCACCTTTTTGTTTATTAATATTTTATTCAAATTTACTGAATATTATCTGCATTTACACTTCAAAAATTATACTCTTCCCCCTCCCACTACTCTCAGTCCTCCATCTTAACTTGCTTCCATGAAGGTGCTCCCTCTCCTAATTACCCTCTTGATCTCAGTGCCTTGGCAGGTTGATGATGTTATTTTTCCTATGAGGTTGCAAACCTTTCAGCTCTTTCTGTCTTTTCTCTAGCTTTTTAATTGCTGTCCCTGTGTACAGTCTGATGGGTAGCTGCAAGCATCCTCATCTATATATATGACTCTGGAAGAATCTCTCAGGAGACATCCATTTCTGTTTCCTGTCAGTAAACACTTCTTGGCACCAGCAATACTGCATGGGTTTGCTGGGTGCATATGGGTGGTTCTCTCAGTAGGTAAATCTCAGTAGATGTTTTCTTCAATCCCTGCTCCTCTATTTGATCTTGTTTTTCATCCCTTGACTGTTTTATTCTCCATTCTAAGAAGGACTGATGCATCCACGTTCTGGGACTTCTTCTTTTTGAGTTTCATAATTTTTGTGGATAATTTCTTGGGTATTCTGAGCTTTTTGGGCTAGTTTCTGCTTAGGAGAGAGTACATAAGATAAGTGCTCTTTTGTGACAGGATTACATCACTGAGGACAATAGCTTCAAGATCCATATATTTGTCTAGAATTTCTTGAACTTATTGTTTTAAATAGTTGAGATGTAATCTATTGTATACTAAAATTTCTGTATTCATACGTCTGTTAAAAGATATCTGGGATTTTTAAACTTCTCATTAGTATACTTAAGGCTGCTATGAACATATTTGAGCATGCATCCTTGTTAGATGTTGAAGCTACTTTTGGGTATATGCCCAAAAGTAGTATAGCTGGGTACTTGGGTAGTACTATGTACAACCTTATGAGGAACAGCTAGACTCATTTGCAGAGTGGTTGTACCAATTTAGAAACCCACTAACAGAGGAAATGAGTTCCTCTTTCTCCACATTCTCACCATCATCTGTTGTCACCTGAGGTTTTTATATTTTAGCCAGTCTGGTGTATGTGATGTGGAATCTTAGGATTGTGTTGATTTGCATTTACCTGATAACTAGGGATGTTTAGCATTTCTTTAGTTGCTTCTCACCAATTCAATATTTTCAGTTGATAAGTTCTTATTTAGCTCTGTACTCCTAATTTCAATAGAATTATTTGATTCTCTTGAGTGTAACTTCTTGAGTACTTTGTATATATTTGGTACTAGCCTTCCTAGCCAAATTTTGGTGATTTCAAGGCCCTCCAGATCAGTATTTTTTGTATGTTATGAAGAACTTTATGGCCAACCTACCAAAATGTTGTCTTAGGGAAGTGCTTGTGATCCTCAAAACAGAAATGAGCAAATATAATACAACTCACTGCAGCGTCTTTTTACCATTCTAGCAAGCCTTGGTCCCTCCACTGCCACAGTGCACCACCACCCTGTGGGAAGATTTTGATGGTGTTTGGTCCTGAATGTCTATCAGGGCAAAGCTGTATAGTAAGCAAAAAACAGGGAGTATGTGTGCAAGCACCTAATTGGAAAGTAACTGTGGCCTTTAATATAATTCATTGGTATTGGGATGATACCAATCAAAACGGGTCATAACATTAACTTGATTCCTGCTCTCCTACTTCTTAAGCAGGGGGCAGGCTTATAACCTGGGGCTACAGTTTTGATTTGTGAATAACCTGGAATCAGTGGTTTTATTGAGAGTGTAATACTTTAAATGCTGGTGGTGATGAGAATTAGCCTAGAGACTATAGCTATGTAACACCCTCTTAGTTTATCTGAAATTAAATTACATCAGGTTCACTAAAATGGACTCTGAAATTGAAAATTTTGGCATCTCAATTCAAAGTCTCAAATAAGCACACCTGAATCAGAGGACGGAAGTGAGGTAAGGAATCGGTCAGATCTAGTAAGGATGGATTGTCATTCTTCTGGCAATCATGGCCAACCAATGGATGGTAACACTTCTAAAAAATCTTTTATCGTGGAGGATTGATTTAGCTTTTATGGTGTTTTTAGTTTTCCATAGGGAGAATTGTTCCTTAAGGATCTTTAAGAATTCGGTTGGGATTTAATGGGTTTTGCATTGAATCAGTAGAATGTTGTTGGTAAGATAGCATTTTGTACTGCATTAATCCTCTGAATGCAGGAGCATATGTGACCTGTGCACCTTCTAGTGGCTTCTTCAATTTATTTCTTCAGATAGTTGACTTTTTCATACAGGTAGTTTGCTTGCTCAGATAGTTACACCTATAAATATATAGCTTTGCTCTTTGGTAAGGTATTGTTTTCATCATTTCATTCTTAACCTATTTATTTTTATGATAAAAAGGGCCTTTGAATTATTTGAATTAAGTTTTTTTCTAGACACATTGTTGAATATCTTTAACATCTGCAGCAGTTCTGTGGTTAGAAATTCTAGGAGCAGTTCCCAGAGATAAAGGACTGGTGAGAAGGAGATCTGAGTTGCCAGGGGGCAGAGAGATATCTGCCGAGTGTGCACAGAAAGCACGCCCCTGCTCTACCTGATCCAGGAACCCAGCATTCCCGCCCGGTGGCTTTGGGGCCAAGAACAGGGCTCTGACCTTCTTCTTTCTGGACCAGCAGAGATCCAGGGACACAGACCTGTTACAAGAGAAAGGCGAGAACATATCACTGACAATGAGATGGCAAGAGGAAAGCAAAAGAGCATATCCCAAGTAAACCAAGACAACCTGGCAACACCAGTACCAAGGTCTCCCATCACAGCAAACAGCAGAATTCCAAACACAAAAAAAGACACAGAACTAAAATCATACCTCAAGATGATGATAGAGATCCTTAAACAAGAACAGGGAGAAAAGCAAAAAGTATCAGAAGCTTTTAAAGAGGAAACAGAAAAACACTCAAAGAACTCAACGAACTAGAAGAAAACATAACCAAAGAGATGAAGGAATGGAAGAAGGAATTTAAAACGGAAATTGACAATATAAACAAAACACTAAAAGAGATAATCCTAGAGGTAGAACACCTAAAAAAGAAATCAGGAGTCACAGATGCAAGCATTTCCAATAGACTACAAGAGATGGAAGAGAGAATCTCCGGGGCTGAAGACAACTTTGAAAACATAGACAAATTAGAAAAGATGCAAAAACCAAAATGCTTCTAACCCAAAATGTCCAGAAGGTCCAAGACACAATGAGAAGACCAAACGTAAGGATAATAAAAATAGAAGAAGGAGAAGAATATCAACTAAGAGGCACAGTAAATATCTTCAACAAAATTGTAGAAGAAAACTTCCCTACTCTTAAGAATGAGATGACCACGAGCATAAAAGAAGCCTTCAGAAATCCAAATACGTTGGACCAGAAAAGAAATTCCTCCTGACACATAATAGTCAAAACACCAAGTGCCCAAAGCAAAGAAAGAATACTAAAAGAAGTAAGGAAAAAAGATCAGGTAACATATAAAGGCAGACCAATCAGAATCACATCCGATTTCTCAACAGAGACTATGAAAGCTAGAAGAGCCTGGAATGACATCTTGCAGACCCTAAGAGAGCACAAGTGCCAACCCAAGCTGATATACCCAGCAAAACTATCAATCACCATAGATGGAGAGATAAAGATATTTATAGACAAATCTAAATTTAAACAATATCTGACTACAAACCCAGCACTACAACAAATTATAGGTGGAAAACCCAATACAATGAGGGGAACTACATCCTAGTAAAAACCAGAAAACCCCTAAGCAAGAAAACCAAAAGAAGAAAGAGACACAGACACAACTCTTTCTACAAAAGCAATAATAGCAGAAAACAGAAACCACTATTCCTTGGTATCTATTAATATAAATGGTCTCAACTTCCCAATAAAGAGACATAGGCTATCAGACTGGATACATAAAAAAAAAATCCAGCATTTTGCTGCATACAGGAAACTCATCTCAGAGACAAAGACAGACACTATCTCAGAATAAAAGTTGGAAAAAAAACTTCCAAGCATGCAGCCCCAAGAAGCAATCTGGAGTAGCTATTCTAATATCAAATAAAGTAAATTTCCAACCAAAAGATATCAAAAAGATAAAGAAGGACACTTTTTACTCATTAAAGGGAAAATATGTCAAGAGGAACTCTCAATCCTTAGCATATATATTCCAAATACAAAAGCACCCACATTCATACAAGAAACCGTAATAAAGCTCAAAAAATACATTTCACCCCACACAATAATAGTGGGAGACTTTAATACCCCACTCTCTCCAGTGGACAGATCATGGAAACAGTAACTGAACAAGGACACTCTAAAACTAGCAGAGACTATGAACCAAATGGAATTAATAGATATCTACAGAACATATCATCCTAAAGTAAAAAAAATACACCTTCTCAGTACCCCATGGCACCTTCTCGAAAATTGACCACATAATTGGACACAGAATGAGCTTCAATCCATATAAGAAGATAGAAATACTCCCATGCATCTTCTCAGATCACCGTGGTCTAAGGCTGGTCTTTAACAACAACAAAGACAACAAAAAGTCCACATACACATGGAAACTAAACAATTTTCTGTTAAAATATAGCAGGGTCAAAGAAGAAATAAAGAAAGAAATTAAGGATTTTTTAGAATCAATGAAAACGAAAACACAACATACCCAAATCTATGGAATGCAATTAAAGCAGTACTGAGAGGAAAACTCATAGCCCTGAGTGCTTCCAAAAAGAAACTGGAGAGAGCACACATCAGCAACTTGACAGCACAGCTGAAAATTCTAGAAGAAAAGGAAGAAGGTACACGCAAGAGGAGTAGATGGCAAGAAATAATCAAACTTGGGCAGAAATAGACTCAATAGAAATAAAAAGAACCATTGAATGAATCAACAAAACTAAGAGCTGGTTCTTTGAGTAAATCAAGAAAATTGATAAACCCCTAGCCAGACTAATTAGAGGGCAAAGAGAGAGTATCCAAATTAACAAAATCAGAAAGGAAAGTGGAGACATAACAACTGAAACTGGGGAAATTCAAAAAATCATCAGATCCTACTACAAAAGCCTATACTCCACAAAATTGGAGAATCTGGAGGAAATGGATAAATTCCTAGACAGATACAAGATCCTAAAATTAAACCAGGACCAGGTAAAACATCTAAATAATCCCATAACACATAAAGAGATAGAAGAAGTCATCAAAAGCCTCCCAACCAAAAAAAAAAAAAAAAACCCCAAGTCCAGATCTGTTGCATGCAGAATTTTATTAGACATTTATTGTAGACATAACACCAATACTCTCCAAACTATTCCACAAGATAGAATCAGATGGAAAAATACCTAACTCATTTTTAGAGGCTACAATAACCATCTTACCTAAACCACACAAAGACCCTAAAACGAAAGAGAACTTCAGACCTATCTCACTTATGAACATTGACGCAAAAATACTCAACAAAATCCTTTAAAACTGAATCTAAGAATATATCAAAACGATCATTCACCATGACCAAGTAGGTTTTATCCCTGGGATGAAGGGATGGTTTAATATAAGGAAATCCATCATTGTAATCCAATGTATAAAAAAACTCAGAGAACAAAATCACATGGTCATCTCACTAGATGCTGACAAAGCATTTGACAAAATTCAACACCCCTTCATGTTAAAAGTCTTGGAAAAAACAGGAATCCAAGGTCCATACTTAAACATAATATAAGCAATATACAGCAAACCAGCAGCCAGCATCAAACATAACGGTGGGAAACTTGAAGCAATCTCACTAAAATCAGGGAATTGACAAGGCTGCTCAATCTCCCCCTACCTATTTAACACAGTCTGGAATCCTGATTGGGGCAATTAGACAGCCAAAGGAGATCAAGGGGATATAAATCGGAAATGGAGAAGGAAAAACCTCACTCTTTGCAGAGGACATGATAGTGTACTTAAGTGACCCCACGAATTCCACCAGAGAACTCCTAGAGCTGATAAACAAGTTCAGCAAAGTGGCTGGATATAAAATTAACAAAAAACAATCAGTAGCCTTCTTCTACTCAAAGGACAAACATGTGAAGAAAAAAATTAGGGAAATGATACCCTTCACAATAGTCATAAACAATATAAAATACATTGGTGTGACTCTAACTAAGCAAGTGAAGGACCTGTAGGACAACAACTTTAAACCTCTAGAAAAGGAAATTGTGGAAGATCTCAGAAAATGGAAAGATCTCCCTTGCTAATGGATTGGAAAAATCAACATTTTAAAAATGGCCATCCTTCGAAAAGCAATCTAGAGATTCAATGCAATCCCCATCAAAATTCCAACCCAGTTCTTCATAGAGTTGAAAAGATCAATGTGCAATTTCATCTGGAATAACAAAAGATATAGTAGAATAGTAAAATCCATCCTCAACAACAAGAAAACCTCTGCGGGAATCACTATCCCTGACCTCAAGCTATATTTCAATGCAATTGTGCTCAAAACTGCATGGTACTGGTACAGAAATAGGCACGAGGATCAATGGAATAGATTAGAAGAACCAGAAATGTGCCCTCACGTATATGGTAACCTGATTTTTGACAAAGGAGATGTAAACATTCAATGGAAAAAGGACAGCCTATTCAACAAATTGTGTTGGTCCAACGGGCACTCAGCATGCAGAAGAATGAAAATAGACCCTTTCTTATCTCCTAGTTCAAAGATCAAGTGAAAATGGAACAAATATCTCCATGTTAAACAAGATACACTGAAACTATTAAATGAGAAAGTAGGGAACACCTTAAAACACATAGGCTCAGGAGAAAATTTTCTGAACAAAATGTGAATGGCTCAAGCTCTAAGGTCAAAGATTAACAAATAGGACTTAATGAGATTGCAAAGTTTCTGTAAGGCTAAGGACATTGTCAAGAAAACAAAACGGCAGTCAGCAGAATGGGAAAAGATCTTTACCAGCTCCACATCAGATAGAGGCCTAATATCCAAGGTATACAAAGAACTCAAAAAGCTAGACACCAGAGAATCAAACAACCCTATTAAAAATGGGGTACAGAGCTAAACAAAACGTTCTCATTTGAGGAATATGGAATGGCTGGGAAACATCTAAAGAAGTGCTCAACATCCTTAGCCATCAGGGAAATGCAAATCAAAACAACCCTGAGAGTCCACCTCACACC
The DNA here is from genome assembly GCF_963924665.1 of Micromys minutus. NCBI lineage: Eukaryota > Metazoa > Chordata > Mammalia > Rodentia > Muridae > Micromys > Micromys minutus. The sequence continues at coordinate 1,693,988 of NW_027667985.1, forward strand.
AGTCAGAATGGCCAAGATCCAAAACTCAGATGACAGCAGATGCTGGCGAGGTTGTAGAGAAAGAGGAACACTTCTCCACTGTTGGTGGGGTTTTAAACTGATACAACCACTCTGGAAATCAGTCTGGCGATTCCTCAGAAAATTGGACATAGTACTACCTGAAGATCCAGCTATTCCACTTTTGGGCATATAACCCAGAGACACTCCAATATACAACAAAGATACAAGCACCACAACGTTCATAGCAGCTCTATTTAGAGTAGCCAGAAGCTGGAAAGGTCCCAGATGTCCATTTGCATCTAGAGAATATCTTGCTGAGTGAGATAACCCAGTCACAATAGAACAGACATAATATGCAGTCACTGATAGTGGGATGCTAACCCCAGAGGCTGGCACTGCCCCAAAAACAACTCACAGACTGTTTAAATTTCAAGAAAAAAAGAAAAGAAAACAAACAAACAAACAAACAAACAAACAAAAAACCCATTATGCTCAATCCTTATACACCAAGAAAACATTAACTAATTCTGGGTTACATCCTGTTTTACATGTACTTTTTGCTCATTGTAACTAGTAAGACCTTAATGCATAGTATCAAACCTTAAAAAAAAAGAAAAAGAAAAAAAAGCCAAGCACTGATAAAAATGTATTTGTATACATTTATGCAAAAATGTTTAAAATTCTTTCTTTAATCTTTGTTTTTTAAAATAAAGTTTAAAAGAAAAAGAAAAACAATAAAAAGAAATTCTAGGGTTTTTATTTATACTAAACTATCATCTGTTAATAGATATACTGTGTCTTCTTTCTTTCCAACTTGTTACACCTTAATCACTTTATTTCTTTTATAGCTCTAGCTAGAATACAAAATTCTATATTAGACTGATAGGGAGATAGTACACTGTCTTTTCTCATCCCTGGTTTTTGTGGAATTGTTTTACCTTTCTCTCCATTTAATTTTATGTTGGTTATCAGATTTCTGTATATTTGATTTCTTGTGGTTGTGTATATGGCTTTTACCCTACAGTACTTTTATCACAAAGGGGTGCTGGATTTTGTCAAAGGCTTTTTTAGCATCTTATGAGATGGAATGTGACCTTTTTGTCTGTTTGTTTCTATGGTGGATTACACTGCTGTATTTATTTTACTATGTTGACCCATCCCTGCATCCTTGGGATGAAGCGTACTGAATAGGATAGTTCATGTTTTTGTAGAGTTCTTGAATGTGGATTACCAGTATTTTATTTAGTATTGTATCAATATTTATATGAAAAATTGGTCTGAAATTTAAATTTTTCTTTTGGGTCATGGTTTTGTGATCTAGGTATCTATATGAGTGTGGTCTCACCTAATACATAGATAAAGAGCCAGGCAGACAGATGGATAAACATATAGACAGAGACACAGATGGATAGATACAGACTTGGATAAACAGACAGACACCCAGTTTTCTTATATAAACTCTTTGTACTCTTTTGTTCCTCCATGGTGCAGACCTCAAACTGGAATCCAGTATAGTCTAGACAATTGTTCACCAATTGAGCTCAATGCACACACATGAAATACCACAAACTCTCTTCTTTGTGGTGTGTATTGGAGTAATATTTGAGCCACACCAAGTCTGGCAAATACCTTGCTACTGAACATCACCATTTTAATTAATTAGTTGGTTTTTTGAAGTGTTTGTGAAACAGAGGTTTTTTTTTTTTTTTCCAAGATATTATCAGTTAGGTGAATACATAGGTGTTGTGCATATTGTGCCTGTAAAACCTGATAACCACAACGATCTACATACATGGGCCTACACCCTGAAGCCAGAGATCCAGCTGAGAGCCACTTGATATTACTTCTGCAACCAAACTCCGGTTTTCCTTTAAAGAAACATGTGCGCTTAAAACATGAGTAATCTCACTTCAACTATCAGTTCCTGGGCTTTTATCTGTGTGTTTGTTTGTTTTATTGATTCTCTGCTGAGCATGAAAGAAGTTTATTGTGAGCAAACCTCCAGGAAATCAACAGGTTCCAAATAACAAGGCCTGCAAAGCTGACAGGCTGACAGGGAGAGAGTGTAGGGGCAGGAGAGAAAGAAACAAGGAGTGAGAGATACATAGAGGTGGTTTCTATTATTCTTTTTTACCATAGGCCAACCTAGATGTCCACATGTGAACCATCTTAGCTGATAACTTTACCCACCTACCCATGATTTTCAATCATAACATGCCTGGCACCAATGTATACATTTTGACTCCTCAAGAGGTCAGGTGGTACAGATTTGTTATTTAGTTTATTCCACTCAGGAAACAGTAATGACATCTAAACAAAGTATCAATGATTTATTTATTCACTATATACTACAAGGAAGGACAAAAAGTTTACACATTGTTGAAAGATCATCTAGTTAAACAATCTTGTCAGAATCCAATCAAAATTGCCAAGGTGTGCTTCTGTTTCCACAAGTTCCCTCTTCCCAGAGTCCATCTGAATATTCCCTGTGTAAAACTCAGCATCCAAGATCTTAGTCACTGGACATTCTTTTGTTTCCAACCTTCTGAGCAGTCTGTGAAGTCACAATCTCTGAGAGACCCAGTTCAAAACGAGTCTGAAGCCATCCATTTCTTCACATTCAAAAGTCATAGTTTCCCATTTGGTGAGGCCTTCTTTTATACCAAAACTGTAGTTATTTTGTTCCATGTATGTCAGATATTTCATATTATTGAGAGGGGAAAAAAGGAACACAACCATTGTTTGACACATCTGGACATCTGGGTAAATGTGGGGTGCATAGAAAGGCATTAAAACAACCATTCTGTCTCTCATATTCTTTTTTTCCTTCTGCACATGCCTTCTAAGGGCAGGATAAAGCTCAGTACATGCCTAGTTATATTGAGCATGTTCTGAGGTTTGCTAATATTATGGAGTTACACATCTATAATTTCCAAATACAACCAATCAGAATGAAGGTCAGTTAGAACTATTTAGTATATCTTGTGAAAATATCTTCAGTCAGAGCCCAATATAGAGCAGCTAATCTGTTTTCTCCTGGATTAGATTATCCTGTGAAATGTTCAATGTCCAGGTTAGGTCCACCTTCTGATCTGCAACCGTAATAGATCAGTCTTCAGGTATATGTTTAAAATATCTGGTATCTGACTGGTACTACTGTCTGTGTGATTTCTGGCTCTTTCTGAAACCCAAGATCATTTACAGCTATCAAAGACAATGACTACCACATGAATGACACATTTCTGTTGCAAAGGAGATGCTCTTGGGTTGTCTTATGGCCTGAGGGTAACAATGACCACAGCACAAAGCTGAAAAATTGCTCTTTGGTGGGAACACCCAAGTCATCATAGCACCGCAAAGGAGCAGGGTTCTCTCACATATTCAGTCAGCTCAAGTCAGCTGTGTGCTTCAAGAGGTCCCTCAGCACAGGAACAGAGATATTATTGTCATAGAAGCTGACCTTGGTGAGCTCAGAACAGTGGCAGATGGCCGGTATCAGGAGAGTAAGTTGAGAGTCATTCATCCTACAAGCCTTTAAGCCCAGGGACTGCAAAGAGTCTTCCACATTTTCTTGGAGAACTCAGAGAGGCACAATATCTAAATACAATAAGACTATTCCTCTCATGTTCAGATACTTTAGCTGACAGATCCTTGGAGAAAAAGAAAAGGAATCCAAGTCTGACTGTGAAATTTGGTACTGTGTGATGGAGAAGGTCTCCAAGGGCATCATCAGGGACTAGAGAAAAGCAGCGGGTTAGTTCTAGCAAATGGTGATGGAGAGTGGAAATAATAAAATTAGGTAGTTGCCACAATAGAAATTTGACCAGATATTCAAGGATATTATCTTAGGTATGATGTATGTATTTAACCATGCAGAGACAAGTCAGTCCTATAGTTCATCTCCTGGCATCCATCTCAAGCAGAAAATACATTAAATCAAGATCTCTGCACAATTACTTTTATCATATACAGACTCAAAGTTTCCTCCCTTGTTTCATGTTTTCAAACCTGCTGGGTCTCAAACATTTTTTCCATAACAAATCAGGTGCAGACTGTAGAATGCTATCACTGACCTCAGCACAACTGCTGGCCTAACTGCTGTGTGGGTGAGTCCTGAGGCTCCTAACTACATTCTCCCTCCTTTCCTTTTGTATTGATTGGGTTGCCATGATACCAAGAATTACATCCTATTTTGCCCTACTCCTTAACTCAAGTCAGCTGCTTCATAAATGGCCATTTGAGACCTTAATTCACGCTACTTATACCTTCTGCATTCTAATGTCTCCCTCATGGTCCATGAGTCCTTAAAATAAAAGGGAAATGTTTACTCTGGGAGCTCACCTAGTTCACCATCCTTACCTGAACACCTGCTTTATGGCTTAGAAAGCACATGCCATTGTTGGAGAGATGCTGAAGTCCCTAGAGATGGGAAAACTGGGAAATGAACTCATTGACATACATCTGTTCTCTAGCATATGTGTTCCAGCCATTCATAAAAGTTTCCATGGAGGTGCATGCCATGAAAAATATATGAAGTTTCCTCATCTGCCAGAAGAAAGGAGTAAAATGTGACACTGTGTACTCAGTCAATGTCATGTTAAGTTCCAAATCCTCTATGTGCTTTGGATAGAAAACCTCCAAAATTTTTTTTATACCATAAACAGGCAGAGCCTAGATCTTCATCTCCACACAGCAGAAATATATGAAGTCTTTTCTCTGCTGAGCCCACTGCAATAAGCATGCTTCTTCCTCATTCAGATGGTAATAATTGATTTTCTTTTTATGCTCTTGAGATTCTTGATTTGGATTATATTCCTAGACAACTGCCTTGATCTACAGCTAGAAATAATTTAGAATTCTATCACACAGGGATCCTCTTGTCTATGGCTTCATTCTGAAGGATCACCAGGTGGAAAAAGTCACATGATTGTTTTTTTTTTTTTTTTTTTCATTTGTGAGCAGCATGTTTTAGAGGGAAAATCACCTGGGGGCCATAACCTGTTCTTGTAAATACATCCACAAACCATCAATTGGCATGGTAAATGGACATGACTAATCCCTTTGTAGAGAGCTTTTGGGGACCTCCTTGTAGGAATACAGCAGGAATTCAGAATTGGGCTAGGACAGTGAAGTAGGTTCAGATAAGAACTTTTTGGGGGAGGGGAGGCTATTACAAAGCTCAAGGAAAACTAGGCAGAGAGATTTGTGGCACTCCTTTTATGTTGGTCTTCCTGATATATCCGTAAAACATTAATCAGGAGACTTAGCTTATTTTCCTTGTTTATTTCTTGTCCTAAAACTGACTTTATTCTTTGCAAGTATGTAAAATGGTATGTAAGCAGTCTGGAGAAAATTAAATTCCCTTCAGCCTTGCACTGTCTGAAGTCATGTTATAGTGTTGTCTAATTGTCTTTATCTTTTCAATCTTCATTCTCCCCCTTGAGACCCTGTTGACTGACTGAGCAGGATTCTTTCCAGTTTACACAATCACTTGACTCTTCTGGAATAAAGAGATGAACTTGATGCTTTGACAATCATCTAATATGACAACACTCAGAAGGCTGATGCAGGAGGATGGCTTGTATACACTCAAAACTCCCCTCAAGGTCATACCCTCTCACATCCCATTCCCCATATCTCTTTTCTTTCTCATCTAAGTGAGTGGATTCCCTGGCTATCCCTAAGCCTAGTACTTTAAGTATTTTTCAATCTGGGCATATCCTCTCTCACTGAGTTCAGACAAAGCAGCCCAGCTAGAACAACACATCCCACAAAGAGGCAATAACTTTTGAAGTTAGGGGATCCACATCATGACCATGATCCCCATCTCCTACATCTGAGTGGGGAGACCTAGGTCCAGCCAATGTATGATCTTTAGGTGGTGGTTCTATCTCTGAGAACCTCAAGTGTCCATGGAAATTGACTCTGTTAGACTTACTATAGGGACCTTACCCCTTTCTTTGCTCATCTGTTATTGCTACCAATTTTGAGTTTTTATTACACTCTTGTGAGTGTGATCCTGTCCTGCATCTCTATGTATTTTTTTTTGTATTTTCTTTGTCTCTTTTCCATCTATTTTTTTTTTTGTCATATTCCAATATGTTTCTTTTTGTTCTATTTCATATGATCCTTTGTTAGCTTTCATTTCTCTGTTCGTTTAATTGATTGTTTGTTTCTTAAGACATGACTTCTCTGTTTAATTGTTTGACCATGAACTCACTTTGTAAATAATACTGGACCAGCTCACAGAGATCTACCTGCCTCTTCCTCTTAAGTCCTAGGACTAAAGAAATGTCCCACTACATTCTTAGCTGCATATTTGTTGTTTAGGAGAGAACAAAAGGGTGTTGATATAGTTGGAAGAGGAGGTGGTGAGAATGTCAGAGGAACTGGGCGTGGAAAAGATGTAATCACTGCATACTCTTATGGAAAAAAATCTATTTTCGATAAACAAAAAACACAAAGAAGGGCAAGGTTGGGAAATTATTAGGCAGCTAAGAGCAGAAAGGTCATTTGCCAGCATCCATAAACAAGCTCCCAAAGGTCTATAACCCCATTTTATAGCATAACTTCTGATGCCCATTAGACATAAACAGTACTCCATGGTTCAAAGATTAAAAAATAAAATAAATAAGTTAAATATTATATAAATATGCATTTGAGTTTTTATATGATTTATTATCATTTATTTTACATGCACTAGAATGTTACCTGAATGTATATTTCTGTGAAGGTGTTGGGTCCCATGGCACTGGAAGCACAGACAGTTGTGATCATCCTATGTTTTATGGGAATGAACCCAATTTCACTGGAAGTATAGCCGATGCTAATGACTGATTAAACTTCTTTCCTGCGCTTATCATATGAATCTTAAGAAAAGCAGAAAGAATCATCTTGGCAGATGGTACACCACCAAGAATGAGAGCAAGTCAGGGTTAAGGCTCATACTACACATGGAGGCAGAAACAGGACCATATCTAGTTTGAGTCTAGCCTGGGTAGTAGACTGGAAGGGTTTCACTTAGCCAACTGTAAATAATAGGTACTGGGGTTAAGCACAAGAGAGGATCTCAATATGTAGATGTGAAAAGTGCCAGAGTACAAGAGGAGAAGCTCTGAATGTCAGAGCTCTGGCATCTCAGATTGTGGGAGAACAAGCAAAGTAGGCAAGGCCTGTGGCTCATTAAAGTCAGTTAGAGTATCTGCAGGTGACTGGTTGAGATTGAGAATGCCCAGCTTAATTTGAGAGTTAATATTATTCTGCACAGACAACATTGAAGCAACTCCCAAGAAAATTTGTCCTCAGTTCCAGTACTGGCTGCAGATTTAGAGACGTCTGTGGTGGTGGTGGCAGAGATGGCAATGGTGGTGATAATAGCAGCAGTGATGCCAAAGTCTCTTTTGTGTCGGTAGAGCACAATAAGAAGCAGCCATTATCCTCCAGGGCTACAGGGATCACACCAGGAACTCAAACAACCTGAGCAAAATCCTCCCTCTCCCAACAGTTGGTCAACAGGCAATTCCTAGAACAATTGAGAATCTCCTCCCCAGATGATGCCTCTGTCTCATTGCATACCAAGAAGAGAAAGTGGTGCCAATATGCATGGTGAGGACAGCATGTTAAAATTCCTACTCCTTAACTGAATAAAAGTGTACAGATTCCTTAGCTGATTCTGATGGATTCCAAGAAGCAGTACCATTATAGGTTATGCCTCACTTAAGCAGAAATGGAGCAGCAACTAAGCAAGTATGAGGCCATGGAAAAGTGCTAGGTGCATCTCAGAAGTCACAAGGTTGCTCAGGTGGAAAGCACCTAATGAGGAACCAAGAAGCAACAGCTGAATTATGGAAAGTCCCAGACCCCAAATGGGGCAGAAAGCAGCTTTGAAGGGCATAAACAGGTTTGCACCACCACAGGTGAAAAGGCTTAGCGAGGGAAGAAAGGGAGGCCCAAAGTTATAGTATCTAACATGATCATTTTGTGCTTAGAATACTACAAAGGGCAGAGCTGGATAAGTGAATGAATCCCTTTAGAGAAGTCCAGAATATCATGTGTGGATCCCAGACATTGGGACAAGAAGTTGTAATGTTGAAGTTGCCTTGGAGGCCCAAAGATATTCAGGAAGCCAGAGCTGTGAAATTTCTACTAAGGGAATCGGCTAACAATGAGTGGAAACTTGGCAGGAGAAAGAAATTTGTTGCAGTTAACAAAGGTGAAAAATGGAGTTAGAGATCTAAAGACCACATTGACATCCAACATAGAGGTATTCATTTGAGACCACTATAGACTATGAGGACTTTGGAAGTCATTTTGAACAACTGAATGTATTTAGTATTATGCTATGTTTAGATATAGCTCCTATAGACTCATGTTTTTGAACTAGCCAATGTGGGCCATGGAGTAGAATGTGATTATTTATATATGCTTGGCCCAGGGAATGGCAGTGTGTGGAGTTATGGCCTCGTTAAGTAGATGTGTCATTGTAGGCATGGACTTTAAGACTTCACTCCTCACTGCCAGGAAGTCAGTCTTCTGCTAGCAGCCTTCAGAAGAAGATGTAGAATTCTCATATTCTATACTATGCCTGCAAGGATGCTGCCATGTTTCTGCCTTGATGATAATAGATTGAACCTCTAAACCTGTAAGCCAGCCCAATTAAATGTTATTCTTCTAAGGGTTGCCTAGGTCATTTATATCTGTTCAAAACAATAAAATCAAAACTAAGACATGGAACCCAATGGAGGAGTTAAAGAAATGAATCAAGGTGCCCAAAGGATTTGCAACACTGTTCTTGTTTGTATAAGCTTGGCCTAGGTAGCAGCACTATTAGAAGGTGTGGTCTTGTTGGAGGAGTGTGTCACTTTGAGGTGGTGCGTGGAGACACTCCTACTAGCTGCCTGAGGATGCTTGGTCTGTTCCTGGCTTCTTTTGTTTGAAGATGTAGAACTCTCAGCTTCTGCTGTATCATGCCTGCCTGGATGCTGCCATGTTCTTATCTTGATGAAAATGGACTGCACCTCTGAACCTGTAAGCCAATCACAGTTAAATGTTGTTATTTATAAGACTCGCCTGGGTTATGGTGTCTGTTCACAGAAAATAAAACCATGACCAAGACAGAATTTTGTAAGTGGATTTCCAGGTACTGGATGGATAGATGTTGATTTTGCTTTCACTGTGACTTTGTCCTGATATCTTTCCCTCTTGAAGAAAGAAGAAGAGCCCACAGTTTAGAGACTTTGAATTGTAAAAAGACCTTGATTTTTAAAAGAGACAGAATATTTTAAAGGTATTTCAGGGTTAAAATGTAAGAATTGGCAAAGGCTGTGGGACTCTTAAACCTATCAAGGTCTTTGGAATGTACAATAAAGTAAGGGTGGAAGCTAAATATTGATTTGCTTGCATGTCAAGTTGACAAGGTGCTGGTCAATTGTACTGGGTGGTTTTGTGTCAACTTGACACAAGCTGGAGTTATCACAGTTGAGGAAATATCTCCATGAGATCCAGCTGTAAGGCAAATTCTCAACTAGTGATCAACACGGGGAGGGCCCAATCCATTGTGGGTAGTCACATCCCTGGGCTGGTAGACCTGGGTTCTAATAAAAGTGGGCTGAGCAAGCCATGGGAAGCAAGCCAGTAAGTTACATCCCTCCATCAGCTCCTGCTTCCTGACCTGCTTGAGTTCTAGTCCTGACTTCCTCTGGTGATGAACAGCGATATGGAAGTGTAAACTGAATAAACCCTTTCCTCTCGAACTTGCTTCTTGGTCTTGATATTTTGTGCAGGAATAGAAACCCTGACTTAACCAATAGGGGAAAGCTGGGTCAGTGAGATGCCAGTGGGTGGGTGGTATAGTACTCTCATAGAAGCAGAAGCAAGGGAGAGTGGGGATGAGATGGGACGCTTGCAGAGGAGAATTGGGTAAGAGGTATAACTTTTGAACTTAAAATACATAAAATAACCAATAACAAAACCAAAAACATAAATATTAGCATATTTTACGAATATCATTCAACTATTATTAGTAGTAATTTCCGATTCTCTATGTAGTTAGCACTTTAGAAATTATTTTATTCATTTACATTGCTCCCCTCCCAGTCTATGCTCCCAGAGATCTTCACACCGTTACCGCTCCTTTTATCATCTGAGATCTTGATCTTCCTACACCACACACTGCCATTACCTCACCACCACAACATCTCTACCAAACCTCCCATCACCTAGGCCAACAGCATTCTTTTTCCATGGAACACCAACTTTCAACAGGATTAGATATACCTTTTCCCACTGAGGCCAGAAAAAATTTGTTCCAATATACATGTGCTAGGGTCACCAATTGGATGCCCTCACTACTTAGGTTGTCCATCAACAATAACAAAATTAACATTTTCTTAATGTCTGATTTCAAAAAACTTTTCCTACTTTAATTTTTGTAAAATTATTAAGGATTAAATAAACTTTCTCATAATAATGTGGTTATTTTAATAAGTAAATGATTATTAGACAATTTATAGAGACATGTAATGCATTTTGTATACTCTCACTTTATGTCATGGGCTATCATATATGTTTCTCAATAATTCTATTTTTAATATTTTATGTTCTTTTACTAAGTGTAATTTCCAAATATTATTTTGTATGCTATGAAACATAAGTTAGTATTCAAGCAATAGAAGTGGGATCTTGAGCTATGGGTATCACTCAAAATCTGTTAATGATATTTTTGGGTAATAAATGGTATTAATAGAGACGATAGATGAAATATGTTAATGTATTATTTGATTCTTAAAATTATCAATATAATTAAGATAATCGACACATAAAAGAAATTTCAAATAATAAAACATTATAAAAAGAATAATTTATGGATTTCATAAATGGTTCAAGATAGGTTTTTTGTTTCCTTGATTATTTTTTTATGTTGCTGTGGAAACAGAACTCCCAGATTATTGTATAACAGTCCTATTCTTGATGCCTATAATCTAGTTCATGCATCGCTTTCAGAAATAAAACCTCATGGATTTACACAAATATAAAAATTATCATATCAGAGTTTCCTGTTTATTATTTGAAATTGTATTCGACTCTAACTATCTCTAAATTCCCAAGCTTACTTCAGGAAAAGCAGCGTTTACACAGAAATTTGCCATGTCTTGTAGTACAAACTTTACTGCAAATGAATAGAAAATTTTATGATTTGAACAATGGTGGTTTTAGTATGCTTGGTTCAGAGATTGGTAGTACTACAAGGTATGGTCTTGTTGGAGTAAGCGTGGCCTATTGGAGGAATTGTGTCACTATGGGGTTTGAGGCTGCCAATGAGACCCTCCCTCTTCCTAACCACATGGGAGCCAGTCTTTTCTTAGTGGATTTCAGATGAAGATGCAGAACACTCAGCTCAGCCTCTACCATGCATTCCTGGATGTTGCCATGCTATCTCCATGACAGTAATGGTCTGAACCTCTGAACATTTAGTCCAGTCCCAAAGTTAATGTTGTCTTTATAACTGTTTCCTTTTTAATGCTGTCTTTTCACAGCAGTAAAATCTAAACAAAGACAGAACTTGGTGTTAGAAACTGTGGTATTATTGTGATAGGACTGACCATCATTTTGGTTAGAGGAATGTGGTCCTAAAATATCCCAAATGTGATCCTTCCATGTAGGTGAACCTGGATCAGATTGGTCACCTCAGATGATGACCTGGGTATTCAGTTTCTCTCAGACTCAACAGAAACAAATGCAAAGATATGGGATCAGTTTGGTTTTTTTGTGAATGTGATACCAGAAAACATTTATACACACCCACATGTATAAACACACATACACACACATACACTCACTCACACATGGCAAGGACTAAGATATATGACAAAAAATTATGGCACAAACAGCAAAGGTTGTTTACATTTATGGTAAAATGAACTCTACTGTAGAAGTCAGTGTTAGAAAATGGGGATATTTATGTGCACAGAGAATCTGGATCACAAATGCAAAATGAGATGTGATCAACGAAAGAGATTTCAGCCTTGGCTTCTTTCATGGGATCTGTCTTTTTTGCACACCACAATAGAGAAATTGGTATATATAACAATATTATATGGAGGAGGCTTTGTGGGCCTCCATTTGTTGTACCTGCACCACTAACAGCAACTCTGAACTGGGCGAAGGCCTAAGGGTTTGAAAGAAAGACACAAGTTCATTATCTGTGTTACCAGAAAGTTTACTCCATATTGAACTGCTGTCTCTCAGGACACCTTGCAGTCACAGTCACATAGACAGTGGTCCCAGTATTATACACCCAGATAATTACAGGGGAGGAATCTAAGTTCTCACCTGCTGGGTGTAATAGTCACCCCCTAGAGTGGTAGTCTGTAATTATCTTTTAGCAACTGGGAACAGGAAGGTCAGGTGTGGAGTGGCTTGTGACTAGGCCAATTACCATAAAAAAGGGGGTCTTCTATCCCAAGGGGATGAGGAGAGTTGGGGTGATTATTGCAACATCTCCCCCAATATTATTTTTTTAAATTAGAGAACTGGCTTAGACCTCAACACTTGCTCTTACCTGTCTTGGAAATATCCTCATGGGCCCCTGTGGATTTTTGGTCTTAGGTTGAGCAGCACCCCGTAGGTTTTCTTGTCATTGGTCACCTAATTTATACATGCTCTACCATTCTTGGGCTATAGGGTTGCTTACTGCTAGTCTGCCAGCTGACAGCTTGGTTCCAGGCTTGTCTTGCCTGAGGGATATTAGAGAGGATACTCACCCAAAGTGCACTAAGGGGTGCGCACCCAAAGCTAATACTATCTCAGTTTTAATAGTCTCAGAAACCACACAGAATTGTTCCTGTTAACAGTGTGGAGTTAATTCAAAATTAACATTCCTAATTGAATGTATATCCAAGTTAATGAAAGATTATAGATTAACCTAAGTTGAGAAGGCCTCAGCCACTTCTCCTAAAAATTCCACGGGGCAGCTATGGCAATAAGGTGGGGAGAAGAGGATCACAGCTACAAAGATTGCTGCTGAAACAGCACTAATAGGGCTGCAGCCAAAATTTTCTTGATTCTCTCTGGTACGTTCCATGGGCACAGGTATGGGTGCAGATTCTGGGGTTCTTGTCACCGCTACACATTTTAACTCCTCTAGTGGCTCCTCAACAGCTTCTCACACTGCCTTCACATACCGCCTTCACATCAGCTTCACACTGGCTTCACTCCAGCTTCTCACTTCGGCTTCACACTGGCTTCTCACCAGCTTCTCACACTGGCTTCACATACCGCCTTCACATCAGCTTCACACAGGCTTCTTACATCGCCTTCTCACACTGGCTTCTCACACCGGCTTCACCCACTGGCTTCACACACTGGCTTCATACACTGGCTTCTCACACTGGCTTCACATACCGCCTTCACATCAGCTTCACACAGGCTTCTTACATCGCCTTCTCACACTGGCTTCTCACACCGGCTTTACACACTGGCTTCACACACTGGCTTCATACACTGGCTTCACACACTGGCTTCACACACCTCCTTCATACACTGGCTTCACATCAGCTGCACACACTGGCTTCACACACTGGCTTCACACACTGGCTTCACACACTGGCTTCACACACTGGCTTCATATACCGGCTGCCTACATCGGCTTCATACCTGTTGAGAACAAATGAAACCCTCCCCCTTGTTAATAACAATAGTGCTAATCTGCAGTTTTCAGAGAACATATACAGAACTCAGGGGCCCAGACAGGTGACTCAGAATCCTGAGGGAAAACACAAACAGAGGCCCGAGCACTATTCAAAACGAGGTCTGGTCCCCACCACAATGCAAGGTCCTTCCATTGCACAATTCCTTGCTGGACTGAGCATGCCCTCCAGTGTCTAGCAGCTGTAGAGCAGCCTTCAGAATTTACAGTTAAAAAAAAATTAGAATATATAAAATTAAGGATAGATGCACATGAGGGGAGATATGCTCCCCCTTTTTTGTTTTAGACAAATACATCTTTATGGTGTGGTGAGCACATTCAATGATTGCTTGTCCTTGAGGATTATAAGGAATTCCAGTCTTATAAATTATAGCATAATATGAACAAAATTGTTTAAAACTTTTACTGGAATAGGCAGGACCATATTTTTTTTAATCTTTTTGGGAGCATTGATATATGCAAAAGCTTGTAAGCAGTGATTTTTTACATCTTTTAATATTTTCTACTATGTGCATATATATATATATATATATATATATATATATATATATATATAATTCTTGAATGAGTATCAATTAAAACATACACAAATTATAAATTCCCAAAAGAAGGGACATGTGTGAGATCCATTTGCCAAATATCATTGGGATTCAGTCCCCTATGAATGACTCCTAAATTAGGGGCAGAAATGAACTCTGCACACATGGGACATGTTTCTAGAACTTGTTCTTTTATAATTTTACAATGAAATCTTAAGGATCCTGCATTCAAATGAAATTTAGTATGCACCTGCATAGCCTTATCCACATTAGATTCTTTTATAGCCAATGCATAAGGGCAAGTGTATAAATGTGCAAGACGATTCTCCCTCAATAGTGGTCTTGGAAGGGCAGTATGGGCTCTAATGTGCCCTACAAATATGGAAAACTTCTTTGGCAAATCATGGGATCAGAATTACTCTTAATAACACAATTGTCCAGAGGCTATACACATTTAGTTGCTTCTCAAGTTAAAGTGATTACAACTAGAGAGCCTGAAAAGGTATTAATATTTAAATACATATTTTAATTCTCTAAAACCAGAAATATAAGGAATATTTATATGTCATAATGGGTTTGGTACAAGTCCTTCAGGGTTAACAACATCATGTAGTATAAGAAACTGAGGACATTCAGAACAAATCTTTACAATTTGACATGCACATTCTCTAGAAATTTCAAATTTTTGTCTCAGGCCATTACTATTTTGGTAGCTGAAGAGTAAAAGGTTGTCAAAGGACACTGATTCCTTGCCCTAGGGATTTCCTCTGCCGCTCCCAGGAAATCCCACTTTCTTGAGATTTGAGTCCCAAAATACCACAGAAGTTCCGGATGACCTCTGTGGAATGTTCCAACGCCCTAGCTGTGCCTGGGGGTGTACTGATAAAAAAAATGTATGATTCTTCCCCTTATGAATTTCCTCATTCCCCCTGTCCCCCCCCCTCCTTTGTGATTTTTGCCTTTATAAGCCTGTTACAAGTTCAGGCTGGGGTTGAACTCCTCTACCCCTGCGTGGTGTATGAGTCTCGACCCCAGCATGCTGGCCTGAGATCTCACTCTTTCACTTTCAATAAACTTCCTCATGTGATTGCAGCAAGTCTGGTCTCGGTGCCTCGCTGAGTGCGCGCCACTCCTGAGATTTGAGTGAGGGTCTCCCTTCGGAGGTCTTTCATTTGGGGGCTCGTCCGAGATTTGCGCGACCATCCAGGGGCCCTAGACCTACTTGAAGGTAAGAATTTTCTTTCCTTTCTTTTCTTGTTGTCCTGTTGTGACTCTGTGTTTGTGGATTGTCCAGATTGTGATTCTGTGTTTGTGATTTGTTCAGAGGTCTGCTGCGATAGCAGTTCGATATTCGCAAACGCTCTAACCAAGTCTGCTCTTCCAAGGGAGGAGTGGAGTGCACGGGGATAGACGTGTCCAGGGTCCACCGTTTGCTCGCCCTGGGAGACGTCCCAGGAAGACAGGGGGAGGACCAGGGATGCCTGGTGGACCCCCACGGGAAAAGTCGGGAGATCAGTTTTTCTCCTTGACGATCTGTGTCAGAGGGCCAATTCTGGGCCATCTGGCTCTTTTCGGGATTTCGGGTCGACTCGAGGTCGGCGACTAACTTTGTCTCTCTGTTTTGTAGTATCTGTGAGTGTTTTATGTGTGTGTGTCAGAACTAGAAATGGGCCAGACTGTGACGACCCCACTAACACTGACTTTGAACCATTGGACGGACGTTAAGGCAAGGGCCCATAATCTTTCTGTTGAAGTCAGGAAAGGACCGTGGCAAACTTTCTGCTCCCCGTCCCAAATGGCCGAGTTTTGGCGTAGGATGGCCTTCGGAGGGAACTTTTAATCTATCTCTTATTTCCGCTGTTAAGAGAATTGTTTTTCAGGCTTCAGGGGGACACCCTGATCAGGTTCCATACATCATCGTGTGGGAGGACCTGGTCTAAAACCCGACATCCTGGGTGAGACCCTGGACAGCGGGGGCAGAAACGGCAACGGTAGCCGTGGCCTCGAACAAGCTGGCACCTGCGCCATCGGCCCCCATGAAGATCTATCCTGAAATTGATGATGGTTTTCTTCTCCTCGACAACCCTCCACCCCCATACCCTCAACTGGCTTCTCATGCAAGTCCCCCACAGGCGCCGACTCCCACTGACTCCCAGACGGCCTCTGAAACAGAACCAGCGGCCGGGACCCGAAGCCCCCGGGTTCGAAGCCCAGGGGGAAATGGCGCGGGGCTTGGCTCTGCTATTGTCGTACCATTACAGGCTTATGGACCCGCCCCAGCTCCGCGAGAAGTAGTCCTGCTACAGTATTGGCCGTTTTCATCAGCCGATATGTATAACTGGAAAACTAACCACCCCTCTTTTTCAGAGGACCCCTCGGGCCTGACGGGACTCCTTCAGTCCCTGATGTTTTCTCATCAGCCCACTTGGGACAACTGCCAGCAGCTTTTGCAGGTCCTCTTAACTACGGAAGAGAGGGAGAGGATCCTCCTGGAAGCTAGAAAAAATGTTCCAGGACCAGATGGGACCCCCACCAATCTCCCTAATCTTATAGATGCAGCTTTTTCCTTGATTTACCCTGACTAGGATTACAACTCTGCAGAAGGTAAGGAGCGTCTCAAGGTCTACCGCCGGGCTCTAGTGGCAGGTCTCAAGGGAGCCACAAGGCGACCCACGAATTTGGCTAAGGTAAGAGAGGTTCTTCAGGGACCTGTTGAGCCGCCGTCTGTGTTTCTTGACAGGGGTTATACTTTGACCCAACCTCTGAGGGTCAGAAGGCAGAGGTGGCTATGGCCTTTATACAGCAGTCAGCATCAGATATTAAGAAAAAGTTACAATGGCTAGAGGGGTTCCAAAACTATACCTTGCAGGTTTTGGTGAAGGAATCAGAGAAAGTGTTTCATAAGGAAGAGACTGAGGAAGAGAAGCGAGAAAAAGAGAAGCAGAAGGCAGAGGAAAGAGAGGACCGGAGGGTAGTATACAAAAAAGGAATTTGTAGGATTTTGGCCACAGTAGTGAAGGGCCAGGGAGTTAGGAATCAAGTCTGGCACTAGGAGGGAGCCTCTTGGCAAAGGTCAATGTGCTTACTATAAAGAAGAAGGCCACTGAGACAAAAAATTGCCCCAACAAGAAAAAAAGGGGACACCAGCAACAGAAGCCCCGGACATGTGGCTTTAAAGTTTTATATATTTATGGACTACCCGAAGATCTGTGGATCTCGGAGTGGGCCGGGTATCCCACTTATTCATTGTAAAGCGAGACTGTCACTGCACCCTGTTGGGGAGAGACCTCCTGACTAAGATGGGGCACAGATTCACTTCCACTCTGATGGAACACAGGTTAGAGGTCCAGAAGGGGAGCCTGTGCAGGTTCTAACCATTCAGCTGGAGGACAAGTACCAACTCTAAACAGCCTGCCTCAGATCAGACAGACTGGTGGCTGCAGGCATATCCACAGGCCTGGGTGGAGACTGCAGGAATGAGAGAGGCTAAGAACCAGCCCCTGCCCATATGGAGCTGAAAGTCCAGGCTAGTGGTGAGTTAGTACCCCATATCAAAGGAGTCATGAGACGGGATCAAGACACTCATCATTCGGTTACTCCAACAACTTCGTATGTGTCCATCATCCTGAGGTATGCCTCTCCTACAGGTACGGAAACATGGAACCAACGACTGCTGGACAGCTCAAGATCTCTGGGAGGTAAACCAATTGGTGGCAGAACTCCACCTCACAGTACTTAACCCCTATAACCTGTTGAGCTCATTGCCCTATCCAGGACCTGGTGTACAGCACTGGACTTGAAGAAAATGCATCAATGGACTCATCTAGAGGTAGACAAACTTGTAAAGACTGTCTTGAGGTCAAATTCTTCTGTGCCAGATTTGACTAGATAACTGTGTGCCATGTTAGAAAGCAAATGTATGTAGAAGGCTGGGAGGAGAGAAGATAGACCTGAGGTTTACTGAGAAGTGGATTTTACAGAACTGAGCCAAGAAGATATAGATATATAAGTATCTATTACTCTTTATAGATACATTTTATGGGTGGGTAAAATCCTCCCCACAAAGAGAGAAATGGCAGCAGCGGTCATAGCTAAGAAGATTCCAGAAAAGATCTTCTCTAGGTTTGACACCCCTAAGGTAATTGGATCAGACAATGGGCCATCTGTGTTGCCCAGGTAAGTTAGATATTAGCTTGTTTACTGGGGACTAATTGGAAATAACATTGTGCTTACAGACCCCAGAGCTCAGGACAGGTAGAAAGAATGAATAGAACTCTAAAAGAGACCCTTACTAAATTAGCTATTAAGACCGGCGGTAAAGACTGGGTGACCCTCCTCCTCTTTGCGCTTCTTAGAGTCCGAAACACGCCGGAGCGTTTTGGCCTTACCCCTTTATGAACTCCTACATGGGGGACCGCCCCCCTTAATGGAGTCATGCGGGATATTGGATCCTGGCACTAACTCCCCCTCCTCCTCTGCTTTATTTGCCCACTTAAAGGCCTTAGAAGTTATTAAAACACAGATCTGGAGTCGAATCAAAGAAGCCTACACTCCAGGAACCACCGAGATGCCCCATGGGTTCCAGGTCAGAGACTCAGTCCTGGTCAGACTACATCGCGCTGGCATGCTTGAGCCCCTGTGGAAGGGACACTACCTGGTGCTGTTGACTACCCCCTCGGCAGTCAAGGTCAACGAGATTGCTGCTTGGGTAGAGTGGCAGCTGGTGACAATTCTCTTAAGCTGCACCTTTGTCGTAGCCCCAACCTTGGGTAATAACCCCCATGCCCCTCAAAAATTAACCTGGGAAGTGCTTAATGAAGCGGGCGACATCGTGTGGTCAACTACCCCTTGGACTTGGTGGCCTGATCTTGCACCCGATGTCTGTAAGTTAGCAGCCGGCTCTATGGCCTAGGATCTTTCCAGTTATACCAATTTAGAAAAGCCACCCCCAGAAGAACAGTGTGTCCCTCATGGCATAGGGAGCACATTGGGGTGTTCAGGACAGTTTTACCGAGCCAACCTTCAGGCAGCAGACTTCTATGTCTGCCCCGGACAGGGACACACCAGGGAAATGAAGAGAGGGGCCTCAGACTATTTTTGTAGTAAATGAGGATGTGAGACCATGAGAAAAGCCTACTGGAACCCTTCCACCGCTTGGGTTCTAATTATAGTTAAAAAGGGTCGTAGGCCAGGGGAGCCAGAGAAAGGGGAAAGAGATCCATCCAAATACCTGGCTTATAGGACTGGGTGTGCCTCTGAAAGCTCCGGTAGCCCTCAGGGACCGTGCAAAGACAGTTATTGTAACCCTCTAAATATCAGCTTCACCCCATATGGAAAACAAATTCCTCAGTGGGTAAGAGGAAACCGTTGGGGATGGAGAGTCTATACTGGCAGAGGGGACCCTAGATTCATTTTTTGTTATTAAGATAAAGATAGAGAGTCCACCCACATGACCCGTAGGCCCCAATTCGGTGCTTGATAACCCTGCACCCAGGCCTGAGAGTCCTCCTTGTCTCACTCTGTCACCAAAGGAGGACTCGTATCCCCTTTTGACCACACCCTTTTATCTCCCTATGAGAACTGAGGACCGCCTGTTCAATCTGCTTTATAGTGCATTTGTTGTTTTAAGCCGCCGCTACTTTGACCTTAGCTGTCTTGTTAGGACTTGGAGTGGCAGCAGGAATTGAAACAGGGGCAGCTGCCCTCATCCAACAACCTTACTACTATAATAAACTCAGAGCATCTATGGACGCGGACCTGGGAGCATTAGAACAGTCCATAACCAAACTAGAAGTGTCATTGACTTCATTATCAGAGGTAGTGCTACAGAACAGAAGGGGATTAGATCTGCTTTTTCTAAAGGAAGGAGGGCTCTGTGATGCCCTAAAAGAAGAATGTTGCTTTTACGTAGATCATTCTGGTGTCATAAGAGATTCTATGGCAAAGCTTAGAGAAAGACTAGAAAACAGAAAAAAAGAAAGAGAAACATACCAAGGATGGTATGAAAATTAACCAGTCACTCTGGTTCTCTATGCTAGTCTCTGCTTTGGTCAGGCCTTTACTCATTTTAATGCTAATCCTAACCTTTGGGCCATGCATCCTCAATAGACTGGTGACTTTTATAAAAGAAAGGGTGAGTGCTGTACAGGTAATGGTCCTAAGACAACAATACCAGATATTACAAGAAGCTGAGGGATTGCTCTAAGATTAGAGCTTTTTACAAAAAGAAAAACGGGGGAATGAAGAGTAAAAGGTTTTCAAAGGACACTGATTCCTTGCCCTAGGGATTTCCTCTGCCGCTCCCAGGAAATCCCACTTTCTTGAGATTTGAATTCCCAAAATACTACAGAAGGTCCGGATGACCTCTGTGGAATGTTCCAACGCCCTAGGTGTGACTGGGGGTGTACTGATTAATAAAATGTATGATTTTTCCCCTTATGAATTTCATCATTCCTCCTGTCTTCCCCCTCCTTTGTGATTTTTGCCTTTATAAGCCTGTTACAAGTTCAGGCCGGGGTCGAACTCCTCTACCCCTGCGTGGTGTATGAGTCTCGACCCCAGCATGCTGGCCTGAGATCTCACTCTTTCACTTTCAATAAACTTCCTCATGCGATTGCAGCAAGTCTGGTCTCAGTGCCTCGCTGGGTGCGCGCCTCTCCTGAGATTTGAGTGACGGTCTCCCTTCGGAGGTCTTTCAAGCTATAAATGTGATTATAATCTGCCTGGCATACAAATCTGCTGTGGCATTCATTGCCTTTTCTATGTGATCCAGGCAATCCAGTATCTCTTAAATACCCTATGAAATATGGGATAATATGCTCTCTTAAATTAAGTTGTATTTGCATAAACAATTGCAAAACTCAAGAATTAGCAATATCTAAAAACAGAACAAATTTAAGCAATTATAAACTATTAATTAATTATATATTAGTGCAGGCCTTTAGCTATATATATATATATATATATATATATATATATATATATATATATATATATATATATATACTATCAGTATATAAATTCAGAGTTTAACTGATTTTTTTTAACATCTAAAAACAGTGGCTACCAGTATATAAATTTTATAATCTATGCTGCAGCAGGCAAATTCAAGATAATGAACTTGTGTGATTTAATTGTATATACTGCTTTTCCATAGATGAACCATCTATAAATACAGCAATTGCATTATCAATGGGCTGCATGCATAAATTTACAGGAAATAAAAAAAGCATGCATAGAGGAAGGAACCTTAAGAACTTGTCTTTCAGATAATGATTTATCAATTTTGAATTTTGCCTGAAAAAGCCAAACATCAGTATCTAGCCATAACCAATTTAATTGCTGCTCAGAATAAGGAAAAAATATTTCATCAGGTTAAAACATTCTCCTTAAAAAAAAAAAAAAAATTATCATACAATTAAACATAGCAAAGAATGTTAAAACTGTATTTAAAAAGGAAATAAGATGAATTCACATTAATGGTTTCTTTTGCCAAAAGAACAAATACATATAGCCAACAGTTGATCAAATATAATATCTGCTGTTAACTAATTATTTCCTCTATATTCACTGCAGAGCCTCTCAGTTCACTGCAGAGGATTTGCATCTCTTAAGAACAGCAGAAAGAGGTTTGAGACATTCTATGGTGAGCTTAAGGCGAGGTTTTTGCCAGCTAACATCTGATGATTTTTGAAAATCACATTAAACAAGTAAATTAACTTTATGAATCTCCTATGCCACAGTCTGACTAGGGAGTGGTTAGCTAACAAAGCATTTACAACAGTAAACACTGAGGATTTTAAGTTTCAGCTTCCTGCCATCCAGGCAGCAGCAAAATAACAACAGATCATCAGCCATTCCCTGAGGCAAAGATATTCAGTGATACCCATTGTTTCAAGGGCTCTTTAAAACCTCAGACAAGCCAAAAGCAACCCCTTTGCAATCACGAGGATGCAACAGAATGGTATAAAAACAATCTTTTAAATCTACGGATAATTTTTGAAGCTGTAAACCAGGCCATTACCATAACTCTCTCCTAAGTTTCCTACTTTCATGCCACAAAGTGGCTGCAAGTTCATATATATTTATGCATCTTTTAATACCTCATTACTTTAAGTTGTATCCTTTAAGTCTGTTTTCTAGAAGAAGAATTATTCAAATATTGTCCCAAGTTTGGGGTATCCACAGAAATCCCTTTCCTTATGTATAGAAAACATGTGGCTCATGCCACTTGTTGCACTTTAGGATGACTCTGTCCAAGTTACTAGTTTTAAACAAACTTTTGTTGCCAAAGTTACAAAATTTTAAACATACCCAATGCTTATAAGCCAATAATCTAAGACCAAGACATTCAGAGCACATTTATTCCAATTAAAACTAGTTAAGCAAACATGAACTGACCACACATCTTATATATTTAAACCATATAAAATTCTCATTTTCTCTATCAGTAAATTCAAGAAATGAGCACCTTGTCACTTGCAGAGCTCAATAAACACAGTCAGAGATTTTTCTAGGAAAAACAATCATCTGCTTTAAGCTGAGACACAGCCAGCACCCTTTACCAGTGGCCTGGGAAGACATCTAACTCCCATTGGGTCTCCAGTTGAGCTGACTTAAGGGGTAGAGTCTGAAGCCTCCTTTCTTTTTTTTCTTTTTTTTTTCTTCTTTTTTACCTTCTATTGTTTCCCTTTTAGACACAAGTTAAGAATAAGTCAAGAGGTAAGCAACCATTATATTTTTGAACATGAAGCACGAGCAACATTCAGACACAGAAACATGGACACAAATTGACACACATGGACAGCTTGGCACCAAGGGACAACAATACAGAGAGACAAGAACTAGATTTGTCAACAAGACCCTGATATCCTTCCTTAGGAACCCAGAACCAGAACTGGACATTTCTCCAGTGGGATCCGAAGAGTCAGGAATTCTCCTGTTCCCCTGTTCCTGCTGGAAGAACTCTGAAACAGTTTACAATAATTTTCCTCCTCTCCTCCCATACCGTCCAAGACAAAAGAAAGGCATGCTTTTCCGAGATCTATTTTCTCTCTCTTCCAAATAAACTACCTCTAATCTGTTTACAAAGACTTAGAAACACTAATGGGAAATATCCTTTTTCTATTAGCTCTTTAAGTTTCTTGCTTAAGCACAAACACCACACCTACCAGCAGTGGATTTGATTTCTAAGAATGTGACCATGGTGAGAGGAGCAGTCAATTCTTCTTTCCTTAATCCTTGTCACAAGTCTATTCTTACTAACTATCAATAAGATTTACTTAGGCTGCCCAAGTAAATTCTACTGCAGTCTTCTACCTTGATTCTAGTTCCCCTACTGTTTAAGCAAATTCAGCAACTGATCTAACAACCATAAAAGAGAACTAGTGGTTTCCATCTCCAATCTACCCCACTATCCTTACTTATTTTGCTGGCTAGTTCCATGGGGCAAACCCTACGGGTCGTTTCTTCCTTCCCATATCTTGGTGGAATCTCCATTTTCGGGTGGAATTGTGGACCTCCATTTGTGGTTCCTGTACCAATAACAGCTACTTCAAACCAGGCGAAGGCCTAAGGGTTTGAAAGAAACACACAAGTTTATTATTCGTGTTACCAGAAAGTTTACTTCATATTGAACTGCCCACATAGACAGTGGTCCCAGTATTATACCCTCAGGTAATTACAGGGGAGGTATGTAAATTCCCTAGCTGCTGGGTGTAAGAGTCACCCCCTGGGGTGGAAGTCTGTAATTATCTTTTAGCAACTGGGAACAGGAAGGCCAGGTGTGGAGTGTGACTGTACGAAATTTCATAACAAAGGGGGGTGTGTATCTCTCCCAGGGTCAAGGCATGCAAGCAGGCAATGAAGCTAATCTCAAGCAGATGCTGAGAGTTGGGATCATTATTCCAATATTTATACAAACAATGAACTTTTGAAATATCCAATAGACATTTCTCAGACTATGCTAGAGTGGATTGTTTTATTTGTTCAATCTCTGAAAACAGTATTAGTGAAATGGAACATTTTATATTCTCCAACAAAGCAGAATGGTTAGCACAGCACAACCTGACATGGTTCTGAGTGAAGAAGGCTACAACTGGTATAATGTGGTTTACCTTGTGGCCCATACCTACTATGAACTCATTCTTCAACATTTCTCAGGAAATGGTAAAAAAGAAGAAGGAGTAAAAGAAAGAGAAGCAGGAAGAGGAAAAAGAGGAGGAGAAGGAGAAGGAGAAGAATTTAAAAAGAGAATATTCCAAAACTGTAAACAGGTAAAAAATACTGTTCATTATGTTTAGATTTATAAATGTCATATTTCAAATGATTCCTGAGAAACTCATAATCATTTGTTAGAGATTATTCTCTGTGTGGAAAGATTTCTACATTACAAAAAAAAAAAAAAAAAAACAGAAGAACATAAGCAACAGACCCCATGTAATTTGGTATCAGAACACAGTTCTCCCATCACAGCAAGCCTAACACAAATGAAAATCAAAATTATAACCAAGAAAAAAAAATCTCACTTTATTCTGATAATAAAGTCCTTTAAAGAGGATATAAAAAAAAAAAAACTCCATTTAAAATCACAAGCAAACTGGTAGTAGCCTTTAAAGAGAAATTAAATCCCTTAAAGAAATACAGGTATATTCATTCAAGTACTTAAAGGAATTGAATAAAACTTTCTAAGATCTATATAGCGAAATAGATACAAAGAAATCACAAGTTGGGGGAAACTTGTAGATTACCCACTAAAGTGATCAGGAGGTACAGATGCTATCATCACATGATACAGAAGAGAAAAAAAGACTCTCAGGTGTAAGACATAACACAGAAGTTACTGACAAGTCAATCAAAGAAAATATAATGTTTGAAAAGCTCCTAAACCAAAACATCCAGTAAATTCAGGACACAATGAAAAGATCAATGCTAAGAATAATAGACCTAGAAGAGGGTGAAAGTTACCAATTCAAAAGGTCAGAAAACATCTTAAACATATCATAGTAGAAAACTTCCTTAGCTCTATAGAAAGAAAGGACCATAGATGTGCATGATGCCCACAAAACACCAATAAATTGGATTAGAGTAGAAAATCATCCAATTATATATTAATCAAAAGAGAAGATGCATAGAAGAACAAAGGAATATTAAAAGGTTCATGAAAAATGGTCAAGTCATATACAAAGGCTGATCTGTGAGAATTACATCAGACTGCTCACCAGAGATGACAGAAATCAGGAAGAACCAAAAGTTCTCAATCAAAGAATATCAAATGACTAGAAACATCTAAGGAAGTGCTCAACATCCTTAGCCATCAGGGAAATGCAGATCAAAACAACCCTGAGATTCCACCTCACACTAGTCAGAATGGCCAATGTCCAAAACTCAGATGACAACAGATGCTGGCAAGGATGTGGAGAAAGAAGAACACTTCTCCACTGTTGGTGAGGTTGTAAACTGATACAACCACTCTTGATATCAGTCTGGCGATTCCTCAGAAAATTGTACATAGTACTACCTGAAGACCCAGTTATTCCACTTCTGGGCATTTACCCTAGAGACCCAAAGACACTCCAACATAGTACAAACATACATGCACCACAATGATCATTTCAGGTCTATTTATAATAACCAGAAGCTGGAAAGAACCCAGATGTCCTTCAGTAGATGAATGGATACAAGAATTGTGGTACATTTACACAATGGAGAACTACTCAGCTATCAGACACAATGGCTTAACAAAATTCTTAAGAAAATGGATGCATCTAGAGAATATTATCCTGAGTAAGATAACCCAGTCACAAAAGAACAGACATAATATGCAGTCACTGATATTGGGATACTAACCACAGAAAGATCTGAACACCCCAGAAACAACTCACAGACTGTATGAAGTTTAAGAAAAAAAAGAATATATTTTAATTAATTCGCTCTGTATCACATCCCCCTGTTCTTTCTACAGAACCTTTCACTTTCTAACCTATCCCCTCAAATTAGTAGCCCTTTTTCCTATATTATTGTTACATATATACATATGTTTATGTATACATACCCACAAGTACTTAATTACAACCTTAAAATGTATTTGTATATTTTTATGCAAAAATGCTGAAAATTTGTACATTCATCATTTTTTTAAATAAAGTTTTTCAATAAAAAAGAACATCAAATAAGAAAATCTCTCACACACAAAATACTAATTTGAAAAACAAAAATAAGTGAAACTAAAAACCATTGGGTTTTAATATCTCTCAATATCAATGGACTCAATTCACAATACAAGACACAGCCTAACCAACTGGAAACGAAAAGAATCCTGCCTTTTGCTGCATAGAAGAAACACACCCTGTTGATAAAGAAAGACAAGACTCCAGAGTAAAGTGTTGTAAAATACTTTTCCATGTAAATGATCCCAAAAACCAATTTGGAGAAGCCAAAACTTGTCAATTAACAGGGAATGATTTAGGTATATCGGGGAATCTTGATTCTGAATGCTGATCTCTGAGACCTGAACACATGAAAATAAAGAAAGGGACATTGAAGGAAAGAAACACTGCAGATCTCTCAGTACAGTCTAGAGAATGGTGGTCGTGTCTCCTGCTTGCTTTGTGCCTGCTGTACCCAATACAGGAACAGGTTCATCCCTATATATTTGTTTAGATTGCTTCCTCACTGTTTCCCAGGTTTAGATATCAACAGATAGATATCAATTCTCTATTTCTTTTCACATTACCCGGTCATACATTTCTTTATAAAGGCAAGTCATCTCACTATTTGAAAGACTGAGGGGACTTCTGAGTTAGAAAAAAGCTCCTGCATTTACATGATTTTTTTCCCACTCTTATACCTTAGAGATTAGGTGGTATTTAACCATGGATTCAGAACACCCATGTCAAGAAGAAAGAAGTCTCCTGAATATATGCCTCCACTAACATTGAAGTTTCGCAAGATTTGTGGCCTTTCCATTCCTTACCCATCCTATTGTGTCCTATTTATCTTAAATACAGTATCATATTCCGAACTCCCAACACCCTCAGGAGTGGACCTGAGAACTCAGGATGGTAGAGAATGGAGAAGTGATAGCTAATTGGACTATAGAGCTACATTCCAATAGCCCTGATGACATTTGCTCACAAATATTTACTTAATTACTTGTATTGGAGAAATGGAGACTATGAGATTTTATATTTTGAAAAAGGAACTAACTTTTCAACTGATATGTACCTTTTACCTGGAGAACTATGGTGTCAAGTCCTTGGAAGTTTTCATTGCAAAAGAATGGGATTCTGAAAGAGATATTTCATAAAAACTCATGTCTGTATACATTGAAAGAATGTCCACCATCAAGGCATGCACAATAAGAAAATGTAACCAAACTTGCATAAAATTAAATGTGGAGGAAAATAATTTTGGCCTTTGGAAAATCCTGTGTCTGTGGACTGTCTGTCTGAATATACCCAAGGAGTACATTTATTATGGAGTAGAATCTTGCCCATTCAAATAGCATAGACCTTTATGTCTGATTGAAGATGATGCACCCATGCCATGACAATGAAAAAAACACTTTCCATCCAATTAATTAGATATGAAATTAAGCACAAAGTAATGTCTATCTTATGAAGGAAAAGGTACTGAGGTTCCAAAGGGGATCTCAAGTAATTACACCTCAGAAACTAGTCAATTTGGCTCAAGCTGGTAAGCATATAGATCGTGGCAGTTCCCAGTGACTTCATCAGCCGTCAATTCCCTGGACATTCTCTTGTATCCAGGAGAGCCCTAGAATCTTCTGTGATGTCAGCAGTGTTGTGATGATAGAAACTGCCTGTGGGGTATTCCTTCAGAGCCTATTGGGTTCACAAGTTGGCATAATGTCCATGCTGCTCAGGCTAATTCGGAGGGAGAATAGAGGACAAGCAGAGATTACACTGAGGCAGAAAGAGGCAAACCTTCTGTCATGTTCAAAAACAGGTAAAAAGAAGTGGTCCTGGGGAAAGCACAGTGAGTTCTTGGCAGGGGTTGGGGAACTTACTGGAGGAGTGTGCCTGAGCTAGTCTTTCCAGGAGTAGGGCTTATGATCTGGAGCCTTGACATTCCTAAATGGCAGACCATGAGTCAAGAATTTCTGATTAATTTTTCAAAAAGCCAGGAATTGACAGGCCAGAAGTTGCTTTGCTGAGAGACCTAAATTATCTGCTGAGTAGCATAGGATTTCAGGAAATAGCTCTGTGAGAGGAACAATGTGTTGTTCTCAGGAATACAGTGTTGAAAAGTACTCTGATCTCAACAGATTTCTGTAGATAACTTGAGTAAGAGAGGGAAATATTCATCTGGAAATGTATCAAGGTGTCAGACACTTTATCCTTAAACATAAATGATGTGGCATGCAACACAGTCTGGGGTAAGGGTAGTAGTTTGGGGAGTCTCATCATGTACTTTAAGAAGCCTGCACATGTGTTGGCTTGTGTCAGATGACAGGTGTTGGTATTTATTGACAATATTTTTAGTGGTGAGCACTATGAACTCCAGAACTGACCTGTATCTATCAGATAGGAGGAGACAATGCCCTCCAATTCTTCTGGCCTTGGTCAGCTTATGAGTTTCAAGGCCAGGGAGACTGCACTAGGGAGTGAGGCATGTGTTTAGTGATAGTGGTTGGAAACAGGGACATGTTGAGGAGCACAGCTTGAAGATAGCTTTCCTGTTCTTTCTGTTATTCACTGTGTCTCTGGTGTTCCCTCTTCCTAGGGCCACTGTTTGGGACTAAGCATGGTTGCTCTTGTCTCTGTCCTTTTATCTCTACAAGTTTACTTGTGTTTATATATCTACAGGGTCTGTTGGGAAGGCATTAACCAAACCTGCAACCACCAGCAACACCAAAAATAAGAAGATGATGAAGAGGTTGGAAAAGCTGAAAATTTATCTGCAGAAGATCACAAATGAGAGGGACGAACTTCGGGGAATCCTGGCTAATTACACTGACAAAGATTTGAACAACAGGTAGTCATTATGCTTGGTATTTTGAAAACTATCTTGGGCCCTCTCTGTTAACTCCAGATTTCCTCATATTACAGAAGTCTTCAACTCCAGGCTGTGTCATGCCCAAACTCATTTTCTTTTCTTTTCTTTTCTTTTTCCTAACTGGATTTCAAACACAGAATTGAAGGTATATAGGAGTGAGATGGAGTAACAGGGCATTTTGATTCCTCCAAAAGTAAATCAGAACCCATGGAATGAATCCCGGTCTGGGGATATTGGTAGTATTGTGTGAACTCCCACTATTCATTTTAAAAATCTAGACAATTCTTGGTGTGTGGGAGAGGCTAGATGTTGCTCTTTATGGTCAAACTCTTTCTATGTGATCTAAAATTGCTTTGGATCTAATTGGTCCTTTCAACAGCTTGAGAGGCCTAATCTCATTTGCTCTCTCTTACTGTGTGACTGGATTGGCAGCATGTTAGCACTGCTTTCCTCAAATTTTCTTCATTATACTCTGAGATCAAGACAAATCATTGTATTTCTTTAGGATTCTGATTGTGTTTGGGTGTGCCTTCGTGTGTGTGTGTGTGAGTGTGTGAGTGTTTGTGTGTGTGTGTGTGTGTGTGTGTTCCACATAAGACCTCAAGAGTCTATAGAGAGTTATGGCCATGTAGATTTGTTGACTCAGTTTTCACTAAATCACAATTGTGAGGCCAAGAAGCCTCACTTTGAGCAGCATGTGACCTGTGTGTCCAACTTGGATGAACCTTAGAATATCCTGCTGTAAGTTACAGGCTTTTCCCTGTAAATACTAATTATGTCATTTGGGAAATTGACATAATCAGTAGAAACAATGATTATCAATCCTTGTCTAAAAATGGAGAAGAGTCATCACAGATTTAAGTTGGACCAAGGCATGGGGCACAGGCATTTAGAAAGTTCTTGGAGAGCTAAGCTATTCCTTCAAACACCCTCAGGAAGCTAAAGGAGATTAATTCCTCCTTTTGCTTCCCTGGTTCTACTGGCCTGAGGCTAATAATAATAAATTTAATAAGATCCTAGAAGATGCAGTACCAAGGAACAAGTATATACAATATATGGGCAGGGGTAGTTAATCTAGTTAGAATCATGTGATCCTTGAATCCTTAGTCAAAAGAGTTATTTGATTTCTGCCATGCCCTACACCAGAATCAACTTTGAGTCTCATATGCTGAAGACACAGCATCATGAGTTGATGTCTGACCTTGAGGAAATGCCACAGAAGATCAGTGAGGCCTTGTACAAGTTCCAGGATCTGATTCAAGAAAATCAGTATTATTGGTGAGTGCATAATAGAGACTTGATTCCACCACTATGCACAGAATATGTCTGCCCATCCTTGTCTTTGAAGCAATGTGAGGGTTCAGGTTCTGTACTGTTTACCTCTTAATGGAAAGTGGAAGGCTCTAAGATTGTTACCTCTTGGACTTATTTTGACCAAATGTGAAGAGTATGTAAGTACCTCTGATCATTTTCCTTCCAAAATAAGGATCCTCTAGATAAAAAAGGTTTGCATCATGATGGAAATATCAATCAACCTTGAGCTTCCAGGGCCCTTAAATTAGATTTGCAAAACTGAATTTCATAAGATATACAGAATTTATGTGTACTTATTGGGTCTCCTCTTGACTTACACAGAAAGTTTGCTCTCTACCTACAAGTAGTTGTATAATTCCAATGACATATAAGCATACATGGGAGCCATGTCTTCTTGGATTTCATTGGTACTTTGTGTCTTCTGGAATGGGTCTGTTCTCTGGATTTGACCTTTTCCTATGTGATGATTCATGAGTGATCTGAACTGTAGTCTGGGTCTGTCTGGGGATAAGAACCCATGAAGTGTGCATGGTACTTGGAGGAGAATGAGGAAGATAAATTCTAGTTTGGAGTAACCATTTTTCTTTGTGGTTCAGCATCTGGAACTGCTATCTCCAGAGAGAGTCAATTCATATGCAGAAGAAAGCAAAGCTATTGTGGGAGGAAAACGAAATGCTTGAAGCAAAGCAGAAGGTAACTGAAATGCCATATAGCAGGAGAAAGAAGCTCTGTGATAAGGCCAGCATGAACATTTATGGACTATCGCCAAACAGCAGTAGGTAAAACTAATGAAGCATCAGGGTAGATTGTCCTCATCTGTAACCATAACACCCATAGACATCCTATACCACAAAGCAGATTGTCTTTGATGTGTGTGTCTGTGTGTATGTGTTTGTGCATGTATGTGTTTTAGCTTAGGTCTGGGTTATCATGATCATGGGATATATGTGGTTGGTGATAGTTCTTTGATGTAGATATTTGCAGAGTGGGTACTTGCATATAAAACTCTATGTGTGTGTTCTTTTGTGTGTAAAGGTATGAAGATGTGTGCTTCTCTACATATATGTGTATATTATATCCATATATACAGATTCACTTGGAAAACAATTATCTTAAAAAATAACAATGGCCAAGTTTACTGGATAAAGTACTCTGTCAGTTCTCTTTGCATCGGAGCCTCACTAAATACAGCAGCCACCTTTAGGCCCAGCCACCTAGCTCAATAGGACAAGAGTAGATAATGAATTCTCTAAAGTCTGATATTCAACTGATTTTGTAGGAAAAATATGTCAGTATTGAAATCATTTTTTAAAAATCAAACAACTGTGGTACATGCAGGTGCGAAAGATGCTGCTGTGTCAAATGAATGAGCCTGAGAGTCAAAAGTGCTGGCTTAAGTTTTGTGAATATCATATGGTCCTAATGATCAGTGCTTGGCTACTGGAATACAGCAGGCAGGTTGCATACTCTCAGCATCCTACTTTTCTCTGCATTGCCTGTTAACATTTTCTTTCCAACTTCCCCTAAACGTGACTCAGTTATCCTTGGCATTGGAGTTTGTCCTGTGCATTATTATTTGAAAGACTGATTTGCTTGTTGTGCATATGCATCCAGTATAAAGCCCAGAATTCTAATGTGAGTAAAGAACAGGGAACCTCAGACAGCCCCTAACCCTCATGATAGTCTAAAACACTCACCCCGTGTTCTGTCTGTAGCACTCTGTAACTGCTGTTAATCAAACTCATTCTCTCTGAGTTAAAATCAGCCTAAAGGAGAATTGGGAACAATGAGCACCCTCAGATATTTTTGATAGTATAAAATGTGCTAGCTCTGTGAGAAGCCATGTACAACTCTTCAGAAATTGAAACAGCAGTCCCCACTGACCCAGCAATTCCAAAACAAGAGGTCAGTATCCTGAAAAAAATTATGGTAATCACGTTTGTACTGGAACTTCTCATAGCAGCTTTGCAGTAGGAACTTTCCAGATCTCATGAACACATTCAGGGACTATTTCCAAATGTGATCATTCATGCAACCACTTGGCCTTGAACCAGCCAGCCTTATTTTACTCAAAATATCTTTCAAATTGTATCCTTACAGGGAGAATAGTTTTATTTTGCATCCTGGTTATACAGATTTGGTAATTGCCTGGTCTCATATTTTTGGTTCCAAAGTTATTCAGCCTCTAGTAAATGGAGTACTTATTGGAACATGCTGCCCACTGTAGAGCCATTGAGAGACAGTAAACAAGAGGCAGGAACAGGCTTGTCCCATACCATGCAGTGTGCCTTTGCTGGGAGCCAAGTTTGCTGTGAAAAACCTTGGAATCTTGCTAAGCAGGCTTGGCTAACAGGCAAAGTTTGTTTAGTAGGGGAAAACACATTATTGACCTAGCTGTCTATCTGCTATGCCCAGTATGTTCTTACTACATTCAAGGGATTCAAGGGTTGTTTCCTGTGCCTTCATACCTTCCTGGGTGAACTTTTATCTTTTCTGGGAATCTAAAAATGTTTCTGCAATGAAGTCTGCTTGCATGTGTGAGCACATGTAATTGCATGTATTGTGGAATGTGTGTCTGGGTGTCAACCTCTCTCCCCCCTCTCTTTCTCTCTCCATTTTTCTCTGTGTCTGTTGTGTGTGTGTTGAGAGAGAGAGAGTGTGTGTGTATCTATGTGTGTCTGTGTGCACTTGTGTGTGCCTGGATTAGTGGAAATGATGCAGTATCTTTTTGATGTCTATAGGGAGTAGTAGTAGCACAGGATGGCAGGAGCCATGTAGATTTCCTGGACGTGTACAATAGTCTATGTTGGGTGACTGGTATTCAATATTACTCTCTACCTCAATCAACTAGAAGCACCTCAGAGTATTGATCTCGTCCAGTTTAAAATCCTTATGTCCATGATATAATGCATGTTGGCCACAGAGTTTCTGGCGATGGTGATGGTGTACTCCTTCCACCCTTCTGAGTTCTGTGTTATGACCTCAGCCTAATGTCACTTATGTCTCCTTAGAAAAAGTCCTAGAATACTCACACACATAGCTGGGGTGTCATCTCTTTCTCATGAGTATAACTTGAGAGTTTAATGCTAACCATTGGGAAGATTTGCATGCAGTACAGAATTGTAGATCATATCATCTCTTCAGTGTGCATAGATTTTCTGTGAGATGGTTTCTCTGGGTTTCACAGATTTTGTGGTTCACAAGTAGAACAGAGGCAGGTTTCTGCATTCTAGAAACAAGAGAGTTTGCTTAAGTTTTAGCCAGACTCCCTAGAAGGCCTCCAAATGGTTTTCTAGGCTGCTCACACCTATTGTGAAATGAGATTCAGACATTGCTAAACTGTTATTTTTCAATATAATTTATATTATAGGCCAACAGTTGTTCAGGAACATCTCTGAGTTCTCCTGAGCAGAATTTAACTTGTACAGGCTGCACAGGAACAATGAAGGCCTTGTTTGCCATATCAATGGCAATGAGAGGTAGCAATACACGATTTTACTATGTAACATGTAACTTACTTTCTAATCAGTTGAAAGAACACATAAAGCACAAAGTGCAAACTATGTTTGTCTTACGAATTTAAGAGTTTAAAGAGCATTAGAAAATTTAGCGATCTAATTATGAAAGTTAGAGAAGAAAAGACCACCATCTACTTCCCAGTATTTGATGACATTTTGTAAGGGGGTGAAACTGATACTAAAATTTGATTCCCTAATTGAGTCTTGATTATGTCAATAAAGAAGGCAGAAGTTAATTGCTGGCTCTAAAGAAAACGATGGGGCCTTTGGGTTACAGAAGGAAGAAGAGGGACATGGGGAGAAAAAAGACATCGGACAGGCTTTGGAAATAGTAAGATACAACAGTCATGTAAGATCTTAGCGCAACTGAAACTGGTGGCCTCTGATACCAGACATTGGATGAAGTAGGTCAGCTGATAAGAGCTCAGTAATTGTGCTGTGTTTGATGGCACCAGGTTGTCTTTGTTTCCATTGCTTATGTTCTTGTGATTGCCTCTTGCCATCTTGATATCTGTGATATTAGGTGATTTGTTTTCTCAGTAATAAGCGTGGCTCCACAGCCTGAAGATGGGACATCCAGTTATGGCTCAGTGCATAACCCAACGACAGTTTCTGAATTCATCCTGATCCTTAGGGCTTAGGCTACCTCTAGATATAAATTAAAATCTTTTTTTTTCAAGTACACTCCCAACACAAAGAGAAGACAGTCTTGACTCATTAAAGTATATGCAGTTTACAAAGATTGGCCAAGACCTATTTAGGTCTCAGATTCTCTGAAAAATTTATATCTCAATTTAAAAACAAAATGCATATATACACATGTACACATACTTCTGAGTTTATAATTGAAATTACAAATTCCCAACATTGATTTTCCATGTCACTTATCCATGTCCTCTAAAATGGGAGTAATAGGTAATCTAAAAGGTCAGAATGTCATTCTATAGTTATGATATCTTGGATATGTGAGTACAAACTGGTTAAGTACCTTCTCAATAACTGTTTTCCTTATTTGAAAATGAATAATAGCATTGTCTGTAGTGTGGCTGATCACAATAAAAGTATTGATTAATATGACTCATCTGGCATTACAGAGCATGGTATGAACATTCTAGGTATGAAACTAGTACCTGGCTGGAGATTACAAAATTAAAAATACAAAAACACAACCAGAAGAACAAGAACAAGGCATCAATTCTTAAAACACCTTCTGAGTGCTGGGACTACTACATGTGCCAACTCTGAACAGCTTTGTAGATATTTCTAATTAAGAAATCCTAAAACAAAAAAAAAAAATAAAAACACTCTTATAGTTTCAGCCGAGAGACTTTTAAACTAGGGTATGCTGTTCTGTTTTCTCTGATACTCTTAGTCCTCAGACATTTGCCAGGTGAGCTAAGATTAAGAGCAGACCAGGTGACTCTGCTAGTGCAATAGCATGATTCTGTGGCAATTATTTATTGCCAACATAAATTCTGGATGGAGATAGCATCTTTGCAGGCTATCTAGGATGCCTTGCTCCCTTGTTTCCTGTATTGTGCTAAAGACAAGCACAAATATGAATCCAAGGAAGTCACTTGTTGGGTGGGTACAGGCCTTGACTGCCTTAAAGAATGGTAATCTTTCAGTGTTAAAGAAATTTCTATTACCCTCATTAAGTGTGTGCCAATTGCTGAGCTGCTGTGTAAACAGTGAACATCAATCCTTACTTGTAACATCCAGGAAGTATCATCATCCCTGAATTCAAGCTGTATTACTGAGCAAAAATGATAATAATAATCAAAAAAAACCTGTATGGTATTGGTACAGGGACAGGAAGGTACATCAATGGAATAAAATCGAAGACTGAGAAATAAACCTATACATCTGTAGTCACTTGACCTTTGAAAAATATGCTAAAATAATCCAGTGTCATAAGAGATAGGATTTTTAAACAATGGTGATGGATCAATTGGTGGTCAGCATGAAGAAGAATGCAAATCTATTCATCCTTATCTCATTGAATAAATCTCAAGTCCAAGTGGTCCATGCATCTCAACAGAAAACAAGATACACTCAACCTAATAGAAGGGAACTTAGGGTAGAGCCTCAAGCACACGATCACTGGAGAAAATCCCTCAAGAGCACATAAATGGCTTATACTATAAGATAAAGACTCAACAAATGCCACCTCATAAATTTGTGAAGCTTCTGTAAGGCGAGGACACTGTCAGTAAGACAAAACAACCCCCAATAGATTGTGAAAAGACCTTTGTGAAATTTAAATCGGATAGAGAACTAATAGTCAATGTATACAGAGACCTGAAGAAATTTGATTTCGAGAATCAAATAAACCTATTAATATATTGGGCAACAGAGGTAAACTAATAATTTTCAACTGAGGAATAACGAAGGGTTGAAAAGAAACAAAAGACATGTCCAACATCCTTAGTCACCAGGAAAATACTAATCAAAAAAAAACATGAAATTCCACCTCAAATCAGCCAGAATGGCTAAAATTAAAAACTCATGTGGCATCCAATGCCAACTAACGTATGCAGAAAGAGGAACACTCAAATTTATTTCTGGGATTGAAGTCTGGTATAACCATTTTGGAAGTCAGTCTTGAGGCACATTAGAAAATTTGACAAAGTACTATCCATGTACCCAGCTATACCAATCCTAGGCATATATCCAAACATGTAACAACACATAACCATGACACATGTTCTACTATGCTTATAGCAGCCTTATAATAGCCAGAAGCCAGAAAAAAAAAACAGTTGTTGTCCTTTAACAGAAATTATGGATATAGAAAATGTACATTTACATATTGGAGTACTACTCAGCTATTACAAACAATTACTTCATGAAATTGGTAGGTAAATGGATGGAACTAGAAAATATTAACACAGACATAAAAAGAACACTCTTGGCATGCACTCATTGACAAAAGAATAATAGACCAGAAGCTCTGAATACACAAGATACAATTCTTGTGTATATATATATACAATATATACCCTGATATAGCTGTGTCCTGAGAGTCTCTGCCAGAGCATGACCAATAAAGATGCAGATGATCTCAGCCAACCATTGAAGTGAGAACAGGGTCCTCAATGGAAGAGCTAGAGAAAGGACTGAAGGAGCTAAAGAGGTTTTCACCCAAAAGAACAACAATACCTACAAACAAGAGCTTCTAGAGACTAATCCCCAATCCAAAGAATACATATGGAAAGATTTATGGCTTCAGTAGCATATGTAGCAGAGGAGGGCCTTGTTGAGCATCTATGTGAGGATAATTTCTTGGTCCTTCTTAGGTTCAGTGCCCTGGTGTAGGGAAATGTCAGAGAGGGAAGAAGGAGTTGTAGGTGGGAGGGTGAAAGGGTTAACTGGAGAGCACTCTTATAAAAACAAAAGAGAGTGGATGAGATGGAGGGGTATATTAGCTAGGGTTTTATTGCTGTGAGCAGACACCATGACCGAGGCAAGCCTTACAAATAACATTTAATTAAGGCTGGCTTACAGGTTCAGAGGTTCAGTCCAGTAACAAGGCAGAAGCATGGCAGCATCCAGGCAGGCATGGTACTGGAGGAGCTGAGAGTTCTACATCTTTATCCAAAGGAAGCCAGGAACAGATTGAGAATCCTCAGACAACTAGAAGGAGTAACTCCAAGCTCACTCCCAGAGTTACACACATCCTCCAACAATGCCACACATACCAATAGTGGCATTCCCTGGGCCAAGCATATGCAAACTATCACAAGGGGAAACTGAGAAAGGGGATGACTTTTGAAATGTAAATAAAATGTATTGAATAAAAATATTAATTTTATGCTGAAACTTCAAAATGAAATAAAAAGAATGAAAGATCTGGTTCATTTAGATGTTTAGGGGTGCTCAATGAATGTTAAAAACAAAAGTAGGGAAATATCGCTTTCACAATAGATTTTGCTCAAAGGCATGAAAATAGAATTTGGGTACCCTCCATGGACTAATGTCTGTATTGCTCAGGGGTTTGGAGAAAGCGTTGGGAGGCACAAAGACAGGCCATGTAGATGATTTCATATGGGGCCTTTCAGAAGCTATTTCTGTATATTTACAATTTGTTTTGCTGTGTGTTATACACACTTGAATCCACAAAACTAGTAAAATGAGGTCTAGACCAGAGCATTGCGGTTTTTAAGGTAGTTTATGACCGCAGCCTTGTCATGTATGCTGCAGTGTACACATGCTGGGAAAACTGAGGTACTTATTGGAAATATGCAGTGACTATACTTTAAAGCTCCAACACTTTGGCGTGGTAATGAGTGTAGTTAAATCTGTGCTCAGGGATTAATACCCAGGTGTTGCAGGCCAGCCAGGGCTATGTGTCCTGTGCCACAGAAACCAAATGAAAAATGGGTAAGTGCACTGATGGGTGGAACAGCAGGTGAACATGCTTGAAACCAAGCTGGTGACCAGAGTTTGATGTCCAGGAATCACGAGATGGAAGAATTTTTCTTCACAACATGTCCTTTAGGCTACACACAAGTGAAGTGGTATAAAAGTTTATAAATGTGATACAAATTCATAATTAAAAACAATGTATAACATGTAAAATATAAAGGGCAGACACAACATTCTATGGATTGTTACTTCATAGAAATATTTACACTGGCCAGAATGTGTCAGTCTGAAGAAGAGACCCTAGTCTTAACAGTGTCGCCTACCCATGTGTATAGGTTCTCCTTCTCCTTCCACTCTATCCTACCCATATGGGATTCTCCTAAATTTATCACTGTTTGGTAGGAAATGGGGTTGATATAAAAGTCACAGTTAACAGAGCTAACCCAATGCAGTGCCTTTGTAATCAGTGCATCCTGAAAGGCCTAGGTTTATCCAGCATAGACAAGGTCCTCAAAATTAGCTTTTCCTGTGGTTACACTGTGCCAAGTACATGATTATTTTCCCTCATGCTTAATGCAATCCTCTGAGGTTAAAAAAAAAAAAAACAAAATGCACACACATTCTACATGAAAGACACTGAAACTCCTCATACAACTTAAGTTGAATTACTAAGCCAGAATCCTAAGTGTTCTTCTGTGTAATTTTGAAGGTTAAACTCTTCCTGATACATGACATGAAAAGCTGGAAACATATTCAACTGGAGGCAGCTTCTCTCCCACCCTTCATGATGATAAGTACGGCCTTGCCCTCTCCCATATTCTGTCCATCAGAATAGGCAGAGTCAACCACAAATAAAGCTAGGACTAATCTACCTGCTTAGATAATTTGGCCCAAACCTTCCTACAACAATTCAAAGCTGAAAGTCTTTTGCTTTCCCAGAATGTTGAATTATAAAGGAAAAAACTCCAGTTAATTCTGTCTCACATTTTTTGGGCTTGTACCCTCCAGAAGGAAAGTCAGATTCCCCAGTGGTCATAGAGCTAATAATTAGGAATGACCCAAAATAAGGCCTTGCCTACATATTTGAAATATACCAAGCAACCATGACAGAAGCTACTGCTTAGAAAGCTGAGCAATAAAAAAGTAACAATAGATTCAGGACTTATTCCAAGCATGATGTCACCCCCTGTTCACTTAACTATATGCCTCACAGGCTGGCTAAGAGTCACTGTCATTTCTGACTTGCAAATGAGTATCACCTCTCTAATTTTACTATGTAGAGAAACATGGCTCTGAAATTTGGTCTCCCTCTTGAGAAAAGCTGCCATGGAAGTGTAAAGGTGTATCTAAAACACCAGTTTCATGTCTGACTCTGCCACTTCCAAAATTCTGCTGCCTAAAGCTGGTCCCCTAACTAGTCAAGAACCCTGTTTGCAGAACTCACTGTTAATCTTCACCTTGTGGAGACCTAAAAAAGAGTAGTGGTTTCAAGACTGGTGGAAACCTTGGCCCTTTTGCAGCTTTCCTGCTTGGCTAATCTTACCAGACAGTGTTAATGTAATAAAACCACGTAAGCATACTCTAGTTTCATGAATTCACATTGAAATTTGCCATGAACTCTGGGCAGAGTTCATGACCACCAGGAATACCTGGCCTCCCTTCTCCCTGTTGGTGCTTACCGAGTTCCTCTCCATTTTTTCTGTTCCCCTGTCTAACCTGATGAATCAGTCTTGGATATTCAGATACTGATAACTTGTTCTTTCCTTCAGACAGTGAATATCGGCTCTATCTCTACTTAGAATCCCATGTGTCAGGCTGGGTTTCCTGCTCTTCAGAACTAGATATCCACAGGGTTTCATCCCAATAATGTTTGTTTGGACTACTTACCAAACTGCCTAAGGTCACATTTCAGTTTGAATTCATGTGATCCTTGAATCTTTAGTTCAAAGGGTTATTTGGTCTTTTGCCATGCCCTTCCCAAAATCAACTCTGAGTACCATAAGCTGAAAACACAGCATCATGAGGTGATGAATGACCTTCAGGAAATGCCCCAGAAAAAAAGTGAGGCCTTGTACAAGTTCCAGGAATTGAATCAAGAAAATCAATACTATTGGTGAGTGACTAAGAGGGTCTTAACCCCAGCACTTGGCACAGAATATGTCTGTCCATCCTTGTCTTCGAAGCAATGTGAGGGTTCAGGTTCTATACTGTTGGCCCTTTAAAGAAGGTGTGCTAAAATCAAATCTCTAAAAGTTTTACCTCTTGGACTCATTTTGACCATGTGTGAAGAGTCTCTGAGTCTCTGCAATCAAGTCCTTCCCAGCATAGATCCTGAATATCGCGATATTGACTTTCTCCTGTTAGCATTTCATAAGTAACTGGATAGTTTGATGTAGCTTTTAATTCTGCTGTTTGCTGACATCTTTCAAAAAATTCTGTTTTCCACAGCAAAAAATTTAGTCACCCTAGACATGCATGAGCTATTCTTTTCCAATCTGCAGGTGAATGATCTTCAGTGGACAGGCCATCCAACATAGCCATGGAACATAGAACATTTTATCAAAACCATGGATTTTATAGTGCCCTTTTATTCCTTCGCCTACTTTATCTCATGTCTGTAAACTTACAGAACCTTCCTCAGGAAACCAAGGATAGATTTCTTCTTTAAAAATCAGAAACTGGATAACTTGTTTCTGACTTATTTTTGCTCCTCTATCCTTTAGCATATTTTAAGCATATATATAAATGGCATTGTGCCATTGCCAAGCCCCATTCTTTTAAGGTTTACTCACTGCTGGCTGAGACTTTTCAAAACTTTCCTCTGCATGCCCTTCCTTTCCCATGGTGTCCTTCACTATATCCACTGGAGCCTCACATTGAGTTCCACCTCACCAAACCAGCTCAGTCAAAGAGATTCTCCAGCAGCAGAGCTAGGATTAAAGAAAAAGAGATGATTAGACAAAACTGCAGCATGACTCCAGCCAGTTCTGAGGCTGAAAGGCAGGTTCAATTCTTTAACTCTCTTTTATTCCATTTTAATTACATGCAGATCATAATAAGGCCAGTTCTAGGTTAAGAGAACAAGAAAGGCCATAGAAAATTCCATAATCACTATTTCTAAGGAGGGTTGTAAAGATGATGGGATTATCTGAACCTACTTTCCTGTCCTAGCCCAAAGTGAAGTTATTGCCTGAAGCCTATTTCTCTATTTGATCCTGAAATCAGATTCTTCTCTGAGCTTAATTCCCTGTCCTAGCCCAATGTCAAATTCCTTTCTGGAGTAGCTCTACTTTCTTTTCCTGGCCCCATGTCAGATTCCTGCCAAGAGACCCCAAAAGCTCTCTACAAAATTTCTCGGAAAGCTGAAAATATATGTAGAAAAAAATTTTGATAAAAATTCATATATACATTGAAAATATTTGAGAGAAAACTTGAGAACTGCCAAGACAGAATTCTGATAAAATCAAAGGTTTCTATAAAAAAAAAACAAGATAAAAAGAATGCATAGAAAACATTACTCACATAATTAAAGAATGTAGAATTTTTTTAGAAAAACTAGAATATTTATCTCGAAAATTCTGCTGAAAAAAATTGAAGAAATATATAGAAACAATTGTGATCATATCGAAAATTCACCTTTAAGATTATCATGGTAAAAAAGAAGCAGAAAATGTCAATCTCAAAATTGAAGATACATTAAGAAACACTTTTCTGAAAAAATACATATTTATATTGAAAATACTTCTGAGAAAATTGAACAAATATATAGAAAGAATTTTCATAATATTGGATATTCATATGGAATATAATCCTACTAAAACAGCATGCAAAAGTATTATTAAGAAAAGTAAACAGGCATTTAGAAACATTTTTTGACAAATTAAAATTTACATGAAATATTCTTTGAATAAATTTGAAAAATACACAGAAATATTTTGATAAATTTGAAGATTCTCATGAAAAATAGTCCTAAAAAAAAGAAGAAAAAAAATTCAAAAATGAAGATGCTTCTGCAGAAACCGTTTAAAAATGAAAATTTGTATTGCTAATATTTCTGAGAAAATTGAAGAAGTATATAGAAAACACTCTGATAAAATTAAAATTTACATACAATAACAATGATAAAATATATCATGTAGAAAGTATTTCCCAAAACGTGAAGACACATGTGGAAAAATTTGTGGAATAAACTATGTATTTACATCCAAAATATTTCTAAGAAAATTAAATAATTGTATCAAGTTATTTTTGATAAAGTTGAACATTCACATGGGTAATAATCCTGCTAACATAAAAGACAGAAAATATTATTCTAAAACACGAAGACGAATATAGAAAAATTTTATGAAAATTTTAATATATACTTGGGCATTTTTCGGAGAAAACTGAAAAAAATAGAATAAACTTCTGATGAAAATGAAAGTTTCAAGTATAAAATACGATAAAAGAGAGGAGTAAAATATTTTTTTCAAAAAAATGCAGACATATAAAGAAAAACTATTTAAATAATTCTACATTCTCTTCAAAAATATTTCTGAAAATTTCAAGAAATATATAAAAATTACATCAGATAATTTCTAAAAAATTGAAAATACATACTAAAAATTTCTGAAAAATTTCAAGATTTACATAGAATATAATACTGATTACAGATAAAAGAGAAAACACAAAACATTTCTTAATAATCTTAAGACACATAGAGAAAAATGTTTTGATAAAATTCCACATTCACATCTGAAATTCTTTGAAGGAAACTGAACAAATATACGAACAGAAATCACAAAAAACTAAAGATTGACATGGAAAAATAATAATAATGGGACTTAATGAGATTGCAAAGTTTCTCTAAGGCTAAAGACACTATCATGAAAACAAAAACAGCAGCCAACAGAGTGGGAAAAGATAT
Source organism: Micromys minutus (assembly GCF_963924665.1). NCBI lineage: Eukaryota > Metazoa > Chordata > Mammalia > Rodentia > Muridae > Micromys > Micromys minutus. The sequence goes on from NW_027667985.1 coordinate 1,737,356, forward strand.
TTACAAACCACACATCAGATAGAGGCCTAATATCCAAGGTATACTAAGAACTCAAAAAGGGAGATAACAGAGAATCAAAAGACCCTATTTAAAAATGAGGTACAGACTTAAACAAAAAGTTCTCAATTGAGGAATATTGAATCGCTGAGAAACATCTAAGGAGTGCTCAACATCCTTGGCCATCAGGGAAATGCAAACCAAAACAACCCTCACACCATTCAGATTGGCCAAGGTCCAAAACTCAGATGACAATAGATGCTGGCGAGGATGTGGAGAAAGAGGAACACTTCTCCACTGCTGGTGGGGTTGTAAACTGATACAACCACTCTGGAAATGAGTCTGGAGTTTCCTCAGAAAAATGGACATAGTACTACCTGAAGACCCAGTTATTCTACTTCTGGGCATTTGCCCCAGAGATGCTCCAACATACAACAAAGATACATGCACCACAATGTTCATTGCAGCTCTATTTATAATAGCCAGAAGCTAGAAAGAACCCAGATTTCCTTCAGAAGATGAATGGATACAAAAATTGTGGTACATTTACACAATGGAATACTACTCAGCCACCAGAAACAATGACTTAACCAAATTCTTAAGAAAATGGATGCATCTAAAGAATATCATCCTGAGTTAGATAACCCAGTCACAAAAGAACAGACATAATATGCAGTCACTGTTAATGGGACACTAACACCATAAAGCTCTGAACACCCCAGAAACAACTCACAAAATGTGTGAAGTTAAAGAAAAAAAAAAGAACATATTTTAATTAAAATAGAACTGTATCACATCCCCCCTTTCCTTCCTACAGCCCCTCCCAGTTTCTCTCCTATCCTCTCAATTAATAACCTCTTTTCCTATATTATTGTTACATATATCCATATGTGTTTGTATATGTAACCACAAATACTAAATTACAACTTTATAAAAAGTATATTCCTGTACTTTTATGCAAAAATGCTTAAAAATTTGTACATTTATCTTGGTTTTTAAAATTAAAGTTTAAAAAATGAAATAAATAAAATTCAACCAAAAGAAAAAAAAAAACAAAAAAGGGAAAAAAGAGAGAAGTCGGGAAACATTTCTCGAAAACCTGAAGACACATAGAGAAAAACGTTTTGTTAAAATTTCAAATTCACATCTGAAACATTTGGAAGGAAACTGAACAAATGTATGAACAGAAATCACATAAAACTGGAGATTGACATGGAAAAATAATAATAAAATTGAAGACCCTGCAAATATACTTCAAAATATGAAAAACACATGTATGAAAATTTTGTAAAAACATTATCTATACATAAAAATATTTCTGAGAACATTGAAGGAATATATAGAGAGAAATATGATAAAATTAAAATTCACATGCAATAATAATGATAAAATAATCCAGATAGAAAATATTTCCCCCAAAATTGATGACACATGTAGGAAAATATTAAAAATATTTTATATATACATCAATAATTTTTCTGAGAAAAATAAAAAACTATATCAACAAAATTCTTGCAAAACTGATGATTCACATGGGAAATAATCCTAATAAGATAAAAGACTGAAAATGTTTATTCAAAAATTGAAGAGGCATTTAGAAACATATTTTGAAATAATTTAATATTTGCCCTATAAATATTTGCAGGGAAATTTATAGAAATATATTGACAGAATTTAGATAAAATTGAAAAATCAAATAAAAAAAGAATAATTTTTAAAATGGAGACTTAAATTTTTTCACAATTAAACTAGAAATAAATGTAGAAAAACATTTTGAAATTGAAAATTTACATCAAAATTTCTGAGAAAATAAATTCTGATCAAATTTAACATTCACATGGAAAAAAAATCTAAAAATTAAAGATAGATAAACGATTTCTCAATTAAAGATACATGCTGAAAATCAGCACCTGTGTGTTTCACACACATACACACACACACACACACACACACACACACACAGAGAGAGATGAGGGGGAAAGAGAAGAAAATGTACCTAAGTCATCATTACATACAATGTGGTACGTCAGCACATGCATGTGCAGCACACACAGACACACTCACAGGGGATGTAGGGGAAGAGAGAGGCAGGGGACAGAGGCACATAAACGCAGTGAGCTCATCTCCAACTGTCAACAGCGCTCATTACCTCACAAGGACACAAAGGTGCTGCCATGTATCTGCTTGTAAATTTTTCTTCCTTGGTCGCTGTGAATCATGGGTATTTTCTCAGAAGTATCTCTTAATAGTTTTTCCAGGTCTTGGCACGTTTCTGTTAAGAGCTAAATCAGTCAATCAATCAATCACACAAACAAACAAGCAAACTCATATAATTAAAAGTATTAATAACTAGGGCCTAGAGAGACAGCTCTGAGCTTAACAGCACCAGCTGCTGCTCTTCCTGAGAGCCTGGGTTTGATTCCCAGCACCCGCAGGGAAGCTTGCAACTCCCTGTAATTCAACTTCCAGGGGATCTGAGGCAAAAACAAGACTGAACACAAATGCAAATAAGATAAAAATAAACAAGTCATTTTAAAATGTTTATAATTGGTCCCCTGTGATGTGTACGCACACCTCATAATGTCCCCTTGTTTTTAACTCTGTCCACAGTACTTACTCTGCCCTGTTTCCATTCCCCAATTCCATGTTTCAGTACCCAATATTCTGTTTCTGGTTCATGGTGCCCTGTTCGGTCCCTGATGCCCTATTACTGGTCCCCCATCCCCTGTTTCTGTTCCTGATGCCCTGTTTCTGGATGACAATGCTTACGTTTCTGGACCCTGAGATCTTGTTTCTGATCCCCATGTCCTGTTTCCAGTGCTTGGTTCCCTGCTTCCAGTTCCCAGTGCCCTGTTTCCAATTCCCAGTGCTGTTTTTCTGTTTACCAATACCCTGTTTCTGGCCCATGAAATCTTGTTTCCTGTCCATGAAGCCTTGTTTCCGGGCCCCGTCCTATTTCCTGTCGTCCATGCAGAACTTCCGGTCTGATGCCCTGTTCTGGTTCCGTTCCCTGTTTCCATTCCCAATGTCCTCTTTCCATCCTTGAAGACCTGCTTCCTTTCCTAGATACCCTGTTTTGGGGCCTGGTTTCCCTGTTTCCAGTCCCGGTGGGCAGGTGCATTATCTCAGGGCAGACCAGGATGACTGGGAAACCTCACATCTGGTCCAGCAGTTATAGGTGCTATAGGTGTGCTATAGGTATGGACTTGCTCCATGAGTCCTGAAGAGGGGTAAGAGTTTATGGGCTAGGGTCAAAGGTCAGCAGTGAGCACTGTCTTAAATAAATAATATCTAGTATTAATTTAATTATTGTTAACTTATGTAAAATTAATTTTATATAAGCTTTCTTTTAAAATAATCTGGATAAAATTAATTTAATATGTATTTATTTTAAATAAAATTAATCAATATGAATTTAAATATTTATTTCCATTGGTGAATGTGTCACTGTGTAAGTACAATCTCTCCCCTGAAACCGGAAGCTAGGTGAGTGTGAGCCTCTGTGTGGGTGCTGGGTATTAGAGCAAGAAACTCAGAAAGAGCAGTTTGTTTTCTAACCACTGAACAATCTCTCAAGCACCAATGTTTTTATTCCTCATCAAATACACAGTATATATCATAAAGCTCTCTGCATTTTATTTTATCAATGGAGTCTTCCTGTTGGTTCTCAGCCCCTATCTGACAAGCAGTGGCCCCGGGGTTCATTCCCATGCTGACTCTCTCTGTCCTCTGTGAGGAAGCTGTGATTAAAGCCAGGCACTTCCACTTAGAGCTCGGGAGGCTCATTTGAAAATACTTAATTTAATCCCAACAGTGTATATGTGGTTGTTTAAATAGCCCATGTGAGGCATCCCTTCTCCCTGAGGTACCAGGATATTATAGTATAGAATTTATTCAGGGCATGGGGAGGGGACTTGGGAGTGTAATAGAGGCAGAGAGAGAGAGAGAGAGACATAGAGTGAGAGACATATAGAAAGAAACATAGATATAGTAATAGAGAGATAGATAGAAACAGAGAGTCACAGAGAGAGACACATAGAATGAGAAATATATATAGAGAGAGACATGAGAGAGATTGGAGACATAGAGAAATACATAAAAAAACATAGAACCAGAGACATAGATAAATAGATAATCAGAGACAGAGAGATAGAAAGAGAGAGACAAAGACATTGAGAGAGAGAGAGTGAGAAGAAAAGAGAAGAGAAGAGAAGAGAAGAGACAGAAAGCAGAGGCTGGCCATGAGCACCTGGAGAGAGAAGAGTAAGGGAAAGGAAGAGAGAGTGAAAGAATAGAGGAGCAAGGCCAAGAGAGAGAGGGGCAAACAAAATGTGCATGCTTCCATCCTACATAGATAATCACATGAGGTAGAGGGAAGAAGGCACATAGGAGGGAGTCAAGAGTGGGAGATAAAAAAAGGGTGGACAGGGTCAGGTATGGGAAGGGACAGAGAACAGGGGGTCAGGAAATAGAAATATGTTGCAGTAGATGATGGATAACTGGGAGTAGCCTCTAGAAAGTCCCAGGTGCCAGGGAAATAAGAGGTTTCCAGAACCCAACAGAAATGACATTAGCCAAACTACACAACAAAGGGAAGCTAGAACCTGTAGAGATTGCTCCCAATTGATAGGCATGTGCCTCCCGCTCATATCAAAATATTTATTCCAGAATTCTTCCTGTGAACAAAAGAACAGCCCCATCAGAATAGTCAGGGGGTAGGACTGAAGAAACTGAGGATTGCAACCCCAAGGGAAAAAAAATATCCACTAACCTGACCACACGGTACATTCAGGGACTAAACCAGAAACCAAAGTGCACAAATGGAGAGACCCTTGCTTCAGCTCTTGATGTAGCAGAGGATGTCATTATCTGACACTGATGGAAGGGGAGGCACTTGGGGCAAAAATGCAGAATTTTCCCTTATTTTGGGGCAAAAATGTAAATTTCCCCTCATTTTGTGCAAAAATGCAGAAATTTCCTTTATTTTAGTGCAAAAATGCAGAAATTCCCATATTTTCGGGCAAAAAGGCAGAAATTTTGCTTGTTTTGGGGCTTAAATGCAGAAATTTCACTTATTTCACAGTAAAAAAACAAAAATTTTTCTTATTTTGGGACAAAATTGCCGAAATTTACTTATTTCAGTGCAAAAAGGCAGAAATTTTTCTTATATTGGGGCAAAAAGGCAGAAATTCCCTTTATTTTGGGGCAAAATTGGAGAAATTTCGATTATTTTGGGGCTAAATTGCAGAAATATCGCTTTTTTTTCTGGTAAAAAATGCAGAAATTTTCTTTATTTTGGGGCAAAATTGCAGAAATTTTTCTTATTTTAGGGCAAAAAGGTAGAAATTCTCTATATTTTGGGGCCAAAATGCAGAAATTCCCCTTATTTGGGGGCAAAAGAGCAGAAATTCCCATTATTTTGGGGCAAAAATTCAGAAACTCTCCTTATTTTGGGCAAAATTGCAGAAATTTTACTTATTTCACGGAAAAATGCAGAAATTTCTTTTATTTTAGATAAAATGAAGACATTATCACTAGAAAGACAGAAAGTCTACTTATTTTGGGGCAAAAAGGTAGAAATTCCCCTTATTTTGGGGTAAAAAGGCAAAAATTCCCTTTCTTTTGGGAGAAAAATGCAGAGATTCCACTTATTATTTGGCAAAAAAGAAGAAATTCACCTTATTTGGGGGCAAAAAGGCAGAAATTTTCCTATTTTTGGGGCATAATAGCAGAAATTTCCCTTATTTCATAGTAAAATGGCAGAATTTTTCTTATTTTGGGGTTAAAATTGCAGAAATTTCACTTATTTCAGTGCAAAAAGGCAGAAATTTTCCTTCTTTTGGGGTAAAAATGCAGAAATTCCCTTTTTTTGAGGCAAAAAGGCAGAAATTAACCTTATTTTGCAAAAAAAAAAATACAGAAATATTACTTATTTTGGTGGATAATTGCAGAAATTTCACTTATTTCACGGCAAAAAATGAGGAAATTGTTTTTATTTTGGGGCAAAATTGCAGATTTAACTTATTTCCGGGCAAAAATGCAGAAATATTCCTTATTTTGGGGCAAAAATGCAGAAATTTCCTTTATTTTGGGGTAAAATTTCAGAAATTTCTCTTATTTTGCAGCAAAATAGCAGAAATTTCACTTATTTCATGTAAAAAAGGCAGAAATTTCCATTATTTTGGGGCAAAAAGGAAGAAGTTCCCCTTATCTTGGGGCAAAAATATAGAAATTCTTTTTATTTTGGGGCAAAAATGCAGAAATTTCCATTATTTAATGGCCAATAGTCAAAAATTCCCCTTATTTGTGGCAAAAGGCAGAAATTACCATGATTTTTGAGCGAAAAGGCAGAAATTCCCCTTATCTTGGTGCAAAAAGGTAGAAATTCCCTTTATTTCAGGGGTCAAAAAGGAATAAATTCTTATTTTGAGGCAAAAAGGCTGAAATTCTTTTATTTTGGGGCAAAAATGCAGAAATTCCTCTTATTTTGGGGCAAAAATGCGGAAAATTTGCTTATTTTGGGGCATAATTGCAGAAATTTCACTTATTTCATGGTAAAAAGGCAGAAATTTTCTTTATTTTGGGGCAAAATTGGTGAAATTTCACTTATTTCAGTGCAAAAAGGCAGAAATTTTCTTTATTTTGTGGCAAAAAGGAGGAAATTTCCTTTATTTTGGGGCAAAATTGGAGAAATTTTGATTATTTTGGGGCTAAATTGCAGGAATTTCAATTATTTCTGGTAAATAATGCAGAAATTATCTTTATTTTGGAAAATAAGGCAGAAATTTCTTTTATTTTGAGGCAAAATTGCAGAAATTTTCCTTAATTTAGGGCAAAAAGTTAGAAATTCATTGTATTTTCAGGCAAAAATTCAGAGATTCCCCTTATTTTGGGGCAAAAGAGCAGAAATTCCCATTATTTTGGGGCCAAAATGCAGAAACTCTCCTTATTTGGGGGCAAAATTGCAGAAATTTTACTTATTTCACTAAAAAATGCAGAAATTTCTTTGATTTTGGATAAAATGAAGAAATTTTCATTAGATTATGGCAGAAAGGCAGACATTTCTTTTATTTTGGAACAAAATTGCAAAAATTTCACTTATTTTGGGGCAGAAAAGCAGAAATTCCCCTTATTTTGGGGCAAAAAATGCAGAAATTCCCCTTATTTTGGGGCAAAAATGCAGAAATTCCCTTTATTTTGGGGCAAAAAGGCAGAAATTCCCCTTATTTTGGGGTAAAGAGGCAGAAATTTCCCTTCTCTATTGGGGCAAATTGGCAGAAATTTCCCTTATTTTAGGGCAAAAACGCAGAAATTCCCTTAATTTTAAGGAAAATGCAGAACTTCTCCTTATTTTGGGCCAAAAAGCAGAAATGCCATTTTTTGGGGTCAAAAAGGCAAAAATTTCAATTATTTTGTGGTATAAATGCAGAAATACCTTTTATTTTGGGAAAAAAAGGCAGAAATTTCCCGTATTTTCTGGTAGAAAGGCAGAAAGTCTACTTATTTTGGGGCAAAAAGTTAGAAATTCCCCTTATTTTGTGGTAAAAAGACAGAAATTCCCTTTATTTTGGGAGAAAAAGGCAGAAATTCCACTTATTTTTTGGCAAAAGGCAGCAATTCTCTTTATTTTGTGGCAAAAAGACATAATTTCCCATTATTTTAGGGCAAAAATGCAGAAATTCTTCCTATTTTTGGCAAAAATGCAGAAATACCCCTTATTTTGTGGCAAAAAGCAGAAATTATCCTAATTATGGGGCAAAATTTTGGAAATTTCACTCATTTCACGGCAAAAAGGCAGAAATTCCCTTTATTTAGGGGAAAAAAGGCAGAAATTTCCCTTATTTTGGAACAAAAAGGAAAAAATTTCCCATTTTTCCGGTAGAAAGGAAGAAATTCCCCTTATTTTGGGGCAAAAATGGAGAAATTCTTCTTATTTTGGGGCAAAAAGAAAGAAATTCTATTTTGGGGGGGAAAGGCAGAAATTCCACTTATTATTTGGCAAAAAGGCAGAAATTCTTCTAATTTTGGGGCAAAAATGCAGAAATTTTTTATTTTAATGAAAAAGAAGGAAATTTCTGTTATTTTCTGGCAGAAAGGCAGAAATTTCTTTTATTTTGGAACAAAATTGCAGGAATTTCAATTATTTTGGGGCCAAAAGGCAGAATTTTTCCTTATTTTGGGGCAAAAATGCAGAAATTCCCCTTATTTGGGGGCAAAAGAGCAGAAATTCCCATTATTTTGGGGCAAAAATGCAGAAACTCTCCTTATTTTGGGCAAAATTGCAGAAATTTTACTTATTTCATAGAAAAATGAAGAAATTTCTTTTATTTTAGATAAAATTAAGACATTATCACTAGAAAGGCAGAAAGTCTACTCATTTTGGGGCAAAGAGGTAGAAATTCCCCTTATTTTGGGGTAAGAAGACAGAAATTCCCTTTATTTTGGGAGAAAAATGCAGAGATTCCACTTATTTTTTGGCAAAAAAGCAGAAATTCACCTTATTTTGGGGCAAAAAGGCAGAAATTTTCCTATTTTTGGGGCATAATAGCAGAAATTTCTCTTATTTCATGGTAAAAAGGCAGAATTTTCCTTATTTTGGGGCTAAAATTGCAGAAATTTCACTTATTTCAGTGCAAAAATGCAGAAATTTTCCATCTTTTGGGACAAAAAGGCAGAAATTCCCTTTCTTTTGGTGCAAAATTGGAGAAATTTCGATTATTTTGGGGCTAAGTTGGCGAAATATAACTTACTTCTGGAAAAAATGCAGAAATTTCCTCTATTTTGGGGCAAATAGGCTGAAATTTCTTTTATTTTGAGGCAAAATTGCAGAATTTTTTAAATTTTAGGGCAACAAGGTAGATAGTATTTTTATTTTGGGGCAAAAATGCAGAAATTCCCCATATTTTGGGGCAAAAATGAAGAAATTCCTTTTATTTTGGGCAAACAAAAGAAATTCCCCTTATTTTGGGGTAAATAGGCAGAAATTTTCCTTCTCTATTTTGGAAAATTTGCAGAAATTACCCTTATTTTTGGTCAAAAAGGCAGAAATTCCTTTTATTTTAGGGCAAAAATGCAGAAATTCCCTTTATTTTGGGCCAAAAAGCAGAAATGCCATTTTTTTGGGGGCAAAAAGGCAAAAATTTCACTTGTTTTGTGGCAAAAATGAAGAAATTCCGCTTATTTTGGGACAAAAAGTCAGAATTTCTTGTATTTTCGGGTAGAAAGGCAAAAATTCTCAATATTTTAGGGCAAAAAAGGAGAAATTCTCTTTATTTTGTGGCAGAAAGGCATAAATTCCCCTTATTTTGGGACAGAAACGCAGAAATTATCGGTATTTTCGGGTAGAAAAGCAAAAATTCTCCTCATTTTGTGGCAAAAATTCAGAAATTTCCCTTATTTTGGGGCTAAAACACAGAAATTCCCTTTATTTTTAGAGAAAAAGGCAGAAATTTCACTTATTTTTTGCAAAAAGGAAGTAATTAACTTCTTTTGGGGCAAAAAGGCAGAAATGCCCCTATTTTGGGGCCAAAAGGCGGTAATTCCCCTTATTTTAGGGCAAAAAGGCAGAAATTCCCCTAATTTTGAAACAAAAATGCAGAAATTTTCTTTATTTTGGTGAAAAAGCAGGAAATTTCTGTTATTTTCTGGCAGAAAGTCAGGAATTTCTTTTATTTTGGAACAAAATTGCAGAAATTTCACTTATTTTGGGGCCAAAATGCAAAATTTCTCATTATTTTGGGGCAAAATTCGGAAATTCCCCTTATTTTTTGGGCAAAACTGCAGAATTTTCACTTCTTTCAGGGCAAAACGACAGAAATTCCCCTTATTTTGGGGCAAAAAGGCAGAAATTCCCCTTATCTTGGTGCAAAAAGGTAGAAATTCCCTTTACTTTGGGGTCAAAAAGGCAGAAATACTTCTTATTTTTGGGCAAAAAGGCAGAAATTCCCCTTATTTTGGGGCAAAAATGCATAAATTCCCCTTATTTTTAGGCAAAAATGCAGAAATTCCCCATTTTTGGGGGCAAAAATGCAGAAATTCACCTTATTTTGTGGAAAAAATGCAGAAATATTCCTTATTTTGGGGAAAAATTGCAGAAATTTCACTTATTTCACAGCTAAAAAGCAGAAATTTTCCTTATTTTGGGGCAAAATTGCAGAAATTTAACTTATTTCAGGGCAAAAATGCAGAAATATTCCTTATTTTGGGGCAAAAATGCAGAAATTCCCTTTATTTTGTGGTAAAATTTCAGAAATTTCCTTTATTTTATAGCAAAATAGCAGAAATTTCACTTATTTCAGGTATAAAAGGCAGAAATTTCCCTTATTTTGGGGCAAAAAGGAAGAAATTCCCCTTATCTTGAGGCAAAATATAGAAATTCTCTTTATATTGGGGTAAAAATGCAGAAATTTACATTATTTTATGGCCAAAAGTCAGAAATTCCCCTTATTTGTGGCAAAAAGGCAGAAATTTCCATGATTTTTGGGCAAAAATGGAGAAATTCTTCTTATTTTAGGGCAAAAATGCAGAATTTCCCTCTATTTTTGGCAAAAATGCAGAAATACCCCGTATTATGTGGCAAAAGCAGAAATTTTCCTTATTATGGGGCAAAATTGCAGAAATTTACTCATTTCATGGCAAAAAGTCAGAAATTCCCTTTATTTAAAGGCAAAAAGGCAGAAATTCTCCTTATTTTGGGGCAAAAAGGAAGATATTTCCTTTATCTTGTAGTAAAAAGGCAGAAATTCTTCTGATTTTGGGGCAAAATTGCAGAAATTTCACTTATTTCAGAGAAAAAAAGCAAAAATTTTTTCTATTTTGGGGCAAAAAGGCAGAAATTCACCTTATTTTGGGGTAAAATTGCAGAAATTTAACATATTTCAGGAAAAAAAGGCAGAAATTTCCCGTTATTTTGGAGCAAAATTGCAGAAATTTCACTTATTTCAGGGTAATAAGTCAGAAATTTCCCTTATTTTGGGGCAAAAAAGACAGAAATTCCTTTTGTTTTGGGGGAAAAAGACAGAAATTCCACTTATCTAGAGGCAAAATGCAGAAATTCTGATTATTTTGGAGCAAAAATGAAGAAATTTTCCTCTTTTATGGCAAAAAGTTATGCATTCTCCTTATTTTCGGGCAAAAAGGCAGATATTCCCCGTATTTTGAAGCAAAATTGCAGAAATTCCCCTAATTGTGGGGCAAAAAGGCAGAAATTCCCTATATGTTGGGGCAAAAAGACAGAAATTCTCTTTATTTTGGGGCAAAACTCAGAAATTCCCCTTATATTGGGCCAAAATTGCAGAAATTTCACTTATTTAGGGGCAAAATAGCAGAAATTTCACTTATTTCAGGGGAAAAAGGCAGAAATTTTCCTTATTTTGGGGCAAAAATGCAGAAATTCTTAATATTTTGTGGCAAAAATGCAGAAATTCCCCTTATTTTGAGGTAAAAAGGCTGAAATTCCTTTTATTTGGGGGCAAAAAGGCAGAAATTTCCCTTATTTTGGGGCAAAAAGACAGACATTCCCATTATTTTGTGGCAATAAGGCAGAAATTTCTTTTATTTTGGGACAAAATTGCAGAAATTTCACTTATTTCAGGGCATAATTAAAAAATTCCTTATGTTTTGGGGCAAAAAGACAGAAATTCCGTTTATTTTTGGGTAAAAAGGCAGAAATTTCACTTATTTTGTGGTAAAAAGGCAGAAATTCCTCTTATTTTGGGGCAAAAATGAAGAAATTTCCCTTTTTTGTGGCAAAAGGTATACATTCCCCCTACTTTCGGGATAAAAAGCAGAAATTCCCCGTATTTTGAAGCAAAATAGCAGAAATTCTCATAATTTTCGGGCAAAAAGGCAGAAATTCTCCTTATTTTGGGGCAAAAAGACAGAAAATCTCCTTTGGGAGCAAACAGTCAGAAATTCCCTTTATTTTGGGGCAAAATTGCAGAAATTTCCTTTACATTGGGGCAAAATTGCAGAAATTTCCCTTATTTTGGGGCAAAATTGCAGAAATTTCACTTATTTCAGGGTAATAAGTCAGAAATTCCCCTTATTTTGGGGCAAAAAAGACAGAAATTCCCTTTTTTTGGGGGGAAAAAGACAGAAATTCCACTTATTTTGAGGCAAAAAGGCAGAAATTCCCCTTATTTTGGAGCAAAAATGAAGAAATTTCCCTTTTTATTGCAAAAAAGTATGCATTCCCATTATTTTCAGGCAAAAAAGCAGAAATTCCCCGTATTTTGGAGCAAAATTGCAGAAATTCCCCTAATTTTGGGGCAAAAGGCAGAAATTCCCTTTATTTTGGGGAAAAATCAAAAATTCCCCTTATTTTGAGGCAAAATTCAAGAAATTTTCTTTATTTTGGGGCAAAATTGCAGGAATTTTTCTTATTTGGGGCAAAATTGCAGAAATTTCACTTATTTTCAGGTAAAAAGGATGAAATTTCCTTTATTTTGGGGCAAAAAGGGAAAAATTCCCCTTGTTTTGGGGCAAAATTGCAGAAATTCCCCTAATTTTGGGGCAAAAGGCAGAAATTCCCTTTATTTTGAAGAAAAATCAAAAATTCCCCTTATTTTGAGGCAAAATTCAAGAAATTTCCTTTATTTTGGGGCAAAATTGCAGGAATTTACCTTATTTTGGGGCAAAATTGCAGAAATTTTTCATATTTGGGGCAAAATTGCAGAAATTTCACTTATTTTCAGGTAAAAAGGCTGAAATTTCCTTTATTTTAGGGCAAAAAGGGAGAAATTCCTCTTGTTTTGGGGCAAAATTGCAGACATTTGCCTTATTATGGGAAAAAATTGCAGAAATTTCCCTTATTTTAGGGAAAATTGCAGAAATTTCACTTATTTCAGAGAAAAAAAGCAAAAATTTTTCTTATTTTGAGGCAAAAAGGCAGAAATTCCCATTATTTTGCGGTAAAAAGGCAGAAATTCACCTTATTTTGGGGTAAAATTGCAGAAATTTCACATATTTCAGGGCAAAAAGGCAGAATTTTTCCTTATTTTGGGGCAAAATTGCAGAAATTTCACTTATTTTAGGGTAATAAGTCAGAATTTCCCTTTATTTTGGGACAAAAAAGACAGAAATTCCCTTTGTTTTGGGGGAAAATGACAGAAATTCCACTTATTTATAGGCAAAAAGGCAGAAATTCCCCTTATTTTGGAGCAAAAATGAAGAAATTTCCCTTTTTTATGGCAAAAAGTTATGCATTCCCCTTATTTTCAGGCAAAGAGGCAAAAATTCCATGTATTTTGGCGCAAAATTGCAGAAATTCCTCTAATTGTGGGGCAAATACGGAGAAATTCCCTATATGTTGGGGCAAAAAGACAGAAATTTTCCTTATTTTGGGGCAAAACGCAGAAATTCCACATTTTTGAGGCAATATTTCAGAAATTTCCCTTATTTTGGGGCAAAATTGCAGAAATTTCACTTATTTTTGGGCAAAATTGCAGAAATTTCACTTATTTCAGAGAAAAAAGGCAGAAATTTTCTTTATTTTGGGGTAAAAAGGCAAAAATTCGTAATATTTTGTGGCAAAAATGCAGAAATTCCCCTTATTTTGAGGTAAAAAGGCTGAAATTCCCCTTATATGGGGGAATAAGGGCAGAAATTTCCTTTATTTTGGGGCAAAATTGCAGAAATTTAACTTATTTCAGAGAAAAAAAGCAAAAATTTTTCTTATTTTGGGGCAAAAAGGCAGAAATTCCCATTATTTTGGGGCAAAAAGGCAGAAATTCACCTTATTTTGGGGAAAAATTGCAGCAATTTCACATATATCAGGGCAAAAAGGCAGAAATTTCCCTTATTTTGGGGCAAAATTGCAGAAATTTCACTTATTTCAGGGTAGTAAGTCAGAAATTCCCCTTATTTTGGGGCAAGAAAGACAGAAATTCCCTTTGTTTTACGGGAAAAAGACAGAAATTCCACTTATTTAGAGTCAAAAAAGCAGAAATTCTTCTTATTTTGGAGCAAAAATGAAGAAATTTCCTTTTTTTATGGCAAAAAGGTATGCATTCCCCTTATTTTCGGGCAAAAAGGCAGAAATTCCCCATATTTTGGAGCAAAATTGCAGAAATTCCCCTAATTGTGGGGCAAAAAGGCAGAAATTCCCTATATGTTGTGGCAAAAAGACAGAAATTCTCCTTATTTTGGGGCAAAACTCAGAAATTCCACTTATTTTGGGGCAAAATTCCAGAAATTTCCCTTATTTTGGGGCAAAATTGCAGAAATTTCCCTTATTTTGGGGCAAAATTGCAGAAATTTCACTTATTTTAGGGCAAAATTGCAAAAATTTCACTTATTTCATTGAAAAAAAGCAGAAATTTTCCTTATTTTGGGGCAAAAATACAGAAATTCTTAATATTTTGTGGCAAAAATGCATAAATTCCTCTTATTTTGAGGTAAAAAGGCTGAAATTCCTTTTATTTGGAAGCAAAAAGGCAGAAATTTCCCTTATTTTGGGGCAAAAAGACAGAAATTCCTTTTATTTTGTGACAAAAATGTAGAAATTTCTTTTATTTTGGGGCAAAATTGCAGAAATTCACTTATTTCAGGGCATAATTCAAAAATTCCTTATATTTTGGGGCAAAAAGACAGAAATTCCGTTTATTTTTGGGTAAAAATGCAGAAATTTCACTTATTTTGAAGTAAAAAGGCAGAAATTCCTCTTATTTTGGGGCAAAAATTAAGAAATTCCCCTTTTTTTGTGGCAAAAGGTATACATTCCCCTTACTTTCGGGATAAAAAGCAGAAATTCCCCGTATTTTGAAGCAAAATTGCAGAAATTCTCATAATTTTCGGGCAAAAAGGCAGATATTCTCCTTATTGTGGGGCAAAAAGACAGAAAATCTCCTTTTTTTGGGAGCAAACAGTCATAAATTCCAGTTGGCAAAGGGCAGAGACCTTGGAGTAGATGGGAGAGGGCAAGCTTTCCAGCTTTGTTGAAAAGAAAGTGCATCTAAGGAAGAAGAAAACACTAGAAAGGATCAAAGTTCCTCAGACTTCTCCCTAAGAAACCAGCTCCAGGAGGAAAATAATGGCAGGCACACCCATAGCTCTTGAACACCATCTCATTGGTGAATGAGTGCTGTATTAAGGAAGCAGCAATTACCTTTCATCATGCCTAAGCAATTAAAGCACCAGTGGTTTAAAAACTGTAAAGAAATACTGAGAGTAATTAATATATTAGAGGACTTTTTTCTTGAACAGTAGTTAATTTGGGTCTGAAATGTTTCTGTATAAAAGTGTACAAGTTCAATACTTGTTTTTAATACCACAGTTTGTTTGTTTGTTTGTTTCTTTCTTTCTTTCTTAATTTCTTTCTTTCTTTCTTTCTGAGAGAGAGAGAGAGGGAGAGAGAGAGAGAGAGAGACAGATAGACTGACTGACTAGATGTGGTTTGTGTATGTGAGTACAGGTGCCTACAGAGGCCAGAAGAGGAAGTAAGATGGCTGGAGTTACAGGTGTTTGTGAGTCACCCGATGTGGTTGCTTGGAACCAAAATCAGGTCCTCTTGGAGAGCAGCAAGAGCTCTGAACTGAACTATCTCTTCTTCAGCCCCATAACTTGCATATTTATTGAAATAGGGTTTCTATGTTTAGCCCTGGCTGTCCTGGAACTCACTCTTTAGCCCAGGCTGGCCTGGAATTCAGATATCTGCCTCCCAAATGCTGGAATTAAAGGTGTGGGATTAAAGATGGCTCAGCAGTTGAGAGCACTGACTGCTCTTCCAGAGGTCATGAGTTCAATTCCCAGCAACCACATGTTAGCTCACAACCATCTGTAATGGAATCTGATGTCCTCTTCTGGTGTGTCTGAACAGTGATATTGTGTGTGTCTGTATATCTGTGTCTGTGTGTGTGTGTGTGTAATCTTTTAAAGGTGTGCACCAGTTGCTGTTCTTTAGATAAAATGTTTTTCTTTACCTTTAATTTTGATGTACTTTCTTACCTTTATTTTTTTATAATTATAAAGAAAAGCATGCCCACATCAAATAAAAATAAATAAAAGATGAAATAAAAAGAAAGTGAATATTGGTAAAATACTCTTAAGTATATAATATCTCACAGAATTCTGAAATATATCATTTACAACAAAAAAGGCAGAAGAGTCACTGGATTGAATTATCCAGTAATGTGAGGCTAGACAATATGACCACATGCTGTTGTATAGTCACATGATCCAATTTATTGGAATTATGAAATTCTCAGCCCTTATGGCTTATTAGACATAGGCACATTTATTTCTTTTTTTCCCCAGATTTATCTATTTAATTTTTATGATTCATTTGACTTTTTGTCAATCATTGTTGAGTAGTAGGGCCAAGAGAAGAACCATCAGTTAGAGAGAAGGTTCGATGAAAACAAGACTTCAACTTTCTTAGAAGAGAGAACAAAACAACCACAGGAGGAAATACAAGGTCAAATAGAGTAACAGGGATTAAAAAAAGATCATTCAGAAGCTCTCTCACCTGGGGATCCACCCCATATGCAGCCACTAAATCCAAGTACTATTGCTGATGCCAAGAAGTATTTACTGACAGGAACCAGATAAAGATATCTCCTCAGGGGCTCTGCCATATTCATACAGATATAGCTGAACATGCTTGCAGCTAACCATCAGACTGAACACAGGAACCCCAAATGAAGGTGCTAAAGAAAAAACTGAAGGAGCTGAAATGGGTTGCAACCTCATGGGAAGAACAACCAAACAAACACTCCATGACTCCCATGAACTAAAACACCAACCACTGAGCACATATTGAGAGACCTATGGCTCCAGTTGCATATGTAGCTGAAGACAGCAGTGTCTGGCATCAATGGGAGAAGAGGCCTTTGGTTCAGGGAGGACACATTTTTCCAATATAGAGGAAAGCCAAGGCAATGGAGTGGAGAGGTTGATTAGGAGCAAGTGCACCTTTGTGAAGACAAATGAAGGGGAAAGGGGAGGGGAATGGGAGCTGGGTGGGGGAAGGGATAACATTTCAAATGTAAATACAGAGAGTATCTAATAAAAAATTAGGGCAGTGGGAAAAACATGGCTTGTTGTTTTGTCTTTTATTAACTTGGTTCTTTGTCAAAGTAGAGAATGCTATTGACAGAAGATCACTGCTTTACATAGCCAAACTGTCTCTAACATTTGGAAAATCAAAGTAGACGCTGAAAATCCCATATAAGGTTGATTTTGCTAGGTCTCACACCTAGCCTCATGGGTGGCCAGACTAAAGGGTTGACTTATATGTATGAAGAAAAAGCCAGTGTGTGTGTGTGGGGGGGTATTAGTATCACTAAGGTTTTCACTAACTGAGAACTGTGGCAAGCAAACAAGAGAATGTTTAATGGAGACTAGAGGCCAAGGAATAAGGTTAGAAGCAACAGTGATATGTGGTAGAGAAGAGGACAGACAAAGGGCAGGACTCGACTTGTTTGCAATCACTCAAAGGACCTCTCTAGAGGAGCAATGACCCTTGTACTGACATCATCTTAGACTGAGCATAATTAAGGTTCTAAGTTAACCCTATAGTGTTCTAGGTACTAAAAAGGTATCCCTGGCTGTTCTGTAAGCATTTAATTCCTGGCTCCAGGTCACCAAGATGCCAATGTAAGGGACAGCTGCAAGAGACAGAGCAGTCCTAGGACTGAGAGTGCATTCAGGGGCACTGAGGAGCAGCTTTGAAGCTATCAAACAAAGACACTTTATTTAAACCCAAAGATATGAGGTAGAATGTGGATGTCAGAAGATGAAAAGACACTGATTAAAGAGTTCAATCTAGCAGGTAGTGAAGCTCCCTGTTAATAAGATAGTAGTTAAGAGCCTAGCCTGGCCCCTACCCAGCATAAAAGTATAGCCTCCTCCTTAGGCTTAGAGAACATTCACAGGACATGTGAACTTTATACTTGGCTTAGCCAATGATGCTCTCATAAATGACCAATCCCAATAAAGATTACATCAGTCTCCCTCATACGACTCATAAAAGTTCAGCAAGCAGGGCATCATGAGACATAGGCACATTTCTAATATCAAATTTCTCATTAATTAGGTTTTGGTTTAGAATGTCTGATTTGCATATTAATTGTGTTATTTCACCTTTTTGTTTATTAATATTTTATTCAAATTTACTGAATATTATCTGCATTTACACTTCAAAAATTATACTCTTCCCCCCCCCCACTACTCTCAGTCCTCCATCTTAACTTGCTTTCATGAAGGTGCTCCCTCTCCTAATTACCCTCTTGATCTCAGTGCCTTGGCAGGTTGATGATGTTATTTTTCCTATGAGGTTGCAAACCTTTCAGCTCTTTCTGTCCTTTCTGTAGCTTTTTAATTGGTGTCCCTGTGTACAGTCTGATTAGTAGCTGCAAGCATCCTCATCTATATATATGACTCTGGAAGAATCTCTCAGGAGACATCCATTTCTGTTTCCTGTCAGTAAACACTTCTTGGCACCAGATAAACTGCATGGGTTTGCTGGGTGCATATGGGTGGTTCTCTCAGTAGGTAAATCTCAGTAGATGTTTTCTTCAATCCCTGCTCCTCTATTTGATTTTGTTTTTCATCCCTTGACTGTTTTATTCTCCATTCTAAGAAGGACTGATGCATCCACGTTCTGGGACTTCTTCTTTTTGAGTTTCATAATTTTTGTGGATAATTTCTTGGGTATTCTGAGCTTTTTGGGCTAGTTTCTGCTTAGGAGAGAGTACATAAGATAAGTGCTTTTTTGTGACAGGATTACATCACTGAGGACAATAGCTTCAAGATCCATATATTTGTCTAGAATTTCTTGAACTTATTGTTTTAAACAGTTGAGATGTAATCTATTGTATACTAAAATTTCTGTATTCATACGTCTGTTGAAAGATATCTTGGATTTTTCAACTTCTCATTAGTATACTTAAGGCTGCTCTGAACATATTTGAGCATGCATCCTTGTTAGATGTTGAAGCTACTTTTGGGTATATGCCCAAAAGTAGTATAGCTGGGTACTTGGGTAGTACTATGTACAACTTTATGAGGAACAGCTAGACTCATTTGCAGAGTGGTTGTACCAATTTAGAAACCCACTAACAGAGGAAATGAGTTCCTCTTTCTCCACATTCTCACCAGCATCTGTTGTCACCTGAGGTTTTTATATTTTAGCCAGTCTGGTGTATGTGATGTGGAATCTTAGGATTGTGTTGATTTGCATTTACCTGATAACTAGGGATGTTTAGCATTTCTTTAGTTGCTTCTCACCAATTCAATATTTTCAATTGATAAGTCCTTATTTAGCTCTGTACTCCTAATTTCAATAGAATTATTTGATTCTCTTGAGTGTAACTTCTTGAGTACTTTGTATATATTTGGTACTAGCCTTCCTAGCCAAATTTTGGTGATTTCAAGGCCCTCCAGATCAGTATTTTTTGTATGTTATGAAGAACTTTATGGCCAACCCACCAAAATGTTTTCTTAGGGAAGTGATTGTGATCCTCAAAACAGAAATGAGCAAATATAATACAACTCACTGCAGCGTCTTTTTACCATTCTAGCAAGCCTTGTTCCCTCCACTGCCACAGTGCACCACCACCCTGTGGGAAGATTTTGATGGTGTTTGGTCCTGAATGTCTATCAGGGCAAAGCTGTATAGTAAGCAAAAAACAGGGAGTATGTGTGCAAGCACCTAATTGGAAAGTAACTGTGGCCTTTAATATACTTCATTGGTATTGGGATGATACCAATCAAAACGGGTCATAACATTAACTTGATTCCTGCTCTCCTACTTCTTAAGCAGGGGGCAGGCTTATAACCTGGGGCTACAGTTTTGATTTGTGAATAACCTGGAAGCAGTGGTCTTATTGAGAGTGTAATACTTTAAATGCTGGTGGTGATGAGAATTAGCCTAGAGTCTATAGCTATGTAACACCCTCTTAGTTTATCTTAAATTAAATTACATCAGGTTCACTAAAATGGACTCTGAAATTGAAAATTTTGGCATCTCAATTCAAAGTCTCAAATAAGCACACCTGAATAAGAGGACTGAAGTGAGGTAAGGAATCGGTCAGATTTGGTAAGGATGGATTGTCATTCTTCTGGCAATCATGGCCAACCAATGGATGGTAACACTTCTAAAAAATCTTTTATCGTGGAGGATTGATTTAGCTTTTATGGTGTTTTTAGTTTTCCATAGGGAGAATTGTTCCTTTAAGATCTTTAAGAATTCGGTTGGGATTTAATGGGTTTTGCATTGAATCAGTAGAATGTTGTCGGTAAGATAGCATTTTGTACTGCTTTAATCCTCTGAATGCAGGAGCATATGTGACCTGTGCATCTTCTCGTGGCTTCTTCAATTTATTTCTTCAGATAGTTGTCTTTTTCATACAGGTAGTTTGCTTGCTCAGATAGTTACACCTATAAATATATAGCTTTGCTCTTTGGTAAGGTATTGTTTTCATCATTTCCTTCTTAGCCTATTTATTTTTTATGATAAGAAGGGACTTTGAATTATTTGAATTAAGTTTTTTTCTAGACACATTGTTGAAGATCTTTATCATCTGCAGCAGTTCTATGGTTAGAAATACTAGGATCAGTTCCCAGAGATAAAGGACTGGTGAAAAGGAGATCTGAGTTGCCAGGGGGCAGAGAGATCTCTGCCGAGTGTGCCCGGAAAACACACCCCTGCTCTACCTCATCCAGGAACCCAGCATTCCCGCCCGGTGGCTTTGGGGCCAAGAACAGGGCTCTGACCATCTTCCTTCTGGAACAGCAGAGATCCAGGGACACAGACCTGTTACAAGAGAAAGGTGAGAACATATCACTCACAATGAGATGGCAAGAGGAAAGCAAAAGAGCATATCCCAAGGAAACCAAGACAACCTGGCAACACCAGTACCAAGCTCTCCCATCACAGCAAACAGCAGAATTCCAAACACAAAAGAAGACGCAGAACTAAAATCATACCTCAAGATGATGATAGAGATCCTTAAACAAGAACAGGGAGAAAAGCAAAAAGTATCAGAAGCTTTTAAAGAGGAAACAAGAAAAACACTCAAAGAACTCAACGAACTAGAAGAAAACAGAACCAAAGAGATGAAGGAATGGAAGAAGGAATTTAAAACGGAAATTGACAATATAAACAAAACAATAGAAGAGATAATCCTAGAGGTAGAACACCTAAAAAAGAAATCAGGAGTCACAGATGCAAGCATTTCCAATAGACTACAAGAGATGGAAGAGAGAATCTCCGGGGCTGAAGACAACTTTGAAAACATAGACAAATTAGAAAAGATGCAAAAAAAAAAAAATGCTTCTAACCCAAAATGTCCAGAAGGTCCAAGACACAATGAGAAGACCAAACGTAAGGATAATAAAAATAGAAGAAGAAGAAGAATATCAACTAAGAGGCACATTAAATATCTTCAACAAAATTGTAGAAGAAAACTTCCCTACTCTTAAGAATGAGAGGAACATGAGCATAAAAGAAGCCTTCAGAAATCCAAATACGTTGGACCAGAAAAGAAATTCCTCCTGACACATAATAGTCAAAGCACCAAGTGCCCAAAGCAAAGAAAGAATACTAAAAGAAGTAAGGAAAAAAGATCAGGTAACATATAAAGGCAGACCAATCAGAATCACATCCGATTTCTCAACAGAGACTTTGAAAGCTAGAAGAGCCTGGAATGACATCTTGCAGACCCTAAGAGAGCACAAGTGCCAACCCAAGCTGATATACCCAGCAAAACTATCAATCACCATAGATGGAGAGATAAAGATATTTCAAGACAAATCTAAATTTACACAATATCTGACTACAAACCCAGCACTACAACAAATTATAGGTGGAAAACCCAATACAACGAGGGGAACAACATCCTAGTAAAAACCAGAAAACCCCTAAGCAAGAAAACCAAAAGAAGAAAGAGACACAGACACAACTCTTTCTAAATAAGCAATAATAGCAGGAAACAGAAACCACTATTCCTTGGTATCTACTAACATAAATGGTCTCAACTCCCCAATAAAGAGACATAGGCTATCAGACTGGATACATAAAAAATAAATCCAGCATTTTGCTGCATACAGGAAACTCATCTCAGAGACAAAGACAGACACTATCTCAGAATAAAAGTTGGGAAAAAAACTTCCAAGCATGCAGCCCCAAGAAGCAATCTGGAGTGGCTATTCTAATATCAAATAAAGTAAATTTCCAACAAAAAAAAATATCAAAAAGATAAAGAAGGACACTTTTTACTCATTAAAGGGAAAATATGTCAAGAGGAACTCTCAATCCTTAGCATATATATTCCAAATACAAAAGCACCCACATTCATACACGAAACCATAATAAAGCTCGAAAAATACATTTCACCCCACACAATAATAGTGGGAGACTTTAATACCCCACTCTCTCCAGTGGACAAATCATGGAAACAGTAACTGAACAAGGACACTCTAAAACTAGCAAAGACTATGAACCAACTGGAATTAATAGATATCTACAAAACATATCATCCTAAAGTAAAAGAATACACCTTCTTCTCAGTACCCCATGGCACCTTCTCGAAAATTGACCACATAATTGGACACAGAATGAGCCTCAATCCATATAAGAAGATAGAAATACTCCCATGCATCCTGTCAGATCACCGTGGTCTAAGGCTGGTCTTTAACAACAATAAAGACAACAAAAAGTCCACATACACATGGAAACTAAACAATGCTCTGTTAAAATATAGCAGGGTCAAAGAAGAAATAAAGAAAGAAATTAAGGATTTTTTAGAATCAATGAAAACGAAAACACAACATACCCAAATCTATGGAATGCAATGAAAGCAGTACTGAGAGGAAAACTCATAGCCCTGAGTGCTTCCAAAAAGAAACTGGAGAGAGCACACATCAGCAACTTGACAGCACAGCTGAAAATTCTAGAAGAAAATGAAGAAGGTACACGCAAGAGGAGTAGATGGCAAGAAATAATCAAACTTTGGGCAGAAATAGACCAAATAGAAATAAAAAGAACCATTGAAAGAATCAACAAAACTAAGAGCTGGTTCTTTGAGTAAATCAAGAAAATTGATAAACCCCTTGCCAGACTAATTAAAGGGCAAAGAGAGAGTATCCAAATTAACAAAATCAGAAAGGAAAGTGGAGACATAACAACTGAAACTGGGGACATTCAAAAAATCATCAGATCCTACTACAAAAGCCTATACTCCACAAAATTGGAGAATCTGGGGGAAATGGATAAATTCCTAGACAGATACAAGATCCTAAAATTAAACCAGGACCAGGAAAACCATCTAAATAATCCCATAACACATAAAGAGATAAAAGAAGTCATCAAAAGCCTCCCAACCAAAAAAAAAAAAAAAAAAAAACCCAAGTCCAGATGGGTTACATGCAGAATTTCATTAGACATTTATTGTAGACATAACACCAATACTCTCCAAACTATTCCACAAGATAGAATCAGATGGAAAAATACCTAACTCAATTTTAGAGGCTACAATAACCATCTTACCTAAACCACACAAAGACCCTAAAACGAAAGAGAACTTCAGACCTATCTCACTTATGAACATTGACGCAAAAATACTCAACAAAATCCTTGAAAACTGAATCTAAGAATATATCAAAACGATCATTCACCATGACCAAGTAGGTTTTATCCCTGGGATGAAGGGATGGTTTAATATAAGGAAATCCATCATTGTAATCCAACATATAAAAAAACTCAGAGAACAAAATCACATGGTCATCTCACTAGATGCTGACAAAGCATTTGACAAAATTCAACACCCCTTCATGTTAAAAGTCTTGGAAAGAACAGGAATCCAAGGTCCATACTTAAACATAATATAAGCAATATACAGCAAACCAGCAGCCAGCATCAAACTTAACGGTGGGAAACTTGAAGCAATCTCACTAAAATCAGGGAATTGACAAGGCTGCTCAATCTCCCCCTACCTTTTAACACAGTCTGGAATCCTGATTGGAGCAATTAGACAGCCAAAGGAGATCAAGGGGATATAAATAGGAAATGGAGAAGGAAAAATCTCACTCTTTGCAGAGGACATGATAGTGTACTTAAGTGACCCCACGAATTCCACCAGAGAACTCCTAGAGCTGATAAACAAGTTCAGCAAAGTGGCTGGATATAAAATTAACACAAACCAATCAGTAGCCTTCTTCTACTCAAAGGACAAACATGTGAAGAAAAAAATTAGGGAAATGATACCCTTCACAATAGTCATAAACAATATAAAATACATTGGTGTGACTCTAACTAAGCAAGTGAAGGACCTGTAGGACAACAACTTTAAACCTCTAAAAAAGGAAATTGTGGAAGATCTCAGAAAATGGAAAGATCTCCCATGCTAATGGATTGGAAAAATCAACATTTTAAAAATGGCCATCCTTCGAAAAGCAATCTAGAGATTCAATGCAATCCCCATCAAAATTCCAACCCAGTTCTTCATAGAGTTGAAAAGATCAATGTGCAATTTCATCTGGAATAACAAAAGACATAGTAGAATAGCAAAATCCATCCTCAACAACAAGAAAACATCTGCGGGAATCACTATCCCTGACCTCAAGCTATATTAAAATGCAATTTTGCTCAAAACTGCATGGTACTTGTACAGAAATAGGCACGAGGATCAATGGAATAGATTAGAAGAACCAGAAATGTGCCCTCACATATATGGTAACCTGATTTTTGACAAAGGAGATGTAAACATTCAATGGAAAAAGGACAGCCTATTCAACAAATGGTGTTGGTCCAACTGGCACTCAGCATGCAGAAGAATGAAAATAGACCCTTTCTTATCTCCTTGTTCAAAGATCAAGTGAAAATGGAACAAATATTTCCACATTAAACAAGATACACTGAAACTATTAAATGAGAAAGTAGGGAACACCTTAGAACACATAGGCTCAGGAGAAAATTTTCTGAACAAAATGTGAATGGCTCAAGCTCTAAGGTCAAAGATTAACAAATAGGACTTAATGAGATTGCAAAGTTTCTGTAAGGCTAAGGACAATGTCAAGAAAACAAAACGGCAGTCAACAGAATGGGAAAAGATCTTTACCAGCTCCACATCAAATAGAGGCCTAATATCCAAGGTATACAAAGAACTCAAAAAGCTAGACACAAGAGAATCAAACAACCCTATTAAAAATGGGGTACAGAGCTGAACAAAACGTTCTCATTTGAGGAATATGGAATGGCTGGGAAACATCTAAAGAAGTGCTCAACATCCTTAGCCATCAGGGAAATGCAAATCAAAACAACCCTGAGAGTCCACCTCACACCAGTCAGAATGGCCAAGATCCAAAACTCAGATGACAGCAGATGCTGGCGAGGTTGTAGAGAAAGAGGAACACTTCTCCACTGTTGGTGGGGTTTTAAACTGATACAACCACTCTGGAAATCAGTCTGGCGATTCCTCAGAAAATTGGACATAGTACTACCTGAAGATCCAGCTATTCCACTTTTGGGCATATAACCCAGAGACACTCCAATATACAACAAAGATACAAGCACCACAATGTTCATAGCAGCTCTATTTAGAGTAGCCAGAAGCTGGAAAGGTCCCAGATGTCTATTTGCATCTAGAGAATATCTTGCTGAGTGAGATAACCCATTCACAAAAGAACAGACATAATATGCAGTCACTGATAGTGGGATGCTAACCCCAGAGGCTGGGACTGCCCCAAAAACAACTCACAGACTGTTTAAATTTCAAGAAAAAATAAAAAGAAAACAAACAAACAAACAAACGAACAAAAAAACAAAAAAACCCATTATGCTCAATCCTTACACACCAAGAAAACGTTTACTAATTCCGGGTTACATCCTGTTTTACATGTACTTTTTGCTCATTGTAACTAGTAAGACCTTAATGCATAGTATCAAACCTTAAAAAAAAAGAAAAAGAAAAAAAAGCCAAGAACTGATAAAAATGTATTTGTATACATTTATGCAAAAATGTTTAAAATTTTTTCTTTATTCTTTGTTTTTTAAAATAAAGTTTAAAAGAAAAAGAAAAACAATAAAAAGAAATTCTAGGGTTTTTATTTATACTAAACTATCATCTGTGAATAGATATACTGTGTCTTCTTCTTTTCCAACTTGTTACACCTTAATCACTTTATTTCTTTTATAGCTCTAGCTAGAATACAAAATTCTATATTGGATTGATAGGGAGATAGTACACTGTCTTTTCTCATCCCTGGTTTTTGTGGAATTGTTTTACCTTTCTCTCCATTTAATTTTATGTTGGTTATCAGATTTCTGTATATTTGATTTCTTGTGGTTGTGTATATGGCTTTTACCCTACAGTACTTTTATCACAAAAAGGTGCTGGATTTTGTCAAAGGCTTTTTTAGAATCTTATGAGATGTAATGTGACCGTTTTGTCTGTTTGTTTCTATGGTGGATTACACTGCTGTATTTATTTTACTATGTTGACCCATCCCTGCATCTTTGGGATGAAGCGTACTGAATAGGATAGTTCATGTTTTTGTAGAGTTCTTGAATGTGGATTACCAGTATTTTATTTAGTATTGTATCAATATTTATATGAAAAATTGGTCTGAAATTTAAATTTTTCTTTTTGGTCATGGTTTTGTGATCTAGGTATCTATATGAGTGTGGTCTCACCTAATAGATAGATAAAGAGCCAGGCAGACAGATGGATAAACATATAGACAGAGACACAGATGGATAGATACAGACTTGGATAAACAGACAGACACCCAGTTTTCTTATATAAACTCTTTGTACTCTTTTGTTCCTCCATGGTGCAGACCTCAAACTGGAATCTAGTATAGTCTAGAAAATTGTTCACCAATTGAGCTCAATGCACACACATGAAATACCACAAACTCTCTTCTTTGTGGTGTGTATTGGAGTAATATTTGAGCCACACCAAGTCTGGCAAATACCTTGCTACTGAACATCACCATTTTAATTAATTAGTTGGTTTTTTGAAGTGTTTGTGAAACAGAGGTTTTTTTTTTCCAAGATATTATCAGTTAGGTGAATACATAGGTGTTGTGCATATTGTGCCTGTAAACCTAATAACCACAACGATCTACATACATGGGCCTACACCCTGAAGCCAGAGATCCAGCTGAGAGCCACTTGATATTACTTCTGCAACCAAACTCCGGTTTTCCTTTAAAGAAACATGTGTGCTTAAAACATGAGTAATCTCACTTCAACTATCAGTTCCTGGGCTTTTATTTGTGTGTTTGTTTGTTTTATTGATTCTCTGCTGAGCATGAAAGAAGTTTATTGTGAGCAAACCTCAAGGAAATGAACAGGTTCCAAATAACAAGGCCTGCAAAGCTGACAGGCTGACAGGCTGACAGGGAGAGAGTGTAGGGGCAGGAGAGAAAGAAACAAGGAGTGAGAGATACATAGAGGTGGTTTTTATTATTCTTTTTTACCATAGGCCAACCTAGATGTCCACATGTGAACCATCTTAGCTGATAACTTTACCCACCTATCCATGATTTTCAATCATAACATGCCTGGCACCAATGTATACATTTTGACTCCTCAAGAGGTCAGGTGGTACAGATTTGTTATTTAGTTTATTCCACTCAGGAAACAGTAATGACATCTAAACAAAGTATCAATGATTTATTTATTCACTATATACTACAAGGAAGGACAAAAAGTTTACACATTGTTGAAAGATCATCTAGTTAAACAATCTTGTCAGAATCCAATCAAAACTGCCAAGGTGTGCTTCTGTTTCCACAAGTTCCCTCTTCCCAGAGACCATCTGAATATTCCCTGTGTAAAACTCAGCATCCAAGATCTTAGTAACTGGACATTCTTTTGTTTCCAACCTTCTGAGCAGTCTGTGACGTCACAATCTCTGAGAGACCCAGTTCAAAATGAGTCTGAAGCCATCCATTTCTTCACATTCAAAAGTCATAGTTTCCCATTTGGTGAGGCCTTCTTTTATACCAAAACTGTAGTTATTTTGTTCCATGTATGTCAGATATTTCATATTATTGAGAGGGGAAAAAAGGAACACAACCATTGTTTGACACATCTGGACATCTGGGTAAATGTGGGGTGCATAGAAAGGCATTAAAACAACCATTCTGTCTCTCATATTCCTTTTTTCCTTCTGCACATGCCTTCTAAGGGCAGGATAAAGCTCAGTACATGCCTAGTTATATTGAGCATGTTCTGAGGTTTGCTAATATTATGGAGTTACACATCTATAATTTCCAAATACAACCAATCAGAATGAAGGTCAGTTAGAACTATTTAGTATATCTTGTGAAAATATCTTCAGTCAGAGCCCAATATAGAGCAGCTAATCTGTTTTCTCCTGGATTAGATTATCCTGTGAAATGTTCAATGTCCAGGTTAGGTCCACCTTCTGATCTGCAACCGTAATAGATCAGTCTTCAGGTATATGTTCAAAATATCTGGTATCTGACTGGTACTACTGTCTGTGTGATTTCTGGCTCTTTCTGAAACCCAAGATCATTTACAGCCATCAAAGACAATGACTACCACATGAATGACACATTTCTGTTGCAAAGGAGATGCTCTTGGGTTGTCTTATGGCCTGAGGGTAACAATGACCACAGCACAAATCTGAAAAATTGCTCTTTGGTGGGAACACCCAAGTCATCATAGCACCGTAAAGGAGCAGGGTTCTCTCACATATTCAGTCAGCTCAAGTCAGCTGTGTGCTTCAAGAGGTCCCTCAGCACAGGAACAGAGATATTATTGTCATAGAAGCTGACCTTGGTGAGCTCAGAACAGTGGCAGATGGCCGGTATCAGGAGAGTAAGTTGAGAGTCATTCATCCTACAAGCCTTTAAGCCCAGGGACTGCAAAGAGTCTTCCACATTTTCTTGGAGAACTCAGAGAGGCACAATATCTAAACACAATAAGACTATTCCTCTCATGTTCAGATACTTTAGCTGACAGATGCTTGGAGAAAAAGAAAAGGAATCCAAGTCTGACTGTGAAATTTGGTACTGTGTGATGGAGAAGGTCTCCAAGGGCATCATCAGGGACTAGAGAAAAGCAGCGGGTTAGTTCTAGCAAATGGTGATGGAGAGTGGAAATAATAAAATTAGGTAGTTGCCACAATAGAAATTTGACCAGATATTCAAGGATATTATCTTAGGTATGATGTATGTATTGTACCATGCTGAGACAAGTCAGTCCTATAGTTCATCTCCTGGCATCCATCTCAAGCAGAAAATACATTAAATCAAGATCTCTGCACAATTACTTTTATCATATACAGACTCAAAGTTTCCTCCCTTGTTTCATGTTCTCAAACCTGCTGGGTCTCAAACATTTTTTCCATAACAAATCAGGTGCAGACTGTAGAATGCTATCACTGACCTCAGCACAACTGCTGGCCTAACTTCTGTGTGGGTGAGTCCTGAGGCTCCTAACTACATTCTCCCTCCTTTCCTTTTGTATTGATTGGGTTGCCATGATACCAAGAATTACATCCTATTTTGCCCTACTCCTTAACTCAAGTCAGCTGCTTCATAAATGGCCATTTGAGACCTTAATTCACGCTACTTATACCTTCTGCATTCTAATGTCTCCCTCATGGTCCATGAGTCCTTAAAATAAAAGGGAAATGTTTACTCTGGGAGCTCACCTAGTTCACCATCCTTACCTGAACACCTGCTTTATGGCTTAGAAAGCACATGCCATTGTTGGAGAGATGCTGAAGTCCCTAGAGATGGGAAAACTGGGAAATGAACTCATTGAAATACATTTGTTCTCTAGCATATGTGTTCCAGCCATTCATAAAAGTTTCCATGGAGGTGCATGCCATGAAAAATATATGAAGTTTCCTCATCTGCCAGAAGAAAGGAGTAAAATGTGACACTGTGTACTCAGTCAATGTCATGTTGAGTTCCAAATCCTCTATGTGCTTTGGATATAAAACCTCCAAAATTTTTTTCATACCATAAAAAGGCAGAGCCTAGATCTTCATCTCCACACAGCAGAAATGTATGAAGTCTTTTCTCTGCTGAGCCCACTGCAATAAGCATGCTTCTTCCTCATTCAGATGGTAATAATTGATTTTCTTTTTATGCTCTTGAGATTCTTGATTTGGATTATATTCCTAGACAACTGCCTTGTTCTATAGCTAAAGATAATTTAGAATTCTATCACACAGGGATCCTCTTGTCTATGGCTTCATTCTGAAGGATCACCAGGTGGAACAAGTCACATGATTGTTTTTTTTTCATTTGTGAGCAGCATGTTTTAGAGGGAAAATCACCTGGGGGCCATAACCTGTTCTTGTAAATACATCCACAAACCATCAATTGGCATGGTAAATGGACATGACAAATCCCTTTGTAGAGAGCTTTTGGGGACCTCCTTGTAGGAATACAGCAGGAATTCAGAATTGGGCTAGGACAGTGAAGTAGGTTCAGATAAGAACTTTTTGGGGGAGGGGAGGCTATTACAAAGCTCAAGGAAAACTAGGCAGAGAGATTTGTGGCACTCCTTTTATGTTGGTCTTCCTGATATATCCGTAAAACATTAATCAGGAGACTTAGCTTATTTTCCTTGTTTATTTCTTGTCCTAAAACTGACTTTATTCTTTGCAAGTATGTAAAATGGTATGTAAGCAGTCTGGAGAAAATTAAATTCCCTTCAGCCTTGCACTGTCTGAAGTCATGTTATAGTGTTGTCTAATTGTCTTTATCTTTTCAATCTTCATTCTCTCCCTTGAGACCCTGTTGACTGACTGAGCAGGATTCTTTCCAGTTTACACAATCACTTGACTCTTCTGGAATAAAGAGATGAACTTGATGCTTTGACAATCATCTAATATGACAACACTCAGAAGGCTGATGCAGGAGGATGGCTTGTATACACTCAAAGCTCCCCTCAAGGTCATACCCTCTCACATCCCATTCCCCATATCTCTTTTCTTTCTCATCTAAGTGAGTGGATTTCCTGGCTATCCCTCACCCTAGTACTTTAAGTATTTTTCAATCTGGGCATATCCTCTCTCACTGAGTTCAGACAAAGCAGCCCAGCTAGAACAACACATCCCACAAAGAGGCAATAACTTTTGAAGTTAGGGGATCCACATCATGACTATGATCCCCATCTCCTACATCTGAGTGGGGAGACCTAGGTCCAGCCAATGTATGATCTTTAGGTGGTGGTTCCATCTCTGAGAACCTCAAGTGTCCATGGAAATTGACTCTGTTAGACTTACTATAGGGACCTTACCCCTTTCTTTGCTCATCTGTTATTGCTACCAATTTTGAGTTTTTATTACACTCTTGTGAGTGTGATCCTGTCCTGCATCTCAATGTATTTTTTTTTGTATTTTCTTTGTCTCTTTTCCATCTATTTTTTTTATTTTGTCCTATTCCAATATGTTTCTTTTTGTTCTATTTCATATGATCCTTTGTTAGCTTTCATTTCTCTGTTTGTTTAATTGATTGTTTGTTTCTTAAGACATGACTTCTCTGTTTAATTGTTTGACCATGAACTCACTTTGTAAATAATACTGGACCAGCTCAAAGAGATCTACCTGCCTCTTCCTCTTAAGTCCTAGGACTAAAGAAATGTCCCACTACATTTTTAGCTGCCTATTTGTTGTTTAGGAGAGAACAAAAGGGTGTTGATATAGTTGGAAGAGGAGGTGGTGAGAATGTCAGAGGAACTGGGTGTGGAAAAGATGTAATCACTGCATACTCTTATTAAAAAAATCTATTTTCAATAAACAAAAAACACAAAGAAGGGCAAGGTTGGGAAATTATTAGGCAGTTAAGAGCACAAAGGTCATTTGCCAGCATCCACAAACAAGCTCCCAAAGGTCTATAACCCCATTTTATAGCATAACTTCTGATGCCCATTAGACATAAACAGTACTCCATGGTTCAAAGATTAAAAAATAAAATAAATAAGTTAAATATTATATAAATATGCATTTGAGTTTTTATATGATTTATTATCATTTATTTTACATGCACTAGAATGTTACCTGAATGTATATTTCTGTGAAGGTGTTGGGTCCCATGGCATTGGAAGCACAGACAGTTGTGATCATCCTATATTTTATGGGAATGAACCCAATTTCACTGGAAGTATAGCCGATGCTAATGACTGATTAAACTTCTTTCCTGCGCTTATCCTATGAATCTTAAGAAGAAAAGCAGAAAGAATCATCTTGGCACATTGTCTACAGATGGTACACCACCAAGAATGAGAGCAAGTCAGGGTTAAGGCTCATACTACACATGGAGGCACAAACAGGACCATATCTAGTTTGAGTCTAGCCTGGGTTGTAGACTGGAAGGGTTTCACTTAGCCAACTGTAAATAATAGGTACTGGGGTTAAGCACAAGAGAGGATCTCAATATGTAGATGTGAAAAGTGCCAGAGTACAAGAGGAGAAGCTCTGAATGTCAGAGCTCTGGCATCTCAGATTGTGGGAGAACAAGTAGAGTAGGCAAGGCCTGTGGCTCATTAAAGTCAGTTAGAGTATCTGCAGGTGACTGGTTGAGATTGAGAATGCCCAGCTTAATTTGAGAGTTAATATTATTCTGCACAGACATCATTGAAGCAACTCCCAAGAAAATTTGTCCTCAGTTCCAGTACTGGCTGCAGATTTAGAGACGTCTGTGGTGGTGGTGGCAGAGATGGCAATGGTGGTGATAATAGCAGCAGTGATGCCAAAGTCTCTTTTGTGTCGGTAGAGCACAATAAGAAGCAGCCATTATCCTCCAGGGCTACAGGGATCACACCAGGAACTCAAACAACCTGAGCAAAATCCTCCCTCTCCCAACAGTTGGTCAACAGGCAATTCCTAGAACAATTGAGAATCTCCTCCCCAGATGATGCCTCTGTCTCATGGCATACCAATAAGAGAAAGTGGTGCCAATAGGCATGGTGAAGACA
Organism: Micromys minutus; assembly: GCF_963924665.1. NCBI lineage: Eukaryota > Metazoa > Chordata > Mammalia > Rodentia > Muridae > Micromys > Micromys minutus. Next base: position 1,770,261 of record NW_027667985.1, read on the forward strand.
GCATGTTAAAATTCCTACTCCTTAACTGAATAAAAGTGTACAGATTCCTTAGCTGACTCTGATGGATTCCAAGAAGCAGGACCATTATAGGTTATGCCTCACTTAAGCAGAAATGGAGCAGCAACTAAGCAAGTATGAGGCCATGGAAAAGTGCTAGGTGCATCTCAGAAGTCACAAGGTTGCTCAGGTGGAAAGCACCTAATGAGGAACCAAGAAGCAACAGCTGAATTATGGGAAGTCCCAGCCCCCAAATGGGGCAGAAAGCAGCTTTGAAGGGCATAAACAGGTTTGCACCACCGCAGGTGAAAAGGCTTAGCGAGGGAAGAAAGGGAGGCCCAAAGTTATAGTATCTAACATGATCATTTTGTGCTTAGAATACTACAAATGGCAGAGCTGGATAAGTGAATAAATCCCTTTAGAGAAGTCCAGAATATCATGTGTGGTTCCCAGACATTGGGACAAGAAGTTGTAATGTTGAAGTTGCCTTGGAGGCCCAAAGATATTCAGGAAGCCAGAGCTGTGAAATTTCTACTAAGGGAATCGGCTAACAATGAGTGGAAACTTGGCAGGAGAAAGAAATTTGTTGCAGTTAACAAAGGTGAAAAATAGAGTTAGAGATCTAAAGACCACATTGACATCCAACATAGAGGTATTCATTTGAGACCACTATAGACTATGAGGACTTTGGAAGTCATTTTGAACAACTGAATGTATTTAGTATTATGCTATGTTTAGATATAGCTCCTATAGACTCATGTTTTTGAACAAGCCAATGTGGGCCATGGAGTAGAATGTGATTATTTATATATGCTTGGCCCAGGGAATGGCAGTGTGTGGAGTTATGGCCTCGTTAAGTAGATGTGTCAATGTAGGCATGGACTTTAAGACTTCACTCCTCACTGCCAGGAAGTCAGTCTGCTGCTAGCAGCCTTCAGAAGAAGATGTAGAATTCTCATATTCTATACTATGCCTGCAAGGATGCTGCCATGTTTCTGCCTTGATGATAATAGATTGAACCTCTAAACCTGTAAGCCAGCCCAATTAAATGTTATTCTTCTAAGGGTTGCCTAGGTCATTTATATCTGTTCAAAACAATAAAATCAAAACTAAGACATGGAACCCAATGGAGGAGTTAAAGAAATGAATCAAGGTGCCCAAAAGTTTTGCAACACTGTTCTGGTTTGTATAAGCTTGGCCTAGGTAGCAGCACTATTATAAGGTGTGGTCTTGTTGGAGGAGTGTGTCACTTTGAGGTGGTGCGTGGAGACACTCCTACTAGCTGCCTGAGGATGCTTGGTCTGTTCCTGGCTTCTTTTGTTTGAAGATGTAGAACTCTCAGCTTCTGCTGTATCATGCCTGCATGGATGCTGCCATGTTCTTATCTTGATGAAAATGGACTGCACCTCTGAACCTGTAAGCCAATCACAGTTAAATGTTGTTATTTATAAGACTCGCCTGGGTTATGGTGTCTGTTCACAGAAAAAAAAAAAACCATAACCAAGAGAGAATTTTGTAAGTGGATTTCCAGACACTGGATGGATAGAGGTTGATTTTGCTTTCACTGTGACTTTGTCCTGATAATTTTCCCTCTTTAAGAAAGAAGAAGAGCCCACAGTTTAGAGACTTTGAATTGTAAAAAGACCTTGATTTTTAAAAGAGACAGAATATTTTAAAGGTATTTCAGTGTTAAAATGTAAGAATTGGCAAAGGCTGTGGGACTCTTAAACCTATCAAGGTCTTTGGAATGTACAAGAAAGTAAGGGTGGAAGCTAAATATTGATTTGCTTGCATGTCAAGTTGACAAGGTGCTGGTCAATTGTACTGGCTGGTTTGTGTCAACTTGACACAAGCTGGAGTTATCACAGTTGAGGAAATATCTCCATGAGATCCAGCTCTAAGGCAAATTCTCAACTAGTGATCAACACAGGGAGGGCCCAATCCATTGTGGGTAGTCACATCCCTGGGCTGGTAGACCTGGGTTCTAATAAAAGTGGGCTGAGCAAGCCATGGGAACCAAGCCAGTAAGTAACATCCCTCCATCAGCTCCTGCTTCCTGACCTGCTTGAGTTCTAGTCCTGACTTCCTCTGGTGATGAACAGCGATATGGAAGTGTAAACTGAATAAACCCTTTCCTCTCGAACTTGCTTCTTGGTCTTGATATTTTGTGCAGGAATAGAAACCCTGACTTAACCAATAGGAAAAAGCTGGGTCAGTGAGATGCCAGTGGGTGGGTGGTATAGTACTCTCATAGAAGCAGAAGCAAGGGAGAGTGGGGATGAATGAGACGCTTGCAGAGGAGAATTGGGTAAGAGGTATAACTTTTGAACTTTAAATACATAAAATAACCAATAACAAAACCAAAAACATAAATATTAGCATATTTTACGAATATCATTCAACTATTATTAGTAGTAATTTCTGATTCTCTATGTAGTTAGCACTTTAGAAATTATTTTATTTATTTACATTGCTCCCCTCCCAGTCTATGCTCCCAGAGATCTTCACACCGTTACCCCTCCTTTTATCATCTGAGATCTTGATCTTCCCACACCACACACTGCCATTACCTCACCACAACAACAACTCCACCAAACCTCCCATCACCTAGGCCAACAGCATTCTTTTTCCCTGGAACACCAACTTTCAACAGGATTAGATATACCTTTTTCCACTGAGGCCAGAAAAATTTGTTCCAATATACATGTGCTGGGGTCACCAATTGGATGCCCTCACTACTTAGGTTGTCCATCAACAATAACAAAATTAGCATTTTCTTAATGTCTGATTTCAAAAAACTTCTCCTACTTTAATTTTTGTAAAATTATTAAGGATTAAATAAACTTTCTCATAATAATGTGGTTATTTTAATAAGTAAATGATTATTAGACAATTTATCGAGACATGTAATGCATTTTGTATACTCTCACTTTATGTCATGGGCTATCATATATGTTTCTCAATGATTCTATTTTTAATATTTTATGTTCTTTTACTAAGTGTAATTTCCAAATATTATTTTGTATGCTATGAAACATAAGTTAGTACTCAAGCAATAGAAGTGGGATCTTGAGCTATGGGTATCACTCAAAATCTGTTAATGATATTTTTGGGTAATAAAAGGTATTAATAGAGAAGATAGATGAAATATGTTAATGTATTATTTGATTCTTAAAATTATCAATATAATTAAGATAATTGACACATAAAAGAAATTTCAAATAATAAAACATTATAAGAAGAATAATTTATGGATTTCATAAATGGTTCAAGATAGGTTTTTTGTTTCCTTGATTTTTTTTTATGTTGCTGTGGAAACAGAACTCCCAGATTATCGTATAACAGTCCTATTCTTGATGCCTATAATCTAGTTCATGCATCGCTTTCAGAAATAAAACCTCATGGATTTACACAAATATAAAAATTATCATATCAGAGTTTCCTGTTTATTATTTGAAATTGTATTCGACTCTAACTATCTCTAAATTCCCAAGCTTAGTTCAGGAAAGGCAGCGTTTACACAGAAATTTGCCATGTCTTGTAGTACAAACTTTACTGCAAATGAATAGAAAATTTTATGATTTGAACAATGGTGGTTTTAGTATGCTTGGTTCAGGGAGTGGTAGTACTACAAGGTATGGTCTTGTTGGAGTAGGCATGGCCTATTGGAGGAATTGTGTCACTATGGGGTTTGAGGCTGCCAATGAGACCCTCCCTCTTCCTAACCACATGGGAGCCAGTCTTTTCTTAGTGGATTTCAGATGAAGATGCAGAACACTCAGCTCAGCCTCTACCATGCATTCCTGGATGTTGCCATGCTATCTCCTTGACAGTAATGGTCTGAACCTCTGAACATTTAGTCCAGTCCCAAAGTTAATGTTGTCTTTATAACTGTTTCCTTTTTAATGCTGTCTTTTCACAGCAGTAAAATCTAAACAAAGACAGAACTTGGTGTTAGAAACTGTGGTATTATTGTGATAGGACTGACCATCATTTTGGTTAGAGGAATGTGGTCCTAAAATATCCCAAATGTGATCCTTCCATGTAGGTGAACCTGGATCAGATTGGTCACCTCAGATGATGACCTGGGTATTCAGTTTCTCTCAGACTCAACAGAAACAAATGCAAAGATATGGGATCAGTTTGGTTTTTTTGTGAATGTGATACCAGAAAACATTTATACACACCCACATGTATAAACACACATACACACACATACACTCACTCACAAATGGCAAGGACTAAGATATATGACAAAAAATTATGGCACAAACAGCAAAGGTTGTTTACATTTATGGTAAAATGAACTCTACTGTAGAAGTCAGTGTTAGAAGATGGGGATATTTATGTGCACAGAGAATCTGGATCACAAATGCAAAATGAGATGTGATCAACGAAAGAGATTTCAGCCTTGGCTTCTTTCATGGGATCTGTCTTTTTTGCACACCACAATAGAGAAATTGGTATATATAACAATATTATATGGAGGAGGCTTTGTGGGCCTCCATTTGTTGTACCTGCACCACTAACAGCAACTCTGAACTGGGCGAAGGCCTAAGGGTTTGAAAGAAAGACACAAGTCCATTATCTGTGTTACCAGAAAGTTTACTCCATATTGAACTGCTGTCTCTCAGGACACCTTGCAGTCACAGTCACATAGACAGTGGTCCCAGTATTATACACCCAGATAATTACAGGGGAGGAATGTAAGTTCTCACCTGCTGGGTGTAAGAGTCACCCCCTAGAGTGGTAGTCTGTAATTATCTTTTAGCAACTGGGAACAGGAAGGTCAGGTGTGGAGTGGCTTGTGACTAGGCCAAATACCATAACAAAAGGGGGGCTTCTATCCCAAGGGGATGAGGAGAGTTGGGGTGATTATTGCAACATCTCCCCCAATATTATTTTTTTAAATTAGAGAACTGGCTTAGACCTCAACACTTGCTCTTACCTGTCTTGGAAATATCCTCATGGGCCCCCGTGGATTTTTGGTCTTAGGTTAAGCAGCACCCCGTAGGTTTTCTCGTCATTGGTCACCTAATTTATACATGCTCTACCATTCTTGGGCTATAGGGTTGCTTACTGCTAGTCTGCCAGCTGACAGCTTGGTTCCAGGCTTGTCTTGCCTGAGGGATATTAGAGAGGATACTCACCCAAAGTGCACTAAGGGGTGCGCACCCAAAGCTAATACTATCTCAGTTTTAATAGTCTCAGAAACCACACGGAATTGTTCCTGTTAACAGTGTGGAGTTAATTCAATATTAACATTCCTAATTGAATGTATATCCAAGTTAATGATATATTATAGATTAACCTAATTTGAGAGGGCCTCAGCCACTTTTCTTAAAAATTCCACGGGCAGCTATGGCAATAAGGTGGGGAGAAGAGGATCACAGCTACAAAGATTGCTGCTGAAACAGCACTAATAAGGCTGCAGCCAAAATTTTCTTGATTCTCTCTGGTACGTTCCATGGGCACAAGTATGGGTGCAGATTCTGGGGTTCTTGTCACCTCTACACGTTTTAACTCTTCTAGTGGCTTCTCAACAGCTTCTCACACTGCCTTCACATACCGCCTTCACATCAGCTTCACACTGGCTTCACTCCAGCTTCTCACTTCGGCTTAACACTGGCTTCTCACCAGCTTCTCACACTGGCTTCACATACCGCCTTCACATCAGCTTCACAAAGGCTTCTTACACCGCCTTCTCACACTGGCTTCTCACACGGGCTTCACACACTGGCTTCACACACTGGCTTCATACACTGGCTTCACACACTGGCTTCACACACCTCCTTCATACACTGGCTTCACATCAGCTGCACACACTGGCTTCACACACTGGCTTCACACACTGGCTTCATATACCGGCTGCCTACATCGGCTTCATACCTGTTGAGAACAAATGAAACCCTCCCCCTTGTTAATAACAATAGTCCAATATGCAGTTTTCAGAGAACATATACAGAACTCAGGGGCCCAGACAGGTGACTCAGAATCCTGAGGGAAAACACAAACAGAGGCCCGAGCACTATTCAAAACGAGGTCTGGTCCCCGCCACAATGCAAGGTCTTTCCATTGCACCATTCTTTGCTGGACTGAGCATGCCTTCCAGTGTCTAGCAGCTGTAGAGCAGCCTTCAGAATTTACAGTTAAAAAAATTAGAATATATAAAATTAAGGATAGATGCACATGAGGGGAGATATGCCCCCCCTTTTTTGTTTTAGACAAATACATCTTTATGGTGCGGTGAGCACATTCAATGATTGCTTGTCCTTGAGGATTATAAGGAATTCCAGTCTTATAAATTATAGCATAATATGAACAAAATTGTTTAAAACTTTTACTGGAATAGGCAGGACCATATTTTTTTTAATCTTTTTGGGAGCATGGATATATGCAAAAGCTTGTAAGCAGTGATTTTTGACATCTTTTAATATTTTCTACTATTTGCATATATATATATATATATAATTCTTGAATGAGTATCAATTAAAACATACACAAATTATAAATTCCCAAAAGAAGGGACATGTGTGAGATCCATTTGCCAAATATCATTGGGATTCAGTCCCCTAGGAATGACTCCTAAATTAGGGGCAGAAATGAACTCTGCACACATGGGACATGTTTCTAGTACTTGTCCTTTTATAATTTTACAATGAAATCTTAAGGATCCTGCATTCAAATGAAATTTAGTATGCACCTGCATAGCCTTATCTACATTAGATTCTTTTATAGCCAATGCATAAGGGCAAGTGTATACATGTGCAAGACGATTCCCTCTCCATAGTGGTCTTGGAAGGGCAGTATGGGCTCTAATGTGCCCTACAAATATGGAAAACTTCTTTGGCAAATCATGGGATCAGAATTACTCTTAAGAACACAATTGTCCAGAGGCTATACACATTTAGTTGCTTCTCAAGTTAAAGTGATTACAACTAGACAGCCTGAAAAGGTGTTAATATATAAATACATATTTTAATTCTCTAAAACCAGAAATATAAGGAATATTTATATGTCATAATGGGTTAGGTACAAGTCCTTGAGGGTTAACAACATCATGTAGTATAAGAAACTGAGGACATTCAGAACAAATCTTTACAATTTGACATGCACATTCTCTAGAAATTTCAAATTTTTGTCTCAGGCCATTACTATTTTGGTAGCTGAAGAGTAAAAGGTTGTCAAAGGACACTGATTCCTTGCCCTAGGGATTTCCTCTGCCGCTCCCAGGAAATCCCACTTTCTTGAGATTTGAGTTTCCAAAATACCACAGAAGGTCCGGATGACCTCTGTGGAATGTTCCAACGCCCTAGGTGTGCCTGGGGGTGTACTGATAAAAAAAAATGTATGATTCTACCCCTTATGAATTTCCTCATTCCCCCTGACCCCCCCTCCTTTGTGATTTTTGCCTTTATAAGCCTGTTACAAGTTCAGGCCGGGGTCGAACTCCTCTACCCCTGCGTGGTGTATGAGTCTCCACCCCAGCATGCTGGCCTGAGATCTCACTCTTTCACTTTCAATAAACTTCCTCATGTGATTGCAGCAAGTCTGGTCTCGGTGCCTCGCTGGGTGCGCGCCTCTCCTGAGATTTGAGTGAGGGTCTCCCTTCGGAGGTCTTTCATTTGGGGGCTCGTCCGAGATTTGCGCGACCATCCAGGGTTCCTAGACCTACTTTAAGGTAAGGATTTTCTTTCCTTTCTTTTCTTGTTGTCCTGTTGTGACTCTGTGTTTGTGGATTGTCCAGATTGTGATTCTGTGTTTGTGATTTGTTCAGAGGTCTGGTGCGATAGCAGTTCGGTATTCCAAACGCTCTAACCAAGTCTGCTCTTCCAAGGGAGGAGTGGAGTGGACGGGGATAGACGTGTCCAGGGTCCACCGTTTGCTCGCCCTGGGAGACGTCCCAGGAGGACAGGGGGAGGACCAGGGATGCCTGGTGGACCCCCACGGGAAAAGTCGGGAGATCAGTTTTTCTCCTTGACGATCTGTGTCAGAGGGCCAATTCTGGGCCATCTGGCTCTTTTCGGGATTTCGGGTCGACTCGAGGTCAGCGACTGACTTTGTCTCTCTGTTTTGTAGTATCTGTGAGTGTTTTATGTGTGTGTGTCAGAACTAGAAATGGGCCAGACTGTGAAGACCCCACTAACACTGACTTTGAACCATTGGACGGACGTTAAGGCAAGGGCCCATAATCTTTCTGTTGAAGTCAGGAAAGGACCGTGGCAAACTTTCTGCTCCCCGTCCCAAATGGCCAAGTTTTGGCGTAGGATGGCCTTCGGAGGGAACTTTTAATCTATCTCTTATTTCCGCTGTTAAGAGAATTGTTTTTCAGGCTTCAGGGGGACACCCTGATCAGGTTCCATACATCATCGTGTGGGAGGACCTGTTCTAAAACCCGACATCCTGGGTGAGACCCTGGACAGCGGGGGCAGAAACGGCAACGGTGGCCGTGGCCTCAAACAAGCTGGCACCTGCGCCATCGGCCCCCACGAAGATCTATCCTGAAATGGATGATGGTTTTCTTCTCCTCGACAACCCTCCACCCCCATACCCTCAACTGGCTTCTCATGCAAGTCCCCCACAGGCGCCGACTCCCACTGACTCCCAGACGGCCTCTGAAACAGAACCAGAAGCCGGGACCCGAAGCCCCCGGGTTCGAAGCCCAGGGGGAAATGGCGCGGGGCTTGGCTCTGCTATTGTCGTACCATTACAGGCTTATGGACCCGCCCCAGCTCCGGGAGAAGTAGTCCTGCTACAGTATTGGCGGGTTTCATCAGCCGATATGTATAACTGGAAAACTAACCACCCCTCTTTTTCAGAGGACCCCTCGGGCCTGACAGGACTCCTTCAGTCCCTGATGTTTTCTCATCAGCCCACTTGGGACCACTGCCAGCAGCTTTTGCAGGTCCTCTTTACTACGGAAGAGAGGGAGAGGATCCTCCTGGAAGCTAGAAAAAATGTTCCAGGACCAGATGGGACCCCCACCAATCTCCCTAATCTTATAGATGCAGCTTTTCCCTTGATCCGCCCTGACTAGGATTACAACTCTACAGAAGGTAAAGAGCGTCTCAAGGTCTACCACCGGGCTCTAGTGGATGGTCTCAAGGGAGTCACAAGGCGACCCACGAATTTGGATAAGGTAAGAGAGGTTCTTCAGGGACCTGTTGAGCCGCCGTCTGTGTTTCTTGACAGGGGTTATACCTTGACCCAACCTCTGAGGGTCAGCAGGCAGAGGTGGCTATGGCCTTTATACAGCAGTCAGCATCAGATATTAAGAAAAAGTTACAATGGCTAGAGGGGTTCCAAAACTATACCTTGCAGGATTTGGTGAAGGAATCAGAGAAAGTGTTTCATAAGGAGGAGACTGAGGAAGAGAAGCGAGAAAAAGAGAAGCAGAAGGCAGAGGAAAGAGAGGACCGGTGGGTAGTATACAAAAAAGGAATTTGTAGGATTTTGGCCACAGTAGTGAAGGGCCAGGGAGTTAGGAATCAAGTCTGGCACTAGGAGGGAGCCTCTTGGCAAAGGTCAATGTGCTTACTATAAAGAAGAAGGCCACTGAGACAAAAAATTGCCCCAAAAAGAAAAAAAGGGGACACCAGCAACAGAAGCTCCGGACATGTGGCTCCAAAGTTTTATATATTTATGGACTACCCGAAGATCTGTGGATCTCGGAGTGGGCCGGGTATTCCACTTATTCATTGTAAAGTGAGACTGTCACTGCACCCTGTTGGGGAGAGACCTCCTGACTAAGATGGGGCACAGATTCACTTCCACTCTGATGGAACACAGGTTAGAGGTCCAGAAGGGGAACCTGTGCAGGTTCTAACCATTCAGCTGGAGGACAAGTACCAACTCTAAACAGCCTGCCTCAGATCAGACGGACTGGTGGCTGCAGGCATATCCACAGGCCTGGGCGGAGACTGCAGGAATGAGAGAGGCTAAGAACCAGCCCCTGCCCATATGGAGCTGAAAGTCCAGGCTAGTGGTGCGTTAGTACCCCATATCAAAGGAGGCATGAGACGGGATCAAGACACTCATCATTCGGTTACTCCAACAACTTCGTATGTGTCCATCATCCTGAGGTATGCCTCTCCTACAGGTACGGAAACATGGAACCAATGACTGCTGGACAGCTCAAGATCTCTGGGAGGTAAACCAATTGGTGGCAGAACTCCACCTCACAGTACTTAAACCCTATAACCTGTTGAGCTCATTGCCCTATCCAGGACCTGGTGTACAGTACTGGACTTGAAGAAAATGCATCAATGGACTCATCTAGAGGTAGACAAACTTGTAAAGACTGTCTTGAGGTCAAATTCTTTTGTGCCAGATTTGACTAGATAACTGTGTGCCATGTTAGAAAGCAAATGTATGTAGAAGGCTGGGAGGAGAGAAGATAGACCTGAGGTTTACTGAGGATTTTACAGAACTGAGCCAAGAAGATATAGATATATAAGTATCTATTAGTCTTTATAGATACATTTTCTGGGTGGGTTAAATCCTCCCCACAAAGAGAGAAATGGCAGCAGCGGTCATAGCTAAGAAGATTCCAGAAGAGATCTTCCCTAGGTTTGGCACCCCTAAGGTAATTGGATCAGACAATGGGCCATCTGTGTTGCCCAGGTAAGTTAGATATTAGCTTGTTTACTGGGGACTAATTGGAAATAACATTGTGCTTACAGACCCCAGAGCTCAGGACAGGTAGAAAGAATGAATAGAACTCTAAAAGAGACCCTTACTAAATTAGCTATTGAGACCGGCGGTAAAGACTGGGTGACCCTCCTCCCCTTTGCGCTTCTTAGAGTCCGAAACACGCCGGAGCGTTTCGGCCTTGCCCCTTATGAACTCCTACATGGGGGACCGCCCCCCTTAACGGAGTCATGCGGGATATTGGATCCTGGCACTAACTCCCCCTCCTCCTCTGCTCTATTTGCCCACTTAAAGGCCTTAGAAGTTATTAAAACACAGATCTGGAGTCGAATCAAAGAAGCCTACACTCCAGGAACCACCGCGGTGCCCCACGGGTTCCAGGTCGGAGACTCAGTCCTGGTCAGACGACATCGCGCTGGCATGCTTGAGCCCCGGTGGAAGGGACACTACCTGGTGCTGTTGACTACCCCCTCGGCAGTCAAGGTCAACGACATTGCTGCCTGGGTACAGTGGCAGCTGGTGACAATTCTCTTAAGCTGCACCTTTGTCGTAGCCCCAACCTTGGGTAATAACCCCCATGCCCCTCAAAAATTAACCTGGGAAGTGCTTAATGAAGCGGGTGACATCGTGTGGTCAACTACCCCTTGGACTTGGTGGCCTGATCTTGCACCCGATGTCTGTAAGTTAGCAGCCGGCTCTATGGCCTAGGATCTTTCCAGTTATACCAATTTAGAAAAGCCACCCCCAGAAGAACAGTGTGTCCCTCATGGCATAGGGAGCACATTGGGGTGTTCAGGACAGTTTTACCGAGCCAACCTTCAGGCAGCAGACTTCTATGTCTGCCCCGGACAGGGACACACCAGGGAAATGAAGAGAGGGGCCTCAGACTATTTTTGTAGTAAATGGGGATGTGAGACCATGGGAAAAGCCTACTGGAACCCTTCCACCGCTTGGGTTCTAATTATAGTTAAAAAGGGTTGTAGGCCAGGGGAGCCAGAGAAAGGGGAAAAAGATCCATCCAAATACCTGGCTTATAGGACTGGGTGTGCCTCTGAAAGCTCCGGTAGCCCTCAGGGACCGTGCAAAGGCAGTTATTGTAACCCTCTAAATATCAGCTTCACCCCATATGGAAAACAAGATCGTCAGTGGGTAAGAGGAAACCGTTGGGGATGGAGAGTCTATACTGGCAGAGGGGACCCTAGATTCATTTTTTGTTATTAAGATAAAGATAGAGAGTCCACCCACATGACCCGTAGGCCCCAATTCGGTGCTTGATAACCCTGCACCCAGGCCTGAGAGTCCTCCTTGTCTCACTCTGTCACCAAAGGAGGACTCGTATCCCCTTTTGACCACACCCTTTTATCTCCCTATGAGAACTGAGGACCGCCTGTTCAATCTGCTTTATAGTGCATTTGTTGTTTTAAGCCGCCGCTACTTTGACCTTAGCTGTCTTGTTAGGACTTGGAGTGGCAGCAGGAATTGAAACAGGGGCAGCTGCCCTCATCCAACAACCTTACTACTATAATAAACTCAGAGCATCTATGGACGCGGACCTGGGAGCATTAGAACAGTCCATAACCAAACTAGAAGTGTCATTGACTTCATTATCAGAGGTAGTGCTACAGAACAGAAGGGGATTAGATCTGCTTTTTCTAAAGGAAGGAGGGCTCTGTGATGCCCTAAAAGAAGAATGTTGCTTTTACGTAGATCATTCTGGTGTCATAAGAGATTCTATGGCAAAGCTTAGAGAAAGACTAGAAAACAGAAAAAAAGAAAGAGAAACATACCAAGGATGGTATGAAAATTAACCAGTCACTCTGGTTCTCTATGCTAGTCTCTGCTTTGGTCAGGCCTTTACTCATTTTAATGCTAATCCTAACCTTTGGGCCATGCATCCTCAATAGACTGGTGACTTTTATAAAAGAAAGGGTGAGTGCTGTACAGGTAATGGTCCTAAGACAACAATACCAGATATTACAAGAAGCTGAGGGATTGCTCTAAGATTAGAGCTTTTTACAAAAAGAAAAACGGGGGAATGAAGAGTAAAAGGTTGTCAAAGGACACTGATTCCTTGCCCTAGGGATTTCCTCTGCCGCTCCCAGGAAATCCCACTTTCTTGAGATTTGAATTCCCAAAATACTACAGAAGGTCCGGATGACCTCTGTGGAATGTTCCAACGCCCTAGGTGTGACTGGGGGTGTACTGATTAATAAAATGTATGATTCTTCCCCTTATGAATTTCATCATTCCTCCTGTCTTCCCCCTCCTTTGTGATTTTTGCCTTTATAAGCCTGTTACAAGTTCAGGCCGGGGTCGAACTCCTCTACCCCTGCGTGGTGTATGAGTCTCGACCCCAGCATGCTGGCCTGAGATCTCACTCTTTCACTTTCAATAAACTTCCTCATGCGATTGCAGCAAGTCTGGTCTCGGTGCCTCGCTGGGTGCGCGCCTCTCCTGAGATTTGAGTGACGGTCTCCCTTCGGAGGTCTTTCAAGCTATAAATGTGATTATAATCTGCCTGGTATACAAATCTGCTGTGGCATTCATTTCCTTTTCTATGTGATCCAGGCAATCCAGTATCTCTTAAATACCCTATGAAATATGGGATAATACGCTCTCTTAAAGTAAGTTGTATTTGCATAAACAATTGCAAAACTCAAGAATTAGCAATATCTAAAAACAGAACAAATTTAAGCAATTATAAACTATTAATTAATTATATATTGGTGCAGGCCTTTAGCTATAAATATATATATATATATATATATATATATATATATATATATATATATATATGCTATCAGTATATAAATTCAGAGTTTAACTGATTTATTTTTAACATCTAAAAACAGTGGCTACCAGTATATAAATTTTATAATCTATGCTGCAGCAGGCAAATTCAAGATAATGAACTTGTGTGATTTAATTGTATATACTGCTTTTCCATAGATGAACCATCCATAAATACAGCAATTGCATTATCAATGGGCTGCATGCATAAATTTACAGGAAATAAAAAAGCATGCATAGAGGAAGGAACCTTAAGAATTTGTCTTTCAGATAATGATTTATCAATTTTGAATTTTGTCTGAAAAAGCCAAACATCAGTATCTAGCCATAACCAATTTAATTGCTGCTCAGAATAAGAAAAAAATATTTCATCAGGTTAAAACATTCTCCTTAAAAAAAAAAAAAAAAACCTATCATACAATTCTGCATAAACATAGCAAAGAATGTTAAAACTGTATTTAAAAAGGAAATAAGATGAATTCACATTAATGGTTCCTTTTGCCAAAAGAACAAATACATATAGCCAACAGTTGATCAAATATAATATCTGCTGTTAACTAATTGTTTCCTCTATATTCACTGCAGACCCTCTAAGTTCACTGCAGAGGATTTGCATCTCTTAAGAACAGCAGAAAGAGGTTTGAGACATTCTATGGTGAGCTTAAGGCAAGGTTTTTGCCAGCTAACATCTGATGATTTTTGAAAATCACATTAAACAAGTAAATTAACTTTAGGAATCTCCTATGCCACAGTCTGACTAGGGAGTGGTTAGCTAACAAAGCATTTACAACAGTAAACACTGAGGATTTTAAGTTTCAGCTTCCTGCCATCCAGGCAGCAGCAAAATAACAACAGACCATCAGCCATTCCCTGAGGCAAAGATATTCAGTGATACCTATTGTTTCAAGGGCTCTTTAAAACCTCAGACAAGCCAAAAGCAACCCCTTTGCAATCACGAGGATGCAACAGAATGGTATAAAAACAATCTTTTAAATCTACGGATAATTTTATAAGCTGTAAACCAGGCCATAACCATAACTCTCTCCTAAGTTTCCTACTTTCATGCCACAAAGTGGCTGCAAGTTCATATATATTTATGCATCTTTTAATACCTCATTACTTTAAGTTGTATCCTTTAAGTCTGTTTTCTAGAAGAAGAATTATTCAAATATTGTCCCAAGTTTGGGGTATCCACAGAAATCCCTTTCCTTATATATAGAAAACATGTGGCTCATGCCACTTGTTGCACTTTAGGATGACTCTGTCCAAGTTACTAGTTTTAAACAAACTTTTGTTGCCAAAGTTACAAAATTTTAAACATACCCAATGCTTATAATCCAATAACCTAAGACCAAGACATTCAGAGCACATTTATTCCAATTAAAACTAGTTAAGCAAACATGAACTGACCACACATCTTATATATTTAAACCATATAAAATTCTCATTTTCTCTATCAGTAAATTCAAGAAATGAGCACCTTGTCACTTGCAGAGCTCAATAAACACAGTCAGAGATTTTTCTAAAAAAAACAATCATCTGCTTTAAGCTGAGACACAGCCAGCACCCTTTACCAGTGGCCTGGGAAGACATCTAACTCCCATTGGGTCTCCAGTTGAGCTGACTTAAGGGGTAGAGTCTGAAGCCTCCTTTCTTTTTTTTCTTTTTCTTTTTCTTCTTTTTTACCTTCTATTGTTTCCCTTTTAGACAGAAGTTAAGAATAAGTCAAGAGGTAAGCAACCATTTTATTTTTGAACATGAAGCACGAGCAACATTCAGACACAGAAACATGGACACAAATTGACACACATGGACAGCTTGGCACCAAGGGACAACAATACAGAGAGACAAGAACTAGATTTGTCAACAAGACCCAGATATCCTTCCTTAGGAACCCAGAACCAGAACTGGACATTTCTCCAGTGGGATCCGAAGAGTCAGGAATTCTCCTGTTCCCCTGTTCCTGCTGGAAAAACTCTGAAACAGTTTACAATAATTTTCCTCCTCTCCTCCCATACTGTCCAAGACAAAAGAAAGGCATGCTTTACCGAGATCTATTTTCTCTCTCTTCCAAATAAACTACCTCTAATCTGTTTACAAAATATTAAAAACACTAATGGGAAATATCCTTTTTCTATTAGCTCTTTAAGTTTCTTGCTTAAGCACAAACACCACACCTACCAGCAGTGGATTTGATTTCTAAGAATGTGGCCATGGTGAGAGGAGCAATCAATTCTTCTTTCCTTAATCCTTGTCACAAGTCTATTCTTACTAACTACCAATAAGATTTACTTAGGCTGCCCAAGTGAATTCTACTGCAGTCTTCTACCTTGATTCTAGTTCCCCTACTGTTTAAGCAAATTCAGCAACTGATCTAACAACCATAAAATAGAACTAGTGGTTTCCATCTCCAATCCACCCCACTATCCTTACTTATTTTGCTGGCTAGTTCCATGGAACTAAACCCTACGGGTCGTTTCTTCCTTCCCATATCTTGGTGGAATCTCCATTTTCGGGTGGAATTGTGGACCTCCATTTGTGGTTCCTGTACCAATAACAGCTACTTCAAACCAGGCGAAGGCCTAAGGGTTTGAAAGAAACACACAAGTTTATTATTCATGTTACCAGAAAGGTTACTTCATATTGAACTGCTCACATAGACAGTGGTCCCAGTATTATACCCTCAGGTAATTACAGGGGAGGTATGTAAATTCCCTAGCTGCTGGGTGTAAGAGTCACCCCCTGGGTGGAAGTCTGTAATTATCTTTTAGCAACTGGGAACAGGAAGGCCAGATGTGGAGTGTGACTGGACGAAATTGCATAACAAATGGGGGTGTGTATCTCTCCCAGGGTCAAGGCATGCAAGCAGGCAGTGAAGCTAATCTCAAGCAGATGCTGAGAGTTGGGATGATTCTTCCAATATTTATACAAACAATGAACTTTTGACATATCCAATAGACATTTCTCAGACTACGCTAGAGTGGATTGTTTTATTTGTTCAATCTCTGAAAACAGTATTAGTGAAATGGAACATTTTATATTCTCCAACAAAGCAGAATGGTTAGCACAGCACAACCTGACATGGTTCTGAGTGAAGAAGGCTACAACTGGTATAATGTTGTTTACCTTGTGGCCCATACCTACTATGAACTCATTCTTCAACATTTCTCAGGAAATGGTAAAAAAGAAGAAGGAGTAAAAGAAAGAGAAGCAGGAAGAGGAAAAAGAGGAGGAGGAGGAGAAGGAGAAGAATTTTAAAAGAGAATATTCCAAAACTGTAAACAGGTAAAAAGTACTGTTCATTATGTTTAGATTTATAAATGTCATATTTCAAATGATTCCTGAGAAACTCATAATCATTTGTTAGAGATTATTCTCTGTGTGGAAAGATTTCTACATTACAAAAAAAAAAACAAACAAAAAAAAAAAAAACAAAAACAAAAAAAACAGAAGAACATAAGCAACAGACCCCATGTAATTTGGGATCAGAACACAGTTTTACCATCACAGCAAGCCTAACACAAATGAAAATCAAAATTATAACCAAGGAAAAAAAAATCTCACTTTATTCTGATAATAAAGTCCTTTAAAGAGGATATAAAAAAAAAACTCCATTTAAAATCACAAGAAAACACAAGCAAACTGGTAGTAGCCTTTAAAGAGAAATCAAATCCCTTAAAGAAATACAGGTATATTCATTCAAGTACTTAAAGGAATTGAATAAAACTTTCTAAGATCTATATAGCGAAATAGATACAAAGAAATCACAAGTTGGGGGAAACTTGTAGATTACCCACTAAAGTGATCAGGAGGTAAAGATGCTATCATCACATGATACATAAGAGCAAAAAAGACTCTCAGGTGTAAGACATAACACAGAAGTTACTGACAAGTCAATCAAAGAAAATTTAATGTTTGAAAAGCTCCTAAACCAAAACATCCAGTAAATTCAGGACACAATGAAAAAATCAATGCTAAGAATAATAGACCTAGAAGAGGGTGAAGGTTACCAGTTCAAAAGGTCAGAAAACATCTTAAACATATCATAGTAGAAAACTTCCTTAGCTAATAGGCATTTACCCTAGAGACCCAAAGACACTCCAACATAGTACAAACATACATGCACCACAATGATCATTTCAGCTCTATTTATAATAACCAGAATCTGGAAAGAACCCAGATGTCCTTCAGTAGATGAATGGATACAAGAATTGTGGTACATTTACACAATGGAGAACTACTCAGCTATCAGACACAATGGCTTAACAAAATTCTTAAGAAAATGGATGCATCTAGAGAATATTATTCTGAGTGAGATAACCCAGTCACAAAAGAACAGACATAATATGCAGTCACTGATATTGGGATACTAACCACAGAAAGATCTGAACACCCCAGAAACAACTCACAGACTGTATGAAGTTTAAGGAAAAAAAGAATATATTTTAATTAATTCGCTCTGTATCACATCCCCCTGTTCTTTCTACAGAACCTTTCACTTTCTAACCTATCCCCTCAAATTAGTAGCCCTTTTTCCTATATTATTGTTACATATATACATATGTTTATGCATACATACCCACAAGTACTTAATTACAACCTTAAAATGTATTTGTATATTTTTATGCAAAAATGCTGAAAATTTGTACATTCATCATTTTTTAAAATAAAGTTTTTCAATAAAAAAGAACATCAAATAAGAAAATCTCTCACACACAAAATACTAATTTGAAAAACAAAAATAAGTGAAACTAAAAACCATCGGGTTTTAATATCTCTCAATATTAATGGACTCAATTCACAATAAAAGACCCAGCCTAACCAACTGGAAACAAAAAGAATCCTGCCTTTTGCTGCATAGAAGAAACACACCCTGTTGATAAAGAAATACAAGACTCCAGAGTAAAGTGTTGTAAAATACTTTTCCATGTAAATGATCCCAAAAACCCATTTGGAGAAGCCAAATCCTGTCAATTAACAGAGAATGATTTAGGTATATCGGGGAACCTTGATTCTGAATGCAGATCTCTGAGACCTGAACACATGAAAATAAAGAAAGGGACATTGAAGAAAAGAAACACTGCAGATCTCTCAGTACAGTCTAGAGAATGGTGGTCGTGTCTCCTGCTTGCTTTGTGCTTTCTGTACCCAATACAGGAACAGGTTCATCCCTATATATTTGTTTAGATTGCTTCCTCACTGTTTCACAGGTTCATATATCAACAGATAGATATCAATTCTCTATTTCTTTTCACATTACCCGGTCATTCATTTCTTTATAAAGGCAAGTCATCTCACTATTTGAAAGACTGAGGGGACTTCTGAGTTCGAAAAAAGCTCCTGCATTTACATGATTTTTTCCCACTCTTATACCTTAGAGATTAGGTGGTATTTAACCATGGATTCAGAACACCGATGTCAAGAAGGAAGAAGTCTCCTGAATATATGCATCCACTAACATTGAAGTTTCACAAGATTTGTGGCCTTTCCATTCCTTACCCATCCTATTGTGTCCTATGTATCTTAAATACAGTATCATATTCCAAACTCCCAACACCCTAAGGAGTGGACCTGAGAACTCAGGATGGTAGAGAATGGAGAAGTGATAGCTAATTGGACTATAGAGCTACATTCCAATAGCCCTGATGACATTTGCTCACAAATATTTACTTAATTACTTGTATTGGAGAAATGGAGACTATGAGATTTTATATTTTGAAAAAGGAACTAACTTTTCAACTGATATGTACCTTTTACCTGAACTATGGTGTCAAGTCCTTGGAAGATTTCATTGCAAAAGAATGGGATTCTATAAGAGATATTTTATAAAAACTCATGTCTGTATACATTGAAAGAATGTCCACCATCAAGACATGCACAATAAGAAAATGTAACCAAACTTGCATAAAATTAAACGTGGAGGAAAATAATTTTGGCCTCTGGAAAATCCTGTGTCTGTGGACTGTCTGTCTGAATATACCCAAGGAGTACATTTATTATGGAGTAGAATCTTGCCCATTCTAATAGCATAGACCTTTATGTCTGATTGAAGATGATGCACCCATGCCATGACCATGAAAAAAACACTTTCCATCCAATTAATTAGATATGAAATTAAGCACAAAGTAATGTCTATCTTATGAAGGAAAAGGTACTGAGGTTCCAAAGGGGATCTCAAGTAATTACACCTCAGAAACTAGTCAATTTGGCTAAAGCTGGTTAGCATATAGATCGTGGCAGTTCCCAGTGACTTCATCAGCCGTCAATTCCCTGGACATTCTCTTGTATCCAGGAGAGCCCTAGAATCTTCTGTGATGTCAGCAGTGTTGTGATGATAGAAACTGCCTGTGGGGTATTCCTTCAGAGCCTATTGGGTTCACAAGTAGGCATGATGTCCATGCTGCTCAGGCTAATTCGGAGGGAGAATAGAGGACAAGCAGAGATTACACTGAGGCAGAAAGAGGCAAACCTTCTGTCATGTTCAAAAACAGGTAAAAAGAAGTGGTCCTGGGGAAAGCACAGTGAGTTCTTGGCAGGGGTTGGAGAACTTACTGGAGGAGTGGGCCTGAGCTAGTCTTTCCAGGAGTAGGGCTTATGATCTGGAGCCTTGACATTCTTATATGGCAGACCATGAGTCAAGAATTTCTGATTAATTTTTCAAAAAGCCAGGAATTGACAGGCCAGAAGTTGCTTTGCTGAGAGACCTAAATTATCTGCTGAGTAGCATAGGATTTCAGGAAATAGCTCTGTGAGAGGAACAATGTGTTGTTCTCAGGAATACAGTGTTGAAAAGTACTCTGATCTCAACAGATTTCTGTAGATAACTTGAGTAAGAGAGGGAAATATTCCTCTGGAAATGTATCAAGGTGTCAGACACTTTATCCTTAAACATAAATGATGTGGCATGCAACACAGTCTGGAGTAAGGGTAGTAGTTTGGGGAGTCTCATCATGTACTTTAAGAAGCCTGCACATGTGTTGGCTTGTGTCAGATGCAAGGTGTTGGTATTTATTGACAATATTTTTAGTGGTGAGCACTATGAACTCCAGAACTGACCTGTATCTATCAGATAGGAGGAGACAATGCCCTCCAATTCTTCTGGCCTTGGTCAGCTTATGAGTTTCAAGGCCAGGGAGACTGCACTAGGGAGTGAGGCATGTGTTTAGTGATAGTGGTTGGAAACAGGGACATGTTGAGGAGCACAGCTTGAAGATAGCTTTTCTGTTCTTTCTGTTATTCACTGTGTCTCTAGTGTTCCCTCTTCCTAGGGCCACTGTTTGGGACTAAGCATGGTTGCTCTTGTCTCTGTCCTTTTATCTCTACAAGTTTACTTGTGTTTATATATCTACAGGGTCTGTTGGGAAGGCATTAACCAAACCTGCAACCACCAGCAACACCAAAAATAAGAAGATGATGAAGAGGTTGGAAAAGCTGAAAATTTATCTGCAGAAGATCACAAATGAGAGGGACGAACTTCGGGGAATCCTGGCTAATTACACTGACACAGATTTGAACAACAGGTAGTCATTATGCTTGGTATTTTGAAAACTATCTTGGGCCCTCTCTGTTAACCCCAGATTTCCTCATATCACAGAAGTCTTCAACTCCAGGCTGTCCTCATGCCCAAACTCATTTTCTTTTCTTTTCTTTTTTTTTTTCCTAACTGGATTTCAAACACAGAATTGAAGGTATATAGGAGTGAGATGGAGTAACAGAGCATTTTGATTCCTCCAAAAGTAAATCAGAACCCATGGAATGAATCCCGGTCTGGGGATATTGGTAGTATTGTGTGAACTCCCACTATTCATTTTAAAAATCTAGACAATTCTTGGTGTGTGGGAGAGGCTAGATGTTGCTCTTTATGGTCAAACTCTTTCTATCTGATCTAAAATTGCTTTGGATCTAATTGGTCCTTTCAACAGCTGGAGGGGCCTGGTCTCATTTGCTCTCTCTTACTGTGTGACTGGATTGGCTGCCTGTTAGCACTGCTTTCCTCAAATTTTCTTCATTATACTCTGAGATCAAGACAAATCATTGTATTTCTTTAGGATTCTGATTGTGTTTGGGTGTGCCTTCGTGTGTGTGTGTGTGAGTGTG
This sequence comes from Micromys minutus, assembly GCF_963924665.1. Taxonomy (NCBI): domain Eukaryota; kingdom Metazoa; phylum Chordata; class Mammalia; order Rodentia; family Muridae; genus Micromys; species Micromys minutus. The sequence goes on from NW_027667985.1 coordinate 1,791,795, forward strand.
TGAGTGTTTGTGTGTGTGTGTGTGTGTGTGTTCCACATAAGGCCTCAAGGGTCTATAGAGAGTTATGGCCGTGTAGATTTGTTGACTCAGTTTTCACTAAATCACAATTGTGAGGCCAAGAAGCCTCACTTTGAGCAGCATGTGACCTGTGTGTCCATCTTGGATGAACCTTAGAATATCCTGCTGTAAGTTACAGGCTTTTCCCCTGTAAATACTAATTATGTCATTTGGGAAATTGACATAATCAGTAGAAACAATGATTATCAATCCTTGCCTAAAAATGGAGAAGAGTCATCACAGATTTAAGTTGGACCAAGGCATGGGGCACAGGCATTTAGAAAGTTCTTGGAGAGCTAAGCTATTCCTTCAAACACCCTCAGGAAGCTAAAGGAGATTAATCCCTCCTTTTGCTTCCCTGGTTCTACTGGCCTGAGGCTAATAATAATAAATTTAATAAGATCCTAGAGGATGCAGTACCAAGGAACAAGTATATACAATATATGAGCAGGGGTAGTTAATCTAGTTAGAATCATGTGATCCTTGAATCCTTAGTCAAAAGAGTTATTTGATTTCTGCCATGCCCTACACCAGAATCAACTTTGAGTCTCATATGCTGAAGACACAGCATCATGAGTTGATGTCTGACCTTGAGGAAATGCCACAGAAGATCAGTGAGGCCTTGTACAAGTTCCAGGATCTGATTCAAGAAAATCAGTATTATTGGTGAGTGACTAATAGAGACTTGATTCCAGCACTATGCACAGAATATGTCTGCCCATCCTTGTCTTTGAAGCAATGTGAGGGTTCAGGTTCTGTACTGTTTACCTCTTAATGGAAAGTGGAAGGCTCTAGGATTGTTACCTCTTGGACTTATTTTGACCAAATGTGAAGAGTATGTAAGTACCTCCGATCATTTTCCTTCCAAAATAAGGATCCTCTAGATAAAAAAGGTTTGCATCATGATGGAAATATCAATCAACCTTGAGCTTCCAGAGCCCTTAAAGTAGATTTGCAAAACTGAATTTCATAAGATATACAAAATTTATGTGTACTTATTGGGTCTCCTCTTGACTTACACAGAAAGTTTGCTCTCTACCTACAAGTACTTGTATAATTCCAATGACATATAAGCATACATGGGAGCCATGTCTTCTTGGATTTCATTGGTACTTTGTGTCTTCTGGAATGGGTCTGTTCTCTGGATTTGACCATTTCCTATGTGATGATTCATGAGTGATCTGAACTGTAGTCTGGGTCTGTCTGGGGATAAGAACCCATGAAGTGTGCATGGTATTTAGAGGAGAATGAGGAAGATAAATTCTAGTTTGGAGTCACCAATTTTCTTTGTGGTTCAGCATCTGGAACTGCTATCTCCAGAGAGAGTCAATTCATATGCGGAAGAAAGCAAAGCTATTGTGGGAGGAAAACGAAATGCTTGAAGCAAAGCAGAAGGTAACTGAAATGCCATATAGCAGGAGAAAGAAGCTCTGTGGAAAGGCCAGCATGAACATTTATGGACTATTTCCAAACAGCAGTAGGTAAAACTAATGAAGCATCAGGGTAGATTGTCCTCATCTGTAACCATAACGCCCATAGACATCCTATACCACAAAGCAGATTGTCTCTGATGTGTGTGTCTGTGTGTATGTGTTTGTGCATGTATGAGTTTTAGCTTAGGTCTGGGTTATCATGATCATGGGATATATGTGGTTCGTGATAGTTCTTTGATGTAGATATTTGCAGAGTGGGTACTTGCATATAAAACTCTATGTGTGTGTTCTTTTGTGTGTAAAGGCATGAAGATGTGTTCTTCTCTACATATATGTGTATATTATATCCATATATACAGATTCACTTGGAAAACAATTATCTTAAAAAATAACAATGGCCAAGTTTACTGGATAAAGTACTCTGTCAGTTCTCTTTGCATCGGAGCCTCACTAAATACAGCAGCCACCTTTAGGCCCAGCCACCTAGCTCAATAGGACAAGAGTAGATAATGAATTCTCTAAAGTCTGATATTCAACTGATTTTGTAAGAAAAATATGTCAGTATTGAAATCATTTTTTAAACATCAAACAACTGTGGTACATGCAGGTGCGAAAGATGCTGCTGTGTCAAATGAATGAGCCTGAGAGTCAAAAGTGCTGGCTTAAGTTTTGTGAATATCATATGGTCCTAATGTGCAGTGCCTGGCTACTGGAATACAGCAGGCAGGTTGCATACTCTCAGCATCCTAGTTTTCTCTGCATTGCCTGTTAACATTTTCTTTCCAACTTCCCCTAAACGTGACTCAGTTATCCTTGGCATTGGAGTTTGTCCTGTGCATTATTATTTGAAAGACTGATTTGCTTGCTGTGCATATGCATCCAGTATAAAGCCCAGAATTCTAATGTGAGTAAAGAACAGGGAACCTCAGACAGCCCCTAACCCTCATGATACTCTAAAACACTCACCGCGTGTTCTGTCTGTAGCACTCTGTAACTGCTGTTAATCAAAATCATTCTCTCCGAGTTAAAATCAGCCTAAAGGAGAATTGGGAACAATGAGCACCCTCAGATATTTTTGATAGTATAAAATGTGCTAGCTCTGTGAGAAGCCATGTACAACTCTTCAGAAATTGAAACAGCAGTCCCCACTGACCCAGCAATTCCAGAACAAGAAGTCAGTATCCTGAAAAAAATTATGGTAATCACGTTTGTACTGGTACTTCTCATAGCAGCTTTGCAGTAGGAACTATCCAGATCTCATGAACACATTCAGGGACCATTTCCAAATGTGATCATTCATGCAACCACTTGGCCTTGAAACAGCCAGCCTTATTTTACTCAAAATATCTTTCAAATTGTATCCTTACATGGAGAATAGTTTTATTTTGCAACCTGGTTATACAGATTTGGTAATTGCCTGGTCTCATATTTTTGGTTCCAAAGTTATGCAGCCTCTAGTAAATGGAGTACTTAATGGAACATGCTGCCCACTGTAGAGCCATTGAGAGACAGTGTACAAGAGGCAGGAACAGGCTTGTCCAATACCATGCAGTGTGTCTTTGCTGGGAGCCAAGTTTGCTGTGCAAAACCTTGGAATCTTGATAAGCAGGCTTGGCTAACAGGCAAAGTTTGTTTAGTAGGGGAAAACACATTATTGACCTAGCTGTCTATCTGCTATGCCCACTATGTTCTTACTACATTCAAGGGTTGTATCCTGTGCCTTCATACCTTCCTGGGTGAACTTTTATCTTTTCTGGGAATCTAAAAATATTTCTGCAATGAAGTCTGCTTGCATGTGTGAGCACATGTAATTGCATGTATTGTGGAATGTGTGTCTGGGTGTCAACCTCTCTCCCCCCTCTTTTTCTCTCTGCATTTTTCTCTGTGTCTGTTGTGTGTGTGTTGAGAGAGAGAGATTGTATGTGTATCTATGTGTGTCTGTGTGCACTTTTGTGTGCCTGGATTAGTGTAAATGATGCAGTATCTTTTTGATGTCTATACGGAGTAGTAGTAGCACAGGATGGCAGGAGCCATGTAGATTTCCTGGACGTGTACAATAGTCTATGTTGGGTGACTGGTATTCAATATTACTCTCTACCTCAATCAACTAGAAGCACCTCAGAGTATTGATCTCGTCCAGTTTAAAATCCTTATGTCCATGATATAATGCATGTTGGCCACAGAGTTTCTGGCGATGGTGATGGTGTACTCCTTCCACCCTTCTGAGTTCTGTGTTATGACCTCAGCCTAATGTCACTTATGTCTTTTTAGAAAAAGTCCTAGAATACTCACACACATAGCTGGGGTGTCATCTCTTTCTTCATGAGTATAACTTGAGAGTTTAATGCTATTCATTGGGAAGATTTGCATGCAGTACAGAATTGTAGATCATATCATCTCTTCAGTGTGCATAGATTTTCTGTGAGATGGTTTCTCTGGGTTTCACAGATTTCGTGGTTCACAAGTAGAACAGAGGCAGGTTACTGCATTCTAGAAACAAGAGAGTTTGCTTAAGTTTTAGCCAGACTCCCTAGAAGGCCTCCAAATGGTTTTCTAGGCTGCTCACACCTATTGTGAAATGAGATTCCGACATTGCTAAACTGTTATTTTTCAATATAATATATATTGACTACTGAAGTAATGTTGCATTTTATTTTAATTCTTGCACAATGTTTAGTTCACAATTCAGTTTCAAAATTTCTTTTTTTAAATCTGAAAATAAAATTCATGCCCAGGTACACTTTGTCCCTTCTCCTTTCAGGATGCTTAGAATGACCTTAGCTGAAAGGTTGTACTAGGGTGTCCTCTGAATAAAGCTGGTGTTTGCTGGATAGCTGACCTGGCAGGTCCACCTAACAAGGGTCAACAACCAGCTCCTCCCCTTTCTGGATATTGATCTTGTGCTCAGCAGCTCCTGACACAGAAAAATAACTTGCCTCAGTGAAGGGCATTGCTAACCACTTATTCTGTGACGTTCTGTATGTTCTGGTCTTTTCTAATCTTAAAAGTACCACAACCATAAGCTCCCCTCAGGACAAATCAGAATACAGTATAATGAGAAATTTCTGTCTAGCTAGCCAAAGTAGCTGGGATCAAAAGCAACAACCTGGAAACATTTTATAAAACTTCACAAGAGTCATTAGTGTTTTGGGGTTTTTTGTTTGTTTGTTTGCTTGCTTTTCAATTATGATTTGGACTTGAGAAAATTTCAGAATCTTACCTCAGCACACAAACTTTGAGCTATGGCACTAAGATCATTTAGTATTAGGGTGTGTGTTCAATATTCCCTCACATTCTGAAATTTTTTTTATATGTGTGGGTGTTTTACTTCCTGGAGGTCTGTGCTCTACATGCATGTAATACCCACATTGTCCAGCAGAGATCAATGGATTCCATCTGAAACTGATGTGATAGAGGATTGTTAACTGCTTTTTAGCCACTATGAGAATAAAAGCCTCAAATGGATAAAAGCCATCTCTCTTGCCCCTGTCCTGGGCATTTGTTTTACTTGTGTGGTGTATTAGTTGGACTGGATCACACCCAACCAAAGAGGGAAGTTTCTTGAGACATGAAGGGAAACATACTTGGAATAGGCATGCTAAATGTTTAAATTTCCAGGCATGCATGTAAGGCATTAGTGTGTCAGGATCATGACTTTTCATCTCTTATTTTCAGGGTTGAAGGAGATCTCTCATGTGTCATCCTGCATGACAATGTAGATGAGTCTGTCAAATGAAATGGAGACTTGAGAACTTTCCTGGGAGTGAAGGTATTAAATAAATTATGTAATAAACAGATCAGGATCAAGAAATCTCTGTACTGGAGAAACGTCAGAAGTCGTAGGTACTGTATAAATAACCATTAAACAGTCATGGGACTCATGTCTTTTCTCAGCTCATGGACTAATCCCATTCTCAAGAGTCTTCCAGATTCTCATGTCCAGGGCAAAGAACTCCAAGAGGGACACATGGTAATTTACTAAAAATAGAGATCATTTGTTAAAAAAAAGCAAAAGGAACTTCTCCAAATGAAACACTGCCAGCAATTTCTTTAAATCAGTGTTCATTGAAGGTACTTCTAGATTTGTTTTACAAGTATACTTTGCATATGTCTCCTGCCTCCATGACTTTCTTCCTATACATTTAGTTTACAATGGGGAGAGAGTAATGGTGGTAGCTTTAGAAATCTTGGAATCTGGCCCAGATTTACCACCAACTGTCTCCATAGTCCTATTCACTAAGGTAAATGTACATAGGAGTATGTTCTAAGGCCTGTTTATCTATCTAAAGTATGGTGAAACCCTATGCAGTTCTAAAAGAATCCTTAGCAAAAGACATTTGAGCAAGAGGATCATTTCCTAGTGAAACCACCCAACTTGCCAAACCCCTTATTTTAGGGCCCGTAAACATTATCTGAACAAAAATGTTACTGAGATAAAAACAACATCAGTGGACTCTAATCTCAAAGTTTGCTACAAGCCCATAAATAAACATAGTAAAAGCAATATAGAGCAAACCAGTTGCCAATATCATACTAAATGGAGAGAAACTTAAAGCAATCCCATTAAAATCAGGGACTAGAAAAGGCTGGCCACTATCCCCTACCTATTCAATATAGACTGGAAGTCTTGGCCAGAGCAATTAGACAACAAAAAGAAATCATAGGGATTCACATTGGAAAGGAAGAAGTCAAAATATCACTATTTGCAAATGATATGAGAGTATACTTAAGTGACCCCAAAAAATTTTATCAGAAAACTTTTACAACTAATAAACATCTTCAGCAAAGTGGCTGGATATAAATTTAACTCAAAAAATTTCCTGCCTTCCTCTACTCAAATGATAAACAGGCTGAGCAAAAAATTAGGGAATCAACACCCTTCACAATACTCACAAAAATGATAAAAATATCTGGGGTGCCTCTAAACAAGCAAATGGAGGTTCTGTATGAGAAAAACTTCAAGAATCTGAGGAAGGAAATCTCAGAAGTTGGAAAGATTTCCCATGCTCATGAATTGTAAAAAGCAATCTAGAGATTCAATGCAATTCCCAGCCAAATTCCAACTCAATTCTTCAGAGAGTTGAAAAAAACCAATTCATCTGGAATAACAAAATATACGAGAATAGTGAAAGGTATTCTCAAAAGTAAAACACCTCTGTGGGAATCACAATCCCTGATTCCAAACTATATTACAAAGAATTTGTGTTAAAAACTGCATGGTACTTCTACAGAGATAGACAGGTATATCAATGGAACAAAACTGAGGACCCAGTAATGGATCCACACACCTAAGATCACTTGATCATTGAAAATGGAGCTGAAAACATTCCTTGGAAAAAGGACAGACTCTTTAACAAATGGTGTTTTTTCAACTGGCAGTCAGCATGCAGAAGAATGAAAATCAATCTTTCCTATCTCCTTTTACAAAGGTCAATTCCAAGTGGATCGAAGACATCCACATAATACCAGGTATACTTCAACTCTTAGAAGAGAAATTGGGGAAAAACTTAGAATACACAGGCACAGGAGAAAAGTTTCTGAACAGAACAATGGCTAGTGCTCTAAGATCTAGAATGGATAAATGGGACTTAGTGAGATTCCAACGTTTCTGTAAGGCTAAGGACACTGTCAAGAAAACAAATGACAACCAACAGATTGGGAAAAGATCTTTACAACTCCCATATCTGATAGGGGACTAATATCTAATATATACAAAACACTGAAAAATTTAGACTCCAGGGAATCTAACAATCCTTTTAAAAAGAAGGTGCAGATCTAAAAAAGAATTCTGGAGTACAGATCTAAAATATATTCACAGTTGTGGAATATTGAATGGCTGAGAAGTACCTAAGGAAATGTTCAACATCCCTAGTCATCAGGAAAATGGAAATCAAAACAACCCAGAGATTCCAACTCAAACAATCAAAATGGCTAAGATCAAAAATTCAGATGACAGCAGATGGTGGCAAGGATGGAGAGCAAGAGGCACATTCCTCCATCGTTGGTGAGGCTGTAAGCTGGTACAACCACTCTGGAATTCAATCTGGCAGTTCCTTAAAAAGTTGGACATAGTACTACTTGAAGACCCAGCTATTCCACTTCTGGGCATATTCCCCAAAGATGCTGCAATACACAATAAGGACACATGCTCCACCATGTTGATAGCAGCCTTATTAATAATAGTCAAAATCTGTAAAGAACCCACATGTCCTTCAGTAAATGAATGGATACAGAAATTGTGGTATATTCACACAATGGAGTACTACTCAGCTATTAGAAACAATGACTTTATGTAATTCCTAGGAAAATGGATGCATCTAGAAAATATCATTATGAGTGCGGTATCCCATTCATAAAATAAAAGACATAATATGCAGTCACTGATAATTGGATACTAGCCCCAGAAATCTATGAATACCCAAGAAACAAATCACAGACTATATTAAGTTCAAAAAAAAAAAAAAAAAAAAAAAAACAAGTTTATAGCACCTTCTCAGAGTGGGTACACCTAGATTTTAAATCATTAATAACTCAAAAGTTAAGAAGATAGCCTCGTGGCATTTTTTGGTATTTAAAATCATATGTTAAATCTTTAAACACCAAGAAAACTTTTACCATTTCCATGTTATGTTATTTTAAATGTACTTTATGCTCATTATAACTAGTAAGAATTCAATGCATACGATCAAACTTTCAGAAAAAGTACTGAGAAAAAT